>NC_046316.1:36630471-37352971 GCF_009819535.1 Lacerta agilis
CATGCTAGGAATTGTATTATGCTAGATGTTACCTAGTTAAAGCTATGGTTTTCCCAGTAGTAATGTACGGAAGTGAGAGCTGGACCATAAAGAAGGCTGATCACCGAAGAATTGATGCTTTTGAATTATGGTGCTGGAGGAGACTCTTGAGAGTCCCATGGACTGCAAGAAGATCAAACCTATCCATTCTTAAAGAAATCAGCCCTGAGTGCTCACTAGAAGGACAGATCCTGAAGTTGAGGCTCCAGTACTTTGGCCACCTCATGAGAAGAGAAGACTCCCTAGAAAAGACCCTGATGTTGGGAAAGATGGAGGGCACAAGGAGAAGGGGACGACAGAGGATGAGATGGTTGGACAGTGTTCTTGAAGCTACTAACATGAGTTTGGCCAAACTGCGAGAAGCAGTGAAGGATAGGCGTGCCTGGCATGCTCTGGTCCATGGGGTCACGAAGAGTCGGACACTACTGAACGACTGAACAACAACAAGATGTTACCAGGAAGAAATAAATCATATGCCACCATTCTCCCCCCACCCTGCCCCGACCCCCACTGCTCTGCTGACTTCCTAATTTTATTATGTGCACATTCTCACTCATTTTTCTTCATTGAAAGGCATTGTGTGATACCATTGTTTGGCATTGTGTGAATATTATTCTTGTTTGCAGTTCTGTATTACACACTGAGCAATTCCTAATGAAATCAACCTTGTAACTTTTCAGTCAGCACCATCAAAATGACATAGGGATCATGATTAAAAATTGGTGCCATCTGAAGGGTAATGGTTTTGGAAACTGTTATGATCGCATGATGATAATAATAATAAAAAACCACGCACAACATCTATGCACTGGCAGGCTGCCTTTGGAAAATTAGATTCTGCATTTTTCATTTAGTTCAAAGTTAGCTCAGGAAACTGGCAGCAGAATTTGCTTCCCCAAGCTAGAGGAGCCCATTTTTAGATGAAGACCTCTTATTTTATAATTGTTCAAAGAATTCAGAGGCATTAAGCCTCCTTGAAAAGCCAAGGAACTATTAAGCCTAAGCCAAATGTTTTCTAGTAAGAACTTTTGGCTTCAGTTTTGGTGTGTGCGTGCATGTGAAAAGTGCCTTGAAACTTACTCCTATAACTCTCTATGGCTTGTCTTGCAACAGCAGTGACTACCTACTTGTGACTGCACCCTTTTGGGGGACTGGCAGCCGCCATTTTATTTCTCAGAAGGCCTGTGGTAATGACACTATGCCATTACATAGCATTCTTCCAAGTTGGCATTTAGGGTAAATGGGAGCCACTATCAGCCTCCCAGAGGAGTGCCGTTTTTACTCCTTTGTGAAAAATCACTGGAAACCCCCCCCCCTATTTTTGCTGTCTGCAGATACAGTAGCCCATTTTTGGGGACAAGGGAATCAGATAAGTATGAGAAATTATAGATTTTTAAAAACCCATCAACTTTTATATGGTGCTAGGGGGACGCGGGTGGCGCTGTGGGTTAAACCACAGACCCTAGGGCTTGCCAATCAGAAGGTCAGCGGTTCGAATCCCCGCGACGGGGTGAGCTCCCGTTGCTCGGTCCCAGCTCCTGCCCACCTAGCAGTTCGAAAGTAGATAAATAGGTACCACTCCAGCGGGAAGATAAACGGCGTTTCCGTGCGCTGCTCTGGTTCACCAGAAGTGGCTTTGTCATGCTAGCCACATGACCCAGAAGCTGTATGCTGGCTCCCTCGGCCAATAATGTGAGATGAGCGCCGCAACCCCAGAGTCAGACACAACTGGACCTAATGGTCAGGGGCCCCTTTACCCGTACCTTTAGGGGTTTTGAACTGAAGACTAGTAAGACATAAGCACTGAAGTACAAACACATATGCTGGGGAAAATTAGAAACACTGAGGTCCTGAAATGCAGGAAGTACAGACAGTGATCAATATGTTGTTAACCGTAATCTAGTGTTCTATTGTCTTTTTATGAGAACTTATTCTTGGTGGGAGGGCTCTGTTTTGAAATGACTCAGTTTATTTGTGCAGATCTATTTTCTAGGAAATGTTATTCTCCAGTCCTTATGTTTCGTTCCAGATAAAATATAATCTTTTTGGTGCTAGCAAAACATAAATATTTTTTTAAAATCAACTTATCACTAGCTCACAATATTTTGGAAAATTCATTTGTGAAGGATATCTTTTATATTAGTAATAGATTTTTGAAAGCAACTATGTGCAGATTTTCCACTGGGAATTAAAAGCATAAGAAGAGCCTGCTGGATCTGGCCACTGGCCCATCTAGTCCAGCATCCTGTTCTCACAGTGGCCAACCAGATGCCTATGGAAAGTCCGCATATGGGAGCAGACAAGCAGGAAGCAAGTGCAAGAGCAGTCTCCCCTTCTGTAGTTCCCAGCAACTGGCATTCAGAAGAATGCTGCCTCTGATGGTGGGAGTAGGAAGTCTACTTAGAAGTAAGCCTTTATGGGTTAAGTGGAAGCTATTCCCAGGTAATACTGAAGCCCTAGCTCCTTGCTTACTGAAAATAAGCATCAGAGAGTTTTGTGGTACGAGAAAGATCGTGACACACAGTGGCACTTGCTGTTATTTTATAGCCATTCCTTTCTGATGTCAGCTTGCATCAAGCTCTTTGTCATTTTGCACAACTTGGAAAACGGCAATTTAATTCTGGCTTAATTGATTAGGTCTGGCTGTGAGCCAAATTTTCCAAGCAGCAGTTCTGTGGAGCTTGCCACTTTTCGAATGTTGCCAATCTGCTGTGGAACAAAGAGACAGAAACCTGAATGTGTTTCTACATCGGTATAGCTGGTTAATCTGCTGCATGAGAAAGTTCTGTCGCTACTTAGTGCTACGCATGTTTATATGACGATTTATATGGTGTCAATCACCACTACTTTGAATATGGTCTTCTACATGATAAGGAGAGTTCTGTGCAATTGCTGGAAAAACAGGGGGAGCAGGTGACTGGGGCAGGGCAAAGGCATTTTACTCGTGACCTAATGCACATCATTGAGAAGGAAAGCAACTGACGTAGGAATGGGGATATGATCAGATGCGGATGGGAATGGGTAGGGATAAAGTTAGCATTAGACCAAATCAATGGCCAAAACAAACATCCTCAGTATGAGGGCAAAAAATACATGCAGGAATGAATGAAGCTGGGTAGGGTTGTTCCTCTGGGACCACCACATGTATCTGTGAGGAGAGAATGCATAAGATGAAGCTTGCCAGACCAGTTTCTTTGTCAAGGCTATGGCTTTGGCTGACTAGTTAAGTACCCAAATTAAGCATATCCCAAGAAGTTGCTCAGTGCCCTTTCCCCCACCAAGCTCACATGGCTGCTACATAGGAGGAATCAAACTTGGGTAAGTACAGGGACCCCTGGAGTCTCTCACTACTTGGAGATATGCATACAAACACACATATTTTCCATGTCTATCATAATGTTTGCCTGCTTTGCATCTAAGAAACAACACAGAGTTGCTGGCAATACAAAGAAACAAGCTGGCTCTTCTGAATCTAGACCACTCAGCAGGGCTTCCTGAACACTGTGTTTTCAGTTTGGAGAAGACTGAACAAAAAGTCAAAGTCTGCACTACAGGGGCCCTAATTAGCTTTCCATGAGCATATGTATGCCGGAATCATTAAGAGTGCATTCTTAACTTTTAGCTAAGCAAAAGCTTCTCTCAATTGCCGTGCAGAATCCATGTTGTAATGTTGCAAATAAGAAGGGAGACTAATCCCTTCAATGTTAAGAATTTGTGCCGTTTCAATATGAATTCTTTAAACCCAACCAGGAATTAATGTAAGCTGTTGACTATTGTAGCTCTGCAATTGGACAGAAGCTTAGCGCTTAAACCAAGACAGTCAGCAGTGCTCTTATTAGCACCCTGTGGGTGCTTCCTGCTAAGTAAAAAGCGACTTGTTTTCTGTCTCAAATAACACAAAACTGAAATATCTACCTCCCTGCCCCTTGCACGCTTCTTGTCAAATGTGTAATACATCTGTACCACAATCGAGACAGGTCCTTTAGCTGCATCCTTTCTTTTTTCTTAAAACAGTTGCGCTCTTTCTCTCAATGGGCAACTGTTGACAAATCTCTTGTGATTCTGGTTTCAGTAGTTTGTGTTTAAATAACTGGCAACTGAGGATAGTAAATTACTTGAAATTTGCTGCCATTTCCCCCATTTCTGATATGTGGCAAAATCACACCCAGGTTGTGCTTCATATGAAAGGGAATGGATAATTTGACACATCTTGAGACATGTGGTTTCTAAAGATACAGAACTTTATAGTCAGTAAGCTTAGTGTAATTACCTTTTCAGCTGATAAAAACTTAAGTTCTTTCATCTCCTGATATATAAAGTAGGCTAGGAGCCCACTTAAATGTGTCTGATATTCCAATGTAAGATGAAATACAAGGTGGCCAAATCTAGGGGGGGGGGGAAATAGATTGCATAACCTAACAGTACTTTGTCAATGTATTTAATTATAAAATATTTATAAATATTTATATTTTTAAAAAAATATTTATAGACCACCATTCACAAAAAAACAAAGCAAGATGTTATACGTAAAATAATACAATAAAAACCATGCAAAATGTTAAAATCAAAAATCAGCTAACTATTTTGGGAAACCAGATAACATAAATGGTACTTGCAGCCAAAATAATAATGCTTTTCACTCCTGTAGAAGACCCTTCTGTGTTGAATGCACTCCTACATTTCTTCTGTAAGAAATCTACTACTCTGGCCATAGTTAAGCATGTTTGCTCTAAGGTCAACCATTGATTTTCTCAATCCATCACAACTCCCTGTAACAATTTTGGCCAGCTTCTGTTTGCCTTAGTATTGTGGAAACAGCCAGACACTCATGGGGATTCTGTAGCTGTATTTATGCTGGCTGATTTGTACTTTTTTTTTGGAAGGAGCTGTCAACACCAGCCTTTACAGTTAATGATGGTATATTCTGAAGTTGTAGACTTCTCTTGTAAGGCAGTTCAGCTCGGAAGAAGTCAGCACTTCCACGAAGTCACTCTTCCAGACCTTGACAACACCAGCAGAATGCCATCCTATTTTCTGAGGCTTCCAAGAAAAATCCCTCATGGAAACCTGGAGGAATGATACACAGTGGGTGTAATTAAACAATATACAAGCAAACTTCCTCCTTCCTTCTCCAATTCTGCTCTGGAGAGTCCCTCATCCTCCAGAGCAGATTTTAGGGGGCTGCATAGAGGAGGAAGAGTGGGCACCCCACTGCATGAGCAGAAGTCCATTTCAGCCATGCATGGACACCATTTGATGTAACCCAGTAGACCAATCTCACTGTGGAGAATCTGCAGTTTCAGCTGTGTACACTAACACGCTGCATAGTCACACTGTAGCATCTCATGGATGTGGCACAGTGGTAGAGCATCTGCTTTGCAACCAGGAGATCTCAGATTCAACCCAGGTAGGGCCAGAAAAGATCCCTACCAGAAATCCTTGGTACCCACTGCCAGCCAATCTGAACAACCCTGAGTTAGATGGCCAATGGTTTAACTAGTTTAGTTTAACCATGGTTTATAGATGTTGCTGGACTATAGTTACCATCATCCCCAGCTAGCACTGCTGGTGGTCAGGAATGAAGACTGCGCTGGATCTACACATTTTTCCAGTGGGGGCAAAAGTCTTCTGTGCTACCCTCCTTTCCTGCAGTTTCATATTCCCTTCCCCACTGCCACTATCAAGTGGAGATGAGGAGATATGAAGGGAAGAAAGTGCAAAAGCGGAGAGCATTGGGGGGGGGGGGAATCCCACTGTTCCAGTGCTAATCCTTGCACTAGCAGAATGAACATTTATGGCTGGCCTGCTCATTTCAGCTCATGCCGTAGGAGCTGTAATGCCATGAACAGCACAATTCTAGACACGTCTACTCCTAAATTGGGTTCCATGGGGCTTACTCCTGCGTAAGTGTTTGTAGGATTGCTATGCCTAATTGTAGCCATGCCCACAGGCTTGGACTCTGAATGTGAGACCGAAAATGGACTATTTATTTTGTTGCTGGGTACAGCTTATTAAAAATGTATCGAGCCAAGGGCACATTGTGAGGGCCTCAATTTGGCACGCCGGCACACCATGAAAAATGCATAAGGTTTTATTTTTGTCCTTCATCAAGTGAGAACTGAGCTAAAAATAACATCTGTGGGGGGAAAAAGAGAGAGAAGAAGAAGAAAAAAGATCCACTCAACCCATCCCTCATCTTTTCCTTGTTCAATTTACGGGATAACCGATGACCTACTTATTGTTGGAGGGAAGACATTTGTGTGTGTGCTGCTGGCTTTGTGAAGTTGTAGTCGCTCTTTCTATGAAGGAATAATTCATTTCATAAGCAAATTGTTTATCTGTGAAGAGAGGCGTGGTTTAGAAATTGCCACTTAACATCTAGGGAAATATTATTCATGGGGAGCATCAATTTGGTGGATTTTCAGCTGTTACTTTTTGGGGGGATATTACTGGAAGTGCTTGCTGGCTATTAAATTGCATGCTGCCTGAACCTGCTGTTAGGCAGTGACACGAGAATGCTATCATCATAGTTATTATTTTCTTTACAATCAATGTCCCTGGTGCTTTATAGGCTAACATAAGCCAAAAGATGTGTCCCCGTTTCTAGGAGTTCAGAGTCTCAAATTCAACAGAAGAAGAGACCATGAATGGAAAGAAGGAAAGGGAGACATGAACATCACAAGGGATGGGATGTGGGCAACCACTCTATTGGGGTTGTGTTAGATTTTGGGATAAAGGCAAAGGGTTTTAGCATTTGACACATATGCAATTTGTAATGCTTAAAATAATATCGTGACCTCATTATTTGGCTCTGCTTCTTGCCATCCTTTTGGTTTGTTTCATTTCAGTAGGTTTTGTTTACTTATTATAATCCACAACATCTTGGGCCATATCCAACACTGCAGCTCTGCTGGCATAATGAACTTCTGTGTGCACCATGTAACCTCCTCTTTAGCCTCTCTTTGCATCCTCAAAATTGGCTCTGGAGAGTTGGGGGAGGAGAGGAGAGGAAGTCCTTTTATGCCAGCGGAACCACACTTGTAGAGTATTGGATATAACTCCAAGTGGCCTGTAATGTGTTAACAGCCATTTTTTTGGCAATATTTATTAAGTTTGTGTCTCATCTTTTTTTGGAAATGAAATTCAAGTGGCATGCAAAGGTAGTCCCAGACCTGCATAGCTTCTGCAAAGTTGTTGTATCATGCCTCAAATTATCCATCTCCTACCAATGTACCAATTTAATTTTATTGGATGGCAGTTAAAAAGGTAAAGGTAAAGGACCCCTGACAATTATGTCCAGTCGCGAACGACTCTGGGGTTGCGGCGCACATCTCGCTTTACTTGCCAAGGGAGCCAAAGTTCGTCCTCAGACAGTTTTTCCGGGTCATGTGGCCAGCATGACTAAGCCGCTTCTGGCGAAACCAGAGCAGCACACGGAAACGCCGTTTACCTTCCCACCAGAGTGGTACCTATTTATCTACTTGCACTTTGCCGTGCTAGGTGGGCAGGAGCCATAGCTGTCAACTTCCCCCCCCCTTTAAGGGAAATTCCCTTATTCCAAATAGGATTCCTCGCAAGAAAAGGGAAAAGTTGACAGCTATGGCAGGAGCTGGGACCGAGCAACGGGAGCTCACCCCATCATAGGGATTCAAACTGCTGACCTTCCAATTGGCAAACCCTTGGCTCAGTGTTTTAGACCACAGGCAGTTAACTAAGCTTAATTCAGAGTATTTTACTCAAAGGGGAGCAACAGAGGAAGTACAGGGCAATGCTGTTACTGCACTAAAGTAGGTCTTTGTAGGACATTATTCACATCTAATGTCTACATTTGCTTCTCTACTAAGCACATATTTTAATCATCATAATGCAGATAACTGCTCATGATCATATGCCTTCAAACATAAACTCATATGAGAAATTTATAGATCAGTATTAGCAAGCATTGCAATTAGGGAGTTTCCAATTCTGTTCCTGGATTGAAAGGGAAGCTGAAACACAATGGTTAGCATTTTCTGCTTCTTGGTTGATTTCAATCAAACCCAGTTAAACTTGGCTGCTGAGGCACATGATGAGTTTCTTCAGATTTAAGCTCCCTGATTGTATTTAAGGAATACTGCCCTTGTGGTTTTGTAGTCAAATTAAGCTGAGGTGGCAGATGTCTATCTACTATGAAGAGAATTAGTAGGACAAGGGAAGATTTCAGATAGAAGTCACTGGAATTTGTAATTGCAGGAAAACACTGGAGACCTCTTAATTTCAATTTTAAAAAATCTAGACACAGAAGCACACTGCAGCAAAACGAACAATGAAAACCACCCTTTTGCGTCAGAGGACATTATGTGCTCCTTGACAGATTGCAACATGACACTATTAACTGGGAAGCCTTAAAAATCATATTATTGCTTTACTGGCCTTGTGGGGGGTGAGGTGGATTTGGCAACCAATCAGTATGTGGATCTGAAAAAGGTCAGATTTCTGAGGTATCAGTCAGAGCACAAAATGAAACCGTCTGCAGTAACCTCACTTCTCATGACGTCAACTGGAGTTGAAAGAAAGTCAGTTTCCACATCTCTCTTTGGAAACAGTAACAAGGCCTTAATTCCTTCCCCTTAACATTTTGGCCTTTTAAGAAAAATAACAATGGCATTACTATAGCAATGAAATAGTGCATTCTCAAAAGGGAAGAGTAAGGATATACTGCAAAACACTCTCTGCCTGAGGTGACCCAACTTTTTCTGCTGCACTCTTTTATTCTTGGTAAATTATCTTATTTACTTTATTTTTTAAATAGATAGGTAGGTAGGTAGATAAGTTAGAGTTGAAAGTCTGGCACTCAAATTCTATGGCAAACTTGTAGAGTAGATCAATGGGACTACTCTAGGGGTGGCTAAGTCTGGATCCAACCCTAAATGTTTCTTTGCAGTAAAGATTTCTGGGTAAAGTTAAGCCCACTTCCCACATTTTACCTCAGCAGTTTTATGTGGTGAACAAGCCCCTCTGGAAAATGTTGGTTGTGGTTTCCCTGTTTTACAGTTCTGTCATCTTTGCCATTTTAGCACTGTTCCAGGCTTCTAAAACCCACTGCTTCAGAGCAGGGGGCCTATGGTCTTGCAACACACTGACATCAGAATTCTTGTCAACAGCCAGCATGTTCCAAATATCCAAGTAGTGCTAACTCAGGATTATACAGAACAGTGAGATAAACCACTATATATTTATGTTGTGAACTGCCTGGAGCTGTACAGATGAAGAGTAGTATACAAATTTAAGAAACACTAATATATGTAAAGTATATGAAGTCTTAGAACATATCCACAAATGTGCATTAGACTAGTAGCATCTTCAGCAGGGATAGTTGTGGTATGTCCCAGCATCTTCCATGTGTATACATTTTTAACAACCCCATACAGAGTGATGTGCCAGCAATGTAGCATTTTGCAGCAATGTTCTTTTATATTTGCCACAGGGGAAACATGTGTGACATTATGTAAACATACTCTTCTGGATGGAGGCGGAGATAGATTTTGTTTGTTTTGCATTCTCTCTCTCATTTAAAGCATATAGTTAGCTTTATTGGTCTTTAGGTAGTGTCGGACTTTAGTTATAGGGGCGGACAAAAAACACTTCTGACTACTAGTTACTTATTGCAGTTGATAGTTGAGTATGAAAACAAGTAGCCCAGGAGATAGTCTGGCATGGTCCATATGGATCAAGTACTCTCCACTGAAGTCATACGGCTCCTCATGATTAAATCTGCAGTTGTACCTCCACAGTGAAAGACCTACTTGCAAAACTTTAAACATTCAGTGTATCTTTCCCAAGAGCATTTGCAGCACAGGTTGGACAGCTCCCCTCAGCAAAGACATTGTTTGAAACAAAACATCACTGTGAACATCTCTTTCAAACATATCACATCCTCTCTCAGCCAAGTTTACATTCTGATCGGTATCAACCTCCATGGCTGCGGAGGGAGACTGAGTACTTTGAGAGGTATTATTGCTGTGTGGATAACATGATGAAAGTACTTCCCTTCTATTTGTGGCTCAGTTCCTCCATCTGAAATTGAATGGAATACCTCACCATCCCATCTACAAGAGATCTGCTGTTTGCATGTGACTATCTAGACTAGGGTATTTCATCGGTAGAGCTTCACACAGTCAGTTCCCACCCATTGTCCCCTGTTTTCAGCCAAGTCTTCTGTAGTGTTTTTTTTTTTTTTGGGCTGTTATTTAAAAACCTGATTCTTTTTCCCAACTATTATTCAGGAATGTAGATTAATTTATCATTTTCTTGAAGTTATAGTCAAACGTATGAGAAAAATCTCCTTGAAAGTGCTCTCACACAAACTAATCTTGAAAACAGAATAAACAGGTTTTTTCTGGCTTGAGAGAATGGAACGTGTAATACATATTTTATCTTTAGATGGTGCATTCTTGCTTTGTTATCCCACAGCCACTTCATCATTGGCATAATAAATAACTGCAGAACAAGTACAAAATGTTGGAAAAATGTTCCTGTGAAGATTTTGATTGTGGGAACAGGAAGTCAATTATTATACTTCTTCAGTGGGGTAAAACTGACTATTGTACTGTGTCCCCGTTAAAATCTAGTTAGTTAATGCTGCCCAAACAGTTGGATGAATAGTATTATATCCCCACAGGAATTAAAATCCAGTCCTTTTGGGGTGGGTGTTGCCATGTCTGCAGGGTATCTACAGAGGGCACCCACTCTGATCTTGGACCATAGACCAGGGTTTCCCAAGCTTGGGTCTCCAGCTGTTTTTGGACTACAATTCTATCTTCCCTGACCACTGTTCCTGCTAGCTAGGGATGGTGGGAGTTGTAGTCCATAAACAGCTGGAGACCCATTTTTGGGAAACCCTGTCATAGACACATCAATCCACAGTAGAGGTGAGATAGACATTTGGGGGAAGAGGTTGGATTCTAGCATGGCTTTTCTGAAATGCTGGCCTTGCATCCTAAAGACCAAATCATTAGGTACTAATACTGGGGGTGGGATCACAGAAGAGAGAAGACTACAGATGACAAATGCACTGCAGGCAACATGAACAAAACAACACACAGTGTTTCTAATAGACAGATTTACTATCCGTTTTACCATGGATGATCATGGCTGACATTTTTATTATTATTCCAGGTTTATTCATTTGTCTTTGCAATATTGCAAAACACCTCGAGTCTCAAGGAGAAGACTGGGAAGCAGATGTAATGCTGCTGCTAGTTTTAATGAATATCATAATTGGTGTCAGCTCCAAACAATAGGAGGTCATTGGGCAAAGGGCCTTCTATCGGACCTCTTCCCTGTTACCCCGGCCTTTGCAAGAGCAACAACAAAAAAATTAAATTACACAACTGGATCTTGGTAGGAGAATAAATGATGTGAAATTACCAGCAAAAATTAAATAAAAGGAAACAAAGCCAACTATGCAGATTTGTATACTTGATTGCAACTGAAGTATTTGGCACAGATGGCATATAGGGGCCTGCATACATTTACCCGGTAATAACTTTGGGGCTTGTTTGTTTTTTAAATGGGGAATGGGCTGCATGCATTTGATGACATTTTTCATGTTTTCTCTTCCCATTTAAGATGCCCTGCTTGAGCTCTCGCACTTGCACTGATGCTGTCTTAGCATGCCCCAGGACTGAGCATGTTAGCTCTGATCCTTTTCCAGTGCTGTGCCTGACCTCTGAGTTCCTGCTGACCATTCTGATTCTACCTCTCTTCTCATCCTGACAGCTTGATATTTTCTTCATAATCTCTCTGACAGGTCCCTTGGTGGTCTCCTGTCTTCTTCTTCTTGGTGAGGCAGCCTTTGCCTTGGCTCCTTCAGTGCTCTGACTTGCATCAAATCTGCAATCTGTTGGTATGGCAATCTGTTGATTCATAAACTTCCCTGCACTGATTTATTCATGTGATGCAAAGCCTCTGTGTATGATAGGTGATCTATGACAGTCGGAAGTCCACACTATTGCACAATAGTGGCAGTGATCAGCTGATAAATATTGTGCTGTAAACTGTCCCTTGGAGTTATTTAACACATTACAGACAGGATCTATATAGGGTGGGGGTGGGGAGAGATCTTTTCCATTTACATGCAGGATATTTTAAATTCTCCCTGAAGCAGCACTCCCTGGGATCTGTGAAAAGTCCAATTTATACTTTATGTTCAAGACTGCCTTCAGCCTTCTGCAGGCAAAAAATTATGTCTGCCTCATCAACCGCTCCTCCAGAACCCAATCACATTCTTCCTTGCCACGTTCCAAATTCAAAACCCTTATGGAAGCATGGAAGTGCAAATTCCAAGAGAGGAATTCGCTTGATTTCTTCTTGCATGGAGGAGCCCTTCACATGTCCACAGATCTTCTGTGCAAAGCAAAGACATATCTAGGGGAGCATGACCGGTTCAGTTGCACCGGGTGCAGAGCTTCTAGGGTACCACAGCAGGCACCACAACTATGAAGTCCAATGGAAGGCTCAAGGTGGGTGGGGGCTGAATTTTGACACCGCACAGGATGCCACTGAACTCTGAGACACCAAAGTTCACCACTGGTGCAAAGCCAAGGTTCAGCCAGAGTCAAAAGCAAAACTGTCGTTGCAATTTAAAAGAGCAATGCACTGAAATTGATGTTAGGTTTTTCCCGTTTTCACTGTGTCTGCTCCCTTTCATGATCTTTCATGTGTTTGCTCCCTTTCATGATCTTTGGCCATTTTGGGGGGCAGCTAATGGTTCCAAAGAATTGCTATCACAAATATGACAGGTGACAGTTTTCTTTTCGAGATGTTTAGAAGATGCAACCACTGAGGTCGTATTTCCAACACTACTGTTGGAATGCACTTCTGCCTGCAGAAGGGATCTTTCCCTTCCTTTCTTTTCCACTGCAGTCCCCTGAACACCCTCAAAATCTGCTCCAGGGGGCTGGGAAAGGAGCATTTCCTTGCTGGGTATCTTATGATATTTAAATATGCCTATACAAGACAACAGTTGCCCCCCCCTCTTTTTTTTTTTTTTTTGCTATTCACACATGGAAGATTTAATGTAATACCAGAAGATTAGTGATTTGGGGTTGGGAGATTATCTACAGCTGTTCAAATACCAGTACATTGTGTACATCAGAATGCTTTCAAACCACAGGCAGAGTTCTTAAATTATTGTTGCCAGTCAATAAGTGTCTTGCTTCTTACCACCTGAGTAATAGGCTATGTAGTTTAAAAAGCTTCCAGGCTTGTCTCCTTGATGTTCTAGCAGGGGGTCTTTATGTATGGAAGCATTCTAGCCTGCATGATGAGTAAGAGACACTCAGGAACGTGGTACTGCATGCTATGTACTACTTTGGTGCATATATATATATATATATATATATATATATATATATATATATATATATATATATGTGGTTTGCAGCTAGAAAGGTGGGGAAAGAGATGTTGGAGAAAGGGGGAACTAACAGCATTGCTGCAGGTTTTAATTATATGCATGAAGAAGCATAAAATCCATCAGCAGGATTTGTTCTTGCTAATGTCAGGTAGACAAAAGAGAGCCAATTAAACACAGAAGAGTTTGCAAAGGCTGATAGCAAATGTGGATCCTATCCATTATCGTTCAAAGGGAATACTGATGCATATAAAAACAATTTTATGGTTTGGTTTAATGGAGTAGTTTGCATGGGTCTATGCAAACTGTGAATTCCTTGGCTTTAAAGACTTAGCTATTAAAGACTTTAAGAAGCATCTTCACTTTCAAACAGGAACATTGGAAGCTGTCTAATACCAAGTCAGACCAGCTCAGTACTGTCTGCGTAGTCTGGCGGTCTAGGGCTTTGGACATGGGACTGAATGTGCTTACATTCAGGAACAAGGCAGGTTTCCTGATCACAAGGAGGCTTGTGTATTTGACTGAACCTACTTACAAGCTGCCTTCAGCTTTGCATGCAGAAGTTGGGGAAGAACGGGGCAGGGGTGATACGTATGCGGCAGACACACTTCATGCTAAGAGGGCTCCTATTGTTGTCCTCAGAAACTCACACTTCTTGAAAGTGGTCAAGTTGGGTGTTCATAATGTTGTGGTTCTTTTTCCATTAAAATAAAACAGCTTTGCATTCTAAAGCAACAACTTACGCCTGCCATTCAAAGGTTACGTAAAGCAAATATTAACGATTTGCACAAATTTCAGAAGCATGCAATATCCACTGAGAAGTGGAAAACTGGTGGCATCTCAACATCTCCCCGCACCTGCAACACATTCACTAAATTCATGGACTTAGAACCACATCCAGTAGCTCTCCCTGCCCCCTGATGTCAACAAGTACAGAGTGAATGTAAAAGTATATGCACCCAGTTTTACAGGTGTAGGCTTCCCGCATGGTCCTGATCACATGTAAGTGGCTATGAGCATACAGCTGTACATGGGTAGGCCCTTTCAAAGTTATTGCCAAATACATTGGTGAATGATGGCCATTGGGACTGGGGGGGGGCAAGGGTAGAGTGGCCAAGGGTGGGCAGAGCCAGAGCCAATGACAGGCAGAGCCAACTAATTCTGGTTTTGTCCCCATCCCCTTTCCTGGTGCGTATAGTCCTAGACTGGCTATAAGAGAGCCAGTGTGAAGTAGTGGTTAGAGTGCTGGACTAGGACCTGAGAGATCAGGGTTCTGCTCAGCTGTGAAGCCCACTGGGTGTCCCTGGGCCAGTCACTGTGTCTCAGCCCAACCTACCTCACAGGGTTGTTGTGAGGATAAAATGGAGAGGGGTAGCAATGTGCACACCACCTTGAGCTCTTTGGAGAAAAGGTGGGATAGTAATGTAACAGAAGTAATAATAAAAAGAAATTAGAAGGTGAGCAGGGGAGGACAACTGAGGTCAGTGGGGCAGATCTCCATTCACCCTAATGAGCCAAGCTCCACTGGCTGAATCTATGGATATAGGACACAAGGCCAAGTGACACGGCCCATTGCCTCTCCTGTGTGTTCAGTGTGGGGTTATTTGTATACACGCCTTCAAGCTGAGAGAAGTCCTTTCAAGCCCATTTCTCCTCTCTTCCGTTCCTATCCTAAGTACAGGTTTTATAAGAACCCTGAAGTGTGTGTGTGTGTGTGTGTGTATGTATGTATCCTTGTATCCATTGGAAAACATGCTGTCTAAACAGAAACTCAGCTCATTTGCTTCACTGGGTTTGTCAGCTGGAGCCATCTGCTTGCATGGACTTTCAGCTCCGGCTTTCTGCTCCCAGCACATTGGTGTCCGGATCATGTTGACCCTGCCACTGCTAGCCTGGGCAAGGTCTATGGATGCCAGGCTCTGCCCATAACCCTTCATGCACATGAGTACCCCATTTCTCATTTCTGACCTGCTGGGTAGTACATTTGTGATCAACACCATAGAGTATCAGAACAGTCATGGCATCTTTCTCTGTAGGCTGCGGGCTGGATTCATATTAAGCATGCATATTTTAATAGAGCTGGTTTTATTTATATTTTTATCAACTTGCTCTATTTTTTTAAGTGAAATGAATATTTACATTGTTTTATGTGAACCCCTTAGAAGTTTTTGATGACTAGGCAGTATATAAATCTTGTTAAAATAAAATGAACCCTTGAACTTAGGTTCAGTAGAGAAAATTAAGTCAAGATGTAACTTAGTGCTCTTTAAAATCAATGAGATTTAAGTTCAGCCCGCTCATCCTGTAACTTGCAAGGACCATACGTTCTTCTTACAGTGGGGTACCATTAGCTACAATTATCAATAAAAAGATATACAAGATATATTCTGCTGCTTGTCAATGACATGAAGGAAAGGTGCCCATTGAATTGCTTTACTTCTGCCAAATAACCACTGTATTATTCAAGATTGCTCTTTCCGCTGGGCTAATGAAAATGTTGGAAACTGGCTTCCTTGCAAGTGGATGCTTCAGGAGCAGAGCTGCCCAAATTTCCATTCTTTCATTTTCTTACCCCTTTTAGCACGCCACCAGGGCTGTTTCTCTGAGATGCTTATTGTTGCATTCAGTCAGAAAATATTCTTGAACAATCAAAAGAGAAGGCACTCTCTTGGCCGCAATGCAGCAGGTGATTTAGAAAAGCCATTATGGCTGCTCAGGAGGGCAAAGAATGTCTGGCAGGAAAGTGGAGCTGGCAGGCCCTGGGTAGGCAGGGAATCCCAAACAACACACACAAAAGCCTTTGGCCGTGAGGAAATGAATGAGGTTAAAGTCAGCATGAAAGATCTCAGAGCATATCCCGAGAAACGGAGCATAAAATCAGAGCAAAGATAATTCCTCAGCAGAAAAAAAGATTGCCCATCCTCACATGACAATCAACAAAAAGGCCGATAGGCTTTTATAGGTTCAGGACAGGGGTCATTCTGCCTAGGATATTTCCCCTGTATAAGTGAATTGTCAGTGCAGAAATGTTCAGATGAAGGATATGTGGCTGTTTCATTGGGATGGTGTAGCTTAGAAGGCCAAGAGTCATCTCAAACACCATCTCCTGATGCAGGAAAATCAGGCAGCAGAGTTGGGGTTGGCAGTCATGGCAAGGAACCTCCCTTCTCCAAGGTGGGTTCATGGGGCATCATTCAAAGCAGTGGAAGGGCTGTTGCTCAGTGAGGTAGAGCAACTGTTCTGCATGCAGAGCATGGGAAATATTTCTGTCTCGAACCCTGGAGAGCCACTGCCAATCAATGTAGACAACACTAGATGGACAAATAGTTTGAACTGGTATAAAGCAGTCTCCTGTGGAAGGAGGAGGTAGAGTACCAGTGTACTAGAACACTCCAACTGGAGAACAGCTTTTTACCAAAGGTGTCGTGGGTTTTGAAGACACTCAAACTCAGGATGAAAGGGAGAAACATGCTAAGAGCACACTTGGCAAACCCTCACCATGATCAACTCCCACCCAGAAACCTATGGCCCCACTGTGGAAGGATGTGTGGATCCAGAACAGGCCTCCACAGTCACTTACGGACTCTCTTTTCAAACCGTGTTTATGGAAGATAATCTTACTCGGCTACGAGTGATCACCAAAGAAGAAGAAAACCCTTGCCAACGGCTCTGTAAATATGCAGTGCCAAGACCAGAAATGGAGTTCTTCCTTCTTGGTATAAAGTAATGGCAAGAGAAAGAGTTCATTAGCTGGGATGGATGTGGAAGAGAGTCCCTTCCCCACTCAGGAGCTAGAGAATGAGGATGCTATGGTCACATGCCCTCTTAACATCCCACTGATCAAAATTGGGGTGCTTGTTGTTGTTGTTTTGCTCCTGAGCTCTCGCACAAAAGCACTGGACCAAAATACAAGCATTTTTTGGTCCCACACACTGGCACATGGCAGGCAAAAACAAACAAACAAACAAACAAACAAACAAACAAACCAGGATATTCTGGGATCCCATCAGAAGCCAGGATTCGCTTCTGTGATTCTGGGGTGTCCTGCTCAAATTGGGACTATTGAGGGGTATGCATGCAGTCACACATTGACTGGCTAGCCACACTCCCACACTAGGGTCTCTGAGGTGCCTCTGCCTTCATTGCAATCTCCTATTGGGCCTTCCCCCATGATCATGCCACCTTCCTATTGGCTTCACTGGGCACAACTATCTATACTCCAGAATTGTACTTGTTCAAGGACTGAAGAACCCATAGATCATTGGGGTGGTCCACTGGGTTTCGTGAATAGGATTGCTAGCTAAGAATATTCCATTTCATTTTGATCGCTGGCTGTACCCAGAGTTTATGGGGGCTGTTCTGCAGTTTAGGAATGGAGTAAGCATTTGTTTTTGAAGTGTAAGTCCCTGGCAAAAAGCAATTCTTTCCCTGCAGAATTGTGAAAATGAATGCTAGGGTTGGCATTTTATGGCTGAAATGCTTCAGTTAAGCTTTCTGCTGGCTGTAGGGTGTACATGAAGCTTGCATCTTAATGCTCACCTGCTGTCTGCTCGAACCCCTGCCAAGATTACTACAAGCCGGGGATGAGAGTGCAAAATATTTTAATGCAGGCAAACTTCATATATCTAAATGTTTTAGATTCTTTTAGTGCTCTGTGCATGTGGATAAGAATCAAAATTGCAACTCCAGAGACTCTAATATAGAGTGCTTCAGTATGCAGTAGGTATTTTTAATAGAACAAGCCCATATAATAAAGGATATGGCACAGTTACCTCTTCCGCTTAATGTTTCTTTTACTGCCTCCATCTCTTTTGAAAGGCTCCTCACAGCCAATGCTTACATTATTTTGTGATGTGGCAAAGTCTTAACAAAGTCATTTTATTTTATTCTCATGTTGCTTTTGTGCGGTGGAGCACCATGCTCATTGCTCAAAGCCACAAAATACACAAAGTCTCAGGGCTTGTGCAGAGTTTTATTTGATCCAAACTTCTTGGTAAACACACCCACACCAGTGCACACCAGCTCCCCACAAAAAAGAAATAAAATGGTAAAATCAGGGACAGACAGGTGGATTGGCCTATGCCATATGTGTCTCTCCCCTTTCCTCAGAGGCGTAGCAAGCCCAGAGGGTACCCCCCAGAACCCGGGGCGGCGCCTGTACGGCACCCAGTATGGAGTGCACATGTGCAGAATTCTGCGCATGCATACTCCGTACGGGGTCAGATGCCGTATGGGGTCGGATGCCGTACGGCGATGCTGTACGGTCGGATGCCTTATGGGGTCGGATCCGTACGGGGATGCCACACATGCGCACTCCGTACAGGGCTGCCGTGCTTGAGCAGCAGCTCGTACAGACTTGCATGGCGGCCTACGGGCTGCCGCTTGCACGGCGGCCCTGTACAGAGTGCGCCTGTGTGGCATCCAGTGCATGCGTACTACGACCCTGTATGGAGTGCGCATGCGCAGAATTTCTCACATGCGCACTCCATACTGAGCGAGGCTTGCGGCAGGGCGGGGTTTGGGCATCGCAGGGCGAAGGGTGCACCAAATGTCGCCCCCTCCAGGGTTGAACCTGGGGCACCTTGCCCCCATCGCTGCCACCTTCCTATGCCACTGCCTTTCCTGTTCTAAGCTGCAGGGCAACGTGGAGAGACTTTAGATTTCAGTATCTCTGTTAGTGCCTCTACCATCAGTTCAGAATTTGTATCTCCTCATCCCTGAAGTAGAAGCTGGGGAAAAAAACATTTCTGCTAAACTCTAGTAAAACCAGAGAAGATTAGTTACAGGTAGTTAGCCGTGTTGGTCTGCCGTAGTCAAAACAAAATAAA
Source organism: Lacerta agilis (assembly GCF_009819535.1). NCBI lineage: Eukaryota > Metazoa > Chordata > Lepidosauria > Squamata > Lacertidae > Lacerta > Lacerta agilis. The sequence goes on from NC_046316.1 coordinate 36,649,735, forward strand.
AAAAATTCCTTCCAGTAGCAGTTTTGTTCAGAGAAGATTAGGCCAACTTCATCAAGATTCCCAGAACATACAAAATTTTCACAGGTTTGTAGTTGAGGGTTTTCAGAATGTGGAATATTCATGGAAATGTTGTCTCATTAGACCAGGGACAGCCAATGTTGTTGGACCACAACTCCAATCAGACCCCTAGTATGGTCAATAGTCAGGGGTGATAAGTGTTGGAGTCCAATAACATATGGCAGCTAGCACACTGATTACCCCTGCATTATGCTCTCCTTGAGAGATATCTTATGAGATCCCTCCCAACCAGGCCCGTCTTAGAGGGATCGGCCGCCCTGGCGCAGCGATCCCTCGGCGCCCCCAGCCTGCTGCCTCTCCGCCCGCCTCCCTCCCGCGCTGGCCGCCCCTCGGGAGGGGGGGTGGGCGAGCGGGGATGAGAGGCGTGGCGTTGGAGCGGGCGCCTGCGCTCCGACGGGCGGAGGATGAGGGGCGGGCGGGCGCCGGCACACGAGTGCCCGCCTGCCCGTGGGGGTGGGGGCGGGTTGGGGAGGGGGAGCCCGGTATGCCGGTGGGCTCGCGGGGGCGCCCCTGGGTGCCCTGCGCCCTGGCGCGCCGCGCCACCGGCCTCTATGGATGAGACGGCTCTGCTCCCAACCCACCAGAAAAGAGCCTGGTGTGATATGTGGCTTCTTCTCACTCAATTCCAGTATTCTTTGATCCAGAAACTCCATGGAGGAGACCAATTATTTGATTGCTTATCACCTGGCCACATCAGAGGGTGCCATTTGAATGATAAAGAAGCATGAAATTATCCTTGCTGGGTGCCATTAACACAGTGGTGTCAGTCCAAGTTTATAGGAGATGTCAACAGAAGGCAGCAGTCCTAAAACTTTATCTCAAGGGTCAATTCAGCCAATAATTATCTGGCAGGTTTTTAAAGTCCAAATTACACTGTGCCGGTGATAACCTAATAGTTGCCTAGTCTTTGTTACCAGCGCATGTAACAATTTGGCAAGTGTTGCGGCCATATGTTAAATTACAATTTGTTCTTATAAGAAATGTTTTAAATCAGGGCTTTGTTTTGGGAACATGGACCATACAGGTGTATTGTTTAAGAATTCAACTTTCTTCTTTACAGAGCAGCTCTTCGGAAGCCATCTTTACCCTAGACAAAAATAATTTGTTTCCAGTTCTTTTTACCTTGTTGACATTTCCTGTGTTACAAAGTCAGATGTAGGTACTTCAGTGTTATAAGGCTATTATTTTGCAAGTTAAAACTTGGAAGTAGTTTAGACACATGTTTTGAACTCCCCATAGATCGGCATACCATTTAGAGGAAGTTGTGATGGATTAAGTATTAGTTGGGTATATTTCTATAGTTCCCATCCATGGTGCTATTTACATTACTGCACACCGCTGAATATATGTATTTTACTTTATTAGAAACACAGTTAAATATATAGCTGGGGAAAGGGATGGTTATTATTATTATTATTATTATTATTATTATTATTATTATTATTATTATTATTATACAGAAAGCAAATACAAATGTTACATGCTGGGATCTTAGTCTCAAAACAGTAAGCTGGATGAAGGCATTGTGTTCTTTACATGAAAATTCTTCAGCTGCAACTGTGGCCCAACCAGAATTAGACTTGGCTGCTAATCAGGAGCTAAGGTGCCTCTTAGATGCCAAACCACCCACTTGTACAGGCAGTTTGACATTCTATAAAAGCTCTTGCTGTTACTCCAATTGCGTGGATCAGTGTGCATGCCTTCTCGCCCTTTGAAGACACGGCCCCCATCTGGTGAGCTGTGCCTGCTCCCCTTCCCCCAACTTTCCCCCCAGTCCTCTTGCCAATTGCATCATAGCAACATCTTCATAAACAATGTTTTTGTTTAAGAAAATATGAGCTACACACACTAGCTGCAATTTTAACACAGAATTAGATGAATTAAAAAACCCATGGATTTCAGTGTTTGATTTCAACGAGTTAAGGCATGTGTTCATTATTTAATCAATTCAGCAAAAATGTATGTGCTGCTTGATTATCATTAAACCTCAGAGTGCTTTACAAAGTAAAACAAACCCTTAAAATTATCAATAAAAGACGAAACAGGCATTCCCCCCTTTAACCCCCATCCCCACATTTACTAACTAGTTACATAATTAGCAATAAGCTAAAAACAGATTTAAACACTTGTAACTCCTACAGGTCCAGATTTGCTTTCTTAAACAAAAATGTTTTAACCACAAAGAGTACAATGAAGAGACCTATCTGATTTCAATTGGCAGGGAGTTCCACAGCGTAGGCGTTACAACTGCAGAAAGTGTTAGCATTATGTGGCACCTGTAGCATTGCAAGTTCTTTTTTAATCATTTGTGCTGGCATAACTGCCTGCAAAGGCATCACAAAGTCACAGCAATTCCAACACAATGGCGCATGTGACACATTGTGATACTGCACTTATTTTACTTATTCAGTGTAATGGTTTGGGAGTTTGATGCAATTCATGCAATACACTTTGGTGCCGGTAGAGCAAGCCTTACGATTTATACTTTGTCAGCTTGCCAGTCTTACAGCCCTATTCCTAGCAATGAAGTGAATGGAAAGTGTAGTGATGCCTTTTTAAAGATTGTTCTTGGTTATTTAGGAATTTAAAAAAGGTAAAGGACCCCTGGACGGTTAAGTCCAGTCAAAGGCGACTATAGGGTTGTGGCACTCATCTCACTTTCAGGCCGAGGGAGCTGGCGTTTGTCCACAGACAGCTTTCCAGGTCATGTGGCCAGCATGACTAAAACAGCTTTTGGCATAACGGAACACCCTGACGTAAGCCAGAGTGCAATGATCAGCAATGATCATGGCAATAAGCAGCAGAAGTGTTTAAATTCAGCACGGGTTTAAGGAAAGGTAAAGCAAGCCAGAATAATCATCCGTGGTTAATGTGGTTATGTATTAAAGTTTTATATCCCTAAGTGCAGCTTATTCACAGTTTAGTCCCTAGCAGGAAGGCAATAATAAAAACAGTGCTTATTTGAAAAGGCTATTAATTTAACGGAGTTGCTAAAACAGAGCCTGCTGTACATGTTTGGGGGAAAGAACTCACACTGTTTCAGTTACAAAACAAAAGCATTGCACAGTTTTAATTAATGCACTTTATTAATGAAATCCTACATGTTTCATAATTTGCACATATGTAGAAGCCACTTAGTTTTCGGCGAATAGTTCTGCACCTTTAGCATGAAACAAAGCAGCTACTTTATGTTCATGCTGCCAGAACTGTTCTTCTACATACTTGGTGTATTTCACTAAGACTTACTCAGAGCAGACTTGCTGAAGGCAATGGACATGAAGAAGTTAATTTCAATGAGTCTACTCTGAGTAAGATTGAGTTGCATATCACCCATTTTTTAATCATTTCAGTTGTGGCTTCTGAAGTTCGAATAAGGAACTGTGAAAATGCAGACCAGCCATGGAAACACGGCATGCTGTGTGTCCTCAGCATCACATCAGCCGAGGAGTAATCATGGGTACCAAAAGGGGTAGGGGCACAGGGGCATAGACAAATTGTGCTGCCATGCATTATAACAGGACAGTCACAAAACTAATTCAGATTGGAATACCTGCCTCTTTTCACCGTTCTTTGCTTTCGCAATTAAAAGGTATACTAGGCACCAGTGGTCGCATGACTCATGAGGATGTTGGAAGCTGTGCTGCCAAGATGTGGTTTCACAGAGAAAAATGTTATAAGTGCCTTAGAGGATTTCTGACACCATTTTCAGTTTCTGAATCCTTGCCTCTAGCCGTGTGAATATTTCACTCTGCTTGTGAAAGGTAGGGGGTGATTTGCAAATATGTAGGGAATACATGTTCTTTTCCGGTCAAAGGTCTAACACCCACCCTTTCCCCAATGGCTTTTGCACATTCTGAATTCACTTCCCTTGATTTATAAACTTCCAAATCCTACTTTCATCTATATGGAATAATAACAACAACAGAAAAGCCCCTGTTAAAGAGATTTTATGCAACAATTGACTTGACAGTAGTCTTCTATTCCCTTTGTTTATTATACTGTATTTAGATAACTCAGCTAAAGAAGTCTCATATTGAAATCATTGGCATGATTCCTAGGCTCTGATCCAACTAAAGTTAGTAGTATTGAAATTCCATTGAAATCAGTGACGTTTGTCACATTGGTTTCAATGGAACTTAAGCACAACTGGCTTTTCATCAGATCAGGGCCTTAGAATCATTCCATTGACAGTGCAACTTCTACTGTGCAAATGCCTGCCTAAGAAGATTTTGTGAAAGGCACTTATTTTTTTAAATGATTTATAATGTGTCTCAAAATATGAAACCAAACTCCAGCTTATACACATTTGAACACTTTGTTGAAACACAAATCATGTAATTCAGGCTCAGTTTGTTTTGTTTTGTTTTCTCTTTGCCACCCAAGGTCTGCAAGATGGTGAAATGATATTTAAGATGCAAATGTAATTTGCTGCCGGTTTTTACATTTTGAATCCCCACCACCAATTGCTGCTTTCTCTCTGGAGTGCCTCCGTGTAGCGAAGTCTTGCCAACATAGTTCATTTTCTAATGAAACAACCTTTACATAACCATTTCCCATACCATATGAATGCAAACCAAAATGACTTACATTCATTCTATCATTCGGGGGTAGCCAACATGATACTGTCCAGATGTTGTTGGACTCAAACTCTAGTCAGCCTTGGCTAGGATGGCCAATGATCATGGGAGTTTTAGTCCACCCTGTTGACTATCTCTGCAGTTAGACACCTGTAAGACCAGTCCAAGCCATTCTGAAGCCTCAGGCAGAGCAGGATCTGCTACCATTACCTGCATTCTGCTGCTACCTGCTACTTTCTTTCCAGCACTACAGAGAAGTTGCCTCAAGTCTCATGGTAAAGTGAGTGATCTCGTTCTGCTTTCCTTCCCAATCTGCCTCAGTGTGGCTCATGGTATTCTGAGTCACAGATCTGCATTCGAATTAAAGCCACAGATGACTCTTAGTAGTGGGTTGTGGTGCAGGACAGTGCTGTTTTCTTGACCTTCAGTCCCCACCATCACTGTGGTGCACCAGGAGGATAAGGGGCAAGGCAGCAGCGAGGCTGGCATGGTGCAAACACACCAACTGGGGGGGGGGGGCTCCGTTGGCATGTTTGCACTGCACCAACCTCACTGCCACCTCACCCCGCCTAGTACACCACCGTGATGACAGTCAGGTAAGCAGCATTGCCCCCACCAACCACCACCACTGTTGTTGTTGTTGCCATCTGTGTGTCTTGAGAGACAATGGAGTGAGACAAGGAAGTGCTCCTCCGGGGGTGAAGTCAAACCATTGCATTAGCAGCACCAAAGTGACCTTTCCAGGGTCCAAACCTGGGCAGTGTGTATGGAGGTTCTTGGCTGCCCAGTTGACAAGACCCCCCCCCTTGACCTTGTTGATATGGTTCAAAGGAAAGCAGAGCAATACTACTGATGAATTTGTGATTATAGCAATGGATAGAGGAAGGAATGGCATTTATCTTCCTGTCTATCAGACTGAAACATAAACAGAAATGCCTGGAATGAGCAGTTATTTGGAACTGACCGTGGTGCTATATGAATGCAGCCCTTAAGGTTCTGATTATTGACCACCAAGTTCAAAGCCAGATGGCGATACAATGCTTAATCCATTGAATGTTGGCAGGGAAGGGCCAGCTTTCCCAATTTACTGGTGTTGTTTTTTAAATACAACGATATAGCGAGTTTATACAATTTTGCTGAGCATTAGGTAAATATAGGAATTCCTCTATTATCTGCTTTCCACTAAGGGCTTCCACTGTCAAATGTTCAGTCTCTTGACCAGCACCTCCTCTCTTGTATGAGAGGCTGAACACGAATTGTCAGAGTAATCAAGAGAGATAATGAACAGTATTGTTTTCACAAGAAACAGCCCATAGAATATTCTATGTAATTTGCAGTTCAAGTTTCATAACCAGGTTTATGTAGTTATGTAACTTTGCTGCATTCCGCTTCCTTTGTAATTTGCAGAGCGTCTCCCAGCACTCGTGACCCCTCCAGTTTCTCTACTGAAACCTCAAGCCAAAAGCTTTGTGGGATATAATGGATTGCCAATGTCAAAACTGTGTCACGCTGAAGACACGTTAGTGGGTGAGAATGGTCCTCTCTGAATAGGCAACAGCTGTCATCTCTTTACTTGTGACGGCTGCATGTCATGAAATTCTCCTCTACCCATTTATATTGGTGATTACAAATCATTCCCAATGATAAGCTATTTGAGTCATTAGTGAAAGGCAGTTTTCTCTCTAAAAAAGAAAAGTAAAACTATGTATTGTTCCCAGCAACTTTAGAATCTTCTATTTTTGGAATAATCACATCTTTTGTGCAGACGTGTTGTCATTTTTAGAAACGCCGCGCATCCAGCATGAAAAAGGCACACTGAACCACGGCGAATATAAAGAGATGTAGGAGGTGGCAGAGAGAGGGGGATTCAGGTTGTTGGTTTCCTGGTAACCTTGGTTCTCCAACTCCATTAAGGAGAAGGAGAAGCCTGCAATCAATAATTTGGCAAGTTATTTTGAATTCAAATGCGGAATTAAGTGTTCCCAATCTCTCCACCTTGCCTATTCTCCTTTGGTAGCCTTTCATCAGAACAACTCAGTCAGTCTGAGCCAGGATTCACCTAACCACAAATTTAACTCACATGACATTTTTTTTTTAATAAGATTTTTATTATTTTCGATTAAAACAAAAGAAAAACATAACATAAACACCAACATTAACACCATAAAAACACACTACATAAACACAATCAAACAATAACAATAAAAAGAAAAAGAAACTTATACAAACCTTAAGCTAACACTAATCTTCATACTTTCTTTGTTTCTATCTTCTCTATTTGGGGGCTTCCCCCATTCCCTCCACTGTCTTCAAAATCATATATATCTTCTAGGTAGCTTTATATCTTGTTCAGTTGACATTTGCCCATTTTAATATTCTTAACTTTACTTAATCAAATACCTAATTAACTATAAATCTTATCCTAGCATCATATCTTAACATATTTTTAGCAAATAAATCATTCGCACAAAAAATTTCCTCTTAACAGTTTTATCTAACATAAACCTACTAAAGCCGATTCTATTTAATTCTGCTCAAATATTCAATTTAACTGATTTAACTAAATAGTCTTTAAATTTTTTCCAATCCTGTGACACCTTCTCCTCCCTCTGGTCCCGGATTCTGGCGGTCAGTTCTGCGAGTTCCATATACTCCATCATCTTCATCTGCCATTCTTCCACCGTTGGTATCTCTTCACCTTTCCATGTTCTTGCCAATAAGATTCTAGCTGCTGTTGTGGCATACATAAAAAACACTCTATCCTGACTGGGTATCTCTTCATTGGTTATGCTCAGAAGAAATGCCTCTGGTTTCTTACGAAAGGTAACTTTCATTACCTTCTTAAGCTCGTTGTAAATCTTATCCCAGAAAGCATTTACCGTTGGGCACAACCACCACATATGAAAAAAGGTACCTTTCGCATGTTTACATTTCCAACATACATCTGACATTTTGGTATTCATCTTAGCTATCTTAACTGGTGTCAAATACCATCTATAAACCATTTTCATTATGTTTTCTCTTAAACTATGACAAGCAGTAAATTTGATACCTTTCTGCCACAATCTCTCCCAGTCATCCATCATAATATTATGTCCTACATCTTTCGCCCAATCTATCATTGGCGATTTAACCAGTTCATCTTTCGTATGCCACTCTAGCAAAAGATTATACATTTTGGAAAGGTTCTTAAAGTTCGATTCTATCAGTTCTGTTTCCAGTTTTGATTTTTCTACTTGAAAACCAACTTTTTTGTCCATTTTAAATGTTTCATACACCTGGTGATATTGCAGCCAATCGGGGACCTGACTTTTCACTTGGTCATAGCTTTTTAACTTAAATGAGTCCCCTTCCTGCTGCAATATGTCCATATATCTTAGCCAACTTGCAGACATGTTCGGTCTCTTATAGGCCTTGGCCTCCACTGGAGAAATCCATCTAGGAGTCTTTCTCTCCAAAAGGTCTTTATATCTAGTCCAGACCTGATACAAGGATTTTCTAACTATATGAGTCTTAAAAGTTCTGTGAATTTTAACCTTGTCATACCAAAGGTATGCATGCCAACCAAACATATTGTCGTGTCCTTCCAAGTCCAACACATCCACATTCTCTAATTTAAACCAGTCCTTTAACCAGCAAAAGGCCGCTGCTTCAAAATAAAGTCTTAAATCCGGCAGGGCAAAGCCTCCTCTCTCTTTAGAGTCTGTTAGGATCTTAAACTTGATTCTAGGCTTCTTGCCCTGCCATATAAACTTCGATAGGTCCTTTTGCCATTTCTTAAAGCAATCCAGTTTATCCAAAATTGGTATGGCTTGGAATAAGAACAGCATCCTTGGTAGGACATTCATTTTAACCACTGCTATTCTTCCCATTAACGACAGTTTAAGTCTTGTCCAAATTTCCATATCTTTTTTTATCTCCATCCACAGTTTTTCATAGTTGTCCTTGTACAGGTTCAAATTCTTAGTTGTGAGATTGATACCTAGATATTTTACTGTTTTAACAAAATTGAGGCCTGTGGCTTCTTGTATTCTTTGAGTCTGTTCTGCACTCAGATTTTTACCTAAAACTTTGGTTTTCTGCTTATTTAATTTGAAGCCAGCTACAAGTCCAAATTGTTCAATTAATTCCAAGACTCTGGGGACACTGCTTTCCGGTTCCTGCAGGGATAACATCAAATCGTCTGCGAAGGCGCGTAATTTGTATTCTTTCTCTCCCACTCTAATTCCTTTTGTCTGTTTGTCTTTTCGAATCATATTTAGGAGGACTTCCAGGACCGTAATAAAAAGTAAAGGGGAGATAGGGCACCCTTGTCTTGTTCCTTTCTCAACTTCAATCTCCTCCGATATCACACTGTTTACTATTACTTTTGCTCTTTGTTCTGTATAGATGGCCTTGATGCCATTTAAGAATTTTTCTCCAACTCCCATCTTTTCCAAATTCTTTTTCATGAATGTCCAGGATACTTTATCAAATGCTTTCTCTGCATCAACAAACAGTAGTGCCGCATCTGTGTTTATGTCTCTCTCCAGTTTTTCTAAAATGTCCACAATAATTCTCGTGTTATTACTTATTTGTCTTCCTGGCAAGAAACCTGCTTGGTCTCTATGTATATAGTCTTTCAACACTCTTTTCAACCTTGTAGCCAAAACATTTGCGAAGATTTTGTAATCCACATTCAAAAGGGATATTGGACGATAATTTTTCATTAGAGTCTTATCTGTATCTGGTTTTGGAATCAGTGTGATAAAGGCTTCTTTCCACGTCTCTGGTGCCCTATCTCCTTCTAGTATTTTGTTGCAAATTTCTCTTAACGGCTGCGATAGCCAATCTTTCAATGTCTTATAATATTTTGCTGTTAATCCATCCGGTCCTGGGGCCTTCCCCAATTGCATATTGTTTATTGCATCTTCTATCTCTTGTGTCGATATTGGGTGGTTGAGGGTTGTTAGTTTTTCCTCTGGGACTTTTTGCAATCCATTCTTTTCCAGAAATCGGTCTATCTCTGCTTCATCTATCTTCTCCTCCTTGTACAGTTGCTTGTAAAATCTCTGAAAACACCATCTGATTTCCTCTGGTTTCTCTACATTTTTTTCATTTACTACCAAATTGCTGATGACATTTACCTTTTGTCTTTTCTTTAGTTGCCAAGCTAGTAGTTTTCCACATTTATTAGCAGATTCAAATGTTCTTTGTTTCATCATTTTCACTTTCCATTCGATATCCTGATTCATAATATTCGCATATTGGGATTGCAAGCATTTAATTTCTTTTTGAATTTTGACACATCTGGGATGTCCTCTTAATTCTTTTTCCTTTTCTTTGATTAATTTCAACAGTCTCTCCATTTCTGCATTTTGTTGTTTCTTCTTTTTTGCTTTTTCACTTATGAGGAATCCTCTCATTACCGCTTTACTTGCATCCCAGGCAATCCTTTTCTCCACTTCGGAACTCCAATTGATTTGAAAATATTCTTTCATCTTTTTCGCCGCTCTTTCTACTAGCTTGGTGTCTCTCATCAATGCGTCATCCATTCTCCATCTAAAAGAATCCTTGGAAATCATTTTTAAATTTAGCTGTACCGGATTATGGTCTGAAAACGTTTTGGGACCAATTTCTGCCTTTTGTATTTTTGGAGCCAATTCATTCGAGATCCAGATGTAGTCTATCCTCGACCATGACTGCTGAGGTTCACTGAAGTACGTTGCCTCTGTTTCTGTGGGGTTTTTTAATCTCCAAGAGTCCACCAAATTCAAATTATCCACCATTTCAAAGAAAGTCTTTGGGAGTTTCCCATCATTCGTTAATTTGGTTCTTTGAGATCTGTCCATTAATGTGGAAACTGCACCATTAAAGTCTCCAAGGCACACTACCTTATAATCCAAATAGTCCAACAGCAGGTCATGTATTTTTTTATAAAAAATCGACTTTCCATCATTTGGTGCATAAAGTCCCAGAATCAAAATTTTTTCGCCTTGTACGTTGATTTCAATTGCGATGTATCTCCCTTCTTCATCTTTAAATAGCTGTCTTGGGCTATATTTCTCCTTTGCATATATCACTATACTCCTCTCTTCTTGACCTTATCCGATGATATAAACTCTTGGCCTAGTTTTTTGTTTTGTAGTAGTCTTCTGTGGCGTCGGACTATGTGGGTCTCCTGTAAACATATTATGTCCAAATTCTTCTTTTCTATGCTGTAAAACACTCTGCGTCTCTTTGGTCTCTGGTTCAATCCCCGAACATTCCATGTCATTAGCTTGAGCGCCATTTTCCTTTATTTATTCTTCTCCTCCAGTTGCCTCTCCTTTCTTACCTTCCTCTGGGTCCTTCTGACTTGGCCCTGGTAATCCCGGCGGTGGTGGAAATGCTTCTGGAAACTTGTAGAGCTGTGCTGGATCAAGTGGAGTACCTTTAAATTGTTCCAGATGTTTATCCAAAAACTTTTGCTTTTCCGCCAAGGACCTTATTCTTATCTTTTTCCCTTCAAACGTAAATGCAAGGCCTTCTGGAAATTCCCAACTGAAGGAGATCTTTCTTCTTCTTAGCTCAGTCACCAAATCGTTGTAAGGAGCTCTTTTGTCCAAAAAAAATCTGGGGATGTCCTTATAAAAAATTACTTTATTCTGCTGTACCACCAGGTTGTTTCTGTAATGTAAGTCCAGAAAGTAGTCTCTGTCGTGTCTATCGTGTAGCACAATCAAACAGTCACTGACTGTTTTGGTGCTTTTCCTTCCTCTGGAACCTCTGGGTCCAAATCTGAAGGCCTTCACTATGCGTGCTGAGACGTTTACCTCTTCTAACTCCCAGTACGTTGAAAATTGCTCCACAATGTAGGCTTTTAGGTCTTCTCCTTCCAGTTCTGGAAGACCCCTTAGGCGGATGTTTCCCTCTCTCTGGTGAAGTTGCAGAAAAGCAAGAGATTCCTCAACAGTTCTCTGTCGTGTTCCAATATTCTCTATCTGCTCCAAATCTAAATTGTCCAATTTTTCCTCCACCTTTTTTATTTTTTCTCTGACCACTTTAATTTCCTCGGAATCCTTTTTCAAAGTGGTCACCTCCTGCCCAATTTTATTAATTTCTTCTCTGTTCTTCCTTACATTCTCCTCAATTTGGCCAATTGATTTTTCCAAGGTCTGGGTGGAATTTTTAATATCAGCTTTTATATCAACTTGGAGTTTTTCTATTGCAGAGTTCACTGTTGTATTTACTGATGACACTGAATCCTGTGTTTGCTTCAACCCTTCAGTCACACTTTTCAATCCTGCTGCAATTTCTGCCACACTAGCAACCAATTTCTCCATTTGTTCCTGAAGAGTTAGGGAAACAGAGCCTCTTTTTTGTGCAGAGCTAGAGCCAGCTGTTTTAGATCTAGTGTCCATTTCCTGTGGGCTCTGCAATTGTAGTCTCAAGGTCACTCCAGTTGCTGTAGTAACAATCTCAGACATTCACAGCAGAAGACCAACAGTCCCAAAAATAAACACCAGGTGGCCAGCAGCTCGCTTCTGAGAACAAAGAGCCTGCTGAGCCAGAAGCCCACACCAGTCCAAAAATCCAGCTTTTAGGCAAAGAGTTCAAATTTTTCCAAAGTTATAGATTCCTTAAAGCCAAGAAAAGTTTATTTAAATAGCCCAAGTCAGTAGCTGTTTCTCACTTGCAGTGTTACCACCAAGTCCATAAAGTAACTTGTAACCGGCTACAAAGAAGTCAAAATGTCTCCACTGGTAAACAGTCACTGAAACACCAACAAAGAAAAAATGGCAACAATATATTGCAGCCCGCTACCGACCCGGAATCCTAGTCCAGAGGGCGAGCGGTGTCTTCTTTTGCCATATCAACTGTTTTTAAGTCTCTTAACATCCTTCAAACAACTTTTAAACAACTTTTAGAAAGTTTGGCAGAGTTCGCAAAACTTTTCCCGTTAGTCGCGGCTTTGATCTTTTAGCGCTACCAAGCTCGCGCAAACAGTTCAAGGGGAACAGGCTTCCTTTTAAAGTTTCCTCTGCAAGCAGTGCTCTCCAAACTTGTAAAACAGTCCAAAACTTTTACTTACAGAGTTTCTTTGGAAGTTTCTATGTCGGAAGTGCCGGGTGCTCGAGTCTGGCGGGATCGCTGCTTTGATCCTCCGCAGGCAGTCGCTTCTTCAGTCCCGTGCCGGAGCTTCGCTCGCCTGATTTTCCCCCTTACGAGGGTCAATCAGGAGCGGAGACGGCACGTCTGGGACCCACGAAGCAGTCGGTCCACGGGACGCTCTTCCCGTGGCTTTAAGGGACCCGTGGCGCAGGCACGGTAATCCCTAGAGCCTAACGGAGGACGGAGCCGTCGGACTCCCGTCCGCCATTGACCGGCACCAAACCGGAAGTAACTCACATGACATTATCTAAGGTTGAGCATTCGAAGGACTGCCTACATTGGTATGAAACTCTGGCCTGCTGCTAAATTTGATCAAATCAGTGGGAACTAGGAATAGGATTTTTAAAATAGCACACTTTTGCTTTCTATCCTGTGTGGAACAACATTTTGCCCACAACAGATCATCCTTTTCCCCACAGCTCCTCTTAAAAATGCTAAGACCCCATGAGCAATCTTCAAATGCCGATTTTCATGTTAGCTGGCCATTTGCATTAGCACCATTGTCCTCAACCCCAAATACCTCTTCTTCCTTGATGCACACACAAGCCTTGGTGTACATAGCTTTCCTTATTTACTTCAAGCGAATGAATAGTTCTGTGTGCACACCCACCTTGTGCTCTCCATTCAAGTGAGCAGAAGAGAAGGACATGTCATATATACCTCATCACAGAGTCTGGCCCAGAATAATGGATCCATATTCTATTTACTAATAACCCAAACAGCAACATCCACTCATTACACATTTTAGTTTTTACTTCTTTTGCCCCCATACACTGAACTCTTCATGAAAAAGGACAGGCTAGAAATGCTTTAACACAATGTTGTAAATAAATGAATAATCCTATAAGAGGTTTGACTGGCTGGCTGATATCTTGAACAGGAGGACTGCACATTGCCACATTTTGTTATAGCTCCTACCTCTCCATAGACAGATTGTGTTGTGTGAAGAACCTCCTAGAAAATGCCAGAGATCTTATAAAGCATGTGCAGGAAAGCACAACCAAATTAAGCCAATCAAGGCGTAACTGAAGTGGGATTCTGTTTTTGACTTCACACAAGACTTAAATCAGGATTCGAAAAAGCAAAAATGCTTATATTTAGGGGTCATTGATTTTTCTTTTGCTAGGCAAATGTAACATAGCATCTTACACTACGAGTGCCTTTTAAAGATCATTGTCATTATCCTTGTAGTAATAATTTTATAGCTGCTTTGTCTGCAGATCCAGGCAACATTAAACATAATTAAAGTGATGTATAAACACACTTCCTAGCTGCCATTATATCCCATTATGGTTCTGGAATTAGCTAGGAGCTAAAACTCAAATGGAGCCATAAATCAACTGAGCAGATGCCAGCGGCCTCTTCTTTAAATGTTAGTTTCCTCCTAACAGAAGTAACAAGTGTGTGGGCTGCTGCATATTCACTATGACTCTGTTGCATCACTCATAAACAAAAGCTACAGCCTTTTAAAGGCTGAATAGTCTTGCAATTATTTATTATTATATTATTATTATTATTCCCCCTTTCCTCCAAGAAGCTTAAAGTACTGTATATAGTTTCTAGATTATACACATTTAAGATTTTTTGGAAATTGGGTGGGCGGTAGTAGAATCATTTGTTTCCTCTCCAGTTCTTTTGAGCACCTGGCACACACTTTTTATTTGTGTGTGTGGGGCACATTATTTTTCTTTAAGGGTGATTACTTTTATTTATTTTTGTCTGATTGACTGGGATGCTCCATGTGTGCTGTTGGCTATGCCTGGATCCCCACAGGGTGAAAACCCATTGGTGGAGAGGGGCTTAATATCCCTGGGTGAGAGAAGGAGAGAGGTTGCCTGTATTACCTCAGATGAGAAAATTGGAGGAAATTTGTGTGCTACTACTGGATTTTTTTTTAAGTGGATTTATCTTTCTGTAGATGATTATTGGTTTATTATTGATAAAATATCCCACTTTTTTATTGAAGTAAGAATTGCATAGATCAAATGTTGTGGTGAGTGTAAGGAGAGTGTGATAGTTGAGAGTGACTGCGTATTTCTAAGACTGTCTAGAATGCTGCCAGTGGAGTTCTGAAAAGCTCTGGGTTTGTTGTTGGTAAAGGAGACTGGTGTATGAATTTTTTTAAATGAATATTTTAACCTTAAAAAGTTTAGAAAATCCTCCATTACTGTGCTTTAGCAAAAAGCAACTCACAACTCTTTGGTGTTTGTTGGGCAACATTTTGAGCACTACAGCTTATGGCTGCATTTGTGGATCCTTGGGGTTCGTATACTTTGTTTTTTACATTTATATCTCACTCTAGGGTTGAATCGGAGATTTGAACCCAGGTCTCCCCAATCCAAGCCCAACACTCTTACACCTCATTTATGATTATAAATGGCATGCCTTTATGAAATACGTTGGTGGGAAACTAATGAAAAATGACAAAACTTCTTTGTCTTTTTTTGCAGTGAATTTTGATCACTTCCAGATACTTCGAGCAATTGGGAAAGGAAGCTTTGGCAAGGTAAGAGAATAGTTTGT
This sequence comes from Lacerta agilis, assembly GCF_009819535.1. NCBI lineage: Eukaryota > Metazoa > Chordata > Lepidosauria > Squamata > Lacertidae > Lacerta > Lacerta agilis. Next base: position 36,665,046 of record NC_046316.1, read on the forward strand.
AATTTGAGTGTGGGGAGGGGGAGCAATTAAGTGCATTGCAGTAAAGATAAAAGGAGGTGTTCAATTAACTGTTTGCACTTGTGCAAGGATTATCCCTAGAGCGAGGAGATGCTCCTTCCCCCTTCCTCTCCCATCGATACTCCTCACTGCCTGCAAATCTGTTCTGGAGGATGGGAGGAACTTCCAGAAAAGATTGGGTGGCATGGAGAAGGAGAGGGGGGGAAATGATCTACCGGTATCTCCGTGGCTTGGTTTGCCCATCATGGCAAGCCAAGCCTTGGCTTCTCTGCCCAACTGAACTGAAAAGTCCAGGAAGGAGCAAAGTGTCTGTGACTTCCACCCCAGGAGCAAACATATTTGAGCACTCATGCTAAGTCATGGGTTGGCTTAGTGTTGTGTGTAAACACAGCTGATGTGGCTTACATAAAAACCACAACACAAATTGCACCGTATAGCAATAAAATCACAAGGTAAAACATCACAACACACACAGTGCAATCTGATACATGTCCATTCCCAAGTCCCATTGAGTTCTAGAAGTGCATATAGCAGCTGAAAAAAAGCAGCTGTTGAAAGAACCTTTCTTAAACTTAAGGGCTGATTTCACAGGCTTGCCTGCACCTGCCTGCTGCTTCCAAACCTTTGAATCAAGATTTGGGTCATATTTCAAATCTCTTTTTAAAAGGCTTTATTTAGAAAAGCGACTTGGCCCACATCTGATTGTTTTAATTTTAATTTTGACAAGCTCATCTCTCTTCTCAGGCCCTGATGAATGTCTTTGAAACCAAAAGACATTATTCCTCTACTAATCCAAAAATAATCAGGGAGCTTAAGGTAAAAGTGCTAAGTTTCTTGGAATCAGCTGACTTGCAATGTGCAATTTATTCAGTGACTCATAGAATGGGTTATGGCTCATGTGTATGAGTTGTTATTTCCATTACGATCTGTGTAACCTTTTAATTCATTGCCCAATAAAAGGAGCTAATGAAATGCAGTCTGTGGGTTCAGGCAGGTGTCAGAATGTGCAAAACTCTTACTTTTTACTGAATATTCCTGTAATAGTATGCTACTGAAATAAAAAGCAGTGCCTTATCCGTTGAGCAGGTACTGTATTTTTCGCTCCATAAGACGCACTTTCCCCCTCCTGAAAATTAAGGGGAAATATCTGTGCGTCTTATGGAGCGAATGGTGGTCTCTGGAGCTGAATTGCCTAGAGGCCAAAAGCAGATAGTGCTTTTTATTTTACAAAGAGAAAAAGGGGTGTTGAAAGGACCCCGCTCAGCAGCTGATCAGCAAGAGATCAGGAGAGAGATAAGAGTCCCGGCTCCCTTTCAGCCCTGCCCTCCACTGTTGAATGTGCTGCAGAGGGAGGTTGTTTGTTTCCCCAGTGACATGTGACTGGCTGAAACTGTAGAAATGGCTCCCTTTCCTTCAGAATCTGCAGAAATGTGAGTTGAACCCCATAAAAAATGGGGCTTTTCCTCTTTGCTTTTCCCCCTTTTGCAAAAAAGCTGCAAAAATTTTAGCTGATCCTCAAAAATAAAAACCAGGGCTTTTCCCTTTGCAAAAAAGCTGCAAAACTTTTAGCTGATCCTCAAAAAAACAGGGCTTTTAGAGGAGGAAAACCAGAAAAATAAAAACGAGGTGTGCCCTATGGTCCGGTGCACCCTATGGAGCGAAAAATACGGTATATAAAAAGGTACACATTGAAGGTGCGCATTAATTTAACAGGAATACACACAGAGAGAAATAATGACCCGACAGAGGTTGAAAATACATGTCCTTTTCAAAATCTAGAAAGAAAATCCATCCAGGCATAACTGTTTTAACAGCTAGACTTTCCACTTTAAGCAGAGTTGTTTAAACCCAGAAAATGCAATGTTAACAGATTCTTACCTGTGACTGGAGGTGTGAAACATTCTGGACTGAAGTGTGTGCTTTGAAGGTATCTTTCAGGTTTTTAAAGCAGTCATCTACTTAAACCTTGTGCATCATTCTGCTTTGCATATGTATATCACCACCCTAAACAATCCTGGAGGATATCTATTTAGTACAACAAAGTCAGATAAGAGCCATCATTTGGAGACTCACTTTTTTTAAAAAAAAATAACAACCACAAGATACATCTGTGCTGGAAATTAATTACTAGGCAGCAAATATTCTGGAAAACTTAATATTAAGTTTATCCACACAGATTGTGCCCCCCCATTCTTGTCTTGCTCCTTTGATAAGATGGCTCAGTTCTACCCCCAAAGTGCCCTGTTTCAGAGCCTTCTGTTAGACCATTCTGGCAACAAAACCACCATGTTCGGTGGGTGGGAGAGGGAGGTCTGGGCCAACAGAATGGAAAGCTGGTTGAGTGAGCAGAATTAAGTAGAGGGATGCTGTCACTCGATGCAACTTTCTCTCCCAGCCTGGCATTGGGGTTTTGGTGATTGGAGCCTTACCTGGGAGTAAGCCTCATAGAATTTGCTAGGACTTACTTCTGAGTGCACATTACTGTTAGTCTGAATCTTATACCTCGTGGTCAGAGTGTACTGATTGATACAGGGACAATGCTATCTCAAGCGGTCTTCTTTATGTGTAGTTCAGTTCAAAAGTACTAGTTCACCACAATATGAACATGGCTGGCACCAGGACACGCCATCCTGGGCCCAGAGAAATTCAGAAGGAGCACTCGGTGTGGTGGGTTTGAACCGAGAAAGTTAAGGAATACTCAACTCTGCTTTCCACTCTACTGAAGTAGCACGTCCCTTAGCATAGGGGCATGTTTTGCAAGAGTGGAGGGGGGCTTACCACCTTCTTTCAGAATTGTCATCGTCAAAGTGTTCCCGATTGAGGGGTCGCCAACATGGTTCCTTCCAGATATTGTTGGACCAAAACCCCTGTCACTCCCAGCCCGCATAGTGAATGATCGGATATGGTCAGAGTTGTAATGCAAAGCCATGTTGGCTAACCCTGTAATAAATGTGCATACACCAGTTTGTGAAACCCCCTTTCATACATAGCTGCAGAGGAAGGGGGAATTCTTCCCTACAGTAAAAAAAAAAAAACTAAGCTGTTGTGGTTTGGGGCGGGGGGGGGAGGCTTGGAGAGGAGACTATTGTTAGGGCAGAGCCAGGATGTTCAGAGTTCCCTGACATAGCTGAGCATGGGCACTTAGAGACAGGAGCAGAAGAGGAATATGTGTATGCAGAAGGAGAGGGAGAAGAGCCTAGTGGGGCAGCGTAAACTCCAACAGGACGCGAGAACCAGTAAGAGGTGGGGGGTGAATGGGCTGACTTACAGGCACTGCAAGGGTTAACCTTTGAATCGGATGGGGGGCGAGACACCAGGACAAAAGAAAGGGTCAGAGGAGGGCTAGAGGTTCCCACACTTTAGGTGCTGGAGGAGGAAGAAGAAGCCATTAGCTGTATCTGAAGTGAGTGACTCGACTCGAATTGATGGATTAATCATGATGCCTTCTGTATATAGTTGTACATAAAGACTATAAAACCGTCAACGGTCTGCCGTGGTTTCTGGTGAAGAGAGCAGCTTCCAGCCCTGACAACTATATTGGAAATACATTGCTGGCCTGGTTATGGTAGGGTGAGAAAAGCCTGCGTATGGGCCCTGCCGATGTAGTCCTGGTATCATAGATGTACTTAGGGTCCCTTGGGCCACTGGCAAGGAACAGTATCAGCAACCCCCCCCCCCAATTAACTTTACCATAATAACCACATTAGAAATTAGTACATTTTATGCAACCCAAGTATTTGAAGTGTCCTGAGTGAGGGCAAAGTGAGGAGGAAGGGTGAAATTATTTGCATTCCTTTGTGCCACAGTGCAAGACGGACAAGAAGCTACTTCCACGCTCGATTTCCCCACAACAGCAGTGGCATGTCACTACACACATATGCCATACACTCCATCGTCTGATAGGTCACTTTTGGACTCCCAGTGGGGGTCAGTATTGCCAACAACCAGGTGTGCCTCTTCCTGGTATTCATATATATGGAACAGGATCAAGGGAGAAGTGACTCCCACATTGCCTATGTTAGGTCTTGCATCTGTAATCTAATTATGTTTTAGCTGAATGGGCTTTTTCCAAATAGTTTTAGAAATGCAAGATACAGGTTTTTTCCTCCTTTTACAAATTCACTAACCCAGTTAGAGTGAATACATGTCTCTTCCCACCCAATATATTTATCTCCTCTCTGAAAAGGAGAAATAACAATTTGTCGTTCTAATTTCGGACTAAAGAATACATAAATTCTGAACAGTGAGGATTGGATGGATGGTGGCTAACAGATTGAGGTTGAATCCTGACAAGACAGAAGTACTGTTTTTTGGGGATAGGGGGTAGGTGGGTGTGGGGACTCCCTGGTCCTGAATGGGGTAACTGTGCCCCTGAAGGACTAGGTGCGCAGCCTGGGAGTCATTTTGGACTCACAGCGGTCCATGGAGGCGCAGGTTAATTCTGTGTCCAGGGCGGCTGTCTACCAGCTCCATCTGGTACGCAGGCTGAGACCCTACCTGCTCTACCCTATCTCCCGCTTGGACTACTGCTCTATGTGGGGCTACCTTTGAAGGTGACCCGGTAACTGCAATTAATCCAGAATGCGGCAGCTAGACTGGTGACTGGGAGTGGCCGACGGGACCACATAACACTGGTCCTGAGAGATCTACATTGGTTCCCAGTACGTTTCCGAGCACAATTCGAAGTGTTGGTGCTGACCTTTAAAGCCCTAAACGGCCTCGGCCCTGTATACCTGAAGGAGCGTCTCCACCCCCATCATTCAGCCCGGACACCGAGATCCAGCACCGAGGGCCTTCTGTCGGTTCCCTCACTGCGAGAAGCAAAGCTACATGGAACCAGACAGAGGGCCTTCTTGGTAGTGGCGCCCGCCCTGTGGAACGCCCTCCCATCAGAGGTCAAGGGAATAAACAACTATCTGACATTCAGGAAATACCTGAAGGGAGCCCTGTTTAGGGAAGTTTTTAAACTGTGATATTTTAAATGTATTTTAATATTTGATGGAAGCCGCCCAGAGTGGCTGGAGAGACCCAGCCAGATGGGCGGGGTACAAATAAATTATTGTTGTTGTTGTTGTTGTTGTTGTTGTTGTTGTTGTTGTTATAAAAAGATTAATTGACCAGTTCACATGGGATTCAGCATTTTCTCAAGTGCTCTGCTCTTGTCCCACATAATCACTCCTTGCATGCCCCAGGTTGCAAACAGACGTTTGGGGTTCAGTACATGGATACGTTCAGCAAGGGTTTCCTGTAATTCTGGGGACTCCAAGCAAAGCTGCCACTATCGAGGATACTGCATACTGAGTGCAGTGCATGTTTGTGTGCTGTTGTTTGTTTGTTCATGTGATGGTATATTTGTGGACTTCATGGAGAGTGATTGCATGGAAAAAAGGGGACTGGGAATTTGTGTGTGTGTCTGTGTGTATGTGTGTGTAAACAGTTTGTAGCTATGGTTCTGTGAGCACTATCTTAAAATGGAAATATACGCAACTCTAATGGAGTATATTTCCATCAAATTAAAATTTCTATTTACCTAAGAGATCTACACATCTTTTAGTAAGAAACCAGTGAATGAAACTGTATAGCCCACTCCAAATGCACCTAAATGGTACATTAATACTTAGTGACAACACTACCTTTTTCTCTACCATCTAGAGAGCCACAGGTTCCCCATGCCTACTATAAGGCATGGCTATATAGAAAAGCAGAGTAGTGACAGAAGAAATCAATAGTCCTCTGCCATTGAAATTTCATTGAGATGGGCTTCCATATCTGTCATCCTTGGCCAGCTGTTGGGGCACCAGTGCTGAGGTGGGGCACAACTGCTGACACTTGCCCTGGGACATGAGGTAGATGGGTATAGCCACCATTTACATTTCAGCAATTCCTCCTAGGTAGTGTCACTCTGGGACATTGTAGACAATGTAAATGACAGCTAGACCCAGCCATCCAATGCTTCTTGGAGCATTGTTGCTGCCACAGTGGTTGACTACCACCCTCAGGTAAAGCCCACAAAGACATATCAGTAGAGGAGAAGATCAACAGAGTGAACCCAGTCCACTTTAACTTGGAGCTGGCCCTGGATTTAGTGCATAAATAATTGGAGCATTTTGTTCATTTTAAAAACTACTATTGCTAAGGGACACGGGTTGCACTGTGGGTTAAACCACAGAGCCTAGGGCTTGCTGATCAGAAGGTCGGCGGTTCAAATCCCCATGACGGGGTGAGCTCCCGTTGCTCGGTCCCTGCTCCTGCCCACCTAGCAGTTTGAAAGCACGTCAAAGTGCAAGTAGATAAATAGGTACCGCTCCGGCAGGAAGGTAAAAGGCCTTTCCGTGCGCTGCTCTGGTTCACCAGAAGTGGCTTAGTCATGCTGGCCACATGACCCAGAAGCTGTATGCCGGCTCCCTCGGCCAGTAAAGCGAGATGAGTACCGCAACCCCAGAGTTGTCCATGACTGGACCTAATGGTCAGGGGTTCCTTTACCTTTACCTATTGCTAACGGAAGCCGGTGCAACCCAGTAGGTAGAATTATAAATTTGCAGCTTCTGGATTTGAATATGGAACAGCTAAATTCAATTAAATACAGTATAGACATAGTTGTTGATAAAATAATATGCGTTAAACAGAAGCCAATTGTAAGGATTTAGTTTTGCTCGTGCTTCAATATTAATCTCTCTAATCCACGCTTCTCAAAACAATATGTGAAACAAAATGCAGCTGTCCTCCAAAACTCACACTTTTCTGAATTATGTGATGCAGTGTCCCAACCCAAACTTTGTGCAGAAATATGTATGTTAGGCAAAAGTGTGCATAAAGAGCATATATTTGTGAAAATACAAACGTACAATATATTAGACAACAATGCTTCAGAAAGATGTTTATTAGACAAAATTGCATAAAAATCTGTATATTAGTGCACAAACAAAAATGCCAAGGTGTGTGTGGGTGTGTGGGTGCATCTCGGTATATGTATATCAAAACCTGATATGGAAACATTGTGATCTACACACAAGATAGGAAAAAACGAAAATCTGAAACTGATACAGGCATTCCTTCCTTGTATTTAAGCAATCATGCACTGGAGAGGAACTCTCATTTTCTTTTCTTTAACATTTTTTTCTTTTTAGCAGTAACATTTGCTGTTCAAGTGAAAGAACTGCCTGTGTTTTTAATTGATGCTGGGAGCATATATGCAGCAGTGCCAGTCACACTTACCTGGGAGCAAGGACAAAGTCACACATCAATGTTTATCCTTTGATAGCTGCAGCATAAACTGATGACATGCAAGTGTGAAGTGGCTGCGACCCAGCCAACACCACAGAGAACTTTTGTTTTGTTTTGTTTACTATCACTTCACTCTGCGGTTGACACATGCAGCTGTGTGAGTCACCTACAGTGCAGTCCTATGTCTACTCAGAAGCAACCCTTCACTGAGGTCAATCGGGTTTACAACCAGTTAAGTGTTGATAGGACTGCACCTCTAAGGTGGCAGGCAATGAACTGAATCAACTGATGGGTGAATCAGCCTCAAATTCTACCAGTTTCATCGTTTGCATCCTCTCCGAGGAAGATGGCTTCTGCATGACCTTCCTAAGAAAGGCTCACGTCTAATGTAGTTTGCTGTTCAGAAGTAGTTTAACCTTATGATTGCATGGCTTTAATAATTCACAGAGCTTGCAGATGAGAATGACAAAGCTTTAATCTACTTATATAAAGGTCACCGAGGCCTACGCTGTAGAAATACTGCAAGTACAATCAGTTTCGAAAATGCCTCAGTATCAGTTCCAATTAGATTTTTTTTTATTTTTTTGCTTGACAGAAAAATGTACGTATGCTTTCCCCTTTTTGCACTACTTTAGAATAAGCTCTTACTTTGCAATGTAAGTGTGCGCTCACACACACACACACACACACACACACACAAAATATCTCCATATATGAAGAAACCAACCCACACAGTGAAGCCATTACTGATGTAATACAAGAGCATGGAGCACCTGCTATACTTTACTTACTCCACCCATCAGATTGTAGAGGATTCCACCTTTGTACCACTATGAGGTGTGATGTCTCACTGCTGGACCACCAAGCTGTCCCTTTTCTTTTCAATGGGTGGAATTCAGCACAGTTCTAAGGAGATATTTCCATCAGCATATCAGCTTTCCAGCTGCAGCAATCTCCCTTCTCCTCCCCCCATGCACTGTCCTGAGTTTCCCCTCAACCCCCCTGAGCCAATTTGCAGGAGGGTTGATGGGGGTATGCAGGGAGAAGGGGGACAAAAAGCCCCATGGCACTAGTAGAAGACTGCACTAGCTTCTGCTAGCAGGACTCATGAGTTGAAATAGTTGATACCAGGCCAATTTGTATATCTGCTTCAAGGTGTAAGATCCCATTAGAGGGACTCAGAAAATTAACATGAAAGCTCAGAGCTTGGGGGCACCAATATAGGCCTTCACTGGCATCTGGTGAGCTCCTCCTTTTTTCACCAATTGCTGTGGTCTCACTGGAATTCCAAAATAGCATTGACCTATAACTATGAGCCAGTTTGAATGAAATGCCCACAAAGGGACTTATCAGAACCTGAACTTTTAGATTCTACTGATTCAGATAAAAGATGTCCAACTGAAACCTCGTAAGTTACAATGACACCTCATTAGCAACAGTATCAGTTTAACAGCTTCCTGGCAGTACAAAATATCTTCCTGGCTTCAGAGAGAAGTAAAAGACCACTTCCCCACTTTTACACAGTTAACTATTTACAAACCTAACAATTTTTATAGCATAGAAACAACCTTACATATATATTTCTCCTCATAAAGATACAGTTTCTTCACCAAGCCCAGCAAGATTTGGAGGGCCACATTGTTGTCTACCCCTGGCCTAGAGCCATCGGTTTATCCAGTGAAGAAGTTCTATACTTTCCATTCAGTCTTCTACTCCTGTGTAGAGTAATCAAAAAAAGGTCTATGAGCACCCGCGTACCTGAATAAGAAACTTCTTGCTGGCCCATGTAAGCTGCTCTGAGCTTTTTGCTGGAAGAGTAGAATTTAAATTACATAGTTAATCCTCCCCGCAGCCTAGCTCTTCAGAGTTTCTCTTGGTCCAGTCTTTTTTCATTTTAAGCCTAGATTACATTGAGGAACATCGCAATCCACAAATGGCTTTACCCAAGCACACATGTTCTTGAAGCAAGCTGTTTTCTGAACAGAAACAGACCCTGTGGAATGTGCTTTGATCTATAGATCAGCTGACTGATTATTAGCTTTTGGACTCAGACTAGATTTCTTGAAGTAGGATACATAATAAAAACAAGCTTTTAACTCCAGTCTCAAACCATGGACCATGGATTTATATTCTAAAATCTCCTATCCTGCAACCCAGAAATTCAAATTCTACAACCATGTTCTTTGTTCTGGTTGCTTTTCTTAAGATCTTTTGTAATAAAGATCTTGTCGCACTGAGCCTGATAACATTATGGCAAGAGAAAACCTGATATGTGGACATAAGCTAGGCCAGATCAAGGGCCCAAGGCAACTAGCAGCAAAATACCAAATGTGCCTATTCAGATATAAGTCCCTTTGACTTCAATGAGACTTGCTGTCTGATGAGTGGGTATATAGTTTGCAGCTTTAGTATTCCTCCCCCCCCCCTTAGTCTGATCACATGTGGAGTAATATTACAATCACACAAAAACATCTGGAGTTGACAAGCACAAATTTCCTTCAGTTTCATTGCTTCCTTCCCTTTACAACTGTTTGGTCTAGACAAACACAGCAGAATGAAGTGGGAATAAAATGGTGCTGCCCTGAGCTGGGGTCATGTGTCTACTATGCACATTAACCTTCAAACTTGTTCTCTGCTGCTTTTATGAGATTATTTTGATTGGGCTGTGGAGATAATGCTACTTTCATTTTGTCATATTTTTGTTTTATGAGTGTGCTGGCCTTATTGTTTTTAAAGGTCATTGGATGTCTTAAACTGTATTCTTTCATAATGCCATTGTATGTTGTTTAGATTATATACTATGTTTGTCGCCATGCAGACATATTAAAATATTTTACATAAATAATATCTCTTGCTCAATATAGGTAGATTTTAATATAGGTAGATAAGAACCAAACTGGTAAGAGGCATATGATGTGGTTGAAAACAGGCTGGTGGTCAGGTTCTGGATTGAGCAAGTAAGGAAGCAGGCAGGCCAAATTGTCTTCTCTCGGGGACAACACAGACTGACATATCACACAGTGCAGCCAAGAGCAGACCAAGAGCTGCTTCTTCCATGGTGGCGCAGGGAGCAAAGGTTTCTGTGCTGTGTTGCCAAGTCTCTGATTCAAGGCTTCTGGCATCTTACACAAGTCACAAGGAGCAGTTTTCATTAACTGCCTTCCATGGATACCTGTTTCCTAAGAAGGTACTAGCAGGAATGCAGGTCACCAACAGTTGGTATATACTAAGCAATATGTATAATTATCTTGGAACATTTGCAACTTTATTTCCCATTAAGCATATAATGAAACTAATAAAAAATAATTAACATTATGACAAAGCTCTTTCCCTCAGATTGGAAATTGCCAGTATATAATGCCATACATTTAGACCACATGTTTTACAACATTCTTTGGGGAAATAAATTTTGCACCACTGAGAATCAGATATATTAAGGATTTCAATTACAGGAGGCATCATGGCATAGGCTAGTTATAGATACCATCTGTATTCCATACATAGTCGAGTGTTAAGTACTCATGTGAATAGAATTGCATGAGGAAGAAAGTGGGTCTGTACTTGCTGCCGCTGCCTCATTCTTCATGCCTCTTTCAGCTCAGATGCCTCCAAGTAGGTCTTCTTGCATGAGTTAAACGCTCATATGAATAGACTTGTGTTGAGGGTACCCAAGTCAGTGTGGACATGAGGCACAGGGAGGGATGAAATACTATCTCAAATTTGGTTTCTCCCACATTCTCATTTTTCCAGTAATGTTCCGTTCTCCATATTTCCACATCCATCTGCAATTCCTTTTAGGAAATTCTTCCTGAAAATTCTTCAGTATTTTAGACTGAGTTTCTCCTAACACACACATCTTTGTACTCAATTCTACCTAATATACACATTTTTTTACAAAGTAGATTCCCCTGATATGAGGTATTTTATGTTGGTTTCGCTAACATATGAATTTTTGGGTGACGCTTTAGCCTAGTTTTGGCTGGTACGAATTAGGTAGGTTTGCCTTTAAATGCAAACTGAATCAGATTTCTCTCTCATCCTTGGGCATAGGTCAAGGCCAGTAAATACAGTCCCATCTATTCAGGCAAATCCAGACAGAAAAAGTTTCATTTCTTCACTGGAGCAGAAACCAGCTTTGCCCTCATTAAGTTTCTGGTGCTGCAGTTTCTTTCAGCATCCTTAGCTTAAGTGCAGTGTGGGAATATTGCTTTGTGGAGCCAGACCTTTGTCAGCTGCATGAGTTAGAGAGGATGAAGATTTAACAATGAATATCTTGACCTTCCTGACCTTTCCTTTCCTCCTAAGAGTGGCTGCCTTTTGTCTGTGTGTACCTGGGCTCTCACTTCTCCCCACTGTATTCCTAAGCAGACAGGTGGCAGAAATGGAGCTGACAAAGGCCATGCACCACTTCTCTCTATTTCTAGGATGGGGGAATTGGTGGCAGCAGCAGAATGAAATACTCAGAATAGAAACTAAAACTTGGATCTAAAGCGGCCCGTGCCAGAGTCTTAATACCTTGGGCAATTAAAACTAGACTGGCATCATTCCTAAAAAGTATGGGAGTGATCTCTGCCCTTGCACAGAGATTGCACTAATAGTTTAAGACGCCTATTTCCAATGTATGTGAAATGTTGGCTTGGATCCAAAGATTCCATAGAGCAAATGGAAGTGCCTTCCATTCATGCTGGGGGAATCTCTGGATCCAAGCCAATGTAATTCTACAGCATTGAAAATATATTCTGTTTCTATGAGAAATATACTTCTGTTGAAAATGAAATCTACATCAAAGAACACAAGAAGAGTCTTGCTGGCTCAAATCAACAGCCCATCTAGTCCAGAACCCTGTTTTCCAGAGTGACAAACCAGGTGCCTCTAGGGAGCCTGCAAATAGGACATGAAGGCAATAGTCCTCTCCTGTTGTTTCTCTCCAGGAAATGGTATTCAGCAATGTGTTGCCCTTTGAACAAGGAGGGTGCATTTAAAACTGTCAAGATTAGTAGCTGTAGATAGAGCTATCCTCTGTGATGCACCTTATAAACCCACCTTCCTAAGCTAGTGACCTCTACCATTTGTTGTGGCCACATATACAGGTATGTACACCTGGTTAAGAAGTCCTGACTATCTCGAATCCATTAGTAATTCCATTGGTATGAGATATATAGAGGAGAAAGAAAGTTATCTCTATGCATTTTGTCTATGTATGATTTCATAAACCACTATAAGGCACCTTCAGACTTCCCCCCCCCCCATGTTCAAAGAACACATGCAGGGTGTTGCAAGGGCTGTGAACACCAGCCATGCTGCTGATGTGCCTGCTGACTGTAACCCAGTTAAACATCAAGCAGTAAAAACTGAAGGGTGAATCTTTATGCATTCAGTGAAACATACTAAGAATCCTCTATAGAATCCTGCCCAGTTTTCCCAACTGCATGGAGGACTCTAACTGAGTTCAGCCAAACACCTGAAGATGTCTTCTACAGACCTTGCCACTCAACACATGAGAGTCAGGGGACAGGAGATACTGAAATCAGGGCTGGCATATACACCGTCATCATCAGGGAGCAGGGCTATCAGAGAACTATGCACTGTGACCCCAATATCTGTTAACTTGGTTTGTTATCACTGTCAGTGTGCAAAACTAGGGTTTTTGGCCCTATGTGCATCACTTTACACTTATGTACATTTAACTCCCTTCTGCTGTGTTGTTGCCCACTTACTCCATTTGGAGATCCCTAGAATTCTCAACATGAATTTATCTGCACAGCTATAATATTTACCACATTGTGTTATTAGATTTTAACACTTGATTGCAGGGATCAACACTGAAATGGATTGTAGCTTTGTCAACAAATTATAAGGCTATCAGGTATTAATATCTCAAATCCATTTTCCACCCGGCTTTGTTCCTAAACCTGCTGATCAAATGACATTTAATAATTGTGGGCAGGATTGGGTCAAATTAGCAAGAGTACAGGCAAGCAGTAGGCAATTGTGATTTGTAACATGAACGTAAGGCTTAATATTCCCAGTGCTTTCTCTTTTGTCTGTAGAACAGGAAGAATTTCCTCATCAATGTGTAGTTCGTTTCAATCTAAGTGCAGGCTATAGATGGTAAATATTTGATTTAAGCTTTTAGCTGGAATTCAGCTTGCAGCCCAAGTTCCAGATTCATTTTTTAATAGGTGCAGACAGGTGGATCCAAAATAGGCTAGGCTAGACAATCTCTGTTGGCAGTATTCTCGTATTCTCTAAATAACTCTCTCTTTCTTTAGAAGTTAGAAAGGCAGGATTTTAGAAGCCCTTGGTACCATGGATAAGGTGTTGGAGGAGGCTATTTTCACATGGGAAGGCGCAAAGGAAGCTGCCATATACCATTGGTCCATCTAGTTCAATAATCCCTACAATGACTGACAGTGGTATTTCAGCGGTTCAGACATGAGTCTTGTTCACTGCTCCCTGGAGATGCTGGAGATTGAACCTTGGATCTTCTGCATACAAAGCATATCATCTATTACTGAGCTGTGACCCCTTCCACAGCAAGTGTGGTTGGATCCTGAAGCAAATATGGAATGGTGATCTCAGTTGGCCTCTAAACATCTCACATCCTGATATGCTGGTGCCCATTTGTTGATCTCATCACCAGCCATCCTAAATTCTCCCCCTTATCTCTCACATTGCATGGGACATCGTTTTCTCTTTTCTGAAACCACTTTCCCAAGCTTTTCCCTACTCAAGAAGGCAAAAGTAAAGAGAGTCTGGCCCCAAGGCTCTGAAGGCTCATGAGGCCATCACCTTGCAGAAGCTAAGCAGGTCTGGATCTTGTCAGTGGATGAGTAGATGACTCCCTGGGAACCACATGGATGCCACCTTGGGGGTGGAAGAAAGGTAGGATATAAATGTGAGAGGATGAATGAGTGAATACAAAATCAAACTGGGAAGTCCTGGCACAGCTTCTTTATATAGCTGGCATTGAGAATAAGACATGTGAGAGCTCCTGAAGCTCCAATGGAACAGGGTACCTGACATGATAGCAGGCTCCAGGCCAGTGAGCCAATATCTGACACTTGGGTGCCTTTTGCCCACCTCCTTCATGGGCCTGACTACAACAACACCTCCCCACACCCAGCTGTACAAGCTGCTTTCTGAATTCTGAATAGAATCATAGAACTGTAGAGTTGGAAGGGACAATATTCAACTTGTACTCATTACTGGAAGTTACCTGTCATCTCTCTACCTGTTTGATTGACACAGTCTGGCCTGTTTTACTTTGAAATGGGATCTTTCTGCACTGAACTTTGAAATTCTGAAAAATGTTAGCATTTCAGGGTTGAGTTCTGTGACATGGTAGCTGTCGGAATTTATGACAGTCTCAGTCATCCATGCAGGAAAGCAGGTTTTAAAGTTAGCCTTTCAAAAGTTCTAAGCTCCCAATCCAATGTCCTGCTTGTTTTGGTTCAGCATGCTTTATGTCAGTGTTCTCTCTCTCTCTCTCTCTCTCTCTCTATACACACACACACACACACACACACACACATATATGCACGCAGCCATAGGCATCTTTAGTGTCCATGCGCTGCTGAGCAGGAATTACAAGGCCACTTCATGGGGATCACCAGATCAGTGATTTCATTTTGTACATCAGTACTGTGGCCAACAGAAAAACACATTGGGAATGTAGAATTTGAGTGTAGCACAGCTGTTGAAATGACCAAAATGTGAATCATCGCAGAAGCCCTTACTGCATCTGCATACAAGAGTGGCCATGGCTTAGGGGTATTGTACATATTTTGCTTGCAAAACAGTCTCAATTCAATCAAGTTAGGGCTGGGAAA
Organism: Lacerta agilis; assembly: GCF_009819535.1. Classification (NCBI taxonomy): domain Eukaryota; kingdom Metazoa; phylum Chordata; class Lepidosauria; order Squamata; family Lacertidae; genus Lacerta; species Lacerta agilis. Next base: position 36,680,120 of record NC_046316.1, read on the forward strand.
GATTCCTGCTGGAAACGTTGGAGAGCCCCTTCTGGTCAGCATAGTCCAATCCATTGTAGGCTGACAGAAAAAAATCCCTGCCAGTCATAGTTAACGCATGGAACTTTTCTTACTTTCTGACTTCATCTGAAATAGTGCAAAATTCAAATAAATTTAGTGGCCCACTGTTTCACAGTGAGTGGCAAAGAAAAATATTCTAAACCTAAAGACCTAAATCTTTAGGTTTAGAATATTTGCCTCCTGAGAAATCTCTATGTGGGACAAGAAGCTACAGTTAGAACTGGATATGGAACAACTGATTGGTTCAAAATTGGGAAAGGAGTACGACAAGGCTGTATATTGTCTCCCTGCTTATTTAACTTATATGCAGAATACATCATGCGAAAGGCTGGACTGGATGAATCCCCAACTGGAATTAAGATTGCCGGAAAAAATATCAACAACCTCAGATATGCTGATGATACTACCTTGATGGCAGAAAGTGAGGAAGAATTGAAGAACCTTTTAATGAGGGTGAAAGAAGAGAGCGCAAAATATGGTCTGAAGCTCAACATCAAAAAAACTAAGATCATGGCCACTGGTCCCATCACCTCCTGGCAAATAGAAGGGGAAGAAATGGAGGCAGTGAGAGATTTCACTTTCTTGGGTTCCATGATCACTGCAGATGGTGACAGCAGTCACGAAATCAGAAGACGCCTGCTTCTTGGGAGAAAAGCAATGACAAACCTAGACAGCATCTTAAAAAGCAAAGACATCACCTTGCCGACAAAAGTCCGTATAGTTAAAGCTATGGTTTTCCCAGTAGTAATGTACGGAAGTGAGAGCTGGACCATAAAGAAGGCTGATCGCCGTAGAATTGATGCTTTTGAATTATGGTGCTGGAGGAGACTCTTGAGAGTCCCGTGGACTGCAAGAAGATCAAACCTATCCATTCTCAAAGAAATCAGCCCTGAGTACTCACTAGAAGGACAGATCCTGAAGTTGAGGCTCCAGTACTTTGGCCACCTCATGAGAAGAGAAGAATCCCTAGAAAAGACCCTGATGTTGGGAAAGATGGAGGGCACAAGGAGAAGGGGACGACAGAGGATGAGATGGTTGGACAGTGTTCTTGAAGCTACTAACATGAGTTTGGCCAAACTGCGAGAGGCAGTGAAGGATAGGCGTGCCTGGCGTACTCTGGTCCATGGGGTCACGAAGAGTCGGACACGACTGAACGACTGAACAACAACAACAACAACAAAAGACCTAAATCAGGGCTTGCCAACCGTGGGCACATTTGCACATCGGATAAGTTGTTGTGGGCACCACATACATGGCACAACTCCCTTCCCCAGCTGTAGCACCCCTGTAATTGCCTCTGCAATGCAGTTGGCTAAAGGAGGTTTCTTTCCCGGCTAATTTCAGTGGGCAGATGGGACCCTGGGGAGACATCAGCCTCTGTGGACACATGTGTGCCTGCAGACACCATGTTGGCAACCCCTATCCTAAAACATCTGCTGCAGAGCCACCTAAATGCCAAAATATTTATTGGTCCCATGGGTCCAATTTATCTCAATGCCTTTTCCTTTGTTTTCAAAGCAGCAAAGATCAGAGGGATGGGGAGAGAAAATGGTGGGGAGGATGAAATCTGTTGCAACGCATTCAGTTTAGACATCCTCCACACCAGGCTTCCTCAAACCCAGCCCTCCAGATGTTTTGAGACTGCAATTCCCATCATCCCTGACCACTGGTCCTGCTAGCTAAGGATCATGGGAGTTGTAGGTCAAAAACATCTGGAGGGCCAAGTTTGAGGAAGCCTGCTCCACACACTTTCTTGCCATTTGAAGGTGGGGTTGCTAGACCGCTTCCTGCAGGACCATCCTCCTTCTTGCCCCCTTTTTGAAAAACAGTCCTGCAGCTGTGAATGCTCATCCAGCCGCATCTTCCAGCTTGCTCCATCCCTGGGCCCAGCCCACTGCTCAGACTCCCACCTTCCCCTACTCAGGTCTTACAAGATGAGTGTTCTGTTGGGCTGCCGCAGAGAGGAGGATGGTGAGGGAACTAAGGGGAAAGAAGATGCTGCTGCTTCCTTTTTCACACCTGTGGGGCTGTTACCATAGCAACTGTATGTGAAGGAATGATGGGATCGGCATTGATTACCTCAGCACCCTGGAGGACAGCAAGTTCATCAGACTGCAGTGTTTACCACAGCAAGGCTGCAAGCCTTGCCCCTGCTTCGATGAAGTATACTTCAGTGTCTTCTCACATTCCTAGTGCCACTCTGGTCCCTGACGGCTGGGCCGCAGGCAAGATCCCCACCCCCAGCTCTGCTTGCTGCATCGTGGCTTCCTCTAGCAATTTCGTGCTGATTTGGCTGTTTCAGAAAGCGCTAAAGGAAAAGAAAGGGGGTCAGAATGCGATGCCTCTCTCGGGAGGAGGAATACGAGTTCATGCCAGCAAATGGAGGGGCTGTACAGTGGAGCAGACTGAAAACCGCAAAGAAAGAAAAAGCGGGACTTGGCTCTTATTGACTTGCTGTCTAGCTCTGTGGTAATAAGAGCAAGCATAAAATTATAGAGCATAAAATGTTGTTAAATAATTTAAAGTGGAAAAGTAAAGGGAAGCTTCTGCTACTACACATGATATACTGTACAACTGTCAGCGGAACAGCTTCTGCATCAGGAGTGCTTCAGGGCTTCTGAGTCTTTAGAAGAGAGTGATTTGGGATTAAATAAATAAAAAAAGTTCACCCTTTGCTTATTTGCTTAACAGCCCAATCCGCAGCATATTTAATCAAAAGCAAATCCCACTGTGTCCAAGTGGACTTGCTCCCTAGCAGTTGTTGATAGCCCTGAAGCCTTAGTGCAAATAAATGAGGCTACATTTCACCTCCATGGAAAGGCCCTCGTATACTCCTAGTTCTCAAAACATCTCTCTCTGCAAAGATGGCAACCACATTTGCACATCACGCTAAGCCAAACCATGGCTAAGTGTGTCCACTCCCAGAGAAGAACTCATACCTGCTTTGCTCCTGTAGCTCAGCACTATAACTACGGTAATACAAGGACTGTATTAGTGTGCCATCTGAACCCAGGAATGTGGTTCAGGTCTCTCTTCCTCAACCACAATCTGTAGCCAAGCTCTGTTCTTGCTACATAGTCTGGTTAAGGAGAAGAGACCTTCACCATGACCCCATGGTCAGAAGACATGCTAAGCCAACACTTGACTTTACTGTCATTCTGCTAAATTAAAAAGTCTGGAGGTACGAGCGCCTGTCTAGGAGATGGCACATTCACACAGTAATGGTAACCCATGCTCTGGCTTACCATTAACTGCAAACCAAGCCATCATCAATAAACTTAAGGCATGTGTCTTTACTGCTGTGTGGTGCTTGTTGCTCTTATGGCAAGTAGCTGAAAAAGCAGGAGCCAATCTAAGGATCTAGATGGCTGCTGAGGTGCATCCAGTAGTGAACTGGGACACAGACTCGGGTAAAAAACAGCATCCTGGACAACATCTCTGTTTGCCCATTAGTTTCTGTGAGGACATTTCAACATGGTAAAAGACTTGAGCTCTGACAGTGCATCTCGCCTCCTGCTGTGCCCTGTTCTGCTCCCTCCCCCTCTCCTCCTCCTCACTGCTTTGTGAAAATAACTAGTGAACTCGTATAGATTTCATTTCTTTGGCCATGGGCTCCGATTGAAATGGATGATGGATTGCTAGGTCAGGGAGGTCCCATTTTCCAATGTAGTTTGGTCCAGTTTATTCATTGCTTCCCTGTGTGTAGGAGGAGTGTAGGAGAGAGAGCCTACATGCCTCAGACACTTAACAGCTTGAGATTTCTCCCTAGACAGCAATGAGTGGAACAGTCTCTTTCTGTCTCACTGCTTATGTTTGCCAGTCAGTAAAAAAGTGAAACACACATACCCCTCCCCGGACCCATCATAAGTATTTCTACTGGGAGCTATTTTAAAGCAGATTTTTATGAAACGCTGCAGGAAGTAAAGTGGTTTTCATTTTTAAAGGGTTTCTGGTTAAAAGAGAGAGGAAGAGAGAGGGAGAGGGGGAAGAGAGAGAGAGAGAGAGAAGTGAATATCTTCAGACCTTGGCTGCAATTTGAAATACCAGCTTGTACATGGCACACCCTTAGTTTTAGCGGAACTTGATTACTTAGGATAAAGACAAAAAAAAAAAAAATTCATTCCAGTAGCACCTTAGAGACCAACTAAGTTTGTTCTTGGTATGAGCTTTCGTGTACATGCACACTTCTTGAGATACACTGAAACAGAAGTCACCAGACCCTTATATATAGTGAGAGAGTGGGGAGGGGTATTACTCAGAAGGGTGGTGGGAAACTATATATAAGGGTCTGGTGACTTCTGTTTCAGTGTATCTCAAGAAGTGTGCATGCACACGAAAGCTCATACCAAGAACAAACTTAGTTGGTCTCTAAGGTGCTACTGGAAGGAATTTTTTTTATTTTGTTTTGACTATGGCAGACCAACACGGCTACCTACCTGTAATTAGGATAAAGAGTGAGCAGAAGCTTTCTATCACAAGTTCTCCAGTTCAAATTTGGTCTAGGGCAGTGGCATCCTAGGAACATGCCTTAGACCAGGGGAAGAGCAGTAGGTAGAGCATCTGCCTTAGACACAGAAGGCCCTAGCTATATCTCCTGGCATCTCCAGGTAGTGTTGGGAATCCTCCTTACCTGAAATCCTGGAGAGCCACTGCCTATCAATGTAGATCAGTGTTTCCCCAACTTGCTCTTCAGTTGTTTTTAGACTACAGTTCCCATCATCTCTGACCACTATCTAGGGATGCAGCTTCTACATCTGGCCCAAGACCTGGAGCCTCCTCCCCAGAGAAAATAAGCTGGAAAGCAGCCTCCCATGGGAGTCAGTGAGAGGCTATTTTTAACCAGAATTGCTGTGCAGAGGCCACTTCCAGGAAGCAGTTGTACTTGGCAAAGGAAGGGTAATCCTCTGATTCCTGTGTACCCTGACTCTTGCTGCAAATCACCCCATACATGATGAGGCTTGAAAACAGCCTTCCATGGAGGGCTGTTTTCAAGACTTGGTCCAGGTAACTCGGGATTCGCTATACTACCTGGCAGCAGGTCTCCGGGGTTTCAGGCAGGAGGATTTCTCATCCCTACCTAGAGATGCCAGGGATTGCACTCAGGGCTCTTTGCATTCAGCGGAAGTATGCACTGTCCTGTTGAGTTCCAGTCCTTCCCCCAAGGAACGGGGAAAGTGAAAAACACAGACTTTTCAGTGGCCTGAGTGAAATGGGCCATGACTACACTCTGTTCTGAAGCCAAAATGTCATAGTTTTATCACAAAGTTGGCATGGACAGGGAGCTTTCTTGGCAATCTCAGCAGAATGCTGCAGATTAACTGACATGGAAATTTAATTGCTCCCTCAGCCTGTGAATGTCTCCCTCCAGAATGTTTGCGGTACATTAGTGGTGTTGCACAGGAGAGCCTCCATGTCTACAGCTCAGTTGCATAAAAGTGAAGAAAACTCCCACATGCCACATGATACTACACACATCACATCCAGTCTCTTTCCTTCTCCTGACTTGTGCTTTTACTATCCCAGAAGCCAGGGAGGGACAGTGCTTCAGCCATGGGAAGAGAGAGAAGTGATGGCTGCTCTGTTGCAATTGGACTGGAAAGGGGTGTCTTTATCTCACTTGGTAAAATATCATTTTACCACTTTTAGGTGCCTTGTGAAAACACCCATCTTCATCAAGATTACAAAGGCCTAGTTGCTGAGTGGGGTCCCCAGAGTCCTGTCCCAATAGCAGAACTGCTCAGCACCTCATTCCTACATCTCTGTAGCTTTTGTTGTGGAGGGCAGTGAGCCACTAAGGGGCATAAGAGGAGGTGGGTGGGTTCCTCCTCTCTTATTGTTTGCCCTGCAGGATGGGGATGTCAAAGAGCCATTCCCCCACATTTCAGCTCCTTGCGGTTTGGGGGCAAGTCCTGAGGCAGATGGTATTGTGAGTGTGTGTGTTCGCGTCCTTGGGATTCAGGCCTAGGAAGTGGGTAAAATGGTCATCCTTTGGGGGAGCTGAATAGCTGAGCTTCCACTTGCCTTTCCCTCCCTGAGATGTTTTGTTTAAAGGCTTTCTGTTTGGTCTGGGACTTCGGACAACAGCTTTCTTGACCTTTGACTCTCCTGTAATGTCTGGATCCTGTCTCAGTTCTGACCACTGTCTATGTCTATGACACAGCCCACATGATAAACATTCAATTTGTGAGTCATCAAGTATAGGGAAATCAAGAGTTTACCTGCTTATTTGAACCAGCCCTTCAGGTCACATCAAAACCCATGGTAATATTTGTCTCCTATGGCAGATGAATATTTGGCATTTTCAACTCTCTCAGGGCTTCTTCTTCTCTGAAATGTTGTTTCCCAAATATAGACAGATGCGTTTCAAAGCCAGCCATTTAAAATCTGTTTTGTGGCGCTCTTTGTTGACCTGAACAGTGAATGCTTTGTAGAAGATGTGAAGTGAGAATAAGTGGTGCTTAGATTTACTTTTTAGTTGCTTCTCTTATGGCACATACATTTTCATCTGATTGTAAGCTTTTAATTTTCTTTTTCAAATGACTGGAAGGCTCAGGATGAGATAGATAAACTAATCCTACATGGGCTACCTTCACTAATGCTATTCCATTGTCTCTCATCCTTGTCGTCAGCTTGGATTTTTACATGCTATGAATTAAACAGTTATCCAATGGTAGCATTTCCCTCTTTTTGCTTCTCTGGTTCCTATGTAAGGTGAAAAGGAGAATTTTTAGCTAAAACAGTGGTTCCCAAACTGCCTCCCATCTCCCATGTGCCTTTGATGAGAGACCACTTAATTTCCCCCCCTAGAAACTTCTGATAAGAGCTAATGAACTTTATAGGCCACAGTATCACTTCTGCCTTTTGGAAGCTGAAATCCATGTGTAATCCATAATACTTAATTTTAAATTGTATTTTTAATGCTTCTTTTATTTCTTGTATTGTATTTCATTGTCTTGGAATCTGCATTCCCTCAAATTATGTCGAATTCATATTCAAATAAGTATCTTTCACAGACATGCCTCAGACTACCTGAATGAAACTCGCAGTTTGGGACCCCTGAGCTAAAATATCACATAGGGGAGGTGGGGGCAGATTTATTTATTTCCATTTCTGTCTTGCCTCATTTCTGAAACACAGAGCAAGTGATAACCATTGAAACAAACATGGAACTATAAAATCCAAATAGAATGCACACGTTTAAAAAAGATGTACATAAAAACTGATTAAATATACTTTACTCCAGCCTTTGCCAACCTAGTGCTCTCCGTAAGTATGCCTAATGTCAGGGCAGGGCTCTTCAGGGAAGCCTCAGTCGTGTGTAGGTCTTACTCCTGAATATAACAGCTAAACAAGACCTATGTGAACAATGGTAAGTGTTCACCAATTGCTCTTACTGCTATCTGGTATAATATCTGTCAGGAGACAGAGCCGTAACATTTGATGTTGCCTGTTTCCCTTAATCTTTGAGGACGTTGTTCCATTTCACATCCACAACTTGTCTCTGCAAACCAGCTTTACATAAAAGCAGCCAACAAGCCATTTGGATGCAGCTGAGGTACAGCTCTCAGAGCCACCCACCTGCAACCAAACTCATGTCTTTGGCAGCTAGCAGATGGAGCAGTTGCACACTGACGGTAAACCAGAGACACAGCAAACTGCAGTGGATAGGGCTTCACAAGAGAGAGATGTTAAGAAGGATATGAGAGTGCTATGATTTTGATTTTCTTAAAAATAATGTGAATTGTCAGCAGTAGCTCTGGGGATGGATGGATGGAATGGGAAAGAACCTTTATCTACTCTCTTCTTAACCAATATATTGTTAACAGAAATGCAAGATCCCACTATTCTACGCAACAGAGGTGTTCAGAGGACAGAGCAAATCTTTGGATTTTAGCTTTACAGTGTGGTTCTCAGCAGCCGAGGTTTCGTTATCAAATAAGCCAACTCAGCCTGCTGTATACACATGTATAATTTAAAACATATCAGTTTATGTAACCCACCACAGGGATAGGTTACACATCCCTCTGTGAGCTTGATGTTTGAGCTGTTTACAGTTTATAGCCTGAAATCCACATGGCTGTGTTCTTTGCACATCCAGCAGCGGAAAGGCTGTGGGGAAACGTCTGGCCTGGAGTGGGGGAGGCTAGTCGAGAGCTGGTTGGGATGCCTTAGGATGCCAAGACTGAATGCAGAAAACAACACCAGTGATTATCCCTCTCCATATGGTAGATGGGTGGTAGAGTAGACCACATGCCTCAAATGCAGAAGATCCCAGGTTCAATCTCTAGAGGCTCAAAGTAGGGAGTGGTGCCACTTGAGTGTTCAAGCTTCAGCCTCATGGGTTGGTTGAGCTAGGAATATCAAAAACCATCATAGAGGCCACAAACAGTTGCTCAAAAGGAGTGGGGCTTGGTGTTTGCATCTGAGGTTCCAAGACAAGGTGCCTGTGAGGGATCTAGGCAAATGAGTGCTCAAGTTCCCATCCCATGTGTCTTCTGAGGCCAGGCTGTTTTCTAGAAAGTGCTTCCTTTGTGTGCAGAGCACCCAGAGTCTCTGTTTCCCCTTATCAAAGTACCCCTTTAAGAGCTCTATGTGTCCAAAGCATGAGGCTAGAGAGATACTGCCTCTTGCCACATGCCCAGTCTTCTGCGTTTGGTTTCCAGGTCTAGCATTAAATACTGGGGATGGATGGTGTGCTTTGATTGAGCACTGAGCTATACCAGATTCTGTGCTCTGTTGGGGCAATACCAGCAAGGGGGTGGTTGACATAGCAATGACTATTTCTTTATTTTAAAACCACTGTAATTGAATTCAATGGAGCAGAAATTATTTGCACCTGGGCCTTACACCACCGAAGTTTGGGTGGCTGTGGACTGAAGGGGATAGGGTGCTAAGCCCATTTTCTCCTTCTCTGTGTCACCCCTGTCCCTCCCTGCTTCAGGCATTCTGTCAGAAGAACAAGTGTTTCTGGGATGTTTCTTTGGCATCTCTTTCATGGTGGTTGCATATCTGGTGATTTGCCAGCATTGCGAGACTTCCACCAATTCCTACAGCTTCTCAGCCAGTGGCTCTTGAGCACTGTATAAATATTACTAAGCATGAATCTTAAACCTTTATGTTTACATTCGTAGTGCAAGATCCCTTCCCAGATCCCAAGGGCAGAGTGTGGTTTCAAGCACTCTTTCTCTGACTTTGTTCCCTTGTGTGTAATAACAAAAGCTGTTGTTCCACTTCTCTGTGCATTTGACATATCACCCACGGTGGGATTTTCTGGACAATATGACACTGTCAGTAGCTCTGACTGAGAAATATCCTGGTAACGTCTTACTCAGCTGCCACTTCGCAGCAGACACTGCCTCAGTAACATTCCCTGAAGTATGTATGTCTTTAATGTATAATTTGTCATCTACCTCTGTGCACTTGCTTCAAAAAGAGGGAGGCATGGTTGCGCAAATGGCACTGGCAGATTGCGACCCTTGTAGGAGGACTTTCTGTTGCCAGGCAGTGTAAGATGGCTTTTATTTATAACTTTAGCTTATCTGAGCACCAATTTGTTTGAAGCTGTCCAACTAGTGGCACTGTTTACTTAATGCTGTATTATTTCTTCTCCATAACTGTAACCTCTTAAATACTGCTGTAGTTAAGGTTTCAGGATCCTGAAAACCTTTATGAAAATCTGCCATGGGCAAATTATTTGACTGTACTGGTCCACAATGCAGAGTAACCCTCTGCAAAGGATGACACAGAATGAAGCTCTGCTGTTAAGGAGCTTTCTGGAAACTTCTGATAAGAGCTAAATAACTGTGTGGGCCACAGTATGACTTCTGCCTTTGGCAAACTGAAATCTATGTGCTATGTTCAATCGTTCTATCAACATAGCTGTCAACCTTTCCCTTTTTTGTTGGAAATTCCCTTATTATAGCATTGGGAAACAGCAGGGAGGGTTGACAGCTATGTCTATCAACTGGAGTATCCATATAAATTAAAAAGCTGATCACATGCCAAAGAAGTATGCGGCCATCATGTGACCAGGACAAAAGCAAAATGATAATAAAATAAATAAAGTTATCTTGCAATCAAGTCTTCAGCAGCTCCAAAACAAAACAAAAAAAATGATCAAGAGATAGGTCAATATGGTGCTTTGGAAGGTTTCCCCCCTCTTTTTAAAAACTGCATGATGACAAATAAACTACTTTCAAGTGCATGGTTAATTTCTCAAAATGCTGTAAGTCATAAAATGTTTACTTCTAATGTCACAAAATGTCACAAGTCATAAATCGTGTACATCTAACTGTAGCACTCAACCCTTGTGTTAATAAGTGCAATTATATTTCTGTGCCATTTTAAATAAAGCAATTAACCAAGATCTTAGGGCACAGTTCTAACCTTTAAATGCTGCTTTAAATTGGGGTTTGCTTAAGTTGTCATGGTTATTTTTCTAGATACCTTAATCTATTGTGGTGCTTTGCTTGTTAAAGATGAGGATTACCGGTAGGTTTGACTGTCTCTGGCGATTTCTTGTGTGCTCTGTCATGCTCACATATTACAAGGACACAGGCAGCACCATGGTGTCATATCCACTAGGTAACAGGGCTCTTCTAGGGATGGTGCAGCATCAGGTAAAGTGATGCCTGTTGTAACATTACAGCTCAGCCCATGTAGCTTCATTTGCAGATATTTATCACCTGCTTCCCCTGGCTCTCCCTTTCCTCCAGGTTGCAGTCAATACTAGTCTTTCTCAGTGCATATCCACTGAAGTTAATAAACATGACTAACCTACTTTCAGTGATCTACTCTGAGTAAAACATCATCAGATACAACTCTCTGCTTTCCCCCTGTTGTCGAAATTTAGATTTTAATCTACTTGGGGCAGAGAGCTGACTTTTTAATGTTTGCTTATGATATTCTTTAAATTGCCATGCACATTGCTGGTGCCGTAGAAATGAACAACAGGCACTTTAATACCGTCACTGTTCTCAGATGGGATTCTATCACATACCAGCAAAATTCAGGTTGCACAATTATAGTATGTTGGAAGGTCTTGCACAACAAACCTGGGTCCCCAAAGGACCAGGTTTTTTTGCAGTAAGGAAAGTGAAGGGGAAATGCACTGGAAAGTGTGGAATAACGTTTGCTTTGTTGTAACCTCCCTGCAAACAAATCTGAAAAAGTGCTTATTACATAACCAGCATTTTCTCATCTCCCAGCAAACTAATTAGGAGGATGAATGCTCAATAAACGGATTGTCAGGAAATGTCCAATGAGACATGTAAATATTTCTCATCTCATCTCCATGTGCTTAGTTTTACTAACCCTTAGCTTGAAATGGCAATTGTCCTTGCATATAAATCTGTATTAGCTCCAAGCCTACAATATATTGCTATTAGGCAGGAAGGAGATGACTGCTTACATAGCATTAATACCATTGTTTATACATTATTTACATTGAGCATCTTTGGACAAGTAGAATTATAGACTTAACATCTTTGTCCCGTTCCCTTTTATCTCACCTGGCAGAGACACAGATTTTGGAAATTAGATGAGGCTGCTGAAAGCTCAGTTCCAGTAAAACTTCAGATTGTACTCAGCAATTATTACAACCACCAAAAATAGAATTCCAATAATAGTTGGCTATACAGTCTCTAATTACCCGCCACTGGGATACAGAAACAACAATTTACAATCAAGACAGAATAATGACTGCAGGAGCAGGTGATATAGCTATAATTGCTGTGTTAGTATCCTGTGCTAAACTCGTCTCACCTAGTCATTGTTTTCTGCAATATTTCCTGGCATCACAAGCTTATCCTCTTTTTGCAGTTAATAACTGTTGTTGATGCAAGAGAGCACCTTAAATACGAGGCACATTAAAGACAGTCTCGTGAAAACAATGCTCAGTTCAGCTGAGTGCACCCCAATTACCGGTACATAACCTCCAACATTTTGCAGATGAAAACGGGGACATCCTATTCTACAATTGGAAGCTTCTCTCACCGTTTGATTTAGCCACATACATCGATGTCATATACACATATATGTTGGTCACATTGAGCCAATTACAACCTCTCCACCTCACTTACCTCATGGGAATGTGTGAGGCAAACAATCGTGTGCAACATCTTCCAAAGATAAATGAAATGAAACCATTTATAACTGTAAGCTGCCTTGAGTCCCTGTCAGGGAAAAAGTTGGATGTAACAACAACAACAACAACAACAACAACAACAACAACAACAACAACAACAGAGAGAATGATCCAGAACATACCAGAGAACACATCCTATTGAACTCAGTGGGACTGAGTTCTGAGTAAAAATGCTTAGGATTGCAGTATAAGGCTGCTGGCCAGTCTTTACTCAGTTACCTGGGAGTAAACTTCATTGAATACAGTGGGACTTAGTTCTGAGTAGACATTATAAGTCTCAATTTACAATAAAGGAATAAAAACTCCACACATTTCCTTTAAAAATGCTGGCAGTTTATTAAAGAATTGCAGTTAAAGAAATGCAATTAAAGAATTTAAAGTGGATTTGTGGACATTTTCCTTCAAAATTATAGGAAAAGCTTTGTATGCCAGCTTCACAATTTACCGGTACTTCATTTGGTGCAGGTATTTTGTTTTCAGTATAAACATGACTCTACTTTTGCACCCAACCACCCACACACTGCTTTTAATTGTTCTCCAAGACATGGAGGGGAGGAAAAAAGGAAAACTGGGACATTATAGGATCAAATCAGAAACTGGGATAGCACCTGTAATTCCAGGATTGTCACTGGAAAATTGGCACACTTGGAGGATATGCAGTTATCTGAAAGGCATGGGGAACATTCAAAACATGTGTGTTTGGGTAAATGTAAGTACTGAGGCTGCAGAGAGTTCAGGTAATGGAGTTTCAAAGAAATGACTTGACTGAAATGTTTAATGGGAACTTGGAAACTTCTTTGAAATCTTATTATGGTTTACATTAAAGCTCCCTTCCACTGTTGCCCACCTTTGTTTTTCCTTGTTCTGTTTCTAAAAGACACATTCGGTGCATGTTAAAACAAACAAACAAACTGGACTCTGGGGTTCACAAGTCTAAAGATGGTTGCCTAGAAACATCCTTTGATGAGCAGTGAAGTCTCTTTGAGCAGCAAAGCAATAGGGACTGCCTTGCAGGTTTTGGGGGGAAACTTCAATACTCATTTTCGTTCAAAGATAAGCAAGAATGACCTATGCGCCTGCTAGGAAATAAAAAGATTCCATGAATTATAGGGGGGGGGGGTTTCCCCCACATGAAAGAAAGGAACAGCTTGGCTATTTTTTCACCATCACATTCTATGACAAGAAGAATGCTAATTATGGAACCTGAGGTAAGTTTATTGTGAGAAGCGGTGGAAACCTGGAATAATCCTTAGCTGTGTCCACAGTAAGTAGTGCAGCGGTGGTGGTGTGATTGCTTAGTTATAAGGAGCATTTACACTTTCTTGGAGGTAAGCCCCAATGAATTTTTATTTATTTTAAATATTTATACTCTGCTTTCAGTGGACAAAAGTCTTCTCAAGTTAGTGAACAACAAGATAAAAGGTAAAGGTAGCCCTGACCATTAGGTCCAGTCGTGGACGACTTTGGGGTTGCACGCTCATCTCGCTCTGTAGGCCAAGGGAGCTGGTGTTTGTCCGTAGACAGCTTCCGGGTCATGTGGCCAGCATGACTAAGCCACTTCTGGCCAACCAGAGTAGTGCACGGAAAGGCCGTTTACCTTTTCACCAGAGCAGTACCTATTTATCTACTTGCACTTGATCTGCTTTCGAACTGCTAGGTGGGCAGGAGCTGGTACCGAACAACGGGAGCTCACCCTGTTGCAGGGATTCGAACCGCTGACCTTCTGATTGGTAAGCCCTAGGCTCTGTGGTTTAGACCCACAGAGCACACCCCCCAAAATTAAAGTAACACTTTTACGTTAAAATTACAAATGTGAAGTAGGTAGTGATGCCGTAGGTTTTGTTACTTTAATGTATTGTAATTATTCATCACTTCACATAGCCGAAATGAGTCTTGGAAGTGGTGTACAATAAAATACCATGAAGGTGGCTCACAACATGAAACTCTGAAATTCTATGGTTCTAATCTAATAAATAAAACACATCAAGCAGTGCACAAGAGAATGAACAATTTCCCCATTATATCATAATATGATCTGAAAATATAGATACCAAAAAAAAAAAAAAAAAAACCCAACGGCAGAAACAGCCTCCCATCACCAAACAATAACTGCAGCCCAAGAGTCTGTTCAGCAGCCTTGGTTTTTGTAGTTGGAGTCAGTCAGGACCTCGTCCTCCCAGGCCAGATGGGGAAAGGCCTGCAAGGCAGGGAACAACAGGTCTGTCTGTCTGTAGTAAAGTATCCATCAAAACAATATAAATATACTAAATGTGTTCATCCAAAATGTAACCTCAGACACAAAATATCAGCACACCCATTCATCTGATACAGGAACGTTTCCTGTAGCAGAAACAATTTACAAATACATTTGTCATCTCAGATGCTCATTGATTTATTTATGAGTTTCTCATAAATGCTAGCGAAATTATGTCGCAGTGACCCATATTAGGCAGGAAGGATAAGGTGTTCATTGTCTTCCTGTATTTAGTAATTCAGGGAGGCTGCATGCTAGGAGTCCATCTCTCTTTTGCCATGGGATCCTAAAGATCTAGTTATTTAATTTGGAAAAAAGTCCATTGAAATCAATGGGACATACTTCCAAATACTAATAATTAATTTTCATTCTGTACTTCAATTACACACACACACACACACACACACACACACACGGGTGACTTACAAAACTCTAGACTTATTTATTTTTAATTATGAAATTCAAAACAAGAAGAAAAATAAAACATGGCTAAAGTTGACCAGTTTAGGGTTATGGCAGGCATGCATTCTGTAGTGAATATATATAAGCACCATTCAGACTGCATGTTGACTGAAGCCATGGAAGAAAGGCAGATCCTATCACTGCTGCCTCCATCCATCTATGTGTAAGCATTGAATGCACAGTCTGAAAGCATTATGGGGCTTTCCATTTGCTGCACCAGGCTTGGGGTTGTAGGTTCTCTCCCTCATGTACAACAGCTCAGACTAGAAAACCACAGTTTGTCATTTGGTCTGAAAGGGCAAATAACAGTCTACACTTGCATAGTTTGTTAGCTTGGTTTTCAGGAAAGAACAAGACATAGTTTCCCAGTTTGGATGGAATGGGGCAGAATGCTTGCCACAAACATGAAACAGAAGGAGGTTTTTGCCATGTAAAGGGAGAGGAGGGGGTGTGTGAACCCAAGGCACTCAAGATTCATTTGTGTAAGGCACAGATGGCTAACCTGTTGCCCTCCAGATGTTATTGAACTACAGTTTCCATAACCTCTGACCATTGGGCATGCTGGCTGGGACTGATGAGAAGTGGTGTCCAGCAGTGCCCGTAGTTCCCTCACCCCGATGTAAATCCAAACTATAATATGGCATTATGACTGAATCATCCCAGCATTGTCATAGTTTCCCTAAATAGAGTAATGTCATCTTATGTTTTAGACAGGTACAACAACAAAAAACTGTGTGTGTGTGTGTCTACAGTAACTTCTTTTCTTTCTGTGCACTTGGAGTGCCTGAGGCTCTCTTCCCTATCTTCAAAGTAGATCTCAATCTTCTTTTTCATAATTTTCAACAGGAATTTTCAAATCCATGCGTAATTGCAACCTCTTCTTTCAGTACTAATTAAATGAAGATTCAATGAAGTGTCACAGTGTGGCTCTTTCTCTTCAACGCTGTTGAGATGCAGTCAGCAGCTGAAGGTTCTTTGCAAACTTAAAGCAGTAGTTAGTGAAGCTATTTCCTTATCGATGATGCACCAGGAATGAGAATTATTCTACTACTATATTATTGTCAGAGTGTGGCTATTGTTATGCAGATCACCACTGAATTCAATGCCACAGATGTCCAATTCATTTTAAAGCCTTTCTAGGTGCTGAAGATAATGTTGGAAGATAACATTGTTGGTGACACTGTTGTCAAAACAAAGCCCTGATTGGATGAGATGCACAATCGGAGCAACCCAGACCGCATTTAACTGTTCAGAATTATAAGCCTATGTCCTATCAAAACAATACAGGATGTTTCTTGCTTTTGAAAAGGATAAGTAGAGCTAAACAATACCAACAAGACTGCCATTCTTCCACTGAATTTGTTGTTTCATTTGAGTTGGGTAAGCTCATGATAGTTAACGTCTTCAAAGACGTGTTCTTTTTCTTCCTCTTGATTCTAGGGGCAATGGACAATGGGCCAATGGGATGCATGTGGGGCCACAAGATTATAATTTTCTCTGGGTAGAATTCCCTCCTGGTGCAAGTGCAGTTTTGGACTGAGTGGGACAGCAACATTTTTTGTGAGTCTTGAGCCTGATCAGCCTGCTCCCATAGCTTCTGTTTGCCTTTCCGAAAAACTTCATGTATGCATTGGCCCTCCATTTCCAGTCTTACTTCAGTCAAACGAAGAGAGAGCTTACATAGACCTCTGTTTAGCCATCTAGTCCAATGCTCTGTGCAGTGGAGGAAATCCAGAGCTAAAGAATCCCCCACAGGTAGCTGTCCAAGCTCTGAATGAAGGCCTCTGATGAGGGAGAGCCAATCAATCTTGTGGCCTACTGCATCCATTGTCAGACTGCTCATAATCAGTAAGTTCATCCTAACGTTCATCTGAAATTTACCATTTTGTAATTTTAGTCCATTAGAACTAGTCAATGGGGGCTGGTGCCCATTGGATCTGGTAAGGATGTCCAACAGCCAATAGAGCCAGAGCCAATGACAGACAAAATTAATTCTAGTTTTGTCCCCATCCTCCTTGTTGAGTTCTACAATGGCAACCCTGAGACTAAGGAGGAGAAGGAATCTTGACAGCCAGTGCCATTCTCTGGGCTGGTCATAAGTAAGAAGACAAGCAGGTGAGGGTTGGCTGAAGGCAGACTGAGGTGATGGGGAAGTGCCCCATTCACCCTAATGGAACAGCCTCCACTGGAACTTTTTCTGTCCTTTGGGCAGGAGAGAACAAGTTTTTATATTTTCCTTCAAATATTTAAGGAGCAATTTCATCCCAACCACCATTCCACTTAGACTTCTTTTCCCCAGGCTATATGTAGCAATGGAGATTTATGAATGAACACTGCGTTTTATGAATTACCTGTATTTTGTGAATTACCTAAGAGCCACCAATAGGGAGCTCTAGAATCTGATAGCTAACCAGTTGGGTACTACCCAACAGCGACCCCTATTGCTGAAAGCAGGTAACCAGCAGGGAATGCTTCAGCTCAGCCTTTGCACTGTTGACTGAACGTCCCCTGCTGTTCAGATAATGAAGAAAGCTCATAAATTGTATCCCTTCTGGCATCCTGACCAACTCTGTTACGCTGGTGTAAACCCTGGTGCACCAGAAGCCCAGAATAGCAGCAAATAAAATCCGCTCATACGTCAGCAACTGATAAGACTTGTCAACTAGTTCTTCCAAAGTCTTCCTAAATTATAAAGCTCCAAAATACAAGCCAAAAGAGAGCAGGTCTGGGAAGAGCGAGGCATACAATGGGCACCACCAGTGAAAAGGCCCTGCTCTGTGTTGCTCCTGCCCAGTCATTTGATAGGGTGCCCCCTTGCCCTCCTTCTTGACATGGAATGGTCTCTATTGGAGTCTCCAGGTCCAGTGCAAAGACCATAAGAAGGGAGAGCAGGGACTTGAAGTTCCCAACAGCTGTTAATCAAGCAAGCACATAGGTCATCTTTGTCACAGTCAGGACGCCTATGTCCTGGGCAGCCCTGCATCTAATCTTGTTTTTGTACAATCTTGTTTTTGTACAATCTTGTTTTTGTACAATCTTGTTTGTCCTCAGTCACCAAAATTATATTATCAACAGATACAAGCAGAAAAGTTGTTTTCCTTCATATGCAAGGAATCGTACAAAACAAAGTGGCAGTAATAAAGAAAAGTTCCAGGGTGGCATCAGGAAGCAAACTAAAAATGTTTTTGCAGTTCATCAAAAGTATCCAGCAATATCAAGTTATAGGAAAACTGGTGCTATTAACAGTAATCCTTCTAGTTGGTTAATTGGTTCGGCAACTTCCATGCACATGACGTGTGATGTTAATTATTTCCCTCAAGAGTTAAATGATAACTAATCAGCGGCAGCTACAGTTGCAAACTCAATGCAAACTCTTCCTGTGAAAGGAAGAGAAGCAGCTTTGCTCAAGTGTGTTGCAGGTAGAAATGCTGTTTGTAATGAAGTGAGAGCAGTAGTTTACTTGCTCGAATTAACAAATAAGAAAGTTTTGAGAATTTAAATTCTAGATTAAAATTGATTACTTAATTGAGAAGCTGATTGTAACAAAAACACTGGGGCCTAATTTGAATAGTAGAGTGCCTGGTATCTGGTGGGCAATCTCATCCTTTATTTCCACACTGTGGCTGCAGACCAAATCACCTGTCAGGAGAGCTATGAGATTCAGGTGAGGGTCAGATGCCTTGCCAATTGCAGCAGATATATAACAGGAAGACCAGGCCTGTGTCCTGCCCACACTTTCTGTCTCTTAGTGAGGAGGGAAATCTGGGCAAAAGACTTAATCTCAGCCTTGAAATGCCCATAGAAATGAAGGAGGAAGTGGGAACTTCCTCCTTCAGTTCTATATACTGTACTGTACTTTCTTTGATACAAAAGGTGCCACAGGTGCCACATTGATGAGTGCTACTTTAAGGCTTGTCCCATGTTTTGATGCATTCGTATTTGAGGTTGCATGAGAGCCTGGAGGAGGAGAATAATGATGATTGGATAATTACTCATTTTACCCAAATCCTTAGGAACAAAACCTTTTATGCAGCATTTTCATGGCCGCTTTGACATTTGTAAATGCTAAGAATCAAGCCCTCACTTCAAATCTTGGTTCAGGTCACCAATAAGACCTGCATTTTTCTTCATGCTTCGTACAATGTGAAGAGGCACCAGGCTGTTTAATTGTCTGCTGCTGGAGCTTTTTAAAGGTTCATCTCTACCACTGGAAAAAAAGGAAGGGAGATCACAGTTCCCTTATTTTTCTGCGCCTCTCTTTTGACCTTTGCGCTTTCTTTGTTCCTTTCTTTTCCATTCTGCCTTCTCTTTTTGGCTGTCTAGTTTCAAGCTGTCTGATCTTTTCATTGTTGTTATTGTCATTCCCCCCCCCCCCAAATAAATGTTGAGAGTTTCAGAGCCCCCCCCCCTTTTTGCTGGTATTTGAAATCTCTGTCTTGTTGTAACGAGACCTGATAAAAGACTTCTGTGCTTGAGAGGCTACAATCGTACTGGGAAGTATGCCCCACTGAACTCAGTCAGATGTACTGACATAGGGTAGTTTGGATTGGCTGCAAGAGTTAGACACAAGCAAGGACATTGCTAGGTACGGTTCCTCCTCTCACTCTGCCGCACTGCTGAGAAACCCCCCCATTTTGTTAGCAAGCAAATTCCTTGCATGTTGATTGAGTACTACTGCTTCCAAATGCAACAGATATAGTCATGCAGATGGCAGGGTTATAAGTGTTTCGAGTTGGAATGACTGATATCTTTGTCAAAGGCACAGGAAAGATATCTTGGTTTAACATAGCCCAAGCAATTATTTTCCAGTTTTTTTGATATTGCTAGCGGATATTGCTCAGAATATGAAATGGTAGTTTTCATTGCTGCACTATGCTTGTAGACTTGGAATGCGATAGCTCAGGTTATGTTATCCAATTATTAGAGGACCTTTAATCTCAGCAAGCTCTTGGCTTGTTGCGTTAATCCAGACACTCAAGAATAGAGTTATTAAATATCTGGAAATGGAACGTGATTTGTAAGAAATGAAGGTCGGTAAACAGGACACTGTTCAAGAACACAAGGTCATCGGTGAGGATTAGGGGCAGAAGAGGAGGTGAGTGGGACAAAATTAGAGCTTTATGTATGTGTTACAATTAAACATATGGAGGAGGGCAGTGGGGATGAATGTGTAGCTCTATCACTGTTTTGTTGCCTTTAAAGTGAACCTATAAATCCAACAGCAGAATATAGAGAAAAGGAGGAGATCTAAGTAAGTTAGAGGAATGGACCATACACTGGACTTGAACCCTATTGTCTGATGGGTGAAATATAATCTGCCATTGAATCATAGAGTTGCAAGGGACCCCAGGGTCATCAGGTCCAACTCCCTGCAATGCAGGAATCTGAGCCAAAGCATCCATGACATATGACCATCCAATTTCTGTTTAAAGACCTCCAGTTTAGGAGAACTCACTACCTCTCATGGGAGTCTGTTCCACTGCTGAGCAGCTCTTACTGCCCCCCCCCATGGTTAGTTGGAAACTTCTTTCTTGTAATTTGAAGCCACTGCTTCAAGTCCTACCCTCCAAAGCAGGAGAAAACAAGCATGTTCCCTCTTCCATGTGACAGCCCTTGAGATATTTGAAGGTGGCTATCGTATCTCCTCAGTCTCCTCTTTTCCAGGCTAAACATACCTAGTTCCTTCAAGCACTCCTCGTAAGGCTTAGTTTCCAGACCCTTGATCATCTTGGTTGCCCTCCTCTGCACACGTTCCAGCTTGTCAACATCCTTCTTAAATTGTGGTGCCCAGAATTGGACACAGTATTCCAGGTGTGGTCTGACCAAGCCAGAACGGAGTGGTACTATTACATCCCTTGATCTGGACAATATACTTCTGTTGATGCAACCTAGAATAGCTGTAGCTGCTGCATCACACTGTTGGCTCATGTTAAGCTAACAGATCCTTTTCACATGTACTGCTAGTAAGCCAGGTTTCCCCCATCCTATATTTGTACATCTGGTTCTTCCTGCTTAAGGATATATTTCAGTGTTTTTATATTATATTGTTTTGACTAATCTAATCTGTAAAACTTTGTTGGACTCACAATGCTTTGCTTAAGCAAAGCAGGCCTGGGTCCGGTCAGTGTTGTTTGGGAACCACATGGACGCCACTTTGGGTTCCATGATGGGAAAAGGTGGGATAGAAACAGAAGTTAATAGAAACAAAGGGCAGTGTTTTTGCCTCTTGCAACTTTCTGTTTCAAGGAAATTAATCACCAGCTTCTCTGCAACCAGAGATTCCCAGCATTGTTTTCATGACTAAGACATATAAAACATAAAGGCTAGAGAGGGATCTCTGCATTCAGTGATCCTGTAGTTCCATTTGTTTATGCTCAGAATTTGGTACTGGCCATGTAATTCAGTGTTCTGTGAACCTCAGCTTTAATTTGAGGAAGTTAAGTTTTCCGTCCCTAAGGTTGCGGAGATAGGCTTGGAAATACATAAGCAGTGCCTGGTGAAATCTCAGAAGCAGGATTCCAAACAGTCAGGTTATGGAGCTACATTACCTATCATGGTGCTTTACAGGATCTCATGAGTGAATAAAGCTGGATGAAATACTCAAAGTAAGCAAATATATGCACATATTCTGAATGCAAATAATCAACGCAGGTGACAAAATTCAGTTTGTTGTCTCAGCACAATTTTGCTTTAAAGCCATTGTTAAATTATTTCTCAAGGAACCAACTCAGGGGCTGAAGATGTGGCCTTTCTCTGGAAAAAGTAGGTTCTGGATGAGGTCTGGCTGTTTTGTTTGCTGGAAAGTTAGTTTGTTGGTAAAAGCTTGAAGGATGCTTTAGACCTGCCTGGATTCTTGGTTTCTCCCAATTCTGGCTTGATTCTACCTACCTGCAATGCTTTCTGTATCCCTATTATTCCTTCTCAACCTGTGAGAAGGCATTGCAAGAATCCTGTACGATCCCTGTCCTAAAGAAACTGCTTCAGCAAACATTGCCTATTAATGAAAGATGTAGCAAAATGATACATGTGGAGCACTAGGGGAATCATAGTATAATCTGTTATGTACACTGACGATTTGTTGTTAGGTGCATTGACTTATAGTGGGGATTAACAATCAGCAGCCCTAGGCTGAATCCTGGCTGAGGAAGACATTCAGCTTCTTTCTCAATGCAAACTATCCCTACCCTCTTTTCACACTCTTTGTCCCACATTTCTGGATCTCTTCTGACTATTTTCACTTAAACTTCCCAGTTATCTGCTGCAACCTTCCACTGTGGTGGAAGGGTAGGATGACTGGAGGTGTCTTCTCTTGCTTCAAAGCTGCATTCTGGAATTGAAAGAGTAGTACCCACAGGACAGCAAGCGACAACCACTCTCAGAGAATAGCCAACCTATCTCAGAGAATAGCTGGGAACATCGTTCTAGAAGAGGAGATGGAGTCAGTGGGTAGGAGTGACCTATCATATTTTCCTGTGTATAAGACGAGGTTTTTTTTGCTTAAAAAATTAGTTTAAAATGAGGGTTGTCTTGTACATGGGCATCTGGGGGATTTTTTAAAAAATATTTAAGCATATGTCTGGGATTTTGGCTTGAGCGGGCTGAGGCTGCTGCTGCTCCTTTCTCCTCCTTCTCCGGGCTGCATGCTGTCAACTGGCTCGCCTCCTGAAGCCCTTGCTGGCTCGACCACCAGATCGAGAGAAGCTGCCACCACAGCCGCTGAGAGCTGCCTCAGCTACCTCTCCTTGCCCTTCTTTCCTTTTTTCCCTCTTCCCCTCTCAAACTCCCACCCTGCCCCATGCCCGCTCACCACCTTCCTCAGCTCAGTTTGGTCGATGGCATGGCCCAACACAGAGTGTCTGCTGCCTCCCCCCGGCTCTTCCTTGGCATCCTGCTTGGAAACCTGCTTCCCAGCAGCAGCAGCAGCAGCAGCCACCAAGGGGGAGCGTGTGGTGCCCCAGTTGCTGCCTTTGTTTCTGCACCACGATGCACTGCATGCACTTCATGCTGGAAACTTTGAGGGTGATCGCCCCCAAAACTTGCCACCACCAATCATCCAGATTTTCACTTCTATTTTAGGGTTTCATTTTCTTCATTTTGGATTCAAAAAAATAGGGGTCGTCTTATACATGTAAAAAATACGGTAATTATTGAATGTGTTTAGCTGCCTCGTGTGGAGTCAATAACACTGGTCCATCTAACACATCTGTCCATCACCTACCCTGACTTGCAACAGCTCTCCAAGATCTGAAGCAGAGCTCTTTTTCAGTCTTCATAGCTCAGCCTCTGGAAATACGTGAGGATTGAACTTAGGGACATCTGCATGAGAATAATGTGCTCTGTCATTGACCCAAGGGTCCTAATGACTGTTTCATAATTGACCTGCAGATGAATGTAGTGCTGACCTGGGCATTATATCAGTTAGTGTATTCAGTGAAGGAGAGGTGGAATGGGATCTAACAGGTTCCCTAACCTTGATATGAGGGATTCCAGGTAACGAAATATACATAACATGAGAAGAAATATATTTTCGTGAATTGAGCTCTTCTGATTTAGGAACTGACAATATTATGAACTGCAGAAACTCTTCATCATGTAGAGACATTGTATATTTTCTATTGCTCACTTTCAAGTATAATTGAAAAAGACTTTCTGTTTATTCTTTCCTGGTACAGTATTGGAAATTTTAAAACATGTTTCTTCCAAGAACCCATTTAGGAACTGAAGTTTTAAATTCTGCATGTTTCCCCTACTGCTGGCAAAGAATCCCAAATAATACCGAGATCATTTTATTAACAATAGCTGCATTATTATGCCAGCTGCTCTTATCTTATGGGCCTTCCCCTCCCCTCTAAATATGCCTCCTTTTGTCCCTTTGTAATTGTTTGTTAGTTGAATATTACTTGAAATGCAATGAACGGTTGCAATTTGCAATTCCAGGCAAACGTAATTTTTGGGTTGTCTGGATGTCAGAAGCGTTATAGGAACCACTGTGATTCATGAAATGATGCATATTCAGTCTATTTCCACTGCAATCTGCAAACAATTTGCTCAGAAATAGCTTTACTGAACAGTCTTCATTCATAAGGAATAGAAATCTGCAAAATGTGAGTAGTTACACTTTGCGCAAATGTGAACCCAGATGGCATTAATGATATTGGGTAGGGAAGGGGCCAGCAATTGGAGGCTACAGAGCCAAATCTGGACCTCTGAAGGGTACAGACTGACGCACGAAGAATCCAGTTGCCAATTCAAAGGCAAAAAAGAAAGAAAGAAAAGTGCATGGAGGGAGTTATGGCTCTGACATCAGTTCTTGCTGACATATCAGTTTGGCAAACTGTCAGGCCACCACTCTCACCCTCTCCTCAGATTTGATCTCTAGGGAGACAAAAGGAAACACCTTGCTCAAGGGATATGTCTGGACAGCAGATTTTCAGCATAACCCTATGCATTTCTACTCCAAGGCAAGCCCCATTGTGTTGTTCAATGAGGCTCCCATACCCACTTATCTGGGATTAATCCCCAATTGCACTCAGTATGGGAGAAATGTAAAGGATTCCACTGTTAGGTGGACCAAATTTCAGGGCAGCCATGTGTGCCGCACTGTGTCCTGTGCAGAAAGGATGGGACTAAGGCATAGAAAGCATGACAAAGTGCAAGTAGATAAATAGGTACCGCTCCAGCGGGAAGGTAAACAGCATTTCCGTGCACTGCTCTGGTTCGCCAGAAGCGGCTTTGTCGTGCTGGCCACATGACCCAGAAGCTGTACGCTGGCTCCCTCGGCCAGTAACGTGAGATGAGTGCCACAACCACCAGAGTCAGACACGACTGGACCTGAAGGCAGCCCTTTTCAGGGAAGTTTTTAATGTGTAATATTTTTGTATCTGATTTTTGTTGGAAGCCACCCAGAGTGGCTGGGGAAATCCAGCCAGATGGGCGGGGTAGAAATTATTATTATTATTATTATTATTATTATTATTATTATTATTATTATTATTTACCTTTACCTTTACCATTCATTTTTAGAGGGAAGGCTTGTGCTTTAATATTACTTCCTTGTTAAAGATCCTATGTCACTTACACATGAGGAGCAAATTAATATTGAAACCAGTGGGACCTAGACCTGTTGGTGTGCCTAGGAGGTCACGTGGGCAGTGCCTGGGTCCCTATCCACCTCCCTTTTTGTTGTGATACTAAGTCAACCACTCTGTGGCTTGTTTCTCTCTTCAGTGAAGGAAGAGCAGAGGATTGCATACATTGTTCACCAAAATAAAAGTATAGCAACCACCCCAGCATCATATAGTGAGTCTCATGGCTGAGTGAGGTTTTGAGCCCTTGTCTTTCTATGCTTGGTTCCCCCCCTCCCTGTTTCATCTCCTTGGAAACAGAGGAAGGATCTACTGCTAGTGATTTTTATGACTGGCTAGGCCAAGAAGATGGACAGAAGCCTCTCGGTCTCTGGGTGTGTACTGATATTATTGTGGGTGACAGGACAACGATGGGACTATGGCGTAGGAGGTTTCAGGGGGTTCAGAATCTTGGCAGGGCTATGCCACAATTTGCCCATAAGAGGAGCCTCCCTTGCTTGAAATGTATATGTGTATGCCTTTTCTCTTGGTGCCAGGTGTTATAACTTGTTCATAACAGTTAATGAATTCACGCCTGAGTTGATTAATCCACCATTTAAACCGATTAAAGCTTTTAGCCTGACTGCAAGTCTGCCTTGCCATACCAGTGTGACATTACAGCTCAGCTGGCAGTGCTAGCAATAATAATTACAGTAACTTTCTTGTCCATGGTGGCTTGTGCTCCATCTCAAGCACCCATTTTCTGACATGGTGAATCATCGGATCCCATCCAGGTAAGGCTGCAGTCCTATGCAAACGTACCTGGGAGTGAGACCCAAGTGAAAGGAAGAGTGTTGTGCCCAGTTTATGATGAAAACAAAGGTGTGGCACAATACTATCCTTAGTCCCAGTAAAGTGATTACAGTTGGAGGATAACTTCTGTCATGAATAAAGTAATTTTCAACCTCTTTATACCTATAAGTTAATAACAACAAAGGCAGAAGTGCCCAAAGCAGTTGGCAGGGGCTGAATCTAAAGGGGGACTCTGGAATCTATTCTACACAGGATTGTGAACAGGTGTGCATGTTTATCCCTGCCTGCCCAGGCTTAATTCAGCAAATACTATACAATAATTATATAGTAATAATCTTTATTGCCTGGGGGGATTTTCCGTACAAACTAAAAAGGCTAGACTCTGGTGAGATTAGGGCCGGATTTAGATGAAGAGAGGTCCTAGGCTACTCCACTTGTGAGGCCCCTCCCCCCTCACAACTAGAAGAAAAGTGGAATAGTGTTGTAAACAAAATTGAGTGAAACCAAGGATGATGACGTGTATTTGCTGTTGTTGTTTAGTCGTTTAGTCGTAACCGACTCTTCGTGACCCCATGGAAGACCCCAGTCCTGTCTTCCACTGTCTCCCACAGCTTGGTCAGACTCATGTTGGTAGCTTCGAGAACACTTTCCAACCATCTCATCCTCTGTCATCCCCTTCTCCTTGTGCCCTCAATCTTTCCCAACATCAGGGTCTTTTCCAATGAGTCTCCTCTTCTCATGAGGTGGCCAAAGTATTTAAAATTTAAAATTCTACAATTCACAATTTCTCCTCTAAAGGACATAATATATTATTGTTAAAGACCATGGTGATTTTTAAAAATGCATAAAATTAACACTGAAAAACCTGAACTTTGTAAATCCTTTGTGGCCTTCTCTCGATACTCACCAAGCCTCTTGGCCACACACACATTCAGTGCTCTTCTGGAACAGTTGGTTGGTGAGGTTGGCTACCTTTTCTATCAAAGAAAGTAAACAGTTCCTCCTTCATTTCTATGGGCATTTCAAGGCTGGTATTAAGTCTTTTGCCCAGATTTCCCTCCGCACTAAGAAACAGAAAATGTGGGCAGACCACAGGCCGGGTCTTCCTGTTATATACCTGTTGCGATTGGCAAGGCATCTGACCCTCACCAGAATCTCATGGCTCTCCTGACAGGTGATTTGGTCTGCAGTCACAGTGTGGAAATAAAGGATGAGATTGCCCACCAGATACCAGGCACTCTACTATTCAAATTAGGCCCCAGTGTTTTTGTTATAATCCTCTTCTCAATTAAGTAATCAATTTTAATCTAGAATTTAAATTCTCAAAACTTTCTTATTTGTTAATTCGAGCAAGTAAACTGCTGCTCTCACTTCATTACAAACAGTATTTCTACCTGCAACACACTTGAGCAAACCTGCTCCTCTTCCTTTCACAGATATTTTCTTGTCATTTGCCTCTGATTAGTTATCATATAACTCTTGGGGGAAATAATTAGCATCACGCGTCATGTGCATGGAAGTTGCCGAACCAATTAACCAACTAGAAGGATTACTGTTAATAGCGCCAGTTTTCCTATAACTTGATATTGCTGGATAGTATTGATGAATTGCAAAAGCATTTTTAGTTTGCTTCCTGTTGCCACCCTGGAACTTGTCTTTATTACTGCCACTTTGTTTTGTACGATTCCTTGCAAATGAAGGAAAACAGCTTGATTAACAGCTGTTGGGAACTTCAAGGTCCCTGCTCTCCCTTCTTATGGTCTTTGCACTGGACCTGGAGACTCCAATAGAGATCATTCCATGTCAAGAAGGAGGGCAAGGGGGCACCCTATCAAATGACAGAGCAAGAGCAGCACAGAGCAGGGCCTTTTCACCGGTGGTGCCCATTGTATGCCTCGTTCTTTCCAGACCTGCTCTCTTTTGGCCTGTATTTTGGAGCTTTATAATTTAGGAAGACTTTGGAAGAACTAGTTGACAAGTCTTATCAGTTGCTGACGTATGAGCGGATTTTATTTGCTGCTATTCTGGGCTTCTGGTGCACCAGTTGTTTACACCAGCATAATAGAGTTGGCCAGGATGCCAGAAGGGATACAATTTATGAGCTTTCTCTATTATCTGCACAGCTGGGGGTGTTCAGTCAACAGTGCAAAAGCTGAGCTGAAGCATTCCCTGCTGGTTACTTGCTTTCAGCAATAGGGGTCGCTGTTTGGTAGTACCCAATTGGTTAGCTGTCAGATTCTAGAGCTCCCTATTGGTGGCTCTTAAGTAATTCACAAAATACAGAGTCCATTCATAAAACACAGTGTTCATTCATAAATCAGTAACATAATTCTCTATTGTTACATATTGGGTGTATATTTCAGTGGTTGAACGTACAGGTTTATGGCCATGCTGCTGTAGCGTAGTGCTTATGCAACAGTGTACAGCCCACCCCCGGACGTTTTACGGTCTATGAGTGCTGCACCAACGACAAACAGTCCCCAGCTGCAGCCCTTCAGACTACTAGCTGGATCCTGCTTACTTCATTCACCACAGACGAGGATATTGTGAACTAAAAAGATGTTTATTGCGTACAAAGCTTGTGGTTGCTGATAAATAAAAGGTTGTTCAGTAAGCTTATAACAGTTGTCCTATACCGGCCTAATACCTCTAAATGTTACCGGCCTAATACCTCTAATAGTTAACTAAATATCAATAACAACGCGTTTCACAATCTCTTTATCCTCTCTGCTAACATCCACCTAAGACTCTAAACTCCCAGCTCTATCTCTTGACTCACACTTCAACTCCAACTCTAACTCCCCGCACTTAACTAACTCCTCCTGCCCACACTTAACTGCCTTACTGCCCACTGGGAGGGGTGTTTTATACCCAGGCTAAGCCCGCCCCTGAGGGTTCTAACTGTCAGAGAAGTTAACCCCTACCTGGCATGAGGCTAGTCCTCCACATACCTCCCTCCTTTTTAGGTTTGTATCAGAGGAGTTACTAGCCAAAGTATCCCTCTGATACAAACAACATTTTTAAACATTAACATAAACAATACATTTTTATAACTCTTACCTATATTACCTAACTATAGCATAATATTACATCTTCAGTAAAAGTACATATAGTTGTGAACATTATATACAATAGTTCATGCAGCATTAGGTCTTTATTGAAAGAAAAACCGTAACTGTCCATTAACCTTTGTCTTTGGGTCTTCATTATAAGGCGTCTGCGATGAGGTTTAGGATCCTTTACGCTCCTTATCGTCCTTAACCGTCGCAAGAAGTATCTTTCTCTGGGCACCAGTCTTTTCTCTGCCAAACGTGATGGGATGTAAGCTGTCTTCCCCGGCCAGATGACACAGTCCCATTCCGATCCCTGCACTCGAGGCGTCTGTAACGATTGTGGATCCCAAACTGGGTAGAGTCCTTGTTTCTCAGGGTCAAAAGCTCTCTTAGTTCAACCTCTCCCTCCTTCAGGATCTCTGTTAAATGTTTAAGCTCGCAGACTTGTACACACATCTCCAGGTCATCATAAGCTGCATAAACACTGATTGTCTGGCTTTTAAATGCACTGGGAACTATTTTCAGAAGTTTGTGGATATCTTCTTTTTTAGTCAGCTTGCTGAAGCTTTCTAGACAAGCGTGATCACTTAATGAAAATAGGCTAAAAAGCTCTGATTGCTTATTGCTCATAGCAATCTCCCTTGTTGTCAGTTCATCTTTGGTCTGTAGTGATTTATTAGTTCCCACTTCGAGCAATTTTAAGATTACTTTTGTATGCCTTTGACGTGGTAGCCCTGTTAATGCTGTGTAACTACATTCATTTTGGACATTTATTTGTGTTGCATGAGCAGCAGGGTACCCATCTTCCCACCACACAATCTCTAGTGTAGGAAACACTTTCACTTTCATAGAAAGTCGATAGGCCCCCATGCCAGCTATAACTTCCAGTACGTCTTTCTTTCTATCTTTCCAACTGATGAATGGTTTATCGTAACTATGACTAGTTGTTCTAACTGATCTCACAGATAGGTCACTGGTCATATTGCAGGTAGACACTCCTTTACCAATATCACAGGCTTTTTCAACAACGTGACTACTGTAGTCTAGATTGGGTTCATGGTTTAGTGACTGGGTTGGGTTTATCATATTCTTATGCATGACCCGCCTCCCTTCACCATGCTGAATTATATTGTTTATATCATTCATTTTTGAAATGATCTTACAAGGACCTTCCCATGTCAGTTGTAACTTGTCACTGTTTACTGGTCTGATTAATAAAATATCTTGTCCTGGCTCAAAAGATCTCTCATGTGCTTTTTTGTCATACCAAACTTTCTGTTTGTGTGGAGCAACCTTGCACTGTTCTCCTGCCAGTTCTAGTGATCGTTTAAGAGTGTTCTGCAATTTGAATAGGTAGTCAACTACATTAAATCGCGCTACAAGGCCATTGGTCTGTGGGTGGTCAAGGGTACTGGTGATTCCCAAGTGACCTCCAAAGATACTGTCATGTGCATGTTGTATTATCTTGGTTCTAAATTCAGTAGGTACTATCAGTTGCCTGTGGATTTCATTACCCCCTCTATTAGGCTTTAAAAGAATCTCTCTGTATAGCAACCCATTGTTGACTATAAACCGCTCCGGGCTTTCAGGGGTTAATACTGTATTCAAGGCTGTGGCTTGAAAATATTTCTGTAAATCTGTATCTAGTTTCTGCTTGGCTGCAAAACTAGCTGCTTGACTATTTGTAACTGGCACTAAACTTGTATCTTGTGTCAGTTCAACAATTGTATCAGGCCTTTCCTCCTGAGGTAACTGTCGCAGTTTTTGTGCCCTAGTAATCACAAATGCACTCTGTACATGGTCAAGTAGATCCCACCCAATTAACATTGGAGCTGGGATTTCTGGTGAAACTGCTACTTGCCATTTTCCAGACCATTGTTTATATGTCAGATTAACTAATGCGACTGGCAAGATTTCTGGCTGTTTTGATATTCCTTTTAAACTGATTGTTTTGCCTTTAATAAAGTCTTCTGGCTTTAATAAATCAGGATGTACAATACTAATCTGAGACCCTGTGTCTTTTAAGCCTTTATATTGTTTACCATTCACCCAAATTTCTTCTCCTGTTTTGTGTAATAGCATGTCATCTTGTTGAATTATATAGCACCTCACAACTTGGGCCACTGGTAACTCATCAGCCTGTTCTCTAGACTGGGCCTCGGTTGCCGTGGCAACCATGTTGGCAGTTGGCTCTGTCTCCACAGTTTGGACACAATATGTCTGCTTCTGAGGGATAGTATTTGCACTCTTAGTTCTGGGTTCAGCTCTACAGTCCACCTGTCGATGGCCTTTTCTCCCACATTGCCAACAGATTAATTCAGGTCTTTTACCCTCACTATATTTATTTACTTTTCCCTCAGTCCCCCCCGTTGTCATAGGCGTGTTATGGGGAACATTAGCATTGGCGGGAAAAATTTTCTTGGCAGTTTCTGTGGTAAACTTTGTGGGCGGTTGCATTCTCTTAAACTTATTTGTTTCCCACTGTTTGTCCTTATATTTTGGGGCATCATAAGCGTGTTCTCGGATTTCATTTATTTCATCTGCCAGATTAGCAGCTTCCCGGATGGTTTTAGGTCGTCTTTCTTTAATTAAATACTTCAGATGGGTATTAATCGTGTCATAAAATTGTTCTAATGCGAACACCTCTTTTATTTTCGCCACAGAATCGGCACCCTCCTGTTCTAGCCACTTGTTTAAATAATTTGTTGTTTTAGCTCCTAGTGGAGCAAATGTTTCCTCTCGCACTTTTTTTATTGTTCTAAACTTTTGTCTCAGTTGTTCTGCAGTAATTCCGAATCTGACATAAACCAACTGTTTAAATGCTTCAAAATCTTTGGATTGATCAGATGGCATTTGAGAATAAATCTCTGTTAATGTTCCACTAATACGAGCTCTCAGTATTTGCATTTTCTCCTCATCTTTTACTTCAAAATCTTCGCAAGCCCTCTCAAAAGAAATGATAAACGCTTCAGGATCGTCTTTATCTCTGAAGTCAGGGAATCTTTTTAAATCCACCCTGCTAGGATTTTGTGTGGAACTATTGTTGTTGTTTCTATTTTCTACAGCTGATAATTCAAGTCTTTTCATTTCTAATAAATATTCTCTTTCCTCCCTTTCTCTTTCTCTCTCAATAGTTAAGGTCATTTCTTTCTCTTTCAGTTCTCTCTCTTTTGTCTCTCTTTCTCTTTCTCTCTCAATATTTAATTCTCTCTCTTTTGCCTCAGCTTGTAACTTCGCCAGTTCGATTTTTAAATTATACTCTTTCTCAAGTTTCCATTTTTCAAATTCCTCTGAGGCTTTAAAACTAGTCCCCTCAGCAGGATTTTTGTTAACCGTTTCAGTACTGGTTTCCTCAATCTGGGAAACCCCATTTTCTTCTTCAGAGCTTTCTACTTGTGAGTCCCTAAGAGCTGTTTTAGTCTTTCTAGGTGGCATTTTCTATTTATTTGGTGGTATTATTTCTGTACTTAAATCAAGGATGTTTCAGTTAAACTATTTCTTCAGGCTCAGTTTCCACAGTTTAGGTCCAAAGTCACGCCTAAAGTTACCTCAGTGCACTTTGTCCAGCGTACTTTTCCGACCTCTCACTATAAACCTTCCTGCCTGAAATAGTTTCAAACGCAATGTATCTTTGTAACTCTCTCACAATCTCACAGTCTTAGGCGCTATCACACCACACCCTAGGGCCAGGTAATTCCTCTCTGAATTCCCCTTCTCCCTTTCCAGGTGTATGCGATCCCCTTCCTGACTAGATTGTAGAGTCTCACTGAAGTTTGCTTAAATCCTCTTTAAGCCTCACACTTCACACAATGCGTCACCCTTAAATCCTTCTTGTACCTTGGCACTTCTTGCCAACACTTTAGATCTTTGATCTTAATGTGACCACCACTTTATGACAATCTTTTATCCCGCCGCTGCCACCACTTTAATGTCGCGGGCCCTTTGCCCTGTACAGCCCACCCCCGGACGTTTTACGGTCTATGAGTGCTGCACCAACGACAAACAGTCCCCAGCTGCAGCCCTTCAGACTACTAGCTGGATCCTGCTTACTTCATTCACCACAGACGAGGATATTGTGAACTAAAAAGATGTTTATTGCGTACAAAGCTTGTGGTTGCTGATAAATAAAAGGTTGTTCAGTAAGCTTATAACAGTTGTCCTATACCGGCCTAATACCTCTAAATGTTACCGGCCTAATACCTCTAATAGTTAACTAAATATCAATAACAACGCGTTTCACAATCTCTTTATCCTCTCTGCTAACATCCACCTAAGACTCTAAACTCCCAGCTCTATCTCTTGACTCACACTTCAACTCCAACTCTAACTCCCCGCACTTAACTAACTCCTCCTGCCCACACTTAACTGCCTTACTGCCCACTGGGAGGGGTGTTTTATACCCAGGCTAAGCCCGCCCCTGAGGGTTCTAACTGTCAGAGAAGTTAACCCCTACCTGGCATGAGGCTAGTCCTCCACAGGGCTCATTGTCTCAGGGTTTGTGGGGGGAAGAGGTGACAAAACTCATTTCCAATAAGTGCCCCCCCTTTATTTCCATAACAAGTCCTTGGGTCTGTACTCTGAATAGTGACACCAGGGACCTAGAAGGTGCAGGGCTAGATGAACCAGAGGACCTCTCTTCTTAACCACCGTTTTCACTCTTCAGCAATGGAATGTAAGAACATAAGAAAAGCCTAATGGATCGGGACAAGAGCTCATCTGTTCGAGCATCCTGTTCTCACAGCAGCAAACCTTGGGAAGCCTTCAAGCAGGACCTGAGTACAGCAGCACCCCCAACACACTCTGGTATTCAGGGACATGCTGCTTCCAACAGAGCATAGTGGAGGAAGGACTGTCATTCTCAGATATGTAAACCTAAGGTTGGGCTGCCATACATCTGGATTTCAAAGGTGGAATTGATGTCCGGGGGGGGGGGGAGGGGATTTCTGAAAGGTGGCCATAGATATTTTATCATATGAAATCTTCACAGCACCTATGCTTCCTATACAGAATGGCATTCCTCAAATCTAGATTTCTGATCACTTTGACATCTCATCCTTACATCAGACAGATTTGTACTGTGTTCAAAAACCAAGGGTGTTTTTATAATGGAGATATTGTTTGTGGCTGCAGGTTGTACATTAGCGTTTGATCAATGTGCATCTGCCCCAGTAGATTCTCCTAATCATTTTACATTTCCAAAACAAAGCCTGGAAGGTAATTCCAGAGAGTAATCTAGCGTGAAGATGGGAACAGCCCTGTCAGAGTATTGTCAATGCCCCAGGTTAGACATTGAAAAATCATCATGTTGAATTATGGTGAGAAGCTAAAAAGTAACATGACTGCCCCCAGGTCCATTCTTCTCAAAAACTGAAACCTTACTAGGAGGATTATAACACCTTCACTCATTCAGATTGTCAGCAGTTACCCAAGTGTCACTTCTCAAATTGCAATGTTTTTTCTTTTGTTTTTTACTCATGGGAGTACTTCTCCCAAGTCATTTGTGTAATAGAAATGATATTGTGTAAAGACTAAAACTATTATTTGCTAAGACCTCAGCAGTGGCTTCTCTCTATAATGGAAGATATAAAACACATTTCCTAATCCAGAACTGACTGGATGTATCTTCGAAAATGTCAGCGTTCTCTCTATTGTGTCAACACTGAAATCGCCGACCTTTTGTTGAAAAGGATGCTTCAGTTTATAAGAAAAGGCTGTGATGTGAAGAGGGAAATATAAAAGGCACCCCACTGGTCATATATAATGATAAATGTAAGACAATCACATTGCAGAACATTCACATTACTGTATCTGAACAGTATGCATATAAAAATCAGTTCCAATAGCTTTCTAAGGCTATATCCCATATAAGAACTGCCATGCTGAGTCAAACCAAAAGGCCATTTAACTCCAGAAGTGGCCAGCCAGATATTAGTTTATTTCCATTTATTAATTGCTTCCAGCAAAATTCCCCATCACTATTTAACAAGAGACATTAGCAATAAAAACAATTACAACAACTTCACCTATAAAGCAATTACAACCATTTCACCTATAAAGCAATTACAACCATTTCAAATATAAATCAAACAATTTCAAATCTAATATGGATAACACTGCGATAAAAGAACTTCCACTTAAAAATCCTTTCCAACAAACTTTGTGTATGGAGATTTTTGTTCCAGGTCTTCAAAAGGCACCAAGGAGACAATGATTGATGGTGCCTGGAAATCAAGTTTGCATGAGTCAAGTCTTTGCCTACCCCACACCTGTCGTTAGGGGACAGGTGGGTGCAGCTTGCCTGAAATGGCCACATGGACCACATGAGGAGGCTTCAGGGGGCCTTTGGGTCACTCCTTAATGGTGTGATGAGAGCAAGGACCCAGGGTAATTGGTTGTGGATGAGCTTGCTGGAGAGAGATAGAGATTGGAGCAGGTGTGGCTGTGGGAATGTGACTTAACTTGACTTTGGGTGAAGGTGGGATGCTGGAGAGAGCATATATGGTGAGGGCATAAATGCAGCTCACAAACCCCTATCTAGAGTAGTTGGTGGACATTTTGTGCTTTTGGTATTTTATATTGTTTTGATTATGTCGATTGTACTTTGAGGGCCTTTGGTCCAGAAAGCTGCATATAAATAAACCATAACCAAACGCAACATCACTGGAACAGGTGGGTTGGGATGGAGTAGACAGAGAAAAAGAAGCAATATATGAGACAGATTCTCCAGTGATCCATCCATTGGAGGGCTGTGCTTGTAGCTATTTACCAGCAGAATGTTGTCTGCAGGGATCTAGTTTATACTAGTGATGATTGTGCTATAGTGGCACTGACATTACTAGGTAAAGGGACCCCTGACCATTAGGTCTAGTCGCAGACGACTCTGGGGTTGCGGCACTCATCTCGCTTTATTGGTCGAGGGAGCCAGCGTACAGCTTCTGAGTCATGTGGCCAGCATGACTAAGCCGCTTCTTGTGAACCAGAGCAGCACACGGAAACACCGTTTACCTTCCCACCACAGTGGTACCTATTTATCTACTTGCACTTGATGTGCTTTCGAGCTGCTAGGTTGGCAGGAGCAGGGACTGAGCAACAGGAACTCACCCCGTTGCGGGGATTCAAACCGCCGACCTTCTGATCGGCAAGCCCTAGGCTCTGTGGTTTAACCCACAGCACCACCCACGGCCCTCGCTGACATTACTACTGTCAGATTAATTAAACATTCACCCCAGAGCCATGTATACCATCAGGCACTGATTCTCCAGAGTCCTGAGTGGGAACCTTCTTAGCTTGCTGGCTTTCCAACCAAAGATCAAACACTTTTATATATATATGAGGCATGAACTCTGCCATTGAACTGGAATCTTCTTCTACAAGCTAACCCTATATCTATTATTTGATTTTTTTGGTTTTGTTTTGTTTAGTGTACATG
The DNA here is from genome assembly GCF_009819535.1 of Lacerta agilis. Taxonomy (NCBI): domain Eukaryota; kingdom Metazoa; phylum Chordata; class Lepidosauria; order Squamata; family Lacertidae; genus Lacerta; species Lacerta agilis. Next base: position 36,716,400 of record NC_046316.1, read on the forward strand.
ACGATTAATTAGTTATTTGTTAGTTCAACACAGGGATGTTTTACTGGAGGGAGGATTGTGTGGATGGAGTAATGTGGTGGATTGAATGATTGTGTGGGGGTGTTTCAGTTATGTGGAGTGTGAATGTGCATGCAATTTTTGTGTGTGATTGCAATGCACTTTGGTAACATTTATGAAATGCATCAATATATTTTCATATATAACATTTATGAAATGCATCAATATATTTTCATATTTATATATCATTTGTGGCTAAGTCCCTTGTTTAAAGATATTTAATCATGTTACTTAAAATGTAGAAATTATTAGTAGTAATCTTAACGTTGCTTGGTTTTGAATGTGTATTGCGTTTCCTGTATGGGATTCGTAAATTGCTTAGAGATTTTCTGTTGAAATATGAAGTCGTGTATAGACAAACTAAAGGAATTAACAAATAGCCTTGCACGCCCACACATCTAATTATTTTGCAAACAAGATTTAATAATTCTCATGATGTCTGTGTGTGCTACTCTAATTGGTGTTTCCCCCCTCCACTTTCTATTATATTTGCTCTTTCTACTTCTAATGCATCCATAGTAAATTTCACGTTATATGCTGTTAGCAATTTACAGTTTGTTAATAATGAGGAAAGGTCGTGCTCCTTGTCTTGCTCTGCACATTTGTGTCTCATTCTCACTGTTGACTTCAGCAGGCAAATGAATATTTTCCAACTGTTCATCCAATGTTACCTTCAGGTCACGTTCAGCTTGCTTGTTCTTGATGAGCGACGTGCATGAATGAACTGTCAGATTAATTTTTCAGAGGCATGCACTGCTTCATAAGCATAAGCACATCTGCTAATTAAAAGAAGACTGATGTAATTGTGCCTGATATAGAATTGTCATCGACTCATTTCCAAATAGTTACCTTGTAATTAAGTGTTTCATTAGTGCTTAAAAGGGGCTTAGGAAGACATAAAACCCAGTCCAAAGTAAAACGTTTGCTAGGGAATATAATAATTGGAGCTCACCAGTTTTGCAGCTCTCGACGCAAGATTTACTTATTTATTTATAAGGCCAGATGAACTTCCTGATACTCGCAACTGCTAGCATTACCGGTCGTTTTGATTCCCGGAAAAGCATCTCAAGGGCAGCACATATCAACTTGGTTGCCTGGACGTTAATGGAATTAATTGGCTAATACGAGTAGATATTTCAGCCTGATGAACTGCAGAGTTTATGTAGTAGTATGAAGGACGAAGTACAGGTGGAGTTTGGCCAGATGCACCCATTTAAAAATCTGCTGGATTGATTCTATGTGCAGTCCTACATTTCAAGTAAATGAAATGCAACCCTTTAGGTTTGTTCTGTTTTTTGTTTAGTTTTTTAAGGGAGGGGCTAGAGATCAGTAGTAGAAAACCTGCTTGGCATGTAGAAGGCCCCAGGTTTCTCTAAATAAAAATATTTATCTGCCCATCTCTCTGGTGGCATCCCTTCCCCCCCCCTCTATTCCACCACCCCCTTCCAACAGGTCCCCAGTGCAGCTTGCAAAAACAAATGAAAACAAAAATATCTAAAGAACATTAAAACCCCAGAATATTAAAAGAGCAGCATTAAAGCAGTCAATTAATGTGCATGTGAAAATAGGCTCTGGTGGATTAAGCAGATGAGACCAATAGTGGGTCCAATGGTCAAGGAGGTGGTTTCTGCTTGTGTAGGAAAGTAAGGGGCAGATGAAAGCACGCCAAAGTGCAAGTAGATACTGGTAAATAGGTACCGCTCCGGCGGGAAGGTAAACGGAGTTTGTGTGCACTGCTCTGGTTCGCCAGAACCAGCTTAGTCATGCTGGTTCTGGAAGCTGTCTGCAGACAAATGCTGGCTCCCTTGGCCTATAGAGCGATATGAGCGCCGCAACCCTAGAGTCATCCGCGACTGTACCGAATGGTCAGGGGTACCTTTACCTTTAACGGGCATACAGGGCTCATCAACCTGGGGATATAGCCCATCTAGGAGAAGGAAAACTCTAATTCTAAACCTAGTGTATATTTTCTCGTGTCCATCTTGTGGGAATCTTCCCAACAACTGCTTTTAATGATACTGGAGTCCAGTGCAGATTGGAATCTGGCACACATACCTGTATCTATGCCATGCTTATAGATCCAGTGCCTTTTGCCACTTGATAAAGTGACATTACCAGATGTTGACTTTTTTTCTTTTTTAGAGTATTCAATCTTTTGACGAGGAACAGACTTTGAATTCATTTTCCCTCAGAATTTTGTGCACTTATATATAATGTTTCCTGAGTGATGATGCGCTTGACTCTGCAATTTTCTGCTACTGCCAATTTCCCCAGGATTTTGATTGGATTGCAAAGTATTTCCTATGAGAACTTAGGGATAATTCTCATAGCTTCTGCAAGCGTGATGGCTATTTGGTAGTGCTGCACATCAGCTCCTTGCCCATAGCAAACTGGTTGTGAGCAAATACTGCTGGACATTTTGCCAACTACTGGAAACCTATGTTGTTATAGAGTGCATGCTAAAAGTCTAATGAAAATGGCCTTTGTACTTGCACAATGCTGCAACAGCTGGGAAACCAAGGAAATTGAAACATAGGAATCTAAATGCCACTTTCTCTCTCTCTTTTTGGTGACATCAAGGTGTGTATTGTACAAAAGAGAGATACAGAGAAGATGTATGCCATGAAGTACATGAATAAACAGCAGTGCGTTGAAAGGGATGAGGTTCGCAATGTGTTCAGAGAACTGGAGATCCTGCAGGAAATTGAGCATGCCTTCTTGGTGAATCTCTGGTGAATCTCTTATTTTCTTTTATTTATTTTAGGGATGGGTGGGAGGTGCTTCTGTTCCACCAATTGTGCCTAGGACCATGTTAATCTTAGTAGAAGTGGGTTTGGGGACACAGCAGTATTCAAGGTCTGGTTTTCAAAATGCCATAACACATAACAGGAGATAGCAGAGTCCTTAGACAGCAGCAAAGAAAAAGTAGCATTGTAGAAATCCATAGTACCACTAGTAGTAGGTTCAGAGGAATAGCTGTTTTAAAACCCCTAATAAATCTTTAGGACACCCTCTGGGAAGAAAAAAAAAAAAGATTTGGGGATTGATCCAAGTTGGCTGTTCCCTGGGTGGCTTTGCCTAGTCCTAGTTTTTAACAGAAGCCACTCTGCTACCTTCCCAGCAAGCAGGTCTCTGTTGCTTACTGGCAGGGACAAGGGAAGAGCACTGGATTGGGCAATGCCCCTCCCACCTTCACCCTCACCCTCCCAATGAGCAGCAATGACCCATCTGCTGGGAAGGTTGCATAGCGACTCTGTCTCACCCAGGGAGCCACTTCCATTATTTAACCCCTGTTTCCTAGCCAATTGCATCATCATCAAGATGCTCTAACCTTCCCTGGTGAGCCTCTGTCCCACTGGCTTCCTCTTTTAACCATTGTTCAGCTCTACATTGTCCAGTACAGTCGTACCTTGATTGTAGAATGCCTTGGTATTCGTACGTTTCGGCTCCCGAACGATCGAAACCCAGAAGTCAGTGTTCCGGTTTTTGAACATGTTTTCAGAAGCCGAACATCCAATGTGGCTTCCGCTATTGTTTCCGGCATGCCTGCGCAATCGGAAGCCAGTCGGAAGCCGTGCCTTGGTTTCTAAACATTTCGGAAGTTGGACGGACTTCTGGAACACATTCTGTTAAAAAACCAAGGTACGACTGTATAAAGAATATCTCCAGGCCCAGGATGCCCTTCAGCTCCTAGACCATCAAGAGGCTAGACAGCAGCAACTCCAGCTTGCCAATGAATCATTCACACTGATGGCACTGGTTTTTGTTTAATAATGAAAAGAGACAGCCCGCTTGATATTCTGGTACATTATTGATTATGCCTGGAAAAAAATGAGTGTGGAATGATCATATTACTGAAGCCATGTGACTGTGCCAGATATAGAAGCGGGGATTATATGAGCAAGGTAAAATTAACTGGGACAGCTGCTCCTTGCAAGATATGAAACAGGGACCTGTTCATATAATCAGCCCTGCAAAACAAAATAACAAAATTGATTTATCTAGAACAAATATAGGATGGCAATGGGCAAAAAGGGACTCGGAGAAATTCGCGGGTTATATTTAGACATATAAATATTGAAGATGCCTACTTATTGTTACTGCTTTGCAGGTGCATGGGTAAGTGAAGTGGGAAAACAGGCCCCTCATTTGGTAGCACCGTCTGTGAAATCTGAATGGGTAGTGCAGAGTTTGCTCAACTCACCTTTGCTAATTTTCCGCAGGTACTCGTTTCAGGATGAAGAGGACATGTTTATGGTAGTGGATTTACTCCTGGGTGGTGACCTACGTTATCATCTCCAGCAAAACGTGCAGTTCACCGAGGAAACAGTGAAACTCTATATCTGTGAGATGGCATCAGCTTTAGACTATTTGCGCAGTCAGCATATTATACACAGGTAACAACACAATCTGTTATTCCCAGCTGTTGGGAACTGGCACAGCCATCAAACAAATTAGGCTCATTTGAGAGAGCTTTTGAGCTGGTTGCAGCTAGTGCAAACCCCCACCCCCGCATTCGATCTGCGGCCCAATTAGGCCAGATGGCTCCACGCCTACCCTGATCTGGGCCTGATCCAGGCCCTGAGCTGAATCAGGGGCCTGGCAAAGCACTAGGCTATTAAAAACATGTGAGGAAGAGGATCCAGGTAGAGACTTTCACCTGCACTACCTCTTTCTTCCCCCCTCTCATCACCTGACCACATACAGTGGACGCTCAGGTTGTAAACATTTATTTTTTGTCTACATTTATACATATTTTTTGTCTATATTTAAGTTTTGTATGTCAAAGATATTTCATGTTTTTTCTTCCCCCCCTTTTCTTTTTTCTCTTTTCTCTTTCTTTTCGCAAATGATAATTTGTATAAATTGTATAATTCCTTAAACCCAATAAAGTTTATTTTTTTTTTTAAAGTGATCCATGTGGGAGGCATGTTCGCAACCCACAGCACCGCGTCTGTGCATGCACAGGTCGTGATTCAGCGCTTCTGTGCATGCACAAAGCATGATTTAGCACTTCTGCACATGCGCAAACGCCGAAACCCAGAAGTAACCTGTTCCGGTACTTCTGGGTTTGGCACGTCTGTATCCCGAAAACGCGCAACCCGCAGTGAGCGCAACCCGAGGTATGACTGTATTTAATTGGAGTTTTAATTGGCCCAATTTGATTTGAGATGTGGGATTTGTCCAGAGCAGATGCACAGTCCTAGATTCAGCTAGGGGGAATCTCAGCAAGAAAACTGACCAATAAATATTGGCAGTAAATGCAGCGATGGAGCAAGTTGATTGGGTGCCTTCAAGGAGTCTGCCTGCCTCCTCCCACTCGGCCGCCCTACAGCTGAGGGGGAGGCAACAGGGAGACTGTTTCAGGCAGTACAGAGCTTGCAGGCACTCAAGCCACTGCATCACTCCCAGGAGAGGCACATGGCTCAGGCACGCTGCAGGCCCCACAGTGAGTGCCGCCCACTATTTTGTCACACACACACCCCTCAGTGGGGACACCCAGGGCGGACCGCACCTACCATACCCCCCCCCCTCGCTACACCCCTGAGTAAATGTCAGGAGCTGGGGTAAGAAGTAGGCCAGCAATAAAAAACACCGGTGTAAGCAAAGTCAACTTTTATTTCAAAGAAATAAAAACAGCACGGGTCTGGTGGTCACAGGAGTTCTTCCCAGCAGGTCTTGCCCCAATGAGACAGTTGTGAGAACTGAAGGTCCCCACTTTCCTACTACTCTCCAAGACTCCTCCCCTGGTTCCTTCTCCCAAAGCCTAAGACTCTATAGCCTTGTCTCTTGTTGCTCCATCCTCTTCTTTCCTCTCGGTGTTCTGGGAGATTGGGGAGAGGGGGAGGGGAGGAGAGCTGGTCACTGCAGCAAAGGGAGACTCCCTGGATTCTTCAGCAGCCTGACTCATCTCTGCTTCCTTCCTCCGAGTCTGAACTGCTCTCTGCCCCAGCATCTTCCTGCTCAGTAAACCCTGTTACCTCTTCAGCTTCTGACACCTCCTCCTCCCTGTCTGTCCCCTCTTCTTCCTTTTTACCACTCATTGCCATCCCACCACCAATCTCCTAGCTCTGAACCTTCTTCCCATGCAGGATCCCTTGGGGGTTCCCCTGCTGGTGCCTCCCACCACTCCTCTGCTATATTAAAACATTTAAGGAAATGGGAGATCCAATCACAAATCTCTGTTGCCTTCTCTTCTTAGGTCCTGGGAAAACTGGATCTGATCTCAGGCTGTGTTCAGAACATAACATTCTTTTGTTTATTGAGCCTGTTTTAAGGTGTGTGTTTTTCAAATCAAGTTTGTGAATTTCACCCCACCATCTTTTTTTAATTGCACTGTGGCAATATTTTTGAAATCTGCAAACAACAACAACCCAACATTTGGTAGGCTCATGAGGCATTTTGCATTTGCCTTTTCCAAGTTGTGTATAAATGCTTGTTTTTGCTTTCCAGAGACGTGAAACCAGACAATATTCTCCTTGATGAACAAGGTATGGGGGAAATTGCTAATTATGTCTATTGCTTCTGCCTTTGAATAGTCTTCATCCCCTGGTGTTTTTCTTTCTTTTTTGTCTTTTGCATTCATTTACATCTTCCGATTTATACTGCATTTCTGTGGTTGTGAATGATAAATAGAAGGTTATGGGATCGAAAGCAAATCGATTCCATTCATCTGCCGTCAAGACTTGTTTCAGTGAAGAATTAGCAGTAATTGACATTGACTGGTAGCTACTATTACTCATTCCGGAAAGCTTTTTCATAAGTGCAGCTGATATGTAATTCCTCTGCTGATATAGAAACCTTGCATGAAGGTACATATTTATACATATATATATATATATATATTTTAAGAAGTTTTGACATCTATGTGCCTGCTTGGGTAGGCAGAGGCAAGAATAAAGTGTTTTGCTGTGGTTAAATTTCTGGTTGGCAAGCCAGGAATAAAGGAAGAGTCCACAATTCTGCTTGGTTTTGAGAGGATAAGGGTTGTGACTCAGTGGTAGATCACATGCTTTGCAGACCAAAGGTTCCAGGTTCAATCCCCGGGCTGGGGAAAGACCCCCACCTGAAGCTCTCGAGAGCCACATCCAGTCAGTGTAGTTACAGAATACTCTTTACTGAACTGTGTAGATGATAGGAAGGCATCTTCCTATGAAAACCCACATGGAGCTTCATAGGAACAGAAGCTTCCACTTCCACTTTAGCATTTATCAGTATTGGTGCTCATCCTCATGTGGGGGCTCTGTGTCTTTATCAACGATCCTATGAATGCAACACAGCTTTAGAGCAGGAGTTATTTAGAGCATATCACCACATGGAGGTTGCTTTCCTGGAGTTCTGCCATCCATATGTAAAGTTTGGGATATTGGCCTGTCAGGAACTGGCTGGACGATGAGGAATAATGAGAGGCTTCAGCCGGAGAACCCCCTAGGGCAGGGGTCAGCAAACTTTTTCAGCAGGGGGCCGGTCCACTGTCCCTCAGACCTTGTTGGGGGCTGGACTGTATTTTGAAAAATAATAATAAACGAATTCCTATGCTCCATAAATAACCCAGAGATGTATTTTAAATAAAAGCACACATTCTACTCATGTCAAAACACCAGGCAGGCCCCACAAATAACCCCGAGATGCATTTTAAATAAAAGGACATGTTCTACTCAAGTAAAAACATGCTGATTCCTAGACCCTCCGTGGGCTGGATTGAGAAGGCAATTGGGCCGGATCTGGCCCCAGGGCCTCAGTTTGCCTACCCATGCCCTAGGGAAGCTTGAGCAGAGGAAGGCTTTGAGCCAGAGGAGTGGTGATGGGACACGGAAGACAGATCAGAGGGTGAAGCTGGGGGAGGGGGATGGTTGGATGCTGAAGCACATTTTATTTTTAAAAATTGCAAATTGCTGCCTAAATGCAGAGAACCAAATTTAAGATAGGAAAAATCAGAACTGAAACTGCAAGGTTCACCCATCCCCATCTGCCATGGAACTATGCAGACTACAAGACGTATCTTGGGCTCCAGCTACAAGTGATGCTGGCAGACCTCTATCGTTAAAAGCTGTACTTTCCCAATCTGGAGTGCTGCAGTGTTTGTGTCCCTCTGTGAAATCTAATGTGCTAAATGGGTGCGAAGACAGTGGGGAGGATAGTCCAACTCCTCCTGCCTTTGGGAGCTTTAAATGCCATTCCCAGACCTAGCTTTACACGACTTTGGTAGAACCACATTTAGAAACACCGGCTCTGTTATATTTAGTCTGAATCATCTTCTCTCCGTAATGAAACTCCTTCAAGAACCAGATAGAGAGGGTGGCACATTTCATCCTATTCAGTGTGAGCTTTGATTTGATGGCACTTGAATGAATTCATGCAATGTGTGATTCTAATGGTTTGCAATCGGTCGCTGGATGATTTGTTCATGTGTCCCCCTGGTGGTGTCTTCAGCTCTTTTTCACTCAGGCAACAGCACATTCCCATATCAAGTAGCTTTTCACAAGCCAAGAAAGAGAAGTGGCAAAAGTGTGGCCTACTGTGACCACAGTCTTCTTAAAGCTGGTTTTTGCCTGCTCTTGTTCTAAGGAGAATCCTGGGAATAGCATGTCCTTTTGCTAGTTATTCCAAGGAAAAGAGTTAAACGAAAGAGATGCCTGTTGCAGAGCATATTGACCCAGGAGTACAGTTTTCTAAATTACATACCATAAATTGGCCAAAAGTACTACCGGTATGTTGTCATCTTGACCCATTGTAAAAAAAAATCTCATTGGATCAGAATAACAACTTCTATACTAAAATACTGGTAACCACAATTAGTTCACAGTGCAATATGCAGAGGTGCTTCACAATTCTAGATTTACTTAAGACTGTATTATTCTTCCTCTGATATATGTTAACCTGGTGTTTTTTTAAAACAAATTATAGAAAGTCTTGATGGAGCATCCCTCCCTTTAAAAAATGTATTGATGTACAGGTTGAATTCATGAGATAATGAAAAATAATTCCAAATCTAGGCGATTTTTGTGGATCTTTATTCCCGAGTCCTAATTTGCTGTCATCATCTGCAAGCTTCCGCTAAGAAAATTCAAATATTCTGATATTTGTGCATAATGCAGATGAAGCGTGTTTGTATGTACCTGTTTTATTTGCATAACATACCTTTTTAAGCCACATGGGAGCACAGAGTAAGGTTACTTAAACTGGCTGAAATCAATATGCCTAAACAACCATGTTTTGGATTAAGTTGTATTCTGCTTCTAAGATCCAGATTTTTGACGATTCTAGAATTTTTTTTACTGGGATGAGGCAAATAGAAAACAGAGAACACTAGGAAAATTGTGAAAGAGTGGTTTATTGGTGTAAAGAAGCCTCATTTCAAACCACTAGAAACCCTTGCAATCTTCCTTCAATGGTGGAATTGCCAGATGTCATCAGTATGTGTCCACACTTTTTCTGAATTCACAAGGACTAGAAACTTGTGTTTCAAAATGAAAACTGAGGGGTTTTTTTTAGCATGCTGAATTCTACAGTAGACACCAGATTATGCTCATAATGCCTAATAGCCAGACATAATTCTTACCGAGCAGCTTTATTCATCTTAATAAGAGCTAATATTGCTTGCCAGCCAGCTACAGAAAATATTTGGGGATGGTGTGACTACATGCATTAATGTTGCCCTCTGAAGTAGTTACTTTCTGGACAACTTGGACACTTTGGGTTTTCATTCTAAAAATCTGTGCTGGTTTTCTTCCTTTTAAGGCCATGCACACCTAACAGATTTTAATATTGCAACAATAATCCGTGATGGTGAAAGAGCAACCGCGTTAGCTGGGACTAAGCCGTATATGGGTAAGTCAAAGCTTGCCAGTTTTAAATAATAACATATTTTACCATATTCTTCCCACATAAAACTGTTAGGATTTCCTGTGTAGCTTTTCCCCCTGTGCCAGTTAGAACTGACCACCACCAGATCTTTTATTAATGGTGCGGAAACTCAGGCAAAGCAGGTGTAAAACACTTTCCCTCTGAACAACCAGCAAATATACAAAACCCAAAAACATCAAGCAAAAAAAAAAATCCCTTCAAACACAATTAAAAACAGCACGTTAATTAACAGGATTAAAGAAAAGAAGAGGGCTCAGTCAAACCCTTGAGTAAATAGCAAAGTTTTAGCTGCCTCTGTAAAACAGAAAAGCTCCTGGGTCTCATTTGGCAGAGCGTTTCATAGAGTGATCTGGTTTGTACGTCACAGTATTCCAGTCTATGGGACAAGGACTCCCAGCCACTTTGTTCCTTCCTGTCCTTTTAGCTCAGCACAGCATCTAAACCAAGGTTTGGCTTAAGTGTAACAGCCAAACCCAGTCTTGCGGTTAAGGTTTGTTCTTGGTTGCAACTCACGGTTCAGAAGACACACTAAACCAAAGCTTGGCTTAGCTCAGCATGGCACGCGAGTTAAACAGACCAGGGAGGAAAAAAAGCAGCTGCAAACTCCTCTCTGGGAGCTCACACCTTTGCACAAATTAGTCCATTGGGTGTGACTGCAGAGAATGTCCTGCTTCTGGTAACTATGGATCTTGAGTATGGCTTCCATTGATGACGGGAGCATGTGGGCAGGTACATATGGAAGAAAAGAGTCCTCGAAGTCCCAAGGTCCTAAGCCAAACTTTAAAGGTCAAAATGAGCAGCTTGATTTGAGCTTGAAAACAACCTTTCTCCTCCCCAAGCCTTTAAGGAAAAACATTTTCAGAGCTATGTATCTTATTCTTGTTTCCATAGTCCTGTACCCACTAAACCTGGCAGCAAATTCCACTGAAATAAGCGGGATGTACTTCTGAACAGACATTTACAGGAATGAGCTGTTAGTTTACAGCCAGTTTCATAGAAACCAGTAGCAACCAGTGGGGTGGTATTTCTCATCTGGCTTCCCAGCATGAAGGTCATAGCCGGTAACCGATAAGGGAAGAGGCCAGGCAGCAGGGAGGTTGGCGCAGTGTTTGTGTAGCAGCAGAGACAGTCAAGTACCCTGACTGCTGCTCCTGCACCAACCTCTCTCCTTCCTCTCCCCTCTCCCTTTTGGTTACTGTCAGTGATCCCTGCATTGGGAAGCCAGATGAGCAATGCCACCCCATTCTGCTCTGCTCCACTGCCTGCTACTGACCAAAGCCAAAATGGATGGAGGCATTCAATAGTGTCCCCCTTTCTTTATATTTTCAGCTCCAGAGATCTTTCATTCCTTTCTGAATGGTGGAACTGGTTACTCCTTCGAAGTTGACTGGTGGTCCCTGGGAGTGATGGCATACGAGCTCCTCCGTGGATGGGTATCCTGTTCTTTAGTGTTTAGAAAAGATAGTTTGGCATTATTTCAGTGCTTCGTGGTCCTCAGAAGTAAGCCTGGGATTCCCCCCCTCCCCCGGTTTTTCAATATCTTTTCTTCTTCTTTTTCTCAGAGGCCTTACGACATCCACTCTAATAGCCCCGTGGAATCCTTAGTTCAGTTGTTCAGCACCGTGAGTGTCCAGTACGTAACAGGATGGTCAAAGGACACGGTGGCCTTATTGAGAAAGGTAAATAACTTATCTATCTGGGAAAGGTTGCAATTATTTATTAGCACAATGCAAATAATAAGGACCTTGGTCCAAAGAGACGTGCTCATGCTGACTTGCCTGCATGTTGCTGCATGCATGTATCTGTGATTGTTTGGCCTCTAAACAGATGGCACCCTGTGCATTGTTTCCAGTGCAGTGCCGGGAAGCAAGCCATGCATCTCTGAGACTTGAATGCAGAGCTACTCTGCTTGGAACAATATTCACGGTGCCCTTTTGCTCAGAGGCTTCTCAATCCAGACTATGTGCCACTCCCTCTAGAGAAGGACCGCAGCAACGTCCAACCTAGTGGATGCTGTAAACTTTCACCAACCTAATGCCCTTTAGATGTTTTTGACTGCAACTCCCATCAGCCTCAGGGGCACCATCTGGAGAGCACCAGGTTGGCAAAGGCTGCTCTAGACTGGGTGCCATCGCTGAGATTTGTGGAATTAGCACGCTAAGGAAATGACTATGAAATAGACAAGTGAGGTGATCCTCCAGCTCCTGATCTGCTTTCTGGTGTGACTCGAATTCATTTACAGCTGTTCTCTTTGCAATACTTAAATATTACCAGCCAGCAATTACCAGGTTATCTCTTTTCACTCATAAACATGAGGACTGTGCACGGACATCCCCCACACAAGATCTACACTGCGGCCCCATTCTGTGGACCCTGGATCAGACTGGTTTGCCCTGTACACCACCCACCCTGCCCCAAATCCACCTCAAAGCAATTTGGGGGCAGAGCTAAGGGATTTTTCAGGGGTTTTTTAATGCTACTTTAACATATGGTTAAAATAGGGCTTAAAAATACAGTCAGAAGGGGATACACCAGCATTGCACAGGATTGGATCCTCCCACTTAGCAGCAAGAGGATCCAATCCTGCATGGTGCTGCTTCAGGGGGAAGGAATAATGCAAACGCCCAGTTGGTCCCTCATTTTTGGAAGCTTCTCTTCCATGCCTGGCTCTCCTTCCTGCTTGACACCCTGCCCCCCGACAGCTCCAAAGAAGCTTGACTTGGCTTTGGCTTTGGGCCTTGAGTGAATCCATTGCACAGCTCTAATAAGTGTTAGTAAGAAGCTGTGGTTATTATTATTACTTAACAGAGCAGTTGTTTACAGGTGAACAAGTTCTGATGTACGTCCAGAATGCCCTTACCTGCAAGGCCTGTCCAAATCCTTTCACTGGAGGAACTGCTCCCATGTTATAGATCAGGTTCATCAACTGAAATGAAGGAGATAACTGATAGGAATACCTGGCTGTATACAGAATTCAGCATTAGCATGATCATTATTCCTGCGTGGAAAAGAGTAGCCAATTATTGCAACTTCTTGTAAGTTCAGGGTAGAGTGAGGGTGTTTGGAAGCCTAGTAGTTTGTCAGAACCATCACTCTCTCTAACAGTGAATTCAGTGCTGAGTGCTGACAGCATTGGAGCTACAAAAGGGGGGGGCGGTGATGGGAAAGAAGAGGGAATGTGCTCTGGGGAACCCCAAGAGTTTAACAAGTCTAGACAAGCTTCAAAAACAAAACTCCTCAAAGGAGAACATGCTCAGTAGCCATGGGCTGTCAAGTATCATTTGGAAAAGAAGAATGAAAAAACCTGGGGTTAGGATGGAATGGAATGTCCTTTAGTACAGCTGGCTAGCTGGCTGGCTGGAACCTTGAGCACAAGTCCTGTTGTTAGGAGATACGTTGCAGCATTCTGTTGCCGGCTCCACCTGTAATATCCTAGAGGCAACGTGGAGGAGAGCAATGCAGGCTTCCAATGGGTTTTCTCTATAGCCCCTTGCACTCAGATAAAGAAACTCATGTTCATTTTTCAGTAACAGTTACCAAGTAAAATGTGCCTCGTTAGATAACGTTTTCCTGTTTCAATGAGAGAGGAAATTTGTCATTCTGTGTTTATAAATGTTGGATAGTTTTAAAAAGCTAGATTTCAGCATCCTGTTAAGAATATATATAAAAATTAATAAACCCAACAGTAATAGCAATTGAGTGTCTCCAGTGTAATCCAATGGAAGGTGGACAATATACAAACCAGCAATTAAAGTTTGATTTTTAAGTGGAGTTCCATTATGAAACAATTCCATTGAAACTTGCTCAACAAGAGCACAGATGCCCTCTGCTGGATTTGTGTAGGAACACAGCCCAGTCTTAAAAACAAACATCGTCTAGAAAACCAAACCGAATATATCCATAGTAGAAAATAACATTGAACAAATTATGTAAGAACACAATATAAAGCAGTTTTCTACGTGCTTTTGCAAAGGGTCTGGCCAACATATAATCATAATTAGTGCTAACTACCATTCCTTTGGGACGCGGGTGGTGCTGTGGTCTAAACCACTGACTGTAGGGCTTGCCGTTTGGAAGGTCGGTGGTTCGAATCCCCGCGATGGGGTGAGCTCCCGTTGTTCAGTCCCAGCTGCTGCCCACCTAGCAGTTTGAAAGCACGTCAAAGTGCAAGTAGATAAATAGGTACCGCTCTGGCAAGAAGGTAAACAGCATTTCCATGCGCTGCTCTGGTTCGCCAGAAGCAGCTTAGTCATGCTGGCCACATGACCTGGAAGCTGTCTGTGGACAAACGCCAGCTCCCTCAGCCTATAGAGCGAGATGAGCGTGCAACCCCAGAGTCGTCTGCAACTGGACCTAGCGGTCAGGGATATCTTTACCTTTACCATTCCTTCAACTTTAAAGGGCATATTGAGATTCCCTTTGTGGTGAAGCTATAGAATGATGATATGGAAACTGTTGGCTGAGTTGCTAACTGGCAGTGATCAAGCAATCAGACAGCTGCTTTCCTGCTTGCCGAAGTCACTGTGGCTCCACCCAAGAGGGTCATGTGCCACACTTCTGAGTTGGGTTAAATGGCTGGAAGATATAATATTTATGCTACCAATAACAAAAGGGCCATTTGTCCTCTCTGTCTGATCTGTGGCTGGTCTGAAATACCACCAGTGCCGGATTAGTAGAATATTGGCCAACGGAAACATGGAAACCACCAGAGTTATAGGCAGCAGAAAACTAGCTGGATCTTCCACTGAAATAAATGGGGAAATGAATGAACTAAGGAAAAGGCACAATTCAAATAAATGGGAGACAAAATGAATGACATTTTTAGAATTAATATGAACAGGAAACTAGATTTTGTCCCCCCCTCCATTGAACAGCTCTAGTGAGACTCATGCAGATGCAATAGCCATGTCAGAGAGATAGCATTAGGAATTGGCCCAGATCAAGGCAGGTTTGTACTGTTCTATCAAAATCAAGCTTTGCCTCATCGCTCAACATTTGCAATTTCAGCTTTTGACGGTGAACCCTGAGCATCGGTTTTCTAGCTTAGCTAGCATCCAGACTTCTTCCTACTTATCTAACGTGGACTGGGACGAAATCTGCGAAAAGAAAGTGGAGGCAGGATTTGTGCCTAACGTAAGTCGAAGAGATGAGTACGTTTGTTTCTGTCCCTGATCCCTATGTATTGTGAAGCAGGGGAGAGAGAAAGCCAGGGATTTTCTGTTCTGCAAACAAATTTGGCATGCCGCTCAAATTACCTTGCTTGTCAATCGCATGGCTTTGAGGCAATATCCTGGTCTGGTTTTAACAGAAAGGCCGTCTGCATTGTGACCCCACCTTTGAGCTGGAAGAGATGATCCTGGAGTCGAGGCCGCTGCACAAGAAGAAAAAGAGGCTTGCAAAGAATAAATCCAGGGATAATAGCAAGGATAGTTCGCAATCGGTACGTGTCCCCTTGCAATTCCCCCCCAAAAACTGATGGAGTGCTGAGTTACTGTGGGGCCTGTTACTTTGCAAAGAATGAGAGACTGGTCTCTGCTAGAGGGTGGCAGTGCTGTTTTTCCTTTCAGTTATGTGAGAATAAAGGGCATATGCATTCTACCATTCTCTTATTTAATTCCTCTAGGGGGAACCTTCACCAGCCCAAGGGGCTGTCCCAGGGCAACATCCCACAGACCCATGGTAGTGGGTGGGGCCAGAGGCAAAATGTAGGCGGAGCAATGGGTGTGACTCAATGGGTGTGTACAGTAGGCTACATTCCAGTCATGCAAAAGTCAGAGGATTCTACATATGCTCCTCTGCATCTAGGCAAGCAAGGGTTATGATCACAGTTCAAAAGCCAGAGCTATGTTATTACCACTTGGATGAGGGTGTTGAGGAGATCCAGGGAGGGAAGTTTGGCCTGGGGGGGGGGGGAGGGAGCTAGGGCAAGTCCCAAGGGCTGAATAAGGAGATCTGGAGGGCTTGAGGCTCCTCACTTCTGCTCCACCAGGCAATCATGTGAATGCAATGGCAGAGAACTTGCCTTCCATTAGGCGATATGTGGCACTAGTTGCTTTGCTACTGGACTACTGCAATGTGCTCTTTGTGGGGCTACCTTTGAAGGTGACCCGGAAACTACAACTAATCCAGAATGCGGCAGCTAGACTGGTGACTGGGAGTGGCCGCTGAGACCACATAACACCGGTCTTGAAAGACCTACATTGGCTCCCAGTACGTTTCCGAGCACAATTCAAAGTGTTGGTGCTGACCTTTAAAGACCTAAACGGCCTCAGCCCAGTATACCTGAAGGAGCATCTCCACCCCAATCGTCCGGCCCGGACACTGAGGTCCAGCTCCGAGGGCTTTCTGGTGGTTCCCTGACTGTGAGAAGTGAAGTTACAGGGAACCAGACAGAGGGCCTTCTTGGTAGTGGTGCCCTCCCTATGGAACGACCTCCCATCAGATGTCAAGGAAATAAACAACTATCTGACTTTTAGAAGACATCTGAAAGCAGCCCTGTTTAGGGAAGTTTTTAATGTTTGATATTTTGTCGTGTTTTTGATGTTCTGTTGCGAGCCGCCCAGAGTGGCTGGGAAGGCCCAGCCAGATGGGCAGGGTATAAATATATTGTTGTTGCTGTTACTGCAGAACTGAATGAAGGAACCAAAGAGAGGCTTCCAAGTTGTTCTTAGCATTTGTGCTATATAAGTCAACTGGGGAGCAGCCAGTATGAGGTGCACTGTTCCCCCAGCTTCCCAGCACTGTGGGCTGCTGGTGCTTACTGGGGAGGAGAGCAGGGCGGAGCAGGGAGCTCAGTGCAGTGTGGCACATGGTGGCAGGTGCATCCGATTGGCTCCCTGCACCTTGCCACTCCCCCTCTCTGTAGTGGCGATGGCCAACAGCGTCGGGAGGCTGGGAGAACCACGGAGCCACACTTGCCTCGCCCCACGAGCCCCTCCTGAGTAAATGTCATTCAGAAATTTTGGCAGGAAGTACATGTTAACTGTTTTCTTTTCTTTTATCAGGAAAATGACTACCTCCAGGATTGCCTGGAAGCAATTCAGCAAGATTTTGTCATTTTTAACAGAGAGAAGTAAGTTTAGGAAAATGCTCTAGGGCAGGGGATGGGGAGAGGGGCTTGTTTTCATTGGCTCCTAAGTTAACTTAAGGAAGTTCATGGGAGACAAGTTTCCTGTCGCTTCCTTCCCACAGCAGAGCCCTATCACCTTCCCAAATTGCTCTGGAGCCCCTCCAAGTCCTGACCTCCCCCCAGGAGGCTTTTCTTGGGACACTGGGAAGTATTGAGAGGGCGCAAAGGGGAGAAGACTTTCCTTCAATGAATTTTCTTAGGTTAGCTTACTATAGCACCCAAGCCGCTGAGCAGGATTTGAATTGGGTGCAGAGTTAACCCCCTTATGCCAGTCAACTGATTTCCTCCAGATGTTTTGGACTACAACTCCCATCATCCCTTACCATTGGCCATGCTGGCTGGAGCTGATGGGAATTGTAGTCTAAAACATGTACTGTAGTGAGAATCTGGCTAGGAAAGGCTGCTTTGCTATAGATGCCCCCTGGTGGTGAAGAGGGAGAAGAGGATACTGTTATTACCAGCAGACCTACTCCATATTTTGAACCAGTTAGCTATCACGGCACTAATAACTGTTCATATACAAAAAATTGCATGTATGCCTCTGTTCATCGTGCAAGTATCATTTTTAACCTAAGTGACAATGCAATGTGAATTGTGGTGTTTTATTTTTTAAAGCATTCCACAAGGATGTTCTAATTAGGAGGGGGTGGCATATGACACAAACAGCCTGAGGTCAGCTAGTTTACAATTTCCTACAACTTTGAGGCAATCAAAATGTCAGAAACTTGAACAAAGAATGTATCATACATAATTCAAAAAAGAGATTTGTGCAAAATGACAGGAATGCAGGAAGAATACCAGACAGCTTGGCCTGAGATGAAATTCCTTTCTTTTTTCCTTTTCCTTTTTTTTTTAGTGATATGGCAGTGTGTTAGACCCAAGTTGTGCTGGCATGATTTAAATCATTCAAACAGGGTAGGGAGTCATTTCACAGAAATTACCTGCTGTGTGGATTTTCTGTCCTCTCCATGGTTGCATTTCAAGAAGCAACACGATGGGAGGTGATGTGAAAGAAGTTTCTAAACTAATTAATGATTAAATTAATTAAATTAATTAAAAGTGATCAGCATTCTCTGCGTAAACCCTCAAATGTCCTCACAAATGCCCTTTACAAGTCTCGGCCCCAGAGGCCACAATCAGCTAAAAGGAAGGGCTTGAAACTCATACCAAATCTCCCTAAATGTACACATTTTAAACCCCCATTTTAAAACCCACATGCTTCATCTCAAAGCACCACTTTCATAACCTTGTTTTCACACGGGCATGATAGCCTTCCTTCTCTCTCTCAATCTCTCTCTCTCTCTCTCTCTCTCTCTCTCTCTCTCTCTCTCTCTCTCTCTCAATCTCTGTCTCTCATATACAGGTTGAAGAGGAGCCAAGATCAAATGAACGAGCCCATTTCTCCTCCTGAAACCACCGACGAAGCTGAGACTGAAACAGAATCTGAAAATTCCAACCTGAATATGTGTAGCTCAGTATGTTCTTCCACAGGCAGCAGCTAGGACTACGGAGAGGAGGCAAAGGGGCCGGAAGCTTGCGCACCTCTTGAATAAATCATTCTCAGGTTGCACTGACAAGCAGATGACAGGACACTGAGTACCTTGGCTGAAGAGAAGAAGAGGAGTCACACAAAACAACACTGTAGAGCCGCAGCAGAGGCAGATAGTTCTTACAGAACTCATGGATTTTTTTTCCTTCAAAAAGGGATTGCCTCTTTTGCCCAATACTTTGCTATGCAACACTTTGGTGAAAACCGTTCCATTTCTTCCTTTGCTATTTTCTTTTCACAGGGACAGAGAGTGGGGTCTGAAGGATATTGGCAGGCGATAAGGGTTCCAGACCCAGTTCCAGCATAGGTCCAAGAGAATGCAGATTGAAAGGATGGATAGTGGTCCCAGAGGACTAGGAAAGGGGGCAAAAGCCACTGGAAGCTCACTTTTGTGGAACCGTCCTTAATATGCCAGCTAAGGCTCATGCATGCAAGATTGTCTCTTGGTATTTTCAGAGCATTAGAGAGTTCTTATGGACTGTGGCAGTTGCAAAATACTTGTAGGTTCAACTGGGACAATACAGTGACATCTTGGCCATACATGATTTTCAGAGGGCCCCATCTCAGCATTAATGGATCCTTTCCAATGGTCCTGTCCAGGGCCAGATATGCTGGGTTTTTGCAGCATGGAATTTTAAAATGGTTTTGCTGCAAGTTAGAGTGTTTTCCGAAACATGCCGAATCGTTTTGCAAAGCTATCCTTACTTGCAAGGAGCTGTTTAAGCTACAAGCATATTAATAGAGGTTAGTGTTTTCTTCACTCATAATGAAGGAGCAGGGCACTAGTTTGGCTGGATGTAGGTGAGATAGCTATAAAGCAATGCCCTAGTTATGCAGGAACTGATGCGTTGATGCGCGCTTTTTTTGTCTGCGTCGTTCTAAGTGTATTTTAATGTATTGCATATGATGTCTGTCTCGACTTCTCGTGAGGACAGGAGAGGTCCCTTGTTTTCTCCAGCTATAGATATTGCCTTTTTAAATGTTTCAGAAGCCCTTTTCTTCCCTATCCTGCAATCCTGTTCACACTTACCTGGGAATCAGCTTCATTGAACTCAGTGGGACATAGTTCTGAGTAGACTTGCATAGGATTGCACTGCCAGTGGGCTTTAGGTTACTCTGATAAAAGCACTTAGAACCCCTGGTTCTAGGACAGTAAATATCTGTGTTGTACATAAATATCGTAAGTGTTTTAATGCAAAGCTGTTTGTTACCAGATGTCTAAGAGATTGCCATGTTTGCATCCCAGTTGTGTTTTCCTGTAGGAACGTGAACGTAGCATGCTTTTACTTTCAAGGCATTTCTCCCTCGCCCTGCTGTTTTATTGAGGCGCCTGCTACAGGCCAATATGCCAGGGTTGGAACCAAGGTCCTATGAACACAGGAACCAATTTACAGCCTTACTTACGAAGCTACAACTACCTCTGTAGCAGTGCTGTAACAAGTTCCTTTATATTCCATCACTGCTAAGGAACAGGGATTTGCATGGACTTCACACCGACTCCCTTAGCGTGGGGTTTCCACAAATATTTTTGGTCTCGATGGTTTGCTTTCCATTTTAATTTCCACAAACGCAGCACACGGCATAACCGGTGCGGAGCAATTTTGTACAGACGACAACCAAAACGTAGTTGCCTTTTCCACAGTTTTATGTGGAGTTTGGTTAGGAAATGAGCATTGTGCACAACCAAAATTTCACGAAGAACAAAATTCAAGTTTGCTGGTGGAGTACAATGTAGGGGTATTCAAAGAAGCCAAAGCTTTTCCTATCAGTTCCTCTCCGTAGCCCAAACCAATGGAATGACTGCCCCGCCCCCCAACTATACAATGAAACTGCATTCACTTTTGGAAGGGGTAGCACAGTCTCACAATACCTGGCGCTACACTGGTACTGCAGGAATCTTACGCTGCAGGCATTGCCATCTATGCCAGCAGAAGTGTTTAGAGTCAAAGTGCCAACTCGGTTAGTTGACTGATTCGGCTGCATTAGCACAAGAGACTTCGCGGCACACGTACCCCAGCTTGAATCCCACACTTAAGTGTGGGTTGGCAATTGCATACTCTGTTACTCTGCTGTGATGAATTCATCAATCGCAGATTTAACATGCTGAATTATTAATCCTTTCCTCCAAGAGGAGTCTTGGAAGGAGTGTGTGCTGTGCACCTACCATTGTGTTGAATATTCTGCCTTTGTTTTCTTAAAACAGCAGCAACAACAACCCCGATACCATCTAAAAACATTATCTTCATTCAAAAGGAGCTAATAGATCTTCTTCTTCTTCTTATTGGCTACTTGATTCATGGGAAAGCGGCATCTGCTCTGTCCTTTTAAATTGGTGTCGTGCCGCTTTAAGCAAAGAATCCTGGGAGGTGTAGTTTGTTAAGGGTGCTGGGAGCTGTTAGGAGATCCCCCTTGTGGAGTTGCAATCTCCAGGGTGATTTCCTTCTTCCCAGGAAAGCTACACTTCCTCCCTGTCCTTGAGTCATTTATTCTGCCAATACTGTACTGCATTCCTGATACACAATATAGCACACTGACTCTGAGGAATCGAGGGTTTGATTGAGGCACAATCTTTTAGACAAGGGATTTATGTATTTTTAAAGCCTGTTCCTATGTACTTTACTAAAGCGATGTACTTTTCCTTTTCACTATAATACCTGATAACGTGTGGGGTGCAATCACAGGGACCTGTGGTTTCTAAGAGATAACTCTAAAATAAATGCTTATATTGAGCACAATGGTTATTGGTATCAATCATCAGTCAGCAAGTGAAGAACTGGCTTGTTTCAGCAGTTAGAATTTGTTGTGTATTTATAAGCAGGTAATTGAATCCGCTTTGATGTGGACCGTGGCTATTGTAAAACATTCCAATGGGGGGTGGGCGCTAAGGTCCCAAAAGCAGCCCATGCCCTGATCATTTGTCTGTAAATTTTGCATACCAGTAAATATGTCAGTTAATGCCTCTCACTCTTGTTGATGGTGAATCACTACAAATGCTGAAAGGGACCAAGACTTGGACAGAAGCATTCTTGTTGATGGAAGCCGGAATGGTGCCATACAATAAAAAGATGAGATAAGCCCTGCTGGATCAGGCTGAAGTTCCATCTAGTCCAGCATCCTCGTCCCAATGTGGCCAGGTGCCTGTGAGAAGCCCACAATCAGAACCTTGGTCAGTTGTATACCACTTGGTCAACCACATGGAAAGGCCTATTGCAAAGAAAGCCCACACAGTACAATCTAGATGTCATTGGATTACAACTTCCCATCAGTTCCAGCCAGACTGGCCAATGGCAGCTGAAATCCCACAATATCTTGAAGGCACCACGCTGGCTGCTCTGGTACAGTGGACCAAGTGTTGACTGGTAGGGTCCAATGCTAACTTGGCTGTGGTGCTAATTGGCCAGTCCCTATGTCTCAGCCCAACTGACCTCGCAGGCTCTCTGTGAGAACAAAATGGGACCGTTCTCATGTATGCCGCCCTCAGTTTCTTTGGTGGAAGGCTGCAAGCCAACCACAGTTTTAAAATAAATACGATGGAGAGTTAGCAAGAGAAGCCTGGGAGGTAAAATACCAGCAGAGCTTCTAGTGTTGCAGGTGAGCTGGCAACTTCACATTCAGGTTATCTTGATGTGAATTTTGGCCCTCACATCTGAACATTTCACTGGTAAGATATATATATATATGGTAAGATATATAAATGCACACACATACACACACACAACCATATATCATATGGTGTTTAATGAACACAATAGATTGGGCTTGCAGATCTCTGAATTAGGAGCTCACCTGGTGCAACCTGAGCTGTTTCTCAAGTTTATCAGCAGGAGCTGTCATTGTACATGCAAACTATTCATGGGGATAAACCTCAGAGGAGTAATATTTAAAAACAAATGCAAAACACCTGTGTTGGCAATAGAAAGCTAAGGTGCCGGTGGGATCTTGATGCACCGAGGGTGACTATTCTTTTGTTGGTTTATTACAGTGCAACTTTACTTTGTAAAAAATCTTTGTAAACGAGGTTCGTTCATTTCTGTAAGTTTTACTGCATGAAAAGGAACAGTCTGTTCTACGAGAACATTTCAGTTACAGCAATATGTTTGTGGGATTGTTTTTATTTTGGCAGGTATCTGCGGAAAAGTCATTGCATTGGTGGAGAAATAAATGTGTTTTGGTTTTTTAAAAAAACAGAACTGAACGTTAACATTTATTTATATGATTTAAAAAAAACAACAACAACACAGCAGCAACCTGCAATGTTGTGGCAAGTAGAAAGTGGTCACTGAAGAGTCCTTTTTGGCAAAGGTTGCAGGGCAGAAGCAGAGCGACATCTGGATCAGATGCATGCCTACTGAACGGTAATCCTACTGGACAAGTCAGACCAATATCAGTAGCCTCCACCCATGCTGAGTGTGCCTGACAAGTCAGAAATCATGCAGCTCCATGCTGCTGACCAAAATGCTCCTCTGCCTCTGATCCTAAGGACACATGAATCTGCCGTATCCTGAGTAAGACCATGAGACCATCTAGCTCAGCATTGTCTTTGCTGACTGGCAGCAGCTCTCCAGGATGTCAGAGAGGTCCCTCCCAGTCCTTCCTGGAGATGCTGGGGGTTGAACCTGCATTCAACACATGTTCTCTGCCTGCATTGCCCACCTGTAATGGTGTGGAGCTTCTCTCATCTAGAACGGTGTGAGCTGTTCATTAGATAGTAATGAGCTTTTGTTAGATTATTCATAGAGATTTCTTCTCTGATCCAGCCAGAGCTACTTTGCGCACAGGTGCAGACTTCTGCGACCAAATTCCTAGCCAAATAGACAGTGATGCATGAGAACAGATCCTGTGAGCAGGACTCATCAGCCCATTCCAACAGCCAAAGCAGTATGTATGTAGACCCATCAAATAATGTACAATAGCACCAATCAGCTGTTTGGGGGAGGAGAGGGAGTCGTACTTTTTCTCTGCACCAAACACCTGACCTGCCCATCATTGATTATGTGACAGGGCTATGGATAGACATCCCATTTGCTTTGTGTGCATGGTGTGTTAAAGGCCAAGTGTGTGCAAATGGTGTTATAAGCCAAGCATGGGGAGCAGGTGGCGCTGTGGTCTAAACCACTGAGCTTCTTGGGCTTGCCGATTGGAAGGTCACCAGTTTAAATCCGCATGACAAGGTGAGCTCCCATTGCTCTGTCCCAGCTCCTGCCAACCTAGCAGTTCGAAAGCACGCCAGTGCAAGTAGATAAATAGGTACCACTGCAACAGGAAGGTCAATGCTGTTTCTGTGCGCTCTGGCTTCTGTCACGGTGTTCTGTTGCGTCAGAAGCGGTTTAGTCATGCTGGCCACATGACCCAGAAAGCTGTCTGTGGACAAATGTCGGCTCCCTTGGCCTGAAAGCGAGATGAGCGCCGCAATCCCATAATCGCCTTTGACTAGACTTACGGTTGTCCAGGGGTCCTTTACCTTTTACCTTTACAGGCCAAGCAGAAATATGATATGTTAGAGATGAGTAAACGGATGAGTTTTTTCCCCCTCTACACAAACTCCAACTGATCTCCCAAATTGCTTCTTGGTGCATCACAGTATATTGAAGTATTGGGGTGGGTGGGGGAACCACACTACAAGACTTGTACAAATTTATCTCTTTGAACATAAGAAGAGCCTGCTGGATCAGGCCAATGGCCCGTCTAGTTCAGCATCCTGTTCTCACAGTGGCCAACCGGATGCCTGTGGGAAACCTGCAAGGAGGACCTGAGCACAAGCACATTCTCCCCTCCTGTGGCTTCCAACAACTGGTACTCAGAAGCATAACTGCTTCCAACCAAGAAGGCAGAACATAGGCATAATGGCTAGTAGCTCCACAAATATGTCCAATCCTCATTTAAGGTAATCCAGGTTGGTGGCCATCACTGTCTCTCATGGGAGTGAATTTTTCCATAGTTTAACTGGGTGAAGAAGTGCCCTTTTTAATCTGCCCTGAATCTACCAACGTTCAGCTTCAATGCATGTCCATCTCTTTAGATGATCATTATTGCATGAGTTGGGTTATTTCCTTACATTTATATGCCACCTTTCTTCCATCATGGAGCACCAGGTGGTCTCCCATCCAGGCATTGACCAGAGCGAGACCTGCTTAGCTTCAGCAAGGTATCGGTGTCATGTGCCTTCAGTTCATATCCCGGGATGAAGAAGCTACACTTGCCCATTCTCATGTTATCCTGGAGCAATGTAAATAAGGAAGTTGCACTTTTGCATTTCCCTGTGGATGCTCTTTGGGCCAGTCATAACAAGTTCATTCTTGTGGCATCTCCGCTTTTTAATAAAAGTGTTGTATACTGACTCTATTTAAATTCAAATAGTGGGCAAGTTGCTGCAGAATGAATGGCAAAAGTTTGGTTCCTTCACAAGGGATACATTGCTCTCTCTCCCCACTAGAGGGTGGTTAGAGGCCACATTTAGGATGAGTGCCCCACCCCCACCCCTTATTTAAAAAAGAAATGTCCAAACTAAATGCTGCACCAGTTATGTAGAGTCGATTTCCCTTTTTGTAGAGAACTGGGCTTCCAGAAAGATAAATGATGAAAATATGTGGGCATCAAAAAGAGACCACCTTGACTGGAAGTCTTGGAAGACCTGCTCCCTGCCTTGCAGGCCTTTTCCCACCTGGCCTGGGAGGGTGGGGCAAAAGCTGAGGCTGCTGAAGAGGCCAGAGACCATCTTGCCTGTCTCTTAGTGCAGACTCGGGTCATGGAGCCTGAGCTTCCACAGCCGTTGCCCACCATGAACCACCATTGGCGAGACTGACAGCAACAACAGCAGATAAGTTCTAGTATATATCACTATTCATCAATGATTTCCAGATAGTTTACAAAGATTAATACAAGTAAACCAACAGTAAATGCAGATAGGAAAGTCTTCTAGAAGTGTTTCTGTTTATTTAATTGACATTTTATGACCTCTCTCACAAAGACCTCACATTTCAGAATCAGTCGCATGGTGATTCCTAGGAGCATCACAGTGTCTGTTGATGAAGCCTTTCCTTTTCTGAAAGCTTTATGTAACCTGACGGCACTTTCTCTTGCAGTTCGGACTGCCCATACTAATTTGGCACTCTTGAGCTGATGGGTGGTGGAGCAAGCTTAGATTCATTATTAGGTGTCTCTGTGTAATACAGAGGCCTGTTTTGCATGCAATGTGCTAAGCCAAACCATGGCGAAGAGGCAAACGGGCTGGCAAACAGTGAGAAAACTGCTACTGCTGTGCTCTTCTCCTCATGCTGACATGGCACCGGGAGCTTAGTCACGGTGCAAACCTGGTCTTGTGGTCTGTTTCGTTCCAAACTAACCATGTGCAGAAACCAAGGTTTGCACCTGGCTTACAGTTTGTGTTTTGTTTGTGGGAGACAAACCATGAGCCTGAACTCACACGTAATGCTAAGCTGAACCAAAAACAGTACATGAACGAAGCCATTCAAATTAGTGCAGACTGGAAAAGAGATGCAAAATGGTGCATATAAGACAGAGAGCAACATATATATCAATTGGCAGTGGAGGAGCCCTTGGCGGTGCCATCACTGGGGGTTGCCCATTTTGTGTTAACCCATGACAGGGCCTTCTTCGTGGTGGTTTCCCTTTGTGAAATACATTCCCTGCTGAGGTGCACCTTTCCCCCCTCATTATTAACTTTCAGGAGGAATTTACAAACATCCCTGTTTACACACGTGTTTGATGGCTGAAAGTTACTGTCCCTGGAGACCTTGAACATATTTGCTGTAGGCTGTAGGTTTTACACGTTTTTAAGATGTTATCTAAATGTTTCATATATTTTTGCTTTGTATTGTTTTACAACACTGTGGGGTCAATTAAGTGGTTTCCCAAGTTATGCAGGCGCTGTTCAGTAAACAGCAAGAGGTGGGAAGAAGGTACCGTAAATTGTGATCTACCGGTAGATCTCTTGAGTGATTGCTAAACAACAGCAGCAGCAACAAAGAGACCCTCCCTCAAAATTATATGGCTGAAATGAAGAAACCCTGGGTTACCAACAATAGATTTTTGTGTGCAGAAGGACTGTGGACTCTGTTCAGTTTTGATACTCAAAAGTAATTCTCAGGCTTGGAAATCTTTAATTCTAAATGTCTGTGATTTATACTCAGTTCTGGGAGATAGATCTCAAGGTTTTAGTTAAAACCAAAGTGGATCCTACACTCTTTCAAGTCTGCACACCCCTATTCTGGGAGCTTGGGGAATATCAAAAGGGCACCTGGCAGTAGCCCTAAGGATTTCTTATTCCCTGAATAAGCTTTTTAGAAGGAGAAAATACTCCTCATTTATATAATTGTCTTGGCAGATTCCCTGACGGTTAGTTGAATTTTTTTTTAAAAAAAGTGCAACAAACAGTACTCTGACAGTGCAACCATGTATATGTCTACTCAGAAGTAAACCCCACTGAGTTCAATGGGACTTGCTTCCAAGTGTACATGCATAAGATTGCGATATGACTCTCTCATTCTGGGTGGCATTTAGGAATTTAGCGAAAAGAGGGAGAAACAAACCGAGAAAGAAAAGTGCAGGCCCCACCCACCCCTAACCACACCAGCAATTCATGGAATTATTCTGGAGTTAATTCAAGGATGGGCCCCTCTTAGTTCCTTGGTCCTCTTCTGCCTGGATTTTCATGGATCGTTGCTCTTTCCACTTGACCTTTATGACAAGCATAAAATGTAACCACCTCATGGCTTCTAGGCAGGGGAAGCTATCATTTCTCATTACCGTTTCCAACAAGATAGGTGGGCTGTGAGTTTCAATTCAGTGGGGGAACACAGACTGCAAGTAAGATAAGTGGAGTAGGCAGTAGCTTTTCTGGGGCTCACAGCTTACCGTTATTATTTTTGGAAGAGTCTATAGAAACCTAGAATTGTAGGGTTGGAAGGGATTCCAAGGGTCATCTAGACCGACCCCCTGCAATGCAGGGATCTCAACTAAAGCACCCAGGACAGATGGCCATCCAGCCCCTGCTTAAAAACCTCCAAGGAGGGAGTACACTCGGGTAACTGCTCAGCCTCTGGAATTAAAATAAAGAAAGAAAGAAAGAAGAATTCATTTCAATAATAAGAAAGAAACATGGAGTGCCTTAACAAATAACTTTATTATGGCATAAACTTTCATGGACTAAAGTATACTTCACCAGATGCAGGACATGAAACCCTCCATTGACATAAAAATATCTACCCATTACCTACTTACTTGAACAAATACTTGTTCTGCGATGCTTCCCCAATGTTATTGCCCACGTTGAGATCTAACACAACACTGGTCAATGGCATTTCCTGTCCATGTTGGTGGTTTTTCAAGCAGTTATAAAAGCAGCCCTGTATAGGGAAACTTTTTTAATGTGAAATGTTTTATGTTTTTATATGTGTTGGAAGCTGCCCAGAGTGGCTGGGGCAACCCAGTGAGATGGGCAGGGCACAAATAATAAAATCATTAGCTATTATATACGTTTGATAATTTTTTAGGTCAGTGGGATGGTGCAAGGGAGGTAAATAAGAGAAAGCAGCAGAGAGGGAAGAATAAATTTTCCCCTGGCTTGGAGAAGAACCTGAGCTGCAGAAGGACTCAACAGGCCATTCCATATTTTTAGGCCTCTCTCACTAATCTTAACCATGCCTTCCACCCACCCTCGAGACTGTGAATAGGTTTGACATGTGGGAGAGTTCCCCCCACCTGTCACTCATCTGACATCACAGTGATGTTAGCTGACCCATTTTTGCATAGCAGTGTATCCGGGGCATCACAAGCCCTGATGATTAGCTGGTCAATATAGCCAGAAAGAGCACAGAAGGATTAAGCACGAAGTTAAGAAAACAGTACGCTGGAAAATTATTTTATTTCCCTGGGATGTATGGGGTGTTAGGGGAGGAGGAGTACCTCTAATGGGGGACACATTATACTTCTTCTATGGTAGCTTGTCCACCTTTGGTCCTCACCTTGTCCTCATCTCTCACCTGTGGCTCCTAGAAGCTGTCAGCATGTGACAACAGCCGCACCCTGGGAACAGCTTTGACTGGCCAGCAAAACCAGTTGAGGGCAGCTGATGGTCTTCCCCTGCATGCCAAGACAGGCTACAGCAGATTGAGGAGAGGAGACCAATAGTGGATCCAATGGTCAAGAAGGCGACTTCTGCATGTGAGGTAGAGGGAAGTGAGGAGCAGGTGGGACTTGTCAATCTGGGGAGGTAGCCCATCCAGGAGAAGGAAAACTCTCATCCTAAACCTCTGCTGTCTTGTGAGATATCTTCAGGAGAAGAAAAGGCTAAGGGGTAAACCTTACACAAGTCTGGAATGGAGTCCCTGAATGTTGCCTTGTACACCTCCTTTCAGCAACTCCTGCAGCCAAGCTCTGCATTCCTTTGACCACATCAGTGAGGCCAAGAGGAGGGTCTTGTTGTCTGGGCAGCCCAGGACTTCTGTACACACTGCCCAGGCTTG
Source organism: Lacerta agilis (assembly GCF_009819535.1). NCBI lineage: Eukaryota > Metazoa > Chordata > Lepidosauria > Squamata > Lacertidae > Lacerta > Lacerta agilis. The sequence continues at coordinate 36,745,486 of NC_046316.1, forward strand.
CACCCTGGGGAAGTCACTTCAGTGCTGCTAATGTAGCAGTTTGACTTCACCCCTGGAGGCAAACTCCATTGTCTCTTGAGAAAGGCAGATGGCATCCACTGTACTTTCCTGCACCGGCGTTACACTGCTCAGCATCAGTAGGAAGGGCAGCCTTTGCCAACCTCGTGCTCTCCAGCTGTTTTGGACTACAATTCCCATCAGCCCCAGAAGAGCCAAACAACTGGAGGGCACCAGGTTGGCAAAGGCTGATGTAAGGTGACAAAATACCTTAAGCTGGGCCTGCTTAGAAATCAGCACAGTGACTTTCTTTAGTTCACAGGGAATATGCAAATACAAGAAGGCAAAACTTTCATCTCTGCTGATTAATTCTTCCACAGTGTGAAGAGTCCATTTAAGGCATCTTATCTTTTGATCTACAATCCAGAATCTATCTTGCCAGGAGCCTGCAAAGTGTGTGTGTGTGTGTGTGTGTGTGTGTGTGTGTGTGTGTGTGTAGTGGGTGGAGGAGGGATCTGTCAGAACAAATTAGGGGCAAAGCAGTATTTGCTCCTTTCTTCCCTTCATTGCATGCAGGCACACTGCAGGTAGCCTTTTATCCTGGAGGCAGCAAGTGCCTTTACAAACAGGCCAGTATGATGAGACAGATTTCCTGTTAATATTTAATTATTAGACCAGGAGACCTGTAGGAAAGCTTATAAACATGGTATTGTTGGGTAACACAAAAGAAGAAGAAGAAGAAGAAGAAGAAGTAGAAGAAGAAGAAGAAGAAGAGGAGTTTGGATTTGATATCCTGCTTTTCACTACCTGAAGGAGTCTCAAAACGGCTAACATTCTCCTTTCCCTTCCTCCCCCACAAGAAACACTCTGTGAGGTGAGTGGGGCTGAGAGACTTCAGAGAAGTGTGACTAGCCCAAGGTCACCCAGCAGCTGCATGTGGAGGAGCGGAGACGTGAACCCAGTTCCCCAGATTACGAGTCTACTGCTCTTAACCACTACACCACACTGGCACACTGGGGAAACAACCATATGCCCCACTATGTATTAACTGGCATCAATCTGTATTGACTGATTTGCATGATACCACCCCATTCCTCTGAATGAAAATGGGATTACCTTATAGTGCAAATTTGCATGTGTTAACTCAGAAATAAGCCCCGCTTATGTCATTAATTCCAGTGGGTCTACTCTGAATAAAACTTAGTTGAATGCCACGCATTGAGTTCAGTCATGGGGCTTATTCCCAGATAATCTGTCTGGGTGAATCTGTCAATTTGGGTTCTCTGAGTTTCTTACTTTTTCCAGTCTTAAATTCACTTCTCCACATCTCCACATTGGTCTGCAAATTTATTAAAAAAAAGTCCTCATGAGCATTTATCAGCATGGATTGCGAATTTTTCCTAATTTGCACAGGTTTCTATGTCATTTTGCCTAATATGTTGGCTGGTGCTGTGGGTTAAACCACAGAGCCTACGGCTTGCTGATCAGAAGGTCGGCGGCTCGAATCCCCGCGACGGGGTGAGCTCCCGTTCCTCGGTCCCTGCTCCTGCCAACCTAGCAGTTGGGAAGCATGTCAAAGTGCAAGTAGATAAATAGGTACCACTCCAGCGGGAAGGTAAACGGCATTTCCGTGCGCTGCTCTGGTTCGCCAGAAGCGGCTTAGTCATGCTGGCCACATGACCCGGAAGCTGTACACCAGCTCCCTCGGCCAGTAACGCGAGATGAGCGACGCAACCCCAGAGTCATCCGCAACTGGACCTAATGGTCAGTCTTTACCTTTCCCTTTAATTTTTCATAATATTTTTATGCATGCATTTCTGTACATGATACTTGGCTGGAGAGCTTCCCTGCAAAATTTGGAAAAGCACCTATTTTGAATGATGACTGCGTTCTGGTTGCATATTTTGAGAAGTGCGAAGTTAGTAGGTTTCATAATGTGAAGTGAATCAAATGTCCTCCCCATCCCTACTCCCAGAAAAGTGAGTACAGGATTACAGCCTCACATATTCAAATACAGCTTTGAGACGAGAATAATGGCCAAGGTTGCTCTGCAGAATCTAAGCTTTGCCTTAGTTTATCTTTTCTATGTGGAGTAACCTGTGTTGCACTATTTGCTTTGGACCAATGAAGCACTTTGTGAAACCTGACATGTATCCAGAAAGCAGGTCTTCATCCCCATCTGGGTGGTGGCTTTGATTCGCCTTTTCCATTTACACGGCTTGGAGTTTCCAACTTGAGACCCTTTGAGAAACATTCCATCTAGTTTGACACCAACAACGTTTTTTGAACTTTCTCCGTCCTCTGTCCTCCTATGTGCCACCCTCACCATTGTGGTGGCACAGGGTCATTATCCTGTATTTGGACTCATGCCACTTTTGGTGTAGTGGTTAAGCCAGTGTGGTGTAGTGGTTAAGAGTGGTAGACTTGTAATCTGGGGAACCGGGTTCGTGTCTCCGCTCCTCCACATGCAGCTGCTGGGTGACCTTGGGCTAGACACACTTCTTTGAAGTCTCTCAGCCCCACACACCTCACAGAGTGTTTGTTGTGGGGGAGGAAGGGAAAGGAGACTGTTAGCCGCTTTGAGACTCCTTCGGGTAGTGAAAAGTGGGATATCAAAACCAAACTCTTCTTCTTGTTGTTGTTATATTATTCATAAATCCAATTTGTTCAGATATCTCTGTATTTTTACCTTTTGTTTTCAGTATTTGCACTTGGCACTTTAGCATGTTTGTGAATCCAATGGTTATCAGCTCATTTCTATTCCAGTAAATTTGGTTTTATAGTCGTAGCCAGTTTGTGGTGTTGTTGTTTTGTTTTGCTCCTAAGAGAGGAGCCTATGCTTCCTGACTAGCAAATGCAGGCAGTTAAAGCAAGTGAAGGAAAAGGAAAATGCTTTTTACCCACAACTTCGACAAAAAACAAGCAAACACTACCTTGAGCAGCTGTCAAGGTTTGCTTAGTGCTAAGGCCACTTGTCCATCAGATGATCTGGTCAGAGGAGCAGATGCAATTCACAAAGAATGCTAATTGCTCATGTCCATTTTGTAAAGCTACATCCCCTCTCCCCAAGCCACGCTACTTCGCCCTTTGGTGTTGCTACCTTCCGGGAATGTAACTTTGAACTCTGATATTTCTTCCTTCTTCCCTGTGTGGAGGATAGAGAGAGGCCTGCGACTGTGTGCAGAAACTGTGCGAAGGTAAAAATTTCCATTTGTTGCTTCCCCTACTTTCTCCCTCGTCCCTCCCTCACCACTGGCGTGTGGGACCTGAAAGTTTGTAGAGAGGAAATTCCATTGCTCAGGAGAAGTTTCCCCCACTCCTGGTGTAGAGTATCAAATTGGAAAGGCACCTGCAACTTGAAGGCACCTGAAATGGACAGCAGGTAAAGCCTGAAATTAATTTTAGAGACAGCTACATTCCCTCCAGTGAAGGTTTCTATCTAAAGTTGCTGAGACTTTTTTTGGGGGGGGGGGGCATTCAGCATTCAGACAAGACAACCTGCCACTCTCTCTTAGTGTTGAGTCCCACGTGGAAATCTAGCTTGGTGTGAGAGTCTGTCATCTGTTCACTCTCTCTGACAGCAACGATGACCTCGTTTCTCAGGATTTTATTTTGCCCAGACTCTTCTCTTGCTAGCATTCAGACTTGTCGTCAAAGGTAGGGGTGCAATGTGCAGTTTGATTAAATCGGTTGAACGTTCCAATGGTGAAAATTAATTAATTAATTGTGCCTTCAATTAATCAGGCATGTTTTTTAATTTTTATTTCATTTTTAATGGCTAATGCAAGTGCTTATAATAACTGCCAATAGATAGTGCTGAAAAGCCACACACACCCTTTTTTCTTTTGAGCACTAGGCATCAGCAAATATGAAAAATGCGGAATATTACAAGGACAAAGTTTTCCTTAAGCTTTGGAGGCCTGTTCTTGGAAACTTACAAGATTAACAGCACAAACCAATGCATGCCTTCTCAAAAGTATGCCCCATTGGTCTCAATGAGGCTTAACTCCCAGACAAGTGTATATGGGATTGCAGCCTAAAATGAAAAAAAAAAAAAAAAAAAAAACCCACCCCCAAACCCAGTGCAATTAAGAACATACCTTGTGGTTTACTTTGTTTTCGTCAATAAGCAATGCATCAATGCAAGTGAAAAAGTCAGAGTCGGCCCTTTAAAAAAGCATATAGGTCAGTGCCTTTGACTTATGCACTTAGTATATGCACCCATTTAAAATATTTATCATTATTCTCATTTGGGGCTTGCAAAGCGAGTTGATCAGAAATAAAGGTGTTCCTAATAGTTGCAAGTGATCTGAAATAGTGCGTATGTGGGGGGAAATGCCTCCCCTTTCTTTCACTATTAATTCATTAATTAATGTTCAACTATTATTGGATTTAATACAAAAATAGGGCAATCGGAAATAGTGGGATGAGCCAAACAAGTGAGTGCACAGATAAAATGTCCTTGCAAAATACTCCTTTCCTACTCTTGTGAGTAGAAGTGGCATTTCTCCCAACGCAAAAGGACTGACGAGTCAGTTTGGTACAGTGGTTAGTGAACCTTGGGAGACCAGGGTTCAAATCCCCACTCTGCCACAAAGCTCATGGGGTGACCATGGCCAGCCACTGTCTCTCAGCCTAACCTACGGTACCTTACAGGGATACATGAAGTGAAATAAATACATAAATAAATAAATAAATCTTCTAAACTTATATGCTTCCATTACCTTACTTTATGGAAGTTAGTTGTTTGCATCCACCTCATGTAAGCATCTGGTGAGGAACTTCGTATCTCTTGTTATAAATGTACAATCTGAAATGTCTGATATTACGAGATAGGTATATCAAGTGGAGAGATGCCACCACTGGAAGCAGAATGGTTAAATATGATTGTCCCTTTTTCGGTACAGTATTTCATGCTTGAGATTTTAGCACAACATCCTGCTACAGATTTAGTTCTGGTGGTCTCAAAATGCTTTCCATATGGATGAGTACATCTTCTGCTTCGTTTAATTTTCACAAAGCCTTGGACCATTTAGGCGCAGCACTTGAATCCCAATTGCAGGACATGCTGGTACATAACGCGTAACAGCAAACATGTTCAGCATGTCAAAGAACACTGTGCGTCATTTGGGTTTATTTGGAATTGCAGAGATCTGAGGGAGAGAACATCATTTAAAGAGAAAGGGTTATTATACTCGGGAGTAGATCCATTGAAATTAATGGACCTAGTCATGCCTATTATTTTTTAGTGGTATACCCTGAGGACATATATTGTTTACTATCCAAAGTGTTCCAGTTGCATGTATGCATGCGCGCACACACACACACACACAAAGTGAGGGCCTATTTCAGCTAGAAGCAGGATTTGAACGGGCCCCACACCACTCTGGAAAGTGATGCTAGGTGGCACTCACTAGATAAATTCAAACCATTTTGTACTTTATCATCCTGAGATTTCGACAGGCCTGCTCTCCTCCTTACTTACCACTCCATGGGTGGTGGTCCTGGTTGTTTGCTTTCTCCTCAATCTGAATGTTGCCTTTGCAGAACTCAGCAGGAAGGAGAATGAGGACAAAAGTATAGTTGGCTGGTTCTGGCTCCATCTACTGTTGACCTCCCTGCCTTTTTGCCAATAGGCACCAGCCACCAATGGTGCGTTTTCCTTAAAAAAACCAAACAAATGAATCTGGAACCTCACAGTTTAATTAAACTGTGTTCTGGCAGGCAAATGGACATATGGATTTATTTAAAACGATAGGAGTTCTGTACCGGTGACTGAAAAGATTTTGAGAGGTTACCATCAGAATTTGGAGACTGGCATAACAATAGAGAAGAAAGCAGGGGGCGGGGAATGTATGAGATAATTGCTCCGGACATCCAGAACATGGGAAGTTCTTCCCTGAAATTTTAATTTGGAATGTAATTTGGCTTTATATGTTTGTATTGTGATTTGATTTGATTGAATTTGTCATTAATTGGGATGTTTTTTAATTGAAAATTAATAAAAATTATTTACAAAAAAAAGAATGAATCTGGAACCTCTCTGATCAGCTATTTGGCAGAAAAGGAAATGTCAGGGGAGACTGAAATCTTCCAGCTTTCCCTCCTGAACATGATTGTTAGGTTTTGTCTTTTTAAAATGGCTACATGTCTGCGATCCTGGCTAACAGACAGGGCTGAGGAACTGCATGTAAACATACACCTACCAATGCAGGATACATTCCTATCTGCACATGACTGACGTGGCAAAATGGTGTTTCCTCTTCTCAGACTGGATGTCATGCCACCAATTTTTCACAAGTGCTTCTTCTGGTGCAAAACTCATGCTGCCTTTACTTCCCTCACTCACTGCTATTTGCAGCCTTGGTCAGTGGCTGATTTAGTGCATTTTTAAAGTGTTTTTTTCCTTCTTGATGAGGAGCCCAGCCAGTCAGGAATCATATAGTCAACATGATAGTGGTGTTGCACTGCCCCCCCCCCAAATTACTTGGCTATGTAATGACATCATGAAGCCAATTCAGAATGGGGGCAGATAACAGTTGTTCTCACTCTGAAGGGATGAATACTTTTGCCCGTGTCTCCTGGTGCTTCCAGGAAAAACTGATCTAGGGACACTTTTTATAGCTTGCAAAATCTTCTGTGGAAAACCATCCCCGCCCCACTTTTAGCACAGCTGATTTGTACGGTCAGGGACAGACTCTATACCACTCTTCTTTCTATCATGCCAAGACAGTAATGGGGAAACTTGATTTTTCTCTACCTCACTGTCACAAATCCAAACATTCCAGAGGAAAACCCAAAAGCAGTACAAGATATAAATAAAAGAGACCAGTAATCGAGGACTCATCAAATTAGCCATCAAATAGGTCCACCCCTAATTTCAACGGGTGTTGATTCATATGAATTATGCAGAGGTTACCTTAACTCCAATCAATATGAGAAGTCAAAATCATTCATCTGGCTTATCATTTAGCTGATTTTGAAGAAACTTTATTGAATGTAAATAACAAAACTGAACAAAAACAAGTCGTTTTGTGTAAACGAGTCACAAGCATAGTTTTATGGAATGATATGGAATATAGAAGATTGCTTTTCCTGTACATAGCTTTAAATATAATAAACCTGTTATAAGTTTTATAAAAAGTTCACGGTGTGCTGCTGACCCCCAGATACACCTATTTTCTGGTTTACACTTGGTACTTGGAAAAAAAAACCCTGTATAAATAATTTGTTTTTTAAAAAAATCCAAGACTAACAAAAGAAGACTATAAACACACTGGCACTTACACAATTGTGTCCAGGTTCCAGAAATTCAGCTATCTTATTATTATTATTTCAAAGTCTAGATGCATGTTTTATACCAGTTCTAAAGTGACACTATGACACCTAATTTCATGAACAATCAGACCACACTTGTATTTCTTATATCCATGCTGCCACAACGATACTGAGTGACAATGGTTCCTAAAATTATGTTCAAGGATCTACCAATGAGATCTTATAGACATTTTCAATCAATGTCAGACATAAGCCATTTGTGGCTTGATCTATGATTACTGGTGAAATTGCAGCTATAAAATTTAGAGCAGTGATTTCCATATGGCAATCTACTAGATGAAAAAGTCCTATGAGTCAGGAAGATGTTGGCAGTGAGTTTGAGGCTCACAAGGGCCCATGTAGACATAACACCTAACTATGGTTTGTTGCCTTAATTCTGGTTAAGATCCCACAGTGAACCTGTGACTCAGTGAGCTAAGGGGAAGTATAGAGAGATATCAGTGAAACCTGCTTGTCCACCTTGCAAGCAGAGGTATTGTAAAGATGGGGGAATGCTCTCAACCATGGTTTGTTTGACATGGGAATGATCATACAACTGTGGTTGATTCAAACCATGGTTTGAAAACCCATGTCAAATTTTGCTTCCACTTCCTAGTTTGTGGCCAGTCCTTAACCTATGGTTTAACAATTAAAGCATGATCAAAACAAAACCAGGCTAAGCATTATGTCTGCACAGGAGCAAGGTAGGGGAGTATTCCATGTTGTCAGTATAAAAGAAAAAGGAAAGGAAATACAGGAATAAGCTGCTTGTGTTAAAATAGCACAAGGATTCCTTCCCAGTAAAAACTATTTTTGTACAAAGAGCAGAGATTATTGATAGAAAGCCTCAAAACTGAAATATGTATTCAGGTATGCCTTGGTTGTAACTTAGCACACAACTAGCAGTTCAGCTGAACAGAATTTAAAAGTACTTCACTAGAAGTTCACATGCATGTCTCTGGAGATTTGCTGAAAATTGGAGGATATATTTAAAACAGTTGACAAAATCTATACACGTTGGGGAGGGGGTGCACTCATTTTCCACTGAAAGAAGAAATGGTGGGGAATTTTATCCTGAGTAAGAAGGCAAATCGTTTTCATATTCCTGGGATGTGCACTCCCATCCAAGCCCTTTAATTTGGCAGTGTTAAATATCCACATGGTCACTTTTAAAAAGGTTCTTCTTAAGGATCACAGACTCAGTGATTGCCGTTTGTAATGCAAGAGGTGCTTGGGGAGTGTAGGCAAGGCAGAGTCTTTCAATGATACAGTAATTTTAAAGGAATGTTAAACGCACTTCTACAAACTATCTGCCCCAACAGGGGGGAAAGAGGGCAAGTCCCACTGATTTCAGTAGGCTATGATTCAAGCAAGGGGACTTAAAAGTGTTTCTGACAGTGCACTCCTACACACATTGACTCCAAAGTAACTCTCATCAAGTTCAATGGGGCTTACACTCAAGTAAATGGGTGTAGGATTGCAGCCTGAATGTACCTGATCATGCCCAGTCAGATCTAATCACAGTTATGTCTGCATATGGATCAAATATTGAATCATTATGACAGAGATGTAATATTGGAGCGTCCACCCGGGGGAGCAATAATTTTCTGTGCAGTACGTCTTGCAACATGGTCATCGGCTTGAGATCCTAAAAGAAAAATGGCACACAATGGAATGCTTTCAAATATGTAAATCAAGAAATGCGTTCATTAATACAACACAGCCTTATTATGAGCATCACGTGATTGTTAAGAGAGTGGAGATTTGTTCATGCTGACACAGGAAACGGAATGTGTACATGTAAATTAAGTATTTATATTATATTATATTATATTATATTATATTATATTATATTAATTTATTTATTACTGCACAATCATTTATCATGAAAAGTAGCATGGAGAATTTTGCCATGTATCATTGGAATCATGTCCTTTGAAAACTGAACCATAATATGCTAATTCCTAAAGATAGGAAATCTTATACTCCTTTATAAGAACATAAGGAAATGAAGGGGGCAGATGCTAAGCACTTCTAAAGACATGTTAATTTCAGCGGATGAGATTTATGTTTGCGCTTCAGTTCCCCCATTGAAATTAATAAGGTCAGAAAGTACTTAACTGTCTGGACCATGTCCAAAGGTATTTTCGAACAGCTCTTAATAGCTAAGCATTTAGGATTAAAAGAAGATTAAACACTTCTAGCATTTCACACTTGGATCGAGTTAAAATAAAATGTGATCCAAAATAATTACAGCATGCTGAAATGAATAATGACATCATTGATCAAAGGAAATATATTACTACTGTTTATTAATTACGAAGCAACCAAAATGCTCTAAGCACCACACGGAGGTTAAAAGGTAAGACACTTTCTAAAATCAAGGGAGTGATAGTGGTTGCCACTGGATGTCCTCTTTTGTCCAAATCACAGGCTTTTAATGTTCAGGATGAACAAGTGCTACTTAAGCCAGAGGGCAGGGAACCTCAAGCCTAGGAGCCAAATGCAGCCCCACCCACCCCACTTGGCCCTTAGGAATCTCCCCAGACCACTTCTCTGCTAACCCTGCTTTGCTTCCACCTTGAGTACTTTTGCCTGCCAATAATGTATCCCTGACAATGCCTCTCATTTTCCCGGAGGATAGAGAGGGATGGGTAAGTGTGTGGAGAAACTAAGCTATTGTACAAAATTAAAATTTACATTCACTACTGCACCCACTTCTGCCTCCAGCCCTGCCCCACCCAACTCTGGTGTGTGGACCCCAGAGGATGTGGGCCTGGGCTGAAAAAACTTCCTCACCCCACATATCCAGCTGCTTCCATATTACAAATGTACATTCAAGAACCCCTTCCTTGTCTGAAGCCCAAGAGTGCTGGGTGATCTTCCAGTGTGGAACATGCAATGGGCAGCCACACCCTGCTCCCTGCCTCTCTTAGTGCTAAGTGATGTCCTTCTGGAGGGGGTACTGACTTCTCCTACCCTCTCATGCTTGTCACACAACCATGGTGATGGAGTGCTGCATCCAGTGCTCCGTTTGTACCACCCCTTGAGTGCCAAGGGTGGTACATTCCGAGTAAGCTGGCAAGCCCAATTGGAAAGGGGGTTTAAACATTCTCCAAGCAGGCATGAAGCTCCCATTCAGTGAATGCTATTTTGGGCAACAGCAGCACAGCACCTGAGTCAATGAGGTGCAAAGGAAAACGGGGACAAGGCACATGGAATACCCCGTTCATGCCTGTTGAACAAGGTACTCGCCTTCAAAAATTGAATTTTGCAATGTAACGATCCACAAACTGGAGTGTGAAGTACTAGGGCCCAACAACCCGGCAGGAGCCGCAGGATGCAAGTCCATACCCAAGTGACAGTACTAAACTCACTGATGTGACTGGACCTTGACGCATGCAAACCAAAATGCACTGCTAGGCCACCACTGTAGTACAGAGAATGCAGATTAGCTTGTTTATGCTTGTGCACCATTGCAGGTGCCCATAGACTTGGGTGCCAAAGTGTGAGATTAATAAAAACAGCAACAGGTCATCTTAAAAGGCCACAGAGCCATGCCCAATGAAGCACTTAAGATGCAGTCACATCAGTTCAGTCACTAATTCAAATCTTATTTCATGCCTAGCATGTAGCAACAGCAGAAAACACAACCCCCTAAATTCTAGTACAGATACCAATACTATAAATCTGGAATGGGCTTCAGGTTGTGACCCAGATCCGGGCCTTGGTTAATGTGTCAACAAAATGTGAGCTTCCCTTTAAGTCAGCATTCTCTATATCCATGTGAATTTGTTGTTTATTTTGTACCACCCCCTTAAAAAATCAACTTACCAGACAGGCTGAAACCTGACTGATGTAGGTTACGGATGGGAGGAACCTGTATTTTGCCTGAACAGGTAGCTATTCTTGAGGTAGGAGTTGGGGCCACAGCTTTAGCAGTTACTATGACATCGTGAACTGGTCCGTCATAAAGCCCACGAGGAACACCATGAATTTCTGCAAGCTATAAAAAAGTAAGAGGGAGAATCACAGTTGATTGAATGTTTGCTGGTTTTCCTTGCGGTATATTCATGACCAAATGTTTCATGGTTGTCACTAAAACAACGTTAATAGTATTATTATTTTCTCCTGACCAAGTGTTCTCAGAACAGCTGTCTCCCCCTTTCTCCTTGCAATGGGACAGAACTCAATGGAGCAAGACAAAACATTATTACAAGAAGTTAGCTAGAGCTACTCTTCCTCTGAGGAGTATCATTCACACATGCTAGAAGTTAGCTAGAAGTAAGTAATGGTTTGGCCTTGGGCATAGGCACAGAAATGCTGTCACAAGAGACCCTTTAAAGAGGAAGCATTTTGCATTTTGAAGAAGCATTTCTGCTCCGTTGTTTACTTTGCAGATGGTTATATACCCAGACTGACACAAACATAGACATATTTTATAGTGCTGCCAATGATACTGCACAGTTAAACTATGAAATTCATCACAAGAAGTGGCAAGGGCTACTGACTTCGCTTTAAAAGGTTAGACAAATTCATGGAGGATAAGGCTCTCCGTAGCTACCAGTCATGCTGGCAATATGCTGCCAGTTGCTGGGGAACAACTACGAAGGGGTCATTGTATTTGTGTCCCAGTTTTGGGCTTCCCACAGGCATCTTGGACAACAGGAAACTGGACTAGATAATCCACCAGGGCTCTCCGTTCTGTGTTAATGCTTGCTTTCCAGGAAGTTATTGTTAGACAGGAGGGCAAGGAGGGGAATGTAGACAATCGGAATAAGCGCCCTGAGTATCAAAGGCAACTGCCCAAATGAATTACCATCATGAGCAATCACTGACTGCCCTATTTGGAGCCCAATTACGGGTGAGTTTGCAAACCTCCAGCTCAGCCTAAATGGAAGTGTATGTTTTGTTGAGAACTTCATTCCTGGGATGATTAAAAATGACACAGTGCGCTGCATCTTTCGCATACATCGCAAACACAGTTTGATTGGTAGCCTACAGGACTTTTAAGTGCTTTCGGCTAGAATCTGACAAAGTTAAGAGTGGTTCTTCCTTCCCTCCACCCCATTTCACTCCTTCCAAATGCGTGTAAAAAGTAAGAAAAGGGTCGATGAGGCAGATAAAGCTAGGACTCTATAGCTCCCTATGGATAAAAAACGGTAGCTACTTTCCAGGCAACCCAGCAAGTAATTAGGTAATGTGCATGGGATGAGATCTTAGCACTTATTTAATGAAGGTTAAGGGTATCATCCAGGGCCCTGAAGCATCTTCTTTCCATGTGTGCACTCCATACACTGAAGGTTCCTACCACCAACCAACCTGCTCTTTTCAAGGTAGCCTTTCCACAGACACAGAGGTGTGTGTGTGTGTGTGTGTGTGTGTGTGTGTGTGTTGGAAGATTGTGAGCACCCAACTGTGCATATAAAGGGGGCTAAGCACTAGGTGGGGCATTGCTACTCATTCATGCAGGCCACCAAAAGGTCTTCTCCAAGGCAGCACTGCACATAGAAGAAGTTGTGTTCAAATGCTCCTTACTGTATGCCATGTATGTGCAACTGTTTGCTAGAATGTCAACTGTGGCAACCCTGACAATAAGTAAAGTTTAAATGAATCATAGAATTGTAGAGTTGGAAGGGACCACAAGGGTCAACTAGTCCACGCAGAAGCCCTGATCAATATGGGATTTTGGGGGGCAAGATGCAATATCCAAACTGGGCCTGAAATGACCTGTCTGCTCCATTCACAACACTGCAACTCCTAAAAGCGAATTCAGGGGTTTGGGTGTCCATGAGGCTGCAGCCAAAATGAGGTTACTGAAAAACAGGAGGGAGGTATCAGTATGCTCAGGGAACCCCAGATTTGCTACAGAACAAACTTCTTTTTTTAAAGCCCTCCTGGGAGGCAAAGTTCTCCCACAAAATAGCACAATGAGGACTATTCCTGCTCAGTAGCCACAGCACTTTTTTTTTTAGGAGGGAGGATACCCTGCAACATTCTGTTGGAGGCCACACTTGTTCATGCTTATTATGATGCTTGAAATTTCAGTAGTAATGCAACTACTGACACCGTATGCTCAATATAATGCCTGACCACATGGCCCTCGTGCTGGGGACAGAGTGAAAGAGTCCTACAAAGAGTGGTAGCAGGCAACTTGGTTAGTTGCCCTTAAAGGCATTCCTGGGCCACAGTCCCATTCTGCAGGAGTACATTCTGTCCACCTCTGTCCATAAGAAATACCATTTGACAAACCATAATTGGTCACCACAGGAATGAGCCTTGTGCCAGCACACCCCCTCATCTACTGATGCATTTCACTTCAGTTACTGAATCCTGCCATTACATCTAAATGGGCAAACTATGGTTTGCACTTTCCTTTCCAACCAGGATTGCAAACCATAATTTGAAGGTCGTTTGCAAAACTGGTTTAGAGGACAAAATGGCCCAAACACAACCCACAAGCTATGGTTTCTACAAAAGAGAAAGTAAGCAACTGAGTGCCTGAGGGCAGGAGAGGAGAAAGGACTCCTTGCTCCTGTCCCATGCTGGGTGCAGAAGGAGAGGAGGAAGTGTGCAAGAACACGGCTTGGTGATGATCAACAGGTAGGAAATATTTGTGGAGGGTACCACAAGGTTTACCTAGTTCTCATCTGTGCTACCTCAAGGGATAATGATTCTTAGAATTTTGAAGGATTAGACTCCTGAAAGGAAGTGGAAGAGGATGAGAACTTGCTACAAGATACAATCATTCTATAGTGATTTTTTAAAAAGTATAGGTATTTATCATTAAACTGAGGATTCATTGACTGTCATGAAGTTCCTACTTGAGGATGTAGATTATCCTAGATCAGTCTGTACATATCTAGGGCAGTTTATGACCCATTGGCTGAACACTGACTGAACTTTTTTTGACATGCCCAGCCTCCGGCCAAATGTCTGCCTAGCTGTGCCAATTCTGTCTCTGAGATTTATCAGTTGTCTTAACTATTCAAAACCCTCTTATATGTGAGATTCCAGACCACAACTGCAATCCACTTATGGCCGTGCAATTCATAGCATGAGGGTGAAAGCAGCAATAAGGTGAGAGGGAATAATTTAGGAAATCCAACTGTCATACCTAGTTTTCACCTTCAGCCATCAGCTAAGCTTAACACCCAATATGAAAACCATCAAAATCTGCTACTAAATATGCCAGTTTTCATTCTCAAGCCCTAACAGCTTCATTCCAGAAAAGCCTGCTCAAATATTGCACAGTAGATCTGATCATACTGAACAGCTCTTTCCAGATCCTGTGATCAGCAGTTTTTGCAACTGCACCCAAGAGACAAGGAAGCATTTCATCAGCAATGGGAAGGAAGGAGTTTCATGTATGGAAATGTTCTCACCCTGTTTCTTGCTTTTATCCTTTTGTAAACAAAATCAGGGAATGTCTTTCGAGGGATGAAACGGCCGACGCCCTGGGTGACAAAGAGGTTTCCATCTTCCAGCACAACCTTCCCTTGGCTTATCACCACTGTAGGGACACCGTGACATTCTGTTCCTTCAAATATGTTGTACTCTACATTCTGGCAAAACCAACAAGAGATTCTTGATCAGCTTCAAGATAAATTATATCAAAAGGGTCACCATGGTGGGTTGGATGTTCATAAATGCCAACTGAAAATGTGCACACAAACGGGAAGTGGTGCCCACTGCCTGGTCAATGTGCATAATCTCCAGGTGGCTCTGAATGATCATGCACAGCTTCCAAGGTATATATAGGGCACTAACTGAAACTTACATGCAAGTAAACACAAATAGGATCTGGCTGCATAGCATGTTACTAACTCTACTGAAATTGGTGAAATTTAATGTTCAATCTTTGATGGATCTAAGGTTGTCGGCTGACTGGGGGGGGGGAATCTCTCCCTCACCTGCATGCAAGCATTAATAATAGCTTGAACTGCAGCATTTTGTAGGTGACACTTTTCATCACTTGGGGTATAAGCATGAGCACCTGCTAATGCCTGCAGATCAAAACCCTCTTATATGAGAGATTCCAGGCTGGAAAACAAGCTGGCAACCTTAGCTGGATTGCATTTTATCAGAGCTAATTATTAGATCAACATTATAAATGATGAAACTTCTAATGTGCTGAAGAAAAGTAAAAGCAGCAAGTTCTTCTTTTACCAAGTTGTGAGTTTTTGCAGAGATGATCTTTGTAGCTTTCGGGTTCCAAATCACCAAATCGGCATCGGAACCCACAGCAACCCGTCCCTTCCTGGGGTAGAAGTTGAAAATCTTTGCTGAATTTGTACTGGTCACTGCTACAAATTCATTTTCGTCCATCTTCCCCGTTGCCTGGAAATTTGGGTAAAGAGGGAAAGAAGGGAGAGGGGGGATTTCAGAAAGAGAGATCTGAAAACCATAGACCACTGGGGTGTGGAAAGCATGCTCATTTGACAAGTATTGCATTCAGGCAAACAGATTACAGTCTCTGACCTTAATCTGTCATCTCATCCCAAATCTATCCCCCTTGCTGAGCTCCTTTGTAATTCATACTGCAGCTTGTATGGGGGGGGGGCTACTTATCTTTGAAGTACTGAAGATACTGGGAACAAGTGAAAAAGGAGGGCTGCCTACTATTAAGCCATGTTTGTAATCATCCCGGAAAAATCCAACTGGCCAATGGTGGGAAAAGGATGCTAAACCAGGTGGCTCAAGGTGGTTCAATCCAACACAGCTCTTCTTACTGTGACATGGACAGTAGGGATGGTACATGTCTATTGATGGCATTAAGAGCTGACTGCTCATAAAACTCAGTACTGAACTCTGTCCCAGAGGTGGAGAAGCTGCAGACCCCCAGAAGCAGTTTCCCATCAGCCCAACTTGGCATAGTCAATGGACAGGGATGAAGAATGTTGTAGTTCAACAATATCTGGAAGCCCACAGGTCCCTCTAGTCCAGTGGTCAGCAAACTTTTTCAGCAGGGGGCCGGTCCACTATCCCTCAGACCTTGTGGGGGGGGGGGCCAGACTGTATTTTGAAAAAAAATATGAACGAATTCCTATGTCCCACAAATAACCCAGAGTTGCATTTTAAATAAAAGCACACATTCTACTCATGTAAAAACACCAGGCAGCCCCCACAAATAATCCAGAGATGCATTTTAAATAAAAGGACACATTCTACTCATGTAAAAACACGCTGATTCCCGAACTGTCCGCGGGCTGGATTTAGAAGGCAATTGGGCTGCATCCGGGCCCCGGGCCTTAGTTTGGGGACCCCTGCTCTAGTCCTTATCACTTAAAATTATAGGTATTATCTGATTCTTACGTTATGATAGCAAAGCGATGGCCACTCATTTAGGGATAGGCAAATCTTTCCATTTCGTTTCTCTCACGTTTCTCATTGTTTTCAATCTTAAATCCAGTTCTCCATAATTCTGCATCTGTTTTTTTTTTTTTGTTAAAGTCCTTGTGAAGATTTATCAGCATTGAAGTGTGAATTTCTCATCGTATGTTTATTTCATTTTATAACTTTTATATATTGCTTGATTGTAAGGAACAAACCACTCAAAGCCATTTGTACGCATTTTTGCCTAACGTGCACATTTTTGCAAAGCAATGCTCCCTAATATAGTGCATTTTCTTGGTTATTTTCACTAAGATGTGCATTTCTATGCACACTTTAGAGTATGCATGTTTGTACGCATTACTCAGCTGGAGAACTGCATTGCAAAGTTCAGAGAAGTGTGAATTTTGAGGCGCAGCTGGGTTTTTGTTTGTGTTTCTGTAGTGCAAAATTAGGTACACTGCAAACTGCTGGTTTAGCCAATACAATGCAGTGAGATCTCTAACACCTTCGAGGCACATCAGCATCCTTTGCTTTTCAGAGCACACTGGATTCTGCTGAACTGACTCACCACGCACTTTTCCCAAATGACCGACATTCGTTCTTCAATGCCGTTTGTTCCTTCTGGGATGAGGGTGAAGTTATCCTTTCCGACGGCCTTCTGCGCTGTGGTGAAGGTGCAGTGAGCGCTGCCGACCACTTGAAGATCCCCACTAATTAAAACAAATGGCATGCATGGAGTGAAATGCGGGGGGGGGGGGCGCTCTTTGCTGGTCGCATAAGTCAATTTATCCCACATTTTCCTACCGAGTCTGAAAATCCGGGATGATTTTGATTTCTTGTAAGTTGAAAAGAAACAAACAGCTAACAAAACTTTAAAGAACGGGTGGATTTTCCAAAATCATTCCTTAGAGGTTACAATAGAAGTGAACAGAGGCACTAGAGGAAACAGACTGTCAACTTTATATTCATAATCAACCTTTTACTGTGCCGACTTCGACAGTACAAAGTGACAAGATGAATGTCACAGTGACTTAAATTCTAAACAAAAAACAAAAAATGGCCAGGGGGGGGGGGCTGTCTTTTGGCCTCCATGCAAAGAGGGAGATTCCAATCTATTCAGTGACTCCTAACCTCAGCCACATTGCAAAAGGCAGAAAAAGTTGCCTGGAATGCAGGGCTAGCAGCCACGTTATGGGGGGGGGGCATATAAAGCCACACTACTTTTTTAAAAAAACAAACCAGTATGAGTAGTACATTTATATTTCACTTTTCTTATGAAGAGCTCAAGTGGCTCCCCCTCCCCAATTAATCCTCACAACAACCCTGTAAGGTAGGGTAGCCTCGAGGGCAGTGACTGGCCCAGTGTCATCCAGGGAGCTTCATGGGTGATTGGGGGAACGAACCCTGACCTCCCAGGTCCCAGATTATTCCAATTTCACAACTTTCCCCTGTCTGTTAATTTCCACATTTATATTTGAGTTATATATGATGCAAAAGCCACTACTGGAACCATAGTGGGAGATTGTGCAAGTTTAGTGCTCATTCCCAGGTGATTTGCTCCCAGAAAGAAGAAAAAAAATCAATTCGCAAATGATATGGAAATGAGAGGAACACATTCTCCACCATGGTTGCAATCCAGATGGAGAAAGGAATATTGGCACAGTTGGAAACCAGGTCCAAATAAGGAGGTTTTCGGACTCTTATCCCAGGAGAGCCGCTAGCTCTTCTCATCCTAACCATTGCATTTGAGCTGCAGTCTGTTATTTGGTGTTTCCAGAGAAAGGTCATTCTGTCCTTGAAGACTTACCACGCTAAGAGGGAAGTGAGATGATCGGGCGTTGTAGGATCTGGGCTAATGGGAGGAGATGTCACAAAGGCAGCAGCCTTGGCCCAGTTCTTGCTCCAATAATGAGAGCCATCTGTAGCAAGACTGGCTGTAATTGGCTCTCCATACACAACTGTGCCTGAACAAACATATCAACAGTCACCACCGCTGCAGTATGCATATTGCTGCCATCAAAAGCAGCTGCCCCACATCTCCCCCACCCAGGAACATCCTATGGTACAATAATGTGTGGTATGCACACCCCTTTGGAGGCAGAAAAATGTATATGAAACAAACAAGCATGCTGTATCTGCATATATATTCAAATGTTAGAAATTTGGCTTCCCTGGTCTTAACCTGAGACTCCCTTGAGCTGAGACTGGTGTTTAAATATGCAAATATATATATATATATGTATATATATATATATATATACACATACACATACACATACACACACACACACACACACACACACACACACAGAGCTCCCAATTGAAAATATGCTGGCAAAAGGTTGAAAAAAAAAATCTTGTGCTAGTAAATTCCAGTGTCTGTGGTTGAATGTCAGTATACCATTTAGATACTGTGAAAGAGAACAGAGTATTGGGGACAAACCTGTCCCAAGAGGGATTTTCAAGACAAGACCGTGCAAAAGACCTTTCACAGAAGATGACATTTCTAAACCTTAAGGCTTCTGAATGCAACCAAAGGTTTTCTGACAGCAGGACAGGACGTTGTCCGCAACACTTTCAGAGGTTTGTCATCTCCAAGGATGCTCAAATGACATGAAAGAATGTCAAGTTTATGCCTGAAAGATATTCTGAATCCACCACTAGCGGTCCTTGCTTGATCTCCTGGAGAAAAATGTCTGCTATGTACCATCATTTTAAATGTCTGGGCATTTAAATTTCCCTGTTGAAAAACTGCTGACTTGACAGGAAGTTCTCATCAGTATGGAAGCACGAAACAGGACTTACCTTTTCTCTTGGCTTGAGCGATGACGTCTGCAGCCCCCTTGCTCATGACTTTTGTGACATATAAGGGGCAATTGGCTTGTTTCGCTATTGTAATGGCACGGAACACGGCCTCCGTTTCAACCTTTGGAAGCATGAACACAGTCAGATACTTACTTCACAGTGTCTGCTTCATCTGAAGCGGCTTGCCTAGAGCTTAAACAACAACTAGGACTGCTAGGATTCAGTTATGATGGATTGTTCTACTTGTTCTTCATAAGTCTACCCCGCTCACAACTGCACTTTCAGGAAAACTGCAGTTACAGGGAAATGTGGGGAAGTTAGCATTGTGTCTCCTCTCATATTGATTGATTTCAAAGAATATGAATAATTCAGTCAGACAATAATTATTACTGGAAGAGACTCAAATGTGGTTGTTGTTGTTTTTTTAAAAAAAATAAATACATAAATGAAAGAGCATGCAGATTTATTCAGAAGCAACTCCTGCTGGGTTGAAAGGAGTTTACTGCCTAACAAGCAACCTAAGAGTGCCATCCAGAACAATAAAACTCAGCAGAAGTGTTGTTGTTTATATAATGACACACAGACCATCCTTTTAGTTTCATTACAGACTGTAAAGCACCAAGTGTCAAAATCTATAAGCTACACTGGGGTAGTCATCATGGTGTCCTCCACATGTTGTGGGGTATCATCCCTTATAATTAAGTCTGTTACGGTCTCGCCCTCGCCGAAGCTGCAAGCGGGACCGGGGCTGTTTCAGTATAGGGAACCCCCGTCTCCGCTGAGCAGCCCGTCATCTTCCCCCAGTGGAGGAAGCGATCGCTCTTCCAATGGGGAGGGGGAGATGGGGACAGGAAGTGGGAGCAGGGGCTGTGGCACGGATGGAGAGCCTCTGCACCAAGCGGGAAGAGGGGGAGAGGAACCCTTTCCGTTGCCCCGTTTTAGCAAGGAGGGAAGGACGTAGAGGGGGGAGGCGGGGGTTCAGGATCCTGCGCCTTTTATGCTGGGCAAAGAACCAGAAACGGACATTCCTGGACTCTGCAGAGGGATGAGCTGGACGTCTTTATTTTAGCTCCACTGTAAATATCTGCACAATAAAGAACTTAAGTGTTTAGAAGTTCCGAATTTGCCTGATTTCTCATGAGCAACCACTGAAAGTCCTTACAGTTACCATTAAGTCATGCTAGCTGAGAGGAATAGGAATAGGAATTGTAGTCCAACAACATCTGGAGCAGAACATATAATCCACCCCTGAAAAATACACTGTTTCATTCATCCTACCTATGTTGATGCTCATTTCACTGCAGCAAAACACTTACTGGATTTTATTCAAAAACGGTGTAGCTCTACAATGATTTGTAGTGCATGATGCTCTTGCATGTGGCATTCAGTGCTTAAGCATGGGCATCCCTCTCTTATAGAAAGGGGACTTTGGAAGGCTTTGTGAAATCTGAGTGTGGCTCGGCAAAAGAGATTTCACGTGTGAATTTAACCCTCAGCGGTATTTCCCAATTTTATTTTACTGAGTAGAGTTGACAGCAATTCTGTGGGGACCTACTTAATATTACCTCTTCTGGATGACTGAGAACGTGACCCTCTGGACCAGTAATCCCCAGCTCCAAAAGTCTTTTTTGTTCCTAAATAAATGAAGAAATATGTGAGAAGCAATAAATGAAAGGTGCAAAAATCTAATTTGAAACTTTAGAATGCTATCTTTTTAAAAACAGCACCACAACCATTTATTACCCGTGACAATTAGAGTGGTTAACTTCCTCATTTATATGTGCAACTCAGCGGCATAACCATTTGCCTTCTGCAATTCTCTGCTTGGTAGTTTTCATGGCAAGTCTAAACATAGATCCTACTGTTATCCTTTCTTAGGGCCAGGGCGGTGTTCACGAAACCATTCTTTTAAAAAAGGCAAGTGAAATATATCAAGGTTGCCAAAAGAGGAAGATTTTTAAAAAAAATAGAATTCTGATAC
This sequence comes from Lacerta agilis, assembly GCF_009819535.1. Lineage (NCBI taxonomy): Eukaryota > Metazoa > Chordata > Lepidosauria > Squamata > Lacertidae > Lacerta > Lacerta agilis. The sequence goes on from NC_046316.1 coordinate 36,766,922, forward strand.
ATGATTCTAGCTGATTAAATATGTATAATAAGTACCCATCTTTCTAACATCCTTGTTCCATCTCAATGATCCACATTAAAAACAACAACAAAACCAAGTGTGTTGATGCAGTCCAAAAAAAATTCTCCAAGGATTTGGGCTCATGGGAAACAAATTTTTGTTTCCATTTGGCCAACCAAGCCCAAAAAGCATTGCCAGGAGGAATGATCTCCCTGCTCCTCCCTTCATGCACTGTTCTAGGAGTTCTCCTGACCAGATTTGGGAGGTTTGGGAGGTGAATGGTGGCAGTGAAAGAGGAGAGAAGTCCTGTTGTGCTATTGAAACACACGCTGGCTTCTGCTAGTACAACAAACAAGTTGAACCCATGCATTATGTCTATAGCTTTTACGCTATGTAAATTTTTAGTTTGTTTTTTTTTTATAAAAAAAAGGGTCCGGGGGGGGGGCACATCTCAGGAATCAACAGCCATAGTAAAGATAAGCAACTTCAGCATTTTCTGAAAGCTGTATTATGAAGTTTGTTTATAGAGAAAAACAAGAGGACCCCCTCTGCTGACCTTGATACCCAAGGAGGTCTGTAGGAAAGGAGGTGGTATTTCAGGTAGAAGAAGAAGAGTTTGGATTTGATATCCCGCTTTTCACTACCCGAAGGAGTCTCAAAGCAGCTAACATTCTCCTTTCCCTTCCTCCCCCACAAAAAAAACACTCTGTGAGGTGAGTGGGGCTGAGAGACTTCAAAGAAGTGTGACTAGCTCAAGGTCACCCAGCAGTTGCATGTGGAGGAGCGGAGACGCAAACCCGATTCCCCAGATTACGAGTCTACCACACTTAACCACTACACCACACTGACTCTCAGCTATTTGGGACCTGAGTTGGCTTTTCAGACTAACATGAGCACCTTAAATTGGGCGTGCAAACAAATGCAGCTGTTTGAAAATAGGTGTTATATTTGATCTACGTAGGACCCTATCCAGTAATCTGGCCACTGCATTTTAGACCAGTTGAAGTTTCCAAGTAACTTCTAGAACTGCTCCTTGTAGAGAACATTGTGATAATCTGATCTGGCAGCTACCAGAGCCTGTAGTACAGTGGCCAAGTCAAGGTCAGACTTGGATTTAATTTATTGTTATTGAGGTATTTTTGTGATTACAAATCACTTTCTCAGAAGACTGTTGTGCAAAGTGGTAAGTAAGCCTTCTAAATAACTAGTTACATTCCGACAGGCAGTAAATCTCTACATTGTAATTTCAACAGCATTTAATATTTTGCAATCCAGGGTAAATGTTTTTTGTCCTTGAAGTGCTCTGGAGACATTTATTTCCATGCTTTTGTTCTTTGCCTGCAAAGACACTTGAAGGTCACCCTCTGGCTTTTTAATAACTATGTTGAAAACCCTAAAACAACCACCTGCTCTGGTGAAACCTATCTGCTTTGGATCAAAATATGATTGTCAGATGTGAACAAAAATGATCTAATCCCAAGCAGATCAATATCTTCAGAAGGGCTTCCAACTTTTCAACTGATGATAATTTAAGAATGCCCTGGAGGTGAATATTAAGTATCTTTGTAAAACAGAACAAGGAAGATACACAAACCCAACCCCTCCCTGGTTGTATGTGTGTATGTATGTGTATATAGGTGAGTGGGACACCCACACCCACACCCTACACCTCTCTCTCTCTCTCTCTCTCTCTCTCTCTCTCTCTCTCTCTCTCAGGTTTCAGGTGCCTGACATTTAAATACACAAGGCTGATACACAAGCATCAGCAACCACAGGCAAACTACTGTACAGTGGTGCCCTGCTAGACGAATGCCTCACAAGACGAAAAACTTGCTAGGCGAAGGCATTCGTCTAGCGGAAGGCTGCCCCGCAAGATGAATTTGTCTATGGGGCTGCCTCGCAAGACGAAAATTTTTCGTCTTTTTTTTCTTTTTTCGTCTAGCGAAAGCGCGGCTGTCATTGCCGCTTCGCTAGACGAAAAACCCGCTAGACGGAAATTTTTGCAGAACGAATTTTCGTCTAGCGGGGCACCACTGTACTTTAAACTGTTTACCATGGAAGATCCTTAATAGATTTCATGTACTTATATGCCACTTTTCCACGGTGAACTATGTTCAATGTTTCTCACAGCAAACACATAGAAAGGACAACACACACATGTTCCCATGGTATGAGGATACTGCTGTGGTGCTCATCTTTTAGTTGGATAGGGTAGGGTTCATCCTCTTTATCATCTTGCAGTATGAGCACTTGTAGCAAATAAAGTTGCATTATTCTTTTGTTGCTGTTTTAAACTTTTGTATTTATTTATTTTTACAATTGTAACTTCGAGACATATGTAGTTAGTGACAAACTGGAATACAGATGCTATCATTTTCTGCAGTGCTATGAAAAAGTGCCCAAAGATTGGAGGGTACATTGTTCTGAATCCATATGGCTGCTCCTATGCACCAATCATTGGACTCTGCAGATAAGGGCCTCCTGAGGATACAATCTCATCAGGAAGTTCATTCCACATGATGTAGGAACAGGGCCTTTAGTGTGGTGGCACCTGCCCCTTGGAACATGTGCCCATTACAGATCAGACAGGCACTGTCTTTATAGTCTTTTCAGCACCTACTGAAGACATTTCTTTTCCAACCACCCTTTTATCTGCATTGGATTTGAAATTGTTTCCATTGCTGATTTTTTAATTGCTAAATGCTTTGGGATGCTTCATGGGAAGTGATTCATAAATGAAATGAAATAAATAAACACTCTACCTCATCAATGATGTCTCCGTTTTCAGCATGTACTTGGGCAATGGCACCCAGATCTCGAATAATACTGAATATCTCATACATCTGCCAGGAAAGAAACAAAAATGGTGGAGTCTGATCATGCTTATGTTTTTCAGCCAAAGCATAATTGAACAATAGTCTGCATCTTGTATGTATATTACCTGAGCATCAGTGCACTGGAGTTTGTCTTTATAAGCCATGAAAACAAGAAAGGAGTTCACACCTTAATGAAAGCGGAAGAGAATTAATGATTGCTACTGAAAGATGATCATCAGTTACCAGGCTGCATAGTGTGGCCAACTTAGATACAAAACTAATCAAGGCTTAGAATCTGAATTGGAAAATGTTGAATAAGATCTATGCTGTGAGCCATGAGTCTGCTTATTCAGAAGAAAATGCTATCGAATCCTAAGTGTCTGATTTAACATTCTTAGCAGTCAAGTCAAATACACTGATATGACTCTGAATTACTCATCTATGCTAAGTGAACAGTTGTCCTTAATGCATTTTCTTTCCCATGTCAAAAGTGCAATTAGTTAGGAACCACAGTGTTTAGATACATACCACTCAGGTATATACCACAAGGCTCTGAACCTATCAATAGGCTGTGTTCATGCATTAAGCTGCACTATGTTAATTTCTCTGTATGACTTCTTGGGTTGTAGAATTGAACCAAAATCCCTGACAGTTTCCAATTATATTATTAGAGTTTATTGCAACGTTTAAATAAACATGAGAAATCTGACATTGGATTGGATGACCCAATTCCATGTATTGGTTAACTTTAAATCTTAACGTTGAGTTTTGTAGGAACATACAAAGCTGCCTTAAACAGAGTGAGACCATCAGTATCCTCTACACTGAGCAGCAGTGGTTTGCCATGGTTTCAAACAGAAGTCTTTCCTACCATCACCTGAGAATGTCAGGCAGTGAACCCAACCTTTTTCATGCAAATATATGTTCTATCATTGAGCTATGGCTCTTGTGTTTCACCATCAGTTTCTTTGAAAGGTGGTGTGCTGTGCCCCCAGAAATGATTTTCCTGCAAGGTTTCCCAATCTCTTCCTGAAAATGCTTGGAATTTTCCTTCCACTTTCTTCTGGGGCTACTCAGTGTGAACTCCTTCAGCGGCATGGCCTATAGCAAGCTGCCCCTTCACCAGGGTGCAATCCCATGATGCAGGGCACGTGTGTGATGAGTGGGACTATGTGGGTCTTGTGCCACATGATTTAGTGAGCAGTGAATAATAGTGAGAAGTAATAATGGAAATAACCATGTGGCCAGTGACGGATCATGCGGCCAGCTGTGCTCATTCTACAGGCACGACGCAATCGTGAATGTGAATAATTGTTAGTTCTCTTTACTAATGGTAAGGTAATACTAGAGAACAATCCTGAATAGCAGGAAATAGCGTGGCTGTGCAGACGGTCCTGCTTGTATGGGTCTAGTGCCAATTCCTTGGGAAACACAAGAGTGTCACCCCATTCACACTGTCACCCAGTTCTCTCTCACTCACACACATGCATACACACACTCTCACATACAGTTTAGAACCACACCACATGGAAGTGGCTTCCACACCACAAGGAGCCTGTTGCAATGAGGAATGTGTGGAACTTCCCACTGGGATGCCTAGGCAGGTTCTGACCAAATAGCTCTTGGGTGAAATGTCTGACTCCCTGAGTGGGAAACCACACCAGAGCCATAGCATCTCCTTATCCTAGCTTCAAAACATATTTAATCTGGAAGGATTCAGCTTGCTTCCCAGAAGGTTCTCTGTGTGAGGGAAAACCAAGAATACAAAGGGGGTGAGCTGCCTGCAGGTTTCTTCTTTCTCCCACTGTCATTGCCACAGTGGAATGATTTTATGCAGATTTGATTCAATAGCAATTCAAAAGCGGCAGGAAGATAGTAGCTGCCTAGATGTTCACCTGGTGGACCTTCTCAGAAGCAACCTGAATGCGACACCCAGAATGGGTGTTTTTGTTTGTTTTGTTTTGGTCCACTTGGGCAGCCCGGTAACATGGGATACCAAAAGCCCTCTCAAGTATTCCACAGCCAAGTCATAGCCAGCACCTTAATCAACTATTGGAATTGGGAGTGGGGGATTCTAGTTATAACAATGTCTACCTAAGGGTCAAACTATATTAAGGCGGGGTGCTATTTAATGTTACTCCACAACACTGGATATTGTCAGGCTTAAGAAAGAAAGCTTGCTTTTTACTGATGGTTAACTAATTTTCATTGTCCTATGTGTGTGCACACACACATATAATAAAAAGAACATTTACAATACTTGTACTTCCCAAATATTGCATTAGAGGACAAATGATTTCCAATAATCAAAGAACACAAAAACTGAGTTTTCCGATGGTGGAAAAACACTGCATGTTAGGACATCATATCCATAAAATGATAAACACATCTTGTCAAAAAGGATAAGCTTCCCTCATCTATTAAACATCATTTGCTCCCAAGCTAAAACACTCTTTTGCATAATCTAGCAGTTTATATGTGGCGGGATCTTTGCCTTCCAGTGTTGCAATATTCATGTCTTTTTGCAACTAGGAAGCTATGACAGTCGTAAATCTCCATCCACTTGTTACTTTCTATGAAGCGTATTTTTGCGCTTACCTTTGTCTTTGACGAGAGCCTCCAGCTCTTCTTTGATGCTCTCATGCCAGCGTGTGATGTCAATATGCAGAGAATAATCACAACATGCTTTACTGTCAGCACACTCCCTCCACTGGTCATAGGCGGTCAGAAGGTTTGACCCAGATTCAGGGAACACATGGTCAACTGGAGAAACAAATGCAGTCATTGGATGATGGGGGTTCAATTGCCTAATATGGGTAGGGTATCTGCAGCCCTTCAAGATACCGTTCAACTCCAACTCCCATCAGCCTCAACCAGCATGACCAGATGCCAGGGATGATGGAAACTAGAGTCCAACAACACCTGGAAGGCAATGGGTTTCCCACCCCATATCTATTGAAAGTTTCTTATTTCAAGGAACATTTTTTGGGGGGGTTGCATTTACATCTCACCTTTCCTCCAAGGCAGGCATAGGCAAACTCGGCAATCCAGATGTTTTGGGACTACAACTCCCATCATCCTTAGCTAACAGGACCAGTGGTCAGGGATGATGGGAATTGTAGTCCCAAAACACCTGGAGAACTGAGTTTGCCTATGCCTGGTCTAAGGAGTTCCAAGGTGAAGTACATGGTTCTCCCCAAACCCATTTTATCCTCACCACAAGGCTGAGGGACTATGACTGGCCAAAGGTGAGCTTAATGGATGAGTGGGAATCTAGACTCTGGTTTCACAGGTTCTAGTTTGATACTCTAACAGGTTCTAACTGAGGCATCACACTGGCTCTCACATCAGAATAGGTAGTACCAAAGATCTGCAGTGTCTATAGTTATATTTCAGACAACCTAATTTTTAAGACAATAATCAGGCAGGGGAAGGACACACAAAATGTTGTGAAAAATGAAAGTTCTGCCACACCCAAAGGGTTGTCATTGTACCTCAATGACATGGGGATATGTTTATGCAAGTCTACAGTACAGAATGCACTGTGGGAGCCTGGGCATGCATTAAAGGCTAATTCATGTGACCAAATGAGCAGCGATCTTACATATATGTAAGCGATATGTGACCAAATGAGCAGCGATCTTACATATATGTAAGCGATATGATTTCGTGGCTGGTGTCTCAAGAGGAGCATGTTACAGGGCAAACACAGGACATTTCTGTTGTTTGCTGAAAGTCAGGCTGGATGTGTTTAGCTCAGCTACACTCTGAGGAAATTTGGTCCCAAGTGGTACCTGGCAAGAGTGCCACGCTGTGTTGGACAGAGTTGCAATGCAAGCTTCTTAGGAGTGGTGCCATTGCCACTTACTGGGAGGGACTTGGTAAGCAGTAAGGTGGCAGGGCCACTGTGGCTGTGCAGGCACACTGTCAGAGCCAATCTGATGCTCCCATCATGCCCCTCTCCTTCCTGCTAAGTGGCAGTCACACAGCTGTGGGGAAACTAGTGCTGTGCCCCTACCTCACCAAGTGAGCAACTTCTAATTAGCTAGTTTTCAGTGACCAATTTTCCTGCGCTAACAACAAAAGGAATGCAGTCCACAGTAAGGGCGTTACGTACGAATCATGGTGGTCCCTCCTGCCAGAGCTGCTTTTGTTCCTTGATAGAAGTCATCAGCAGAGGTCATTCCCAACACTGGCATCTGCAATCTAGTGTGGACATCGATCCCACCTGGCATAACTAGCTGGCCGTAAGCGTCAACCATTTTCACACCTCCAGGAACAACCAGATTTTCCCCAATTTGTCTGAAAATGACATTAAAAGAGATTGCTTGCAAGTTTCATTCAAGGAGGACAACAGCATATTGGGTTAGATCCAGACTAAATTCATTGAAGTAAGATCCCAGCAATTAAATCATGACTTAAATCTCATTTACTTAAAAGTACTGCTAACTAGATGTGGGGTAGTGCAGATGTTGTGGATGACACGTCCCATCAGCACCAGCCAAACATGACCAATGATCAGGATAAAGAGAGTTGCGGTCCAAAATTACAGGAGGGGACCACATTGTCTAGCCCCGAACAAATCAACTTTCTGCGTTCCTGATGCTCATAACACTGCTTTTGGAAATGTATTTTCTTACCAGACTCTCCTTGCTGAAATGCTTTCTATATTCAGTTAAATGCTCTAGCACTTAACGGGGAGCAAAGGATAGTGCCACCTGGGCACAGCCTTAGGATTAAGCTATAGGTATATTTCTTTTGCAACCTTCCAACAGTTTGACTTAATCCCCCAAAGGTGCACTCCTCAATTGTCTCCCAAGAGAGATAGATGTCAATCATACTTCTTTGGGGGCATTCCCTGTGATCCTCAGATGAAGAGCAATACAGAAAACAAACAAATAATAATAATAGTAATAATCTTGATCCATAGGCCCCAGTGTTGAAAAGGTGCTGTGTACTATAGTACTGAATGTGTTACTTTCATGTAGTTGTTTAACAACAATGTTATTCTGGCTCCTCCATGCTTTGCTTATATTGTAATTAATGTATCAGACAACAATAAAAGTAGATCAAATTGTACACAAAAATATCTGGAATAAATAAAACTGTACTCCAAAATATTTTTCAGCAACTTACTTAATCAAGCCATCTTCCACATAGATATCTGCATAAAATGACTGATCGTCGTTGACAATCTTTCCTCCTTTGATGAGCAGCCGGTCACTCTGATTTAAAAGCAAACAAACAATGATGTCCAAGCTAACCAGACATTTTATTAAAGGTGACTTTAGGTATACATTCAGAAGCAGACTATGGAGAAATGCCTGGTGCAAGTTGAGTGTTGGTTTCAAGTCACAGCTGAGATTCAGATTTCGTCTAAGACATGCAAAGCAGCTGGTGTTATTTTGTCTAGAAAGGCAAAAGAATGTAATACAAACAACAAAGGCAGCAAAAATTGTTGGCGTCTCTGGGCTATCTGACCAACTGGTAGGAATTATGTGTTATAAAATTTAGAAAATACACTCATCAGCCTTGCCTGACTTATTTTTTTTTTTGTCAAATGTTATTGTAAAACACAGTGCCAGCTAGGCAGCTCTTAATTAAGATGGCTAGAATCTCACATTTTTCAGCTCTCAAAACAAGGAGCCATGGGTTTCTGGTATAAAGCCTTTGTTGATTTCCCCTCTCGGTGCTGTCTCCAAGGATATTACAAGGAATCAGGCCTATAATTTGCTGAAAGGTGACTCATTTTGAGTTGACCTCTGTTAGCAATTCCAGGGAATCTGCCAGCTGCTCGAGAATGCTAAGGACTCAGAAACACATTATCAGAATAAATGCAAAATAAGTCACACAGCAAAGGAAAGTAAGTGTACAGAGAAGGACAGTATCCCATCCTAACGACAACAAAAATTTAATGGTTTGCAACTGAAACAGAATTTTTAACAAAGAAAAGGAATTTCTGAAGGCATGTGGAATTGGCTTCCTTGTTACATAGCCTGGAGCTTATATCCTTAACTGTAGGCCTTTATAAATGCAACAGTACTAACAAGGAAAGTATCAAGGAGTTGGGTACTTTGGTTTACAACACCCTTTCAAGGGCCTCTTATAACAGGATTTAGAGTACCCAGGTGACCTTCTTCCAAGTTCAAGTTAGGCCCATACCAGTTTCATTTCATAGACAGAACAATGGATGCCTTCACAATAATTCCTGGGTGTTTACACCTTGACACAGGAATATAGGGTCCATAATGACGATGTGGGTAAGACATGTTGTGCTACCAATCAAAGAGAATAATGTACACCTGTATAGAAAGCATAAGAGGTTTGTTTCATTAGGATACCTCAATGAACAGCTTCACTGACCCACTGCAGCTCTTCCTCCCCATGAAGTGGGGACAGTGTTGGATGAGCAAAGCTGTAACTATTCCTAGGCTGCAGCCCTTCTCCATTACAACCAGAGCATGGGCCAGATGCGGTAAGCCAGCCTTTATTCAAACAGCTTCTTTTCAGTCGCTGCTTCAAGGGCTGGTGGCCTGCTCTGGCTCGCTCAAGGCCAAACAATGAAGAATAAAGCCCTCACATGTCAGGCACTGGGGGCAGCCATTCCGCTCAAAGCCCACCTCCAAAAAACAAAACACCCCAACCCTTCTACAGCTGCTCATTTTGGTGAGAGAGAAATAGAGTATGCTGAGAAAGAAAGGGAGCTGTGAGGCCTGTCTAAACCAAGATAGATGGTCCATTGGTCTGATGCAGTAGGCTCTTCAAACCATCTAACACGACAGGATGCAAGGAATGGGAAGGAGTCGCCTACCTCTCCTGCTAATGCATTTGCGAGTTCACAGGCTAGGCCATCAGGACAAGAGGCTCACAACCAAGAATTACTTGGCAGGTAATGAGTTCTGACGTTGCTTACTTTAAAAGTCAACCCTAAAGGGCTTAAGTGGGCATCAGAGCTTCCTCAGCCATCATGGCCAGGATCCAAGGAAACACTTAGGTTCACACAAGGGACTTGCCCTAGCTCAGTGGAATATTCACAGGCTCTCTCCCCCTTGACACTTCATGCAGTTCCAGAAGCTGTTTTTTCAGCCCTCTTCGATTTCAGTTTGCCACACAGCCTTGGGGACTGCTGCCTGAACATGAGCACTAGTTTCACAATTCTTTAGATCCTAATGAATGTGGTGTGCTTTTATTTCACAGTTTATTTCAGTGGGGATTTGGTCAGAAATTTCCACAGTTGAACTCACAAGCATACACACACCCCTCTGATAAAGGGCAGGATAAGGAGGGGATGCAAATGGGTAGCATGACAAAAAAAAAGATTTAGTGGATCAAACCTGGGAAGGGATCAAAAGTAGGTCAAGTAGCATTCTCAAGAAAAGAAGAATTTGTGTTTTGGAGAATGCTAATGTTAAGATAGTCACAAAGTGTGATTGCCTTTGATAAGTAGAAACATGCTAAGATTCACATTGATGTGGGCTATATGCAACCGATCCTAACACCTTGGGTTGTGGTTAAAGCCTGACAATTTGCTGTGTGTTATTTCTTCCAGTGATGGGGAAGCAGAAGAGAGAGAAGAATATATTGCTACTCTTATAGTGCAATCCCCTTATTGTCTCCTCGGAAGCAGATCCCATTAAATTCAATGAGACTTATGCCAAAGAAGTATATATAGGATTGCAGTCTAAGGTGTGTATGGGTTGATGTAATGGAGATCCAGAAGGAAAGACCAGATAGATGCAGACTTTGGACAAAAGGCATTTGAAATAACCACCTTTGCATAAAAATGGGTCTGTTACATGGACTTATTTCAAACAGCAGAGCTTAGCTTACAGAGAATATGAATGTGCACTGTATTTGAAAAGCATTTAACAGGTAAATAGAAGCTTGTTGCATTGCTATTATGAAGCACATCCAGCTGAGGATAAAACACTGTTTAAATCCTTGGGGTTCAAGTTGGGTTACATTTAACAAAAGAGCACACTAATTCTCTGCACAGGGAGCTTTCAGTGGCAAATGTCTTAAACAGTAGCCCTCAGTCAAAATACTTCCATCCCCCTATTCCCCCCCCCCAATATTCCCAGGAACAGATTGTGTATTAGAAGTTAGTACATCCCACAATCACTGAAGAATCCTTATAGGAAATGCCCACATTTCAGTGTTTATCTGTTTAGCTTGTATCTGAAGTACCTGTATTGATTGCCTTTCACTTGCCTGATACTGAGAAATACTCTAGACACCAGGCTAAATTAAGCTCTTTGCGCTTAAAAACAAAATCAGCCAAAAAGATATTAATCCCCTCTGTTAGAGGTGGAAAATACGGATACAGATTTGTCCATGGGAGGCAAATGGGGCTCCCCTGCCCCTCGAGAAAGAGGCTTGGACTGCACACCTGCTTCTGGAAATGCACATTTTAGCATTCTGAAGAGGGTCGAAGGGAGGATGGTGTCGTAGGAGGTCACCCATTCAAAGCGAGTTAGAAATCGTCGAATGAGCAATCAGATCGAGGGCGGGGGTGGGCTGCAAGCGGATAAACAACAGAAGAAGGCGACACCAGCCACTTAGCGAAGAAGAAAGGCGTGCCACGAAGAATGTTGTTTTGCATTCCCTTATAAGTTGATTCGGGGTGCCGAGAAGTGGGCGGATTCCTCAAGGTCTTTCCCTATGCCTACACTCTATAACCCTGGGAGATTTCCAGAATAACACAGCTCTCTTGTTTTGTTTTTCTCCTTGGAAAGCCGGTGGGTAGGGGGGACCCATTGGCTCGCCTCTGCACGAAGAAGGCAGCAGCGCGCACCTACAGGCTGAACGTTGCATGGGGAGAAACAGCGCGCTGTGAACAAGGAGAGGTTGTTCGAAGAGTCCCCAGGCGGACGGGTCACCACCAGCCATGGCCGGCGGAGGCACAAACGCCGAATGCCCTCTCTCGGATCTTGCCTGCGCCTTCCGCACCCCCCCCCCTGAAGCCCACCGGGACCACGCAGCTCCGCCTACCCCTCCCTCCCCGTTGCAACCCAAACCTCCCCTCGCCTTCCCGTTACGAAAATCCTACCCAGGGGCTTCAGCTCGGCGGTCACCACCGCCAGAAGCCTCGGGAAAGGCGGAGGGGGGGGGGCTGGGGGGCTCCGCACAAGCCCGGGAAGCGAAGATCGGCCCCTCGGAGAGCAATGCCAGCCCAAGAAACATCGCCACTCCAGCCCAGGGCCCTGCGGCTCACCGTGATCCGCGGGATGCTCTTCTTGCCTTGGTACGACATCTTCCCCCGCAGGCCTTGCCGAGCGCGGGACTGGGAAGTGGGAAGGAGTCACGGGCGGCGGCGAGGGGCCTTTGTGGGTCCGGAGGATGGCTCTGTGCTGAGTGGCGCCGCGTGTGCGTGCGCGCCTCTCCGCCCGGCGGATTGTTCTGGCAAGGAGGGAGGGAGGGAGGGCGAGCGAGAGCGAGCTAGAGCAGCTCGGTGGCTCCCCCTGCGCCCGGCAGCCTCGCCGAGTGAGCAGCTGCCTGATTAGCATTCCACGCCCGTGCGCCAAGCAGCGGCAGACAGGGCCCCAGACGCGCAGGCAGACAGCTCCGCCGGGGCCTCTCCTGCGAGCCCGGCCCGCCGCAGCAGCCACGGCCCTGTCCAACAAAAGCCTGCGCCTCCCCACACCGGCCAACAAAGGCCACGTGGCCGAGCCCTCTCTCTCCAGGGTCCAGGCCCTCGTCAGCAGGGGGGCGGCTGGCTGGAGACGCAGACGCAGTCCAGGGGGCTTTTGTGTTTCCCGGTTAGCGCTTGGGTGGGGTGTGCGTGTGCATCCTGCTGGGAGCTGGCATAGTCATCAGGACGCAGCCGGCTCCCCGGGGCTGATTTGGGAGCAGGAAGTTAGATCACCTGCCCCCTCCCCCATCCACCCCGCTTCAGATCCATATTTCAAACCTTGCGTTGGATTGGGACTTACTCATCCCGAGTTTAACTTGAAAGCCAATATCCTTGATGTCGGGGGAACCGGCTTCCCAGTGGCTAGGATCACGCGCAGAGCAGCAGGGGTGCCAACTTGAATAAAATATTGGGGGGCTCAAGTAATCCGCGTCACATGACGCGGCCCATACACCCCATTTGAATGGCAATGCCCATCAACTTTGGGGGTCATCACCGGCCCCCTCAAATATTTTATGGGGAGGGGGGCGAAATCCCCAGGAGTTGGCTCCTATGCAGAGCAGTGTTGTTCTGTAGCCCCAAACAGGCGGATGTTTCCCTATAGCGCTGTCATCTGCACGTCCATTCAAAAGAAAGCCCCGTTTTGTTTAACTTTTCCAATTGTATTTCAGGTTTTTTAAGTGACCCTCTGTTTTAATATAGCATCAGATCCACGCGGCAACCAGCTCAGCCCTGGTCAGAATTTTCCTTCATAAGCACCACCGAGTGTTGAAGCCAGAGATCTGGGTAGGATCCATTAATAAGGGGATTCTTTGCGGAATCAGATGCACTTGGCTAGGTGGTGTTTCAAACGACGCGTAATTCAGTAAGGAATTCTATGCCGTACGATTTAATTGGTGACCAGTAGCTTAGTACAGTATGCTGGTTTTGTTTTTAAGGGTGGGATAAATTCATGTAGAGGATATGTCCGCTCTGCTCTAAGGGGTCCTGGCCACGAGCGTTAGGTCGTCCATATTCCGAGGAAATGTGCCTCTGAATAATGGGAGGCCTTGAAGGCGAACAAAAGGAACGGGCTCCTGCCTTTGTGCTCTGCCTGTAGGCTTCCTGAAAGCATCAGTCTGACCACTCCTGTGGAAACGCAAGTTCCAGGTTAGCTGGAGTCTGCATGTGATCCTGGATTTGTTGGATGTGTTGCCTGTGTTTTGTTTGTTTACCTCTTCCCTCCACACACCCCTTTCCTTTTGTGTCCTATCTTTTTATGGCTTTAAATGGGCATTTTTTTTCTGGGCTAGATAACGGGGTATAAGTGTTTTGTAGTAATAAGTAAAATGTGTCATGCATTTCAGAGAACAAAGAAAACATGCATGCCTGTTCAGAAGCAGAGTTCAAGGGAATTTACATTCTTTATTTTTATTTAGAATTGCAGCCTTAATCAATAACTTGCAGGGCAGGGCAGCCAAGTGGCATTTAGACTGGCGAACGAAACCTCAGTTATTAAAGCTTTGTGCTCAAATTACCATGAAAAAGAGATTGTCACAAGAGACTCCTTCCCTCCCTCTCCACTGCACCACGTGGAAAGTAGTTTATTAAAAACCATTTATCAGCATTAAAGTGGAAGAGAAGAGGGGCATTCTGCCTTGCTGCAATTCCCACTCAGATGTAGGAGGTGTGTGTGTGTGTGTGTGTGTGTGTGTGTGTGTGTAAAAAGAGCCTGCTGGATCAGGCCAATGCCCTATCTATTTCATCATGCTGGTGACCAACCAGATGTCTATGGCAAGCCCCCAGGCAGGATCTGAGCGCTGCAGCCACTCTCTCCTCCTGCTGCTTCCAGCAACTAGCATTCAGAAGTCTACTGCCTCCACAGTGGAGGTAAAGAACATAGCCACCAAGGCTAGCATTCTGGGTTAATATAATCTCCAGCCCTAGCCACAAACTCTGCATGGCTCCTGCTACTAGGAAGAAACACCCGGTCCTACCTTTATTAAAGGCATTTTGGGTTGATATTCTATGCCAATTTCCCCCAAAGTTTGCCTCATTGAAATTCCTTTGCCTATTTACTCAGAAGTAAGTCACATTGAGTTAATCTGGACCTACCCTGCAGTAAATGTGCAAAGCATTTCAGCCTCCCCATCCAATTCTTTCATTCATATTAAAATCAATAAAATGACTCCCATTGGCTGTAACATAAGACCGGGTCAGTTGAATCCCACAGCAGCAGAGGAGATTTCTACGGACCATGCACGCTGACTCCGAGGTGCACTCTGCCTTGGAAAGAGATTGAAGAGACAAAAACCAGGTCCCCGGCGACGCTCATTTGCGTTGCAAAATAACAGAGGACACAGTGCTCCTGCTCTACCTGTGGGGTATACATGGCTGCCTCGCCACATTTAAAGAGGACGCTGGAGAAAGCCAGCCAGCCGTCTGCAGCCGATTGGGAAATCAATCGCCACCTGGCGTCCCAATCAGTCCTCTTAGGAGGGCGGGAGGGGGACGATTGTGACAGGTTTCGTGACCTTGGATGCGATTAAGAAGCGGCGGCTCCACTGTGAATTCCAAACCACATTCCAGTTCAGGAAATGCAGCTGGCTCTGTCGCTTGCTCGGAGCAATCGAGGGCAGGACGCCGACCCGCTCACGGGTTTGCCAGGTCCTCGTCCCACGAGCTGAACCTGCGCACATGAGCTGAGTCACTTCGAGCGCCGCCTACTTTGCAGGAAGAGACCCAGACGCTAGACACTTTCTGCCTGTTCCCGGGCCGTTTGGCTGATTCCGCTAAGGAACCGGCCTTTCTGCACCAGATTTCCTCAGGTCGTTAAATACATTCCTGAAACATTTCTATGGGGGACAGACAGACACAGCGCTGGTTCAGCTTTATCCCGCACCCTCAAAAGTTTAGCCTCATAGTAGCGCATATCCTCCAATGATCGTCCCCAGCGCCTTCCTCCCCCCGTTACCTGATGGCAGCCATTGGGCAATTCCTCTGCTACTCCAACTGACGGCGGCCCCGCGGGTGTGAGGACCGGGGTATTTTGGCTCCCGCTGCTGGCTTCGCTCTGCCCCTCCGACCCGCTGGAGAGCTGGCTGAGGTCCCCTCGACTGAGCTTCTGGTTGCTGCTCCCTCGCCTCCCTCCGCCGAGCGATTCGAAGTCCAGCGTCTTGTTTTCGAAGGCGCCCTCCACGTTGCAAAACATCCCTCCGTACTTCTGCCGGGGCTTGGGGCTGCCGGTGCCGAGGGCCGCGAAGTAATCGGGCACTTCCTCCTCTTTCTTCTCCGGCGGTTGGAGCTGCTCCCTCCGCTCTGCCATGGCTGCTAGGGAGGGAGGCCGCCTGCCTGGGACTGCTGGAGAGTGGAGCCAAGTGTTGCCCTAAGGGAGGGCTGGGGAACTAGCGCTGTGTGGGGATGGGGGTGTCACCGCAACGCAGGGGCTCAATCCGATTTCACTTGTCAGATGTAAACTCCTAGCCAGCTCCGCGCTGCGTTAGGCAGGTAACGCCATTGGTCTTCGCCACGAGCCTGGCTGGCTGGGAGCTGTCCACGCTCTGTGGTGCTGAAGCAGCCGCGCCGGAGGAGTTGATTAGGAGGACATCCCAGCGAGAGCCCACCTACAGGAGAATTTCCATCGCTGTCACTTAAACGCTGCTTTGCCTCTCGCGGGGGGTTGGCTCAACTCACCATGCATGAGTCGAGGTGGTCCCAGAAGAAGAATAAATACAATGGAAGTTTACTGACAGCCTTTATTGAATCAATTATTCCCTTACCAACGGAGACAGACACAAGAGATAACGTGCTTGCTTTTGCTCCATTAACAGTTTATTAAGGGATAGCCAAAGGCGTTTTGAACAAAAGCGAAGCACTTTTGTATATAGGGCTATAGAACATTTGTAGCCCAGTGCTTACACTTAAGTCTGTAAACCTTTGCTAACTACAATTCTGTAGATGAAATTTGAAGACTTATTTGAATTGAATGCATGTATTATGAAGCACATGATACACTGGCATACCTTGGATATTCTCTTCTGCATTCCTTTAATTTTGTTCCAGATATGTGCAAAAAAGTAGAATAAAAATTGTTACATTTTCATCACAACTGCAGTGTGGTGTCTGACAAACAATTTGATTATACTATTTGTGGAAATATTTCAATGCTACCTAGTGGGATTTATTTATTTTTTATTAATCGTTTCATTTTGCTGATGGTAATTTATGTCAGAATTCATATAAAAAGTAGGTTCCTGCACAGATTATTTAAATTTTGAGTTTCATTATGAATGAGATAACAGTACTCCAGTATACGATTTCTGCTTGCAACTGATGTCAGCCTTTGGGCAACAGACTGTTCTGTTTCACATACTTCATTCCCTTGTTGTTTTAGCTGATACAGGATTATAGCTCTAGAAAAGAGTTGCTAAACAGAATTAGGTCATTGCACTGCAATGCAAGCAGAAAGCTTGGCTCAAAGTTCTTGTTTTTAAAGCAAGCAGAAAGGAGAGTCCCCTATTTATCCATGAGCACAAAGTCATTTCTTAAAGCCAAGACCTGTAAAATCTAATGATCCTACATATCTAATGTACCTAATGTAAGAACTAGTTCCAGAATTATTAATCCAGTTGCTATGTGCAACACATAAAGTGGTCTACTCATATGGCCAGTGTGACACTCCCCAAATTCTCTTGGAAGATTTTGGAGGCTACTTCCATGAATAGGAAACCAGAACCACCATTTACAGAAATTGTGCTATATTCCCTTCCAATGGGCCACCATAATAGGAAACTTTAGAAAGGAGGAAGTGGGCTGCAGGTCACAGACTAGTCTATTACTTCTTTCTTCTCAGCATAACATACATAACCTTGATATTTCCAAACTGTCAGCACATTGCTGTTGTCTTCACACCTCCTCAGCATATAGACTTATATAGACCTTTTTGTACACTAGGCATGCATGTAGTAAAATAGGATAAAGATATGGAAATTGATGGAATGTTTCTTGGCAGGATACAGCTATTTAATCAAGTCTTAAGACATTTACAGAGATGTGTTGGAAGCTGGGTTGTCTATGGTTGGCTGTAATTGTTGGTATAATAAATGGAAATACTCTCTACAACAATCTGGAGCATAGTTTTTTTGATGCATGCTGATCAATGTGTAAACTTACTCAGATTACTCCATTGGTATAGTTCAAAAGCAACTATTGCTGTTTACATGGTGGCTTCAACACTTTTCTTTTTGTGCTGCATGGAGAAAATCCATTCTAGTCATTCATATGTTTAAAAGACTTTTTTTAATTAAAAGTTTACAATAATTTATGTACTTTACAAATGAATAAAAAGTCTCTGGTATATATAGCATATGAATCACAATACAAAAATATGTGTAAAACTTTGTACATATAAGCCTATTTTAGGCTCATCAATTATCTCTTTAGCACAGAACCAAACATTAAGTATTTAGGATATGATTATTATGAGATTACATTAGAAAACACAAGTAAACTATGGCATATTTTATCATGGAAGAAAACAATTGTATATGCTTTTAGTTTTTACAGACATTTACAGCAGCTGCTTAAATAAACTGTACACTAAATATGCGGGTGTACTGTACATATTCACAATATGATTTCCTGAGTCTAAACTAAATCCATTACTGTTCAGAAACACACTCTACACTGTAAGGGTTTAATGGTGTCATTAAAGATACAGGTTAATTTGGCACCTGTCCACCACAAATAACTTTCAGGTGCATTGGTTTTCTCCATGATGACAGGTATTTATGTTAACAAGCTGTGTAAGGCACTCTGGGATATACTGAAGACTACAGATATTAAGCGAGCTGAATACTTTCAAATAACAGCCACAGTCCTTCAACAGCTTGAACCACAGGCATAAGTCTGGTATACATAACACACAGTCACTGACAAATTAAGCAGCAATTCAAATGGATTATAGTTTAGACGTGATGGCAAAACAATTACCCAGAATATACATGTTCCCTAACTGATGAGCGCAAGTCATATGCCAAAGTAGTTGTGAGCATGGTATATGATTATATTATTAAGGCTTTCTTGGAATTCTGGTGTTACAATTCAATGTATTTACACATATCTTCTTTCCATATTGGCTATTGTCATATATCAGTAATTAAACCAAAAATGTAAGTGCGTGCTGGTGCATATATGGTTCCAGCTATTACTACATGGGGAGAGAGGGGGGAGTGAGCATCCTTGGGTTTGTGCATCCTTTGGTACAAGAACCTTTACTGTCAAACAGCACTTATATGCCTATTTTCCTCTCCAGATAAGTTCAGTCAGTGCATGCGATGCCTTGCCTGTTTGCCTGAATGTCAGCAAACTTCCATTAGGGCCACGTACTATTCAAACAGACAAATTGGTATTGTCCGATCACTTGAGTCCATGGTTTCCTTTGCTAGCTTCCCAAGAATTAGCTATATATGGCGTGTGAAATAATGACAATGCTTAAAACATGCAGCTGATGGGTTGGATGAATCTCTGCATCGGTGAAACATCACAAAACAAGATATGATGACAGTGGTGCAGAATACTATTCTAGCATGACAGGCAAGTACTAGCTCTACTCTTTAGAACTGGCTTCCTATTAAACAGTGTAATTCTACGCATGCTTATTTGGAAGTAAGTTCCAGTGTGTTCGATGGTGTTTACTCCCTAGTAAGTGTGTACAATTGCAGCCTAAATTGCCTTAATATAGAATATGTTCTAGAAGGTTTGCTGTGCATACAGCTCCTCCCAAGTGATGGTTTCACTATTAATTTAAAGGGAGCATATCTTTTTGTGCATGCAAGAGACCTGTGTGCACATCAAGAGCACACTCAGTACTCTAGACTGAGCAATTGTAAATCCAAGGTAGGCACCCCATCTTATTGGAGACAACTCTAGCAAATCTGTTATATACAAATCTGTTTTTACTACTTTTAATCTCACAATAAACATAGCAGACCCATATAAATGCTAGCGAATTACACTGGAGAAATGGAGCATATTATTCCTTGTTAGTGCTTTACCAAAGGAACAGTGAATTTAAGATGTAATCCTAGGTACAGCTCCTTAGAAGTTTGTTCCAATGAAATCCATGGGATCTCCTTCCACCTTATGGACAGATACAAAAGCATGAACATAAGAGCAGCTTCCAGAGCAGCATGGGAAGCTGGGGTTAGAAAATGAAATGTGTAATACACAAGTACTTTCAGCTCAGCTCATTGGATTCTGGCCATTTACTCTAATCCCAAGTTCCATGTTGATCTGCAGGACCAGAGATAAAACATGTAGCAGAGATGACCAGGGAAGCAATTCTGAAAGAGGCAAATGAGCACTGTGACATTGTCTTGTGTGAGTATCTTTGGGGAAACTTGCTTGTTCCTTCGGTTCCTCCAGTGATGAGTGTTGCTGAAGGAGGTGGCCGGGTAGTGCAGCAAAATATACTCCCAGCCCTGGGTCACTCTCTGAGGAAGAGTGTGGCTACAGAGGTTGCAGAATTCAGCTTTACCTGTATTTGAGATGTCTTAGATTTAGTGGGCCACCTTATGAGAAGAGAAGACTCCCTGGAAAAGACCCTGATGTTGGGAAAGATGGAGGGCACAAGGAGAAGGGGACAACAGAGGATGAGATGGTTGGACAGTGTTCTCGAAGCGACTGGCATGAGTTTGGCCAAACTGCGGGAGGCAGTGGAGGATAGGGGTGCCTGGCATGCTCTGGTCCATGGGGTCACGAAGAGTCGGACACGACTGAACGACAACAAGATTTAGTGGGCAGGGACACAGGTGGCGCTGTGGTCTAAACCATTGAGCCTAGGCTTGCCGATCAGAAGGTTGGTGGTTTGAATCCCTGCAACGGGGTGAGCTCCTGTTGTTCGGTCCCAGCTCCTGCCCACCTAGCAGTTTGAAAGCACGTCAAAGTGCAAGTAGATAAATAGGTACTGTTCCGGCAGGAAGGTAAATGACGTTTCTGTGTGCTGCTCTGTTTCACCAGAAGTGGCTCAGTCATGCTGGCCACATGACCCGGAAGCTGTCTGTGGACAAACGCTGCCCCCCTCAGCCTATAGAGCGAGATGAGTGCCACAACCCCAGAGTCATCCACAACTGGACCTAATGGTCAGGGGTACCTTTACCTTTTTAGATTTAGTGGAGTGGCCATTTCCTGTATCCTACATATAGCTAATGGAGACCAGAGACAGGGCCTTTTCTATGGCCGCACCTACATTTTCTGAGCATCAGGGATGATTTTTCTATGCAGGCAGCCTTTTGCTACACTGGCTTAGATAAGGGTCTGTGCTGAGTACGGTACTTGTTTCAAAAAAGCATGGCTGTTTTTTGCATATTTGTGTTGTATTTCTTTGAAATGTTTCATTGTGATTTTAATTCATATAAGCCATCTTGAGTGGGATGAAAGCCTCAGAAATGTGGGGTAGAAATCTTAGCAATGAACGAATAAAGTGGATGGAGTGCAGTTTAATGTTCTATACAGCTTACTGTGGTGATGACTATCATTTTGGCATGTAAGCTACAAGTCAAGTTCAAAGGAAGGGATGGTGACATTTTTTGATGGGCATCATGCTCCTGGAAGCTAATGCTATGTCACTATAACCCATTCAAAGCACTCTGCTGCTTGTACAGCATGCCTTAGGATGGAGTAAGTAGCTTGATAAGATGCATATTTACTCAGAAGATTCTGAAGATTTAGAATTCAGAAGGTTCTGAAGATTTAGCAGGGCTTATTCCTAGTTAAATTGCAGAGAATTTAAATCTAAATGTCATGGCAAGCAATGTCTAAACTTCATTTTGCTTCCCTTATTAAAGGAAGTTCAGCTCAACATTTGCATGCATCATCATACAGACACTGGAGTTTTCCAGAATTTTATGTTATCACCATCAGCAATGTGAGTAAAGTGCTACTCATCATGAAGACTAAATTATTATGTTTAGAGTCAGTGGAAGAAAACCTCTTCTGTGTGTGTGTGTGTGTGTGTGTGTGTGTGTGTGTGAATGCAATACATCTGAGTAACAGAAATCTAAATCACATTCATTTTACAAAATATCTGTTTCCATATAAACAATAGCATATTTATACACCATCACTTATTTACATGCTTCTCTGTCCTATACAGATAAACTTGTGTTCATAAGGAAGAAGAAAGAGAGAATGAAAGTGGAAATTGGCAATTCTAGGGCCATGAAATGGATACATAAACATATACATACAATGCAGAAACATGGCTGAAAAAGAAATGTATTCCAGCCAGTTTCCAAATACACTTGTCTTTACATTCTCAAATCTTATCAAGTGCATCCTGTATATCCAGGCCACTAGCAGCATCTGAATCCCTAAGTACAGCCAGGCATTTAATTTAAGGCATTTTGAAAGATGCCAGCATTGTACATTCTGTCACACTTCCATACGCTTTTATCAATGCCCACTCTTGCCTTTAACCAAGATGGCTGCCCCAGAAGCAGGGATCTCCCATTCACTTAAAGATAAGGAGAACACTCAGTTAAGGTAACACACATGAAGCTCCTTTGCCTTTGAAGAAAACAAAAACCCAAATGTGCACAGGGAGCTGTGTGCAGGCATTTGAAGCTTTTCCTTGTTGCAAGAGTAGCTGGATCAGGGCAAATGTTTGTAATCCAGCAGAATGAATACTGCATGCACAAAGCAGTCAGTGCACATGGATTGGTTTAAATCCACATCATTATATTTTTTAAGCACTTTATCTGATGGTAGAGGTGTGGGCCCTGCTGGAATTAGCAGAAAAGTAGTTGTTATGGAGAAAAAACTGAGTGTAGTTCAGGGATAGCAGCAAATGAGTAAATCATCAGTCAACCATGCCTTTTAAGTCCAATGTATTTTGATGGGAGAGTTAGGCATGTGCTTACCGTATTGGCCTGAATATAAGCCTCACTTCCCCCCCAAATTCTGACCATGAAAAGTTAAAGTGCGGCTTGAATTCACGACCTTACAAAAATGGGCTTTTATGACATCGCTGCTGAAACGGACATATGGTAAAACGGAACGGGTGTGAGTGCCTGCGGAATTTTAAGGGAGCAGCTTATATTCAGGTATTGTCTTTCTCTCCCCCCCCCCCCAATTTTAAAGATGTGGCTTATATTCAGATACAGCTTATATTCGGGCCAATTCGGTAAATATCTCACTCAATGAAAAGAAGTGGTTGTTAAGGCTGCAGGACTACACACACTTCCTACTAGCGCATATGTCCAACTATGTTAAGCACTTACATCACTAGGCAGAAGTGTTTAACTCAATGGGACTTCACACCCTTCTAGTTGTGCTTAGGAGGACTGTAGCCTTAAGTGTCATTTCTGAGTAAACATGCTTAGGCTCATGCTGCATAGGTGCTTAACTTCAGAAGGATCATGTGGTGTTCAGGAGCAAAAAAGTACTATGAGTATGAAAACACTAACTTCCTTTATAACGTATTTGTTTTCAGCAAAATTTCCTGTTGGGGCACCACTTTTTTCATAAAGATCTAGAGTATCTTCTAATGACCAGATAGTGGTATCAATATGTCCATTGAGTAGGCTATATATTTTTCCCCAAATGTTTCTTCTGTTTTTCCTTCTCCCATTAATGCAATAATTTTCAATGTAGTCTCTGAGATCAGTAGTGGATCACATACTGGATAAATGTCAATTTCTGGAGCAGTTTTTTGAACAAAAACTGAAGCTAAATTTGTTAACAGTAGCACACATTTTGGAAGTGTTCAGGGGCTACCAAAACTGGCAGCTTGTGACCAGAATTTACTTTAAAAGGGGGGATCTTTAATTGGTGTTTCTGGGAATTTTGCATACTATATTTGATGAATCTCATTTGGGACCATGTTTTGCAGCATCCACATCCTGGTCTGAATCTGAAAGAAAGTGCACACACACGCACGTGCACGCGCACGCACACACACACACACACACCAGAAAGAAAAAGGGAAAAAGAAGAAGACAGTAACTACAAAATACTCATAGTATAATTTCGCCCTGCACGAATTGTGATGCACCAAGCCAAACACAGTCAGTCTGCCATTTATAGAAACCTATCAAGGGCTTGATAAATGCCTGCTTTTTGCTATCTTTTGGGACTCAAAAAAGAGGAGGCTTGGCAGTCATAATATGTGTCTGGTGAACTATGTTGGACTTCGTGGACACTGATGTTTTGTTATGAAATTAACAAAGAAAAGGATGGAAACAAGGAGGAAATGCAACCACTGGCTAACATCTCTAATCTTACTACATCATAAAAGAAGTTCTAAGGATGGACAAGTCAAAGGATGAGCCACTATCTTTCATTGTACTTGTGCAATTTGAGAAACCATAACTGCTGATTCCCCATATGGCCTGATTAAACACAAATCATTAGATTTCCCCTCAGGTATCTATGCTATGATGTAACTGAGTTTATGGACAAGGGGAGTGCAGGGAATGATGCAGTTTTATATTAACAAGGCTGCAGCACAACTGAGAAGCCAATCTTTTTTGTATCCATCATTCAAAAGATTTACAAATCTGAGAGGAAACCACAGTATGTGTCAATCAAATGGGGGAAGGAAAGATGTAAGGCAACATCAAAATAGTGTTAGGTTCAGAAGTGACCAACCATTGGATGGAACCAAAGGGATGCTTAAGCAAGCCTAAGCGCACATATGGTACCCAATTTCCACATATTTCCCCTTCCAGCTGCAACACCTCCACCACATCCCATTCTGTTCCTAAGGGTCCCCAACCATCAGGAGCTGCTTTTGAAAAGCACAGTTGAGTGCAATGGAAAAGAGGAGATGGGGGACCTCTGTGCCACAAGGGAAAATCCACTTGAGATTCTTAGGGTTTATCTCACTTTTTATGATCAGCACCCAGCAAACATATAAAAACATGAGAAAAATAAAAGAAATAAATCAATAAAAGAAAATCAGATGGGCCCACTCCCCACCTTCAGTTTAATTATCAACCCAGAGGTCACCCTACATGAACAGTACAGTAGTGGTGAATTCAGAAGTGCAGGGTCCCTTCATGATAGTCATAGCCATGCTCCATCTCTGCCACACACACCTCACAACCACGCCTCCTCACAGACACACTGCCTTCTAAGGTTCTACAATAATCCTATAATTATACAGCAACAATAATTAGGGATGCATTGCAACAATCAATTGTTGCAAGCATTGCCTTTCAGCTAGAACTGCTATTTTCTGTGCGCATAGATGGGCCAATGATTTGGAGTGCTCCGATACATTCTTCTGGAGTGACTTAATGGTCCATCGGACTTCTTTGATGGTCCATTGTATGTAGAAGAACTTGCCCACCACCCTCTTGAAACTGAAGCACCTTGGGTTTTCAGTGTTCCTAAATCCTTAGCTTCGGAGCATACAGAACAATGCCTCCTCAATCATCTTTGTATGCACCTTTTCCAGAGCGATACTACGAGCCAGTCCTCAGCGACTGACTCACCTCTTGTCTCCAACCAGTGCAAAGGGTGAGAAGACTTCTCTGTAGCTAAAAAGCAAAAAAAAATTTTTAGCTAAAAATCTACTGAGAGATGGGGAGCCTTCTGCAGAAATAGTAATAGGTTCTTTGGTCTCCTATGATCCCAGAACACTATACCTTTGTGCATGAGTCTCACTGACTGCCTTTAACTGTGTTCCAGGGAGCCTTGGAACCTTGGAAAACAGCTCTATAAAAGACCTCGGGATTCTCAACATTTTACAATAACTAGGATCCATTGGGGAATAGTTAAACTGATGTAAAACCACTGAACTAGTGGTGATATACCTCCTATTTCTCCCATTTTTGCCTTACCCCACAGAGAGGGAAATTGATGAATATTCTGCAGCTGGCTTGGGGATTCCTAATGCATGCAGCTACAGACATTCCTCTTTCTCTCTAGGGACAATGATGAACCAACTGCCTCCTTCCATACTATCCTTGAGATGGAAATAGCACAGAGCACACAGGAAAGCATAAAGAAAATGAATCAACTCTCTCTTGCACACATAATTTAGAAACAGATTATAACAGAACACATTCCTTTTCTTATCTTAGGAACTACAACACCCAGTATAATGTGCAGAAATCACTTGGCAAATGATGTAACCAGAATTTATACATGTAGGCTTCGACAAGTATATGTGGATTTCTGGCTACATCAAAGCTTCTGTCAGTGACAATCAGTGTGTCTGTAAGGATGGAACAAACTCATCATCTGTCTATAGCCAGGCAGCACTACTGACGACAATATAGAAGTCATATTCAAAGTTGCAAGCTTGAGCTATTGGGCCTCACTTCCAAGGTTCTCAGAGATGTTGGTTTGAAGCAGTGAGTATCACTGAGGACATGAAGTTCCTATATAATCTTCTCCTTTCATTTACATGAAATGAATGGAAAATCCAGCCGCACACACATATGCCTGACCTTGCATCAGGACATAAATACTTTAGTTCTATCAATCAGCAGAGACTTTTTTTTTGTACAATTTTGGCCCTCAGCCTTCCATAGTTTAAAATAAAACTCTCTTTTGCAGAGTCAAACAAGCTTTAAAGTTTAAACTAAGAGCTGATTTTTTTTAAAGTAAGCACTGAAGTTAAAACTCAAATGGGTATGGAAAATATAAGCTTGTAAGTAATGTTTTAAAGAGTTGGTGTGATTATTGACAGACAAGTTAATATTATAAAGATGAATGCTAAAATAAGCAGTCAAATCAATCTATGATAGATAGATGATAGATAGGTAGGTAGGTAGGTAGGTAGATAGATTAGATAGATTATAGATGGATGGATGGATAGATTGATATGATGACTGTTTAAACTCATCACTCTGATCTGAAAATCACAGGTCCCATGATCTCGCCTTTAGTAGGAGGGTATGAGGATAATCATGAATGGATAAAACGATTCCCCATTTGACACTCAGCAGATGGTCCATCTGTCCTTGCAGTCAATTCTCAACTGGGCATTAGACATATAAGCCACCATATGGCTAGGAAACACAGACACTATGAGCATCAGAAATGGGTTGCTTTTATAAATATGTTTTGGAAGGGGCAAAGGAAGAGGACCAAATTTACCTGTAAATGTGGAATAATCAACAATTTGTAATAGTTTACAATGTAAATTGTAGTGGACATCACAATATATGTGCAATCTTTCTTTTTTAAAGTTTTTAAATTTAAACCATTTCCCTCCAGTCGTAGGAAGAAATGCATTTCCCCTTCACCATATTTATTTTGTAAAGATTTTTTTCTAAACCTAGACAATAAGCATTATTGGGATTTCCCCCTAAAAACAATTAGTTATGTAAACATTGGAGCTGAGCAAAAATAGCACCTTATACACAGACACAGACACAGACACAGACACACACACACACACACACATATACTCCCTTATATTTTTCTAAATGAAAGCTATAGAAAGATGTGGGAGACAGTGCTACAATTACCACAGAGTGAATAAAATACTGAAGGAAATCAAAATTACATTAGAATTATTATTTGAAACATAGGAATAATCTGTCCTCAAATCTGTATAAAGTGGTATCTCGGGTTACAGACACCTCGGGTTACAAACATTTCGGGTCACAGACTCCGCTAACCTGGAAGTAATACCTCGGGTTAAGAACTTAAGAACTTTGCCTCAGGTTGAGAACAGAAATCGCATGCCAGTGGCGCGGCGGCAGCAGGAGGCCCCATTAGCTAAAGTGGTACCTCAGGTTAAGTACAGTTTCAGGTTAAGAATGGACCTCTGGAACGAATTAAGTTCTTAACCTGAGGTAACACTGTAAGACAAAAAGGTTAATGCTGAGCATAATGCCTGGAGATCAGGAACCTCCAGTTCTGGGAAAAACCTACTATTTTAAAGTTGGTTTGGTTCAGAAGAGATTGCAAGATTATTAACTTGAATTAATATAATCATTAACTATTATTTAGATGACGAAAAACAGGAGACACCATTACAGGCTTGCCAAATGAAGTGGAAATGACTTGAAATTGCCTAAAAGACAACCCATCATTCAATGACAGAAGGTGGATCTGCTATGAACAAAAAGCAGCAAAGGCAGCAGACATAGGCACAGACCACAAACTATACAGGGGATATTCTTGCAAGACTCAAGTGCTACCAGAGTTTCAAGATGCTTGCCAGGACTTCTGTGTGAAGGGAAATGCTTAATACTCTTTCCCCAGAGGCTGCTCCTAGTGTGAGTGACACAGCTGGCTTTTAAGCCTCGTCCTGTTTCATTTCAGCCTCACCAAACTGAAGCACCACACATTTCTAGATTGAGTGTGCAGAACTAATCCTCAGGATGGTGATCCTGTTGAGGATAGATGCCTCCCTTAATCCAGAATGCGGCAGCTAGACTGCTGGCTGGGAGTGGTTGGCGAAACCATATAACACTGGCTCCCAGTATGTTTCTGAGCACAATTCAAAGTGTTGGTGCTGACATTTAAAGCCCTAAATGGCCTCGGCCCAGTGTACCTGAAGGAGCATCTCCACCCCATCGTTCAGCCTGGACAGTGAGGTCCTCTGAGGATCTTCCCGCGGTTCCCTCACTGCAAGAAGTGAGGTTACAGGGAACCAGGCAGAGGGCCTTCTCCCTGTGGAACACCGGATGTCAGGGAAAGAAACAACTATCTGACTTTTAGAAGACATGTGAAGGCAACCCTGTTTAGGGAAGTTTTAAATGTTTGATGTTTTATTGTGTTTTTAATATTCTGTTGGGAGCCGCCCAGAGTGGCTGGGGTATGTATAAATAAATAAATAAATAAATAAATAAATAAATAAATAAATAAATATCCCTACTATTGTATCCATGGCCATTTCTTTTTTGTCATGGACAGGGTGAGGGCCACTATTTCTGAGAGTACACACATGTCAGAACCCTATCCCAGTTGTTAGGGCAGATTATGTTGGTGGCTGTAATAGTTGTAGGGTCCCAAGAGTCTGCTTTTCAGGTGCCCTGGAGACTTTTCACAGTATTTCATCTCTCAAGGAACATTTTTTAGATAGATATAGATAGATAGATAGATAGATAGATAGATAGATAGGTGATTGATAGATATAGTTGTCTGTGGTTCCTTCAGTTTTCAGTACACCACTTAGAGAAATTTATAAAATATTAAGTGGTATAGAAATTAAATAATAATAATAATAATAATAATAATAATAATAATAATAATAATAATAATAATAAGCCCATGCACCACAAATTTTGCCAAAAGTCATGCCTATGAGTTAAAAGTAGCCATTTCTTTTAAATATTGAGGTGCTGAACACGAATATGACAATATCGGCTACAGTTTCTTAGAGATCCGCAATAGTTTATTATATACTCAATAGTAGCCTATGAACTCCAGCCCAAAGTGGAGGCCAGTCAATCAGCTCTCACAGGAGGGTAGACATTGCTCCTGGGCTTGGTGTGAATCCAGAATGGAGCATCCATTTTAGCAGCAGCAAGGAAACTCAGATCAGGGAGCCACATAGAGCTCTCCATGCCTCTCTCCCAGCTCTTGGGACTCCCCCTCAGGCCACACCCTCTCCTAAACTTTCAAATGTGCTCTGCTAGTGCTTTTGCATGGCTGGAATGCGTCCTTGAACCATGGTCGTGCCTCTTGGGAATACCGTGTTTTTAAAATAGTGCAAAAACATGAGAAGGGCAGGGCATATATCTCTCAAATAAAACCAACATATACTGATGGAGCAGCTCAACCAGTCAATGTTTACTATGCAGGGGATATTAAGATTTATCACATCAGCTTTTCAAAAGTAGGAAGTGGATGTTCTTGAATAAGTTGTTGCTATCTTTTATGAGGCCATGATGTTGTAGGCCATTGGATTGTTACTTCAAATAAGGGCTCTTAGGGGTGTTTGAGAGCTCACTTAGTGTAGATGCTGCTGTGGATTATAGCTTCCAATCAGCACCACTTCAGGATGTGCATGTATTCAATTTCTGTGCTCTTTGAAAGAGATGACAAGTGAGTGACAAAGGGCAGACCACATTTTTTGCTATTGCCACTGTCATCTTTATGGGCTTGCACAGGAAATTAAGCCAGAGATAGATAAAGGCAACATACATTTCAAAATACAACTCCTTTGAGATTCCTAAATGAACAACAGACTAGTAAAAGTTCAGATGCAAAATGACGTGAGAGTCTGCAGCATCATTAAGCCTTAAGAAAATCAGATGCAGACAAGCTATAAAAGTGTGGCTCATAAAAGAGCTGATGCACTGATGTCAGGAAGTAGTGAATAAGGCTTCTGATTAAGCCTGAAAACCTATGAACTTAATCTCCTCTCTTTCCCTGCAATTCTAACGGTGAATGTATTTGGGAAGGATATGTTGACCCAAATGGGAAATGGAATTATCTACTTCCTGGAAGATCAATTCCACGAGTAAATCTGAATTACATATTTAATATCTCATTGTCCTTAATCAGTTCCAGTCTGAATTCACCATTCCTAATCACTGGTAGGTCTATATAGCAGAAGATACTACACTAGGTAACCAGGGGAAGATTTGCTTGAATGCAAGTAGAACGCCTTATGAAATTGGGGGTCTTGCTTTATTGACCCATTCCAAAAGCAGACCTGAACACAGACTGGAACTGGTTCAGATAATGAAATGGATATGAAGTATATGCCAGATATATCATATGTGATGCACATGTAGGATATATCATAAACACCTACTTTTCTTGCAGAGGGATGTTTTAGGCTTTGAAAATCAAATGAGACCATCATTGCACTTAACGAAATATTTAATGCATTTCCCCCCTATCCATCTGTCTAAACATGTCCAAGGATAACTGCATTTTTACAAGCTTATGCTATGAACCAATGCAGCTCATACTGCTGGAAACAAATTGGATCCCTATCCCAGAACAGTCACTGAAGTGGTTATCGCATGACTGCCCCCTGGACTTAATGCATAACAAAGTACTAATTACCGCACAGGGCAGTCAGTTTGCATGATAAGAGAACGGATGGTCCACACAGCCTTTTGGCATCCTCTTAACTATAAATGCTTGTAAGACGAAAGGACAAACAGCTATTAGAGAAAAAGTTCCATAGATAAACAGGGAGGAGTGGATAGATACCAGGTAGGTAAATTAAGGGTCTGACTTCAAGCTATTCAAGCTACACACTTCAAGGTTATAGCAGGAAATTCAGGTCGACAGACACTCTTCCCACAATTCACACTTTTGAATATGGGGTAGGGGGAGGAATACCCCAGTGGCATGAGTTAAGGGCAGGATGTCAACTCAGATTTTCCGTTCTAATCCCTTTCCTCCTCTTGGGTGAATAAATACGTTTAATGTGATTGAAACCCTGTTCTCTTTGTGAGTACCCTTTGATAGCAACTATCAACTGAAGACTTTCAGCTTTTTCAATTCCCCCTTTATGTGGATTCAGAAAACAGAGTTATAAATTCACCATAGTCTAAACTTATCATGCTGTCTAAGGCTCATTTTTGAACAGCTGACACAAGTTAGAGGACTATGCTTCTCAGAGCAATCAGCACAGCCCACAACTTTGATACATAGGAACAAGCCCAAATTGTTGAGCTTTTTGGCGGAAACATACCCCAAAAATAGAGATTTTAGGCTGTTTGAGCTGTTTTCACCTGCTTTTTCCATCCCATCATACATCCGGGTTCCCCCTGACATTTTGCCAATTTGGCAAAATTCCCCCTGGCATCATTTTTACAGCTGGATATGTCAGGAAAATTCCTGACATATGGCAGGCCTAGGAGAATGTGATGTCAAGTGTGGGGCAGTTGGGCATTGTTTAGGGGAAACCGACCCCGTAAGCCAAATTAAGATCCCTCCCAGGTGAAATGAGACCCACTAGATGGAGATTCCCCACCGCTGGTATTGAGGGCTATCAAAAATAGGGTATAAATTTGGAATTATGGCACGTGATTACTACCACTCCACTTTCCACCCCTGTGAATTCTACCTAGGATGGCCATATGTCCTACTTTGTCATCTCTTTGGAGGGCTGTCAGAGACTAATCCTATGTTTGAAAGGCTGTCTGTTCCAAGTCTGGTTTTAAAGACGAAGCACCCTATGAAGGGAGTTGAAGGTGCCCATCAACAGTAAGCATCTCAACAGCAGACTGAAAAAGCACCAGACCACTGTTTCCCCTGCTATGGGGAAATATATTGCATTTCTATTTAACTAGGGTAATTATTGCTAGCCTTGCTGCTATACATGTAGTTTAGCATATGAAAAATTTAAACAAATATGTGTCTTTCCTTGTTCTTTTTGGTGATGGTCCCCCCCTCTTTTTGATGATGTATAAGTGGCCAAATAAATTCCATCCAGTGAACTTTCATGGCAGAGCAGATAAATCTCCTGCAGACCTATCAAGAGTTTCATCCACAACATGGCACACATATGAATCGGGGAAGTAGGTCACTGCAGCCTGCAGCAGTTCAAAAGCTACTTTATCATACACTGCGTTTAAGCTAAGCTAAGTTTTAGAGGACTGCTGGCCACTTCATATCAGCTGTACCTTTCATGTACACATTTCTACAACGTGGACATAAAAGAAACAAAGCATTCAAATAGAAAGGAAACTGGGATAGCCCAGGAAACAGATGGCTATGAAGGGAGCAAACCATGACCTCAGAAAATGTGGGTATCATTTTCATCACTTATTCTCCCAGGTTTGTGGCTAAGTAATTGGATTAGATCATTATAATCTGGATTTGAATGTACAAGCAGCACAAACACAATTTAGACAATTATGACTTAAGATAGCCTGACGAGAATTTCTGACGGGCACCTCATCAAATAACACTGTTGTTTGAACTTCATCTAGGAGAATTTACACACTGCGCTGTCTTTATTGTTTATAATCAGGGCTCGCAAATGTGTATCAGATGGAATTTAAAAATATATATATATAAATCCTAAATCACACCGTTTGCTTCATACCAGAACTAATCTCTAACATTTTTTGATTAATGTATTTACAGTGAATGTGCCCCCTGGAAATTTAGTCTGGTTTTTTTTTTTAAATAAAAAAAAATAACCTCATTTGCTATGCACACTGATTAAATATTCATTAATAATAAATAGAATTAAAGAGGCTTGCTGACAAATTATATTTCTCCCTGACTAGAACACGCACACACAAAAGAGACAGAACTGATTGGATTTTAAATGGCTTTCTATATTTCTTTCATGTTTAAACTTCAATGTTTATCAGGGGAAATGAACATTTTGACTAATCGTTCATCTCCCCACCCCTTGCCTGACCCGAAATGGGTCTAACAACTAAATGTAAATATTTTGTATGTATATAAAATGT
This sequence comes from Lacerta agilis, assembly GCF_009819535.1. Lineage (NCBI taxonomy): Eukaryota > Metazoa > Chordata > Lepidosauria > Squamata > Lacertidae > Lacerta > Lacerta agilis. Next base: position 36,799,705 of record NC_046316.1, read on the forward strand.
TTGCACTTACAGGCCACTAATTAACATTCTTGAAATCATTTTTCTGCTGTAGAGAGATTCAAATCCCCATTGTCTTTTGCAGATCAGGGTTTTTTATTTGTGGGGAGGAAACCACACGCACACACCACCACCTTACCAGGGTCTATATTTGTAAAGGACAAAAATACACTAGCATTCACCTAGCTGTGTTTATAATGACACGAAACCTGAAAACAAAAAGGAAATAAAGGTAGGGTAAATCAGTCTACAATCCTAAAGGATAGAGAGTATGTGCTCCTCCATTGGTGGAGAGGAGCTCTCCAGACAGGGTGGCACTTGTGCCTTAAGGGGAACTGGTGATGTGTTGCTGGCAACAGCTCTTGAAAGGAGGGTGTGCTCAGGATGGTTGTGGGAGGCCTTGGATATAAAAACAACTTGCCCTTGAAAATGGCAAAGCCATGCCAGCCTTGAAGCAGAGTGATTTTCCATGCCACTGATGTCAATCAAAGGGAAAACGGGGGGAGGAGAAGCAAAACAGAGACAAAAATAAATACAAACATTCTGCAAGAACCTTCTGCCCTGGCAGGAGTGAGACACCAGGACACCAGGGTATAGGAAGCAGCAGTCCCTCCATCACAGGAACTAGCCCTCCTACCTTAGGATTGCTCAACAAGTCGGGGGGGGGATGCAATGTTATACATTCAGTCTGAGTTCAGACCTGGCTTCAGAACTGAATCAGCCTACCGTAGCAACTCAGTGGGATGCGTATCACAGGCACTGTATTATGGTGGTTCCATTCATATTTTCAGGGCCATGTTCTGAGAGTAGCACTGGGTCCTTCGCTTCCAGGTGCTTGTGCTATGGGATTTCATAGGGATATCTGTAAGGATAACTAGCCTCATATCACCAACAGGCTTCAATCTAAATAATGTATGAAGGGGTTAAAACCATAAAGCAAGCCGTCCTGCCAGACTTAGCTCACTTTAGAAAGGACTAGGCAATCAAGCCTTTGTTCCCTTCTATCTGAGAAGCTCAACATGTGAGGACGTTTGAGCTGGTTGCTCCAAGCTCAGATTGCATGGTTCTAACAAGCCACTCTTGAGTTCATGTACTAATAATTTAGGAACTTCCACTACTTTGGAACTAAGCCAAGTTTTACTGCCTGTGCAACTTTTCTGACTGATGTATGGGAAAGCACATGAACCTGACCTTTGAAGGGTTTGTAAGTAAACTACAGTGGTACCTTGGTTTACGAACTTAATCCATTCCAGAAGTCCGTTCTTAAACCAAAGTGTTCTTAAACCAAGGCGTGCTTTCCCATAGCAGCGTGGGGACTCAATTTACACTCAAAAACCAAAACACCTACTTCTGGGTTTGCAGCGTCTTAATCCAAGTTGTTCATAAACTAAGCTGTTTTTAAACCAAGGTACCACTGTATTTTAAACTTGCCATATGCGTGGCCTTTTCCCTATGCTGGGTGAAGAGGGAACCTTATTAAGGGGTCACTTTTTGGAGCACAGAAGGGCAAGTATTTTAAAGGTCTAACACACTTTACTTTGCTGCATATTTTGTGATTTTTAAACTTTGCTGGGATTCTCTCCGCAAAGAAGAAGAAGAAGAAGAAGAAGAAGAAGAGGAGGAGGAGTTTGGATTTGATATCCCGCTTTTCACTACCCGAAGGAGTCTCAAAGCGGCTAACATTCTCCTTTCCCTTCCTCCCCCACAACAAACACTCTGTGAGGTGAGTGGGGCTGAGAGACTTCAAAGAAGTGTGACTAGCCCAAGCAGCTGCATGTGGAGGAGCGGAGACATGAACCCGGTTCCCCAGATTACGAGTCTACCGCTCTTAACCACTACACCACACTTCCCCTAAACCTGGATCTTGCCATCCAGGGAATTCTCCTTTTATACCTATTTTTTCCCCTTGCTAACAACACTATCTTCTCCCCAGTGCTATGTAAAATCTTTATGAAGTCATTGGGAATGGTCATTATGAGCTTTGGAGCAAGGCGTCACCAGTATGACACACAGCTCTACTTTCAGGGAAGGCTGTGAAAGCTTTAGGTCACTGCTGGGATGCAGTGGTGGACAGAAGCTTTTGGGGTGGCTTGTTCCCACGTCTGAGAAATAGGTAAATTACCTGTTCTGGATGTGGTCGCACTCCCCCTGAAGAAGCAGGAGAGAAGCTCCTTGATACATCTTTGTCACTAGAGCCAGCAAATTCCACAAGAACAGCCACGCTAGCCTATAGAACAGGGATGGGGAACCTATGGCCTAGCAGATATTGCTGGAATAAACACTCTAATCATTGGCTCTGTTGGCTGGAGCTGACAGGAGTTGGAGCCTAATAATATCTTGAAGGGAATTAGTTCCCCATCCCTGTTGTGCAACTTGCTTATTGCTGCAGACGTGCACAGCTTGTCTTTTGGATACTTCTGGCATTGTGAATGTGAGGTGGGGGGGGGAACGGGGTATGGAAGGTGAGGGAGCCAATGAAGATCACACAAGGGCTTCTTGGAAATAAATAACCTCTCATTAATAATGAAATTTGCTATTAATCGTCTCAATTATTATTCACAAAGCTGTGTTTGCCAAGAGCCCTCTAAAGAAAGTTTTATACCCAGCAAGAATTGATGCAAAACTTTGGGACGAATGAAGTAACTTCACTAATTTGCCCCTTTCAAAACCCAAATGCAAACGTGTGATGTTGAAATCCACAGTTTTACCAGCCAATTAAGTCTTTACCTCAGGCTTCTCCCAAGCTTTCTTTGTTATATCGCCTCTCCACTCATGAACCAACTGTGTTCAAGACTCTTCTCTTATTCCAGAGGTGCAGAGAATGGTGACCCAATAACTATTCCTCTCAGTGCCCGCTGCCCAGTTGTGGAACGCTCTCCTCAGGGAAGCATGCCGGGCACCTTCACTGTTTGCTTTTAGGCGGTTAATTCTCTGCATATTTTTAGTGAGGTGGGGTTGAAGTAGATTTGCTTTTTTATGCATATTATTGAGAATAGTTTAGGTTATTCTTATTCCTGTTTTAGATCATGGCACAGACAATAACCTTTCCTCATACAGAAGTGCATCCTTGCACTGTTATGAAGGATGGACAGAATCCAGTTGGTGCTTTTGCACTCCTAGAAGAATTTGTTTACCCAGTAGAGGCAACTGCTAATATAAGAGGTGAAAGAGGCAATTTTTGCTGACTGCTCTTTCCCAGTTACCTTCCACCCTGTACTGGAGAGTCCCCCAACTCCCCAGAGGCATTTTTCTTTTGGGGTGCATGTGGGAAACGACAGGACTAATAAGCAAAGTTTGCCTGCCCTTCTCTCCTGTTAGCAGATGCCTCCATTGAATCAAAAGCTCTCCTGTTAGTGTAAGAGCACTTCCTGGGTTCCACCCAATGACTACAAAGTTATTTGACTGATAAATAGTGAATATGTGAATTACAAATCACCAAGTGCGCTAAAACAGCCTGTATAAGATAAATAATGTAAATGCTGCTTATAGTATTAATTCCCCAAAGAGAGTAAAGTTCAGCAACAATTCAGTAAGACTATTTGGGCTCTAAATGAAAGAGAATGGATGCCACATGCTCCTATCTGAAAATTACATCCACCTGATCTTAATTACACATCGCCTATTAAAAACATTATTCATGGAGAAGCTTGAGTCACTACAATGCTGATCAGCACCCCTTTTCCTTTTATTGTTCCCAGAAGCAACCGTGTTCGATCGTTCTCTTAGCCCCTGCCATGTGCTTCTGTTTGAAAAAACGGAACTTCCATCAAAGCAGGGTTTGTCTAATCAATGAACCTTGTCAAGAGTCAGGCAGGTTTATGTAGCAATCACAGGCTGGTCTTTTGGTACTCTAGGGTCGCTTCTTGAAATGATAGGCTCTCTTGCCTGCAGACATTTCCCAAAGCTTTCCCAGCCCACAAACACAAATGTGACCAACCACTATAAAACAATGGCCTCTTGTCTGCTGGCCCCCACAGACAAGGGCGTCCCAGTGAATCGCTGGCAGATGGGAGCAATCAATTCTTTACCAATAAACACTATCACTGCCTCAAATGCAACAGCTGTGAAGAAGCTTAACAGATGTAAGGGCTTTTAAAAAATGGTAATTAAAGTGGTTAACCCTTATAGTCTAGGAAGATGCCACTAACCAGAAGCAAAGGGGTCTCAGAGGAACTTTACGGACTCAAAAAGCTCAGTAAAAGTCACTGCTGAAAAGAGATGTATTTCATAGAATCATAGAACTGTAGAGTTGGAAGGGACCACAAGGATCATCTAGTCCAACCTCCTGCAGTGCAGGAATATGCAGCTGTCCCATGTGAATATTGAACCTGCCCAGGCAAATTTTGTGAACCACTGAATGGTCCTTTAAATATGTTTGTGGCATAGATATTTCTCCACTTTTTGAACATATACCAGTGAATGCTAACTGTCTAATTTAAGTGATTGTCAACTTTCACAGGTTTATCTGTGAGTTTTAAAGCTTTATTTTAAAAAAATGCCTGGGATTTTCCTCATTCACATGTGAATGTCAACATTTAAGACTTTCACTGTATCAAGCTACTGGTGCCTGCATGTATGCAACCCATACAGGCATATTGTGGGGTGAATAAACTTTGATATATTTTAATACACACACTATCCTATTATATCATCTTATTCCATTGTTTTATTGTATATCAGGCGACACCTGGATTTCTTTTTTTGTTAATGTTAAGCAGTATAGAAAATTTCTAAATAAATAAATATTCTTTCCATATAGAGAAAATCTGGAATATGTACTGGCTCTGAAACAGAGCGTTATAGTTTTAATACTAAGTAACAGTTTTGTAATGAGTGAAACATTTCAACGTTCAGTAAAATTTGGTTTTCAGATCTATCTGCCTAAGGCCAATTATTTTTCCTTAACACAACAGGACGAGGTGCCCTCTAATTGCCATTGACATCTTAACTGGCCATTTTAATAAAGCAGAAGTTTTTGGGTTTGTTTGTTTTTAAATTGCTTAGTAAAGCCCAGCAGGGAAATTTATCAAATTGTTTGCCAGTGGGAATAAGTAAAACAGTAATGAGAAACTGAATCTTCACTATAACCAACCCATTTTCCCAACTGTGCTACAAAAGCTACATTGGGCTCAAGCGCCAACCATGATGTCATTATTCCTGCCTCAGGAACTTCGTCTAATCTCATCATACAAGGTTATAAATTTAGTCTGGCAGTGTCAACTCCAAGCATTTCAACTTCTGTAAAATGGCTGGAACACTGAAGCAGAAGAACCAGACACCCCTTGCTTGTAAATGTTCAGGCTTGTTGTTGTTTGCTCAGGGTTAATCTCCACTGCCATAATCATTTATGCATAAATCTTCAAACACATTTTTAAAATGAAGAAGTCATTTGAAAAAGTTAGAATATATCTTGCATTTCAGTCTGAAACCATATCCACTTTCCTCTCAGCAATCAGCAACACAGCTTAAAAGAAGTTCAAAGTGCTCAGTTAATCACAACGACCACCTTTGCACATCACAGTAAGCCGCAAACCATCATTTACAGGACATGAGGAGATTGCATCCCCTTAACTCCTCCCTTCTTGTATTGGGAAGAACCAAGCCATGAGGCACGAGATAGCATTGTGTCACTCCAAATAAACAATGATGGTAAGTCAGCATTTGTTCTTGATTTAACAATCACGGTTTATCTGGAATGAAACAAATCACAATCCCTGGTTTGGACGTAATGCTAAACCAGGGATCGTGTTTTGTTCACATACTAACAGTGAGGAGCAAGGCAGCCCATACAGCCATTTTCACAGTAAACCAGGTGTGGGGAGCATTTGGATCTCCAGATGTTGCTGAACTACAAATCCCATCAGCCCCAACAAACATGATCATGGATGATGGGAATTGAAGTTCAATAATATCTGGAGGGCCAAAGGTCCCCCTCACCCACACCTGATGGTTAACTAGGTTTACTGTGACAAACAAATAGAGCCCATGTGATGGTCTATGTATCTTTTAAATATAGGTCTTTCACAATGGGATTTCAAGCTGAATTAAGTTTGGTAAAGTAACAGAGAATACTCTATAGTTCAGGTTCCCCAATTATTAATCATATAATATTACAAAAGATAATCTTTACTTTCAAGAAGTGGCTTTCGTCTACTAAACTGTATACCTTACCACATTTTATAACATGAAACTTGAAAAAATATGTCAAAATGTATCTATATTCTAGACAAATAGCATGTACATTTATATAAATTGAGGCTGAAATATTACACACACGTACTTGGAAGTATCATGGAACTTAGTGGGATTTACTGCTGAGTAATATTTGTATGGCATTGTGTTGTAAATTAAATTTGTTGATTGCTTGACCTAAACTCCAATGTCTTAGCCACCAAGTATAACCAATAGCTTGTTGCATGGATTAGTACAGTCTGATAAGGACTGAGCATGCTCAATAGCTACATAATATTAAATTCAAATGAAAAATAAAAAGAAATGGGGGGAGAAAACAGAAAAGGACTATTATGGAGGAGGGAATAGTGACTGGCTAGAACCCTGAACAGATGCAGTCCTGGGAATACTGCTGCAACTTGGTGTGTAGTATCTACCAAACCCTTTAAATACGAGATAATGATATTTAACACTACACGGCACATATTATTGGTTGGAGCTCCCTCAAGTGGATGACTGTAGAATGGGAAATAAAAGAAGAATGAACTTCATCGTGTATTTCAAATACATGTAACTCTAAAATGAATACCGGTATGTCGCTTTTGGCATTACTTTCTTATATAGTAATCAAATATGCTTGGGATCATCTCCTAAGTGAAGAAATCAGCTACTCTGCTGGCATTCAAGCGACTTCAAGAAATGCTACTGAATTTGTAGTTTTTGGTGGGAACAACTGAAACCAACATATTTGCCTTTGAAATCTGCCTTTTGGTGGGAACAACTGAAACCAACATATTCGCCTTTGAAATCAATGGGACTTACATCTGAATAAACATGACTAGAAATGGGCTGCAATGCTGCAGTGCTTACTTCCTGAAGCAAGAAAGTAATGAGTGGAAGTTACTTTTAAGTAAATATCATTAGGAAAGATTGTGCTTAAGTGCGATCTTCTTAATCTGCTTTAACTCATTGCAGTTTGGGGTATCTCATTTGTTTGAAAACAGTTTCTTTTTACTGGAATCCAAGACTTCACATCTCCAAAGAATAGCCTTGGGGTGGGGTAAAGTTTGGTGATGCATGGGTGGCAGGCAGTGTTGGCAAGCAACACAAACAGGGCCACGGTGCCATAACTTAATATTTACATAAAAGGTAAAGGTAAAGGGACCCCTGAACATTAGGTCCAGTCGCGGACGACTCTGGGGTTGTGGCACTCATCTCGCTCTATAGGCTGAGGGAGCCGGCGTACAGCTTCCGGGTCATGTGGCTAGCATGACTAAGCCGCTTCTGGCGAACCAGAGCAGCGCACGGAAACACCGTTTACCTTCCCACCGGAGCGGTACCTATTTATCTACTTGCACTTTGATGTGCTTTCGAACTGCTAGGTTGGCAGGAGCAGGGACCGAGCAACAGGAGCTTACCCCGTTGCGGGGATTCGAACCACCGACCTTCTGATCAGCAAGCCCTAGGCTCTGTGGTTTAACCCACAGTGCCACCCGCGTCCCTAATATTTACATATATCTATCTAATTTCCTAAAGATTCAGAATTCAACTGGAGAAAAAATAGCCTCCACATTTACTGGAACACAGTTAATGCATGAAATAAACCAACCAAACACAAATAGTTATGGGTTTTAGATAACCACTGAGCATTTAGCAAAATTGGTTTGCCTAAGGAATAGGCCATCAGAATGCTTGCTTATAAGGTGGCGAATGAGTACATATAATATCAGCTTCTCACCTTTGGGCAACTCCTTGAGCTTCAAATTTATTTCCAAAAAGGTTGGTGTTTTGACTCTGTCCTCTCTTCTCCTTTTCTTTCCTTCGTCTTCAAATATATCTGTATAGGCCTTTGTATATCCAGTATTGGTTCCTTTTTCTCTTGGCGATTTTATGTGCATTGTTTTGCATCCTTTCGGTTTCTTCGCTTCTCAGGTGACACTTCCACCAACATTCAAGCCAAGAGATCTTGTGCTTTCTCATGATAGTAAGTTAACCTTCTCAGAGATTTTTCCATGACAGACCTTCTAGATCCAAGCAACTTTTAATTTCTTATTTCAATCCCACTTCGGTTTCCCTGTACGCTGATGTTGCTGGCTTCATTTCATCCAGGAATTCAAGTGCATTACACCTTAATCATGGTGCTATTTTTCTACTAGAGCTGTAGACCAACTTCAATGAAATTTTAGAACAAATCTCTCTCCTGCCCCCCATTTTAATGCCTGGGAATAGTTTCATATAAATGATTTCATGTGTAATGGAAATGAAACATGTATTTCTTAAATGATCACCACCACATATGATTAGGTGTAGTTCCCCATTTCTATTGGTTAAAAAACACTTTGAAATACAGTACCGTTTTTGTTGTCATTCAGCCATTCAGCCATTCATATTTTCGCCAGCCTGGAGCTCTTTGAGAGTCTTCCTTCAAGACATGTTAAGCAACTATGAACAACAGTAAAAAGGACCGAAGTACAAAACAGGACATGTTCACTTCTTTACAGAAGCAGTTTACTGCCTGCTTAGCAGGGAACCAAAATATATCCACTTCATCTGAATGAGTTTACTGCTTTTCATGTAAAGCTGAAGTTGTTTTTGAGCAGCAAAGTCAAGGCTTCCTTTAGAGAGAAGCCAGTAGTTGTTCATCAATTGGGGGTTTGTTTGTTTGTTTTGGCTTTCTTCTTTGACAATTCTAATACTGTACTAGTTTGTAAAAAGTTATACAGTTGCACTTATCAGAAGATCAGACTTCACTTCAAAATAAAATCCACACAAGTTCTTCTTTATAAAAATGGCCAAAAAGAGCAGATCTCCAGTCTTTATTGTCCAAGTACAGTTCACAGCCTAGTTTCTTGAAAAGGCAATGTCTCTTTCCTTACCATTGTTATATTGTTCCATATGAGACAGATTTCCTAGATTTCTCTCTGGGCTGAAAGAAAAAATATATATATAAACAATAGAAGCTAAAGTTACTTATGAATGGAGTATGAAACAAGACCTCTCTGTGTGTCTCAAACACATACCCCACTCCTTTGGGTCACATTTCAGTTTACCTTCCTCTGCCTCAGATAAACTTACTGGTGGAGAAACCCAATGTGCCCAAGTGATGGGGAAGATGAAGGGAGAAGGCAGCAATTTCGTAGCTGAGGAGGACCCTATACGAACAGGATGAGGAGCCAACTGCTTCTGCCCCAGGCTCAGCTGTGATGCCCCACTGCTGCCATCTGGGCACAGGCTGTACCACAGGGGTGGGCTAACCACTGACGAATTGGCCTTTTAAAAATTAACATTTGAACAAAGCACTCAGTGAAAAGCAAGCTGGAGCATATTGGATCATACATGCACTGGTCATTTGATTTCTGAGTATGAATGCCTATTTTTTTGTTAAAGTTATTGAAGACACTGACAGCACAATCCCATGCATATATACTTAGAAGAAAATCTAATGGCGTCCAGTAGGGCTTACTCCCAGGTTCATAGGGCTATAGGGCTAGGAGAGGAATTCAGCACGGCACTATTACAATTTTTCCATCAGTATAAGCATTTCTGATTAAACCATTTCCCCTCTCCTTCCCCATATACTATTTTTGGGTTCTCCTTATATCCCAGAGTTGATTTAGGGGAGGTGCATGGTCATATGGTGGTGGGTGGGAGGGGAGGGGAGGGAAGGAAGCCCCATTGCAATACAATTATTTAGCTGAATCCATCCCTTTGTTCAATGGGACTTGCTCCCAGATAATTGTTGCTTGGACTACAGTATAAATGAGCATACGGTCATTCTTTGAGCAGATAAAGTATTTCTTCTTCTCCACATTTTCTAGGGAAGTCTTGAATTCAGTATTTAAGTACAATTTTTCTGCTCTGGAATTTCTAGACTCAAAGCAAAGTCCACCAGGTCATCTAGAAAGCACAGCATCACTTTGCCTTTCAGATTCTTTGGCAAGCCAACCGGGGTGGGTCCAGGCTGTACAAGATCACATACAGCTTTACATAGCTGGCTGTCAAGCATCACAGGATCCAGCCCCCCACGGTAATAATAATAATTTATTATTCATGCCCTGCCCATCTAGCTGGGTTTCCCCAGCCACTCTGGGCAGCTTCCAACAGAATATTAAAATACAACAGTCTATTAAACATTAAAAGCTTCCCTAAACAGGGCTGCCTTCAGATGTCTTCTAAAAGTCTGGTAGTTGTTTTTCTCTTTGACATCTGGTGGGAAGGTGTTCCACAGGGCGGGTGCCACTACCGAGAAGGCCCTCTGCCTGGTTCCCTGTAACTTGGCTTCTCGCAGCGAGGGAACCGCCAGAAGGCCCTCGGCACTGGACCACAGTGTCCGGGCAAAATGATGGGAGTGGAGACGCTCCTTCAGGTATACTGGAGCGAGGCCGTTTAAGGCTTTAAAGGTCAGCACCAACACTTTGAATTTTGCTCGGAAACGTACTGTGAGCCAATGTAGGTCATTCAAGACCGGTGTTATGTGGTCTCGGCGGCCGCTCCCAATCACCAGTCTAGCTGCCGCATTCTGGATTACTTGCCAGGAATGGTAGGTTGCCAGGAATGGATAAGACAAGGAAAGTTCTTACCAATGCTGTTTATTCAATATACATAGAAAGAGGCTTAGAAATGCAGACACTTGAGGTAATGGCGCTGCTCCAAGTGAGTCGCCACCCCCTCCCACTTTCTTATTATGCAATATCACTATGGGTCCTGAAAATGTGCCTCCTGCCTCTGAGCTTCCTGCTCTCCTACTTTCAATGCCCGCTGGGTTCTGAGAGGGGGGGTCTGGAATGCTTTCTAAAGATATTATGTCTGTCGGCTGTCTCCCTTCTGGTGCTACTTCTTCCTCTCCCATTATTTCCCAGCTTTCCCCCTCATCTGCCTCTGAGCTGTGATCTCCCTCAAACCCCTGTTGTAATTCTGATCTGTCTTCTTCTTCTCTGGAAGGGTCAGGCTAGGGAGGCGGTCTCTACCATTCCTCCTCTGCCCAGTCTCTGACACTGGCTTTGTGAGAAGACAGAAGCAGAGCCTAGCAGGAAGCAGAGGACAAAGAGACAACTGGAAAACAAGAGACTTACCTCTAGCCGTTGCGTGGGCGTACTATGACCAAAGAATGAAAGCTAAAGAGAAAAATAAAAACAAAAATAAAAACTAAAAAAGGGGGAAACAAGGGAAAGGAAAGAGAGAAAAAGAAAAAGAAATTACAGTAAGCCTAGTGAGAAATGAGCAACAACTCGAGATGAGAGTAAAGCACAACAGTCTGTGGGAAAGAGGTGAAATAAGCATAGAACTAGGGCATAGTTCCAAACTGATCAGTATTTTAATGGATTTCATCCCCATGAACAGTATAGAGCAGACATCCTCAACTTGGTGCCTTCCAGAAGTTTTGGACCACAATTCTGATCACCCCTGCCTGACCATTGGCCGCAAAGACTGGGGATAATGGGATTGGATAACAAAACATCTGTAGGGAATCAGGATGGGAAAGGCTGAGAGAAAGGAGACTTGAAACTGGAACCCAAGAGGTTCAGAAAATGATGGGAAAACAAGTTAAATGAATCTTTATAGTTGCTTCTCCTTCCACATAATTTCCCATAATTGTTACTGTAATATCTCTGGGTTACTGACTTTAGTTGCTGGTGTGTAACTTTTAATGTCAATAAGTTATACAGTCATACCTCTGGTTGCGCTTGCTTCAGGTTGCGTTCGTCATGGGATACGAACGCACCGAACCCAGAAGTACCGAAACGGGTTACTTCCAGGTTCGGCGCTTTGAGCATGCGCAGATACGGCGCTTCAGGTTGCGGACCTTTCAGGTTGTGAACGGGGCTCCAGAACGGATCCCGTTCGCAACCAGAGGTACCACTGTATATGAGATTATGGATTTTGTGTATTGCTTCTACCCCTTGGTGCTGATGTGGTTATATATGTTACTGTCGTTATTTCTATTGTCTGGTTTCTGACCGTAATAAAGATCGTTTGATACTGTAATGTGAAAAGGGGAGTTTATGGCTGCATTTCATTCAAGCATAATAATAATAATAATAATAATAATAATAATAATAATTTATTTCTACCCCTCCCATCTGGCTGGGTTTCCCTCTGCCAACTTCCTCAATTCAAAGCCGAGTTGAAATTTCATGCTCTCTGTGATGTTAATCCCTTTAGCAGCAGGGAAAGTGTAGTATCCAGATAGCACAGCTATGCTTTTAACGATGCAGTCCTATAAATGTCTGTACAGAAGTAAGCCCCACTGAATTTACTGGGGCCCCTTCTCACATGTGCATATTCCTTGCCCTTTTCATTGCTTCTTATTCCCCCCCCCCCAAATAAAGTTCACTAACTTGTGAAAGTTGCATCAGAACCAGAATGTGAGCCCCTTGGTGCTACTGCAAGTCCAATACAGAACTCCTTTAACTTTTGTTAATCCTACACAGCAGGGGAAATGCCTGGCAGGCCAGAACCTTATCTCTTTTACTCCCTGTAGGCCAAATTGGGCAGGTGGGGTGGGCAAGGGCTACTCTTATGTCCTCTTGCGCAGCCATGTTCCTCTGGCACCAAACACTTTGCCTGCGGAACAAGCATACCACTAAATGGCTTCAATGTAGTGCTACATTGGATATAGCCCATTGTCTCCAGGCTGTTGCCTTCCTACCTGCCCTTTCCCTGAGGCCGCATCCACCGTACATATTTAAAGGAACTCTGGTAATTTTATTATATGAATATCCTGCCTTTCCTCCAAAGAACTCAGTGTGGCATACAGAGTTCTTCCCACCACAACTAGCACCACCCCATTTTAGCTTGACAACAGAGGTTGATTAGGCTGAGAGAGATTGACTGCCCCAAGGTCACCCAGAGAGCTCCATGGTTGCATGGGGGTTCAAACCATTGTATCCCAAGTCCTAGGCCAATACTATAACTATTACACCACGCTGGCTGTAACACACACACACTAGAATGAAATAAATTATGTGAAAACATATTTATGCTTGAAGAATCATTATTTGACTTCCAGAAGCCAAAACGCCAATTTAGTAAGAAACCACCCCTTTTCTACAACCCCATATGAATGTTCTTAATAACACTTGTGACTGAGCAGGTAATGATCAAGGCAATTCCTCCGTCCAACCAGATCATTTGGGAAATGACTAGCATTAAATGAGGCTGTTGGAAATAGTTATATACAAATCCTACTGCAATAGGCACACCTTATTCGCGTATTTCAGGGTTGTCATTACTATACATACCTTTTCTTCTAATTCCTTTATTTGTCTTTTTTGAGCTTCAATTCTTTCTTCTAGCTCTTTAATTCTCTGTGAAAAGTAAATTTCTGTGTGAATACTTCCATTCTGGGGAGTAACATTTTAACCTGAACATTTTTTCAAACACTTCAGGAAGGGGCTTAGCTAGGGGCTGTGATGCAGACACCTCTGATTCCTTGTATATGTACAAAATTCTGATAAATTTCACAATACCTCCAGTGCCTTGGTTCACATGAATGAACTTACAGGTCTGTGGCTGCAGACAGTCTTTCGGGTAGCTTGGTCCTGAGTTGTTGCTATATCATGGTTTAGAGTAACAGCGTGGATGAAACTCGGGTGCAATGAAAAGCCAGTGCACCTCTTTCGCAGGTTTCTATCTGCTTGAGGGAGCTTCTTCAACCAAGGAACATAAAAAAGTCCTTCTGGATCAGGCCAATGGGCCCATCTAGTCCAGCAACCTGTGGCCACCCAGATGCATGTAGGAAGCCTGAAAGCTAGACACAAGCACAACGGCACTCTCCTCTCCTATGGTTTCCAGCAAGTGGCATTCAGAAGCATTGGAGCATCTCCTCCTACCCAAAGCATACCTGTTGCGCATGCTGAATGTGCTCCATTCGTTCACGGAGGATCTGGGCATCCCTTTCTCGGAGTTCGCTCATCACCTGACGCTTCCATTGTTCCACAGCATTCTTCAGCTTCTCTCTTTCATCTTCTGAGAGGATTTCGGACATTTTGGCTCCCGCTTCCTGCTGCAGGGCATCGTAAAGCATGGCTTCCAATTCCAAAATGTGCTAAATGAAAGGAGGAAAGGGGGAATTATTTGTTCACTGTGAGGCTTGCTATTTGCATTAGGCTCTTGCAATACTTGCTCTGTGGCTTTTTGCCTTTTGTTCCTTGCTGTGGGTGCTTAATTGTGCTCGTGCATGCCAGTTTTTATTCACCACATACAAGATCATTGCCACCCAAATATCAGACCCTGTTCATAACTAATTTAATCCGGTTTTGCCCTTTTTCAAAGTTTTTGTTTGTTTGTTTGTTTGTTTTAAGAAAACCAGCTGCCAAAACCCTTTTTCTGATGACTGAAAGTCCTTTGTGCAACATTAAACCCCCGTTTGGAAGTACCCTGAGTCTAGCATGAGAGTGGGTCTGAAATATCCATTGTGTAAGGTGTGGTAAAGAGGGAGATTTCAATAGCTAGTGTGAAACATGGTGGACAGATTGCTTGTGAGGGCAAACCACCACCAGCATATCACGCCTTGCTTGAAGGAATTGCACTGGCAGCCAGTCTGATACCAGGGCAGGTTCAAGGTGTTGGTACTGACATGGAAGGCACAAACATATCCAGCTCAGGTCCAAGTTACTTGAGAAAACCCTTTACCCCTTTATACCCAGAAGGTTACTGTGGTTTGTCAGAAAGCTTCTCCTCAAGGTTCCAAAGAGATCAGAAGCCCACTCCACAGAAACGTGGTGCAGAGTTTTCAGTGTGGCTGCCCCTGTTCTGTGGAACAGCATCCCCAGGCACACACTGTTTGTACTTTGTGGAAACAACATAGGCCATTTTTGTTTCAACAGGCTTTCCCAGCAGGATAAAAAGGTCTCTGCCTTGGACTTCCGGTTAGGTGCCGAGTCAATGGCGGACGGGAGTCCGACGGCTCCGTCCTCCGTTAGGCGATAGGGAGCTCCGTGCCTGCGCCACGGGTCCCTTAAAGCCACGGGAAGAGCGTCCCGTGGACCGACAGCTTCGTGGGTCCCAGACGTGCTGTCTCCGCTCCTGATTTACCCTCGTAAGGGGGGGAATCGGGTGAGCGGAGCTCCAGCACGGGACTGAAGAAGCGGCTGCCTGCGGAGGATCAAAGCAGCGATCCCGCCAGACCTGAGCACCCGGCACTTCCTACATAGAAACTTCCAAAGAAACTCTGTAAGTCAAAATTTTGGATTATTTCACAAGTTTAAAGAGCACTGCTTGCAGAGGAAACTCTAAAAGGAAGCCTGTTCCCTTTGAACTGTTTGCGCGAGCTTGGTAGCGCTAAAGGATCAAAGCCGCGGCTAACGGGAAAGTTTTGCGAACTCTGCCAAACTTTTTAAAAGTGATTTAAAAGTTGTTTAAAGTTTGTTTAAAGTTCCAAAAACAGTTGATATGGCAAAAGAAGAAGCCCCTCACCCTCTGGATTAGGATTCCGGGTCAGTAGCGGGCTGGGTTATATTGTTGCCATTTTTTCTTTGTTGGTGTTCCAGTGTTACAGTGACTGTTTACCAGTGGAGATACTTTGACTCTTTTACAGCCAGATACAAGTTACTTTAAAGACTTGGTGGTTACACTGCAAGTGAGAAAACAGCTACTGGCTTGGGCTATTTAAAATAGACTCTTCTTGGCTTTAAGGAATTTACAATTTTGAAAAACCTGAACTCTTTGCCTAAAAGTTGGATTAATGGACTATTGTGGACTCCTGGCTCAGCAGCCTCTTTGTTCTCAGAAGGCTAGCTGCAGGCCACCTGGTGTTTACTTTTGGGACTGTTGGTCTTCTGCTGTGAATGTCTGAGATTGTTACTATAGCAACTGGAGTGACCTTGAGATTACAGTTACAGAGCCCACAAGGAATGGAACTTAGATCTAAAGGAACTGGCTCTGAAAAAAGGAAAGGCTCTGTTTCCTTAACTCTTCAGGAACAAATGGAGAAATTGGCTGCAAGTGTTGCAGAAATTGCAGAAGGCCTAAAAAGTGTCACCGAAGGGTTGAAGCAAACACAAGAATCGGTTAATGCTATTGGTGCATCAGTGAATACAACAGTTAACTCTGCAATAGAAAAGCTCCAAGTGGATATTAAGGCCGATATTAAAGCCTCCACCCAAACGCTAGAAAAATCGATTGGCCAAATTGAGGAAAACGTAAGAAAGAACAGAGACGAAATCAATAAAATTGGGCAGGAGGTGACCACGTTAAAAAAGGACTCGGAGGAAATCAAAGTGGTCAGAGAAAAAATAAAAAAGGTGGAGGAAAAATTGGATAATTTAGATTTGGAGCAGATTGAAAATATTGGAACACGACAGAGGACTGTGGAAGAGTCTCTTGCCTTTTTGCAACTACATCAGAGAGAAGGAAACCTAAGAATAAGGGGTCTTCCAGAATTGGAGGGGGAAGACCTGAAAGCCTATATTGTGAAACTATTCTCGACTTTTTGGGAGCTAGAAGAGGTAAACGTCTCAGCACGCATAGTGAAGGCCTTCAGATTCGGACCAAGAGGTTCCAGAGGAAAGAAAAGCACCAAAACAGTCAGTGACTGTTTGATTGTGCTACACGATAGGCACGACAGAGACTACTTTCTGGATTTACACTATAGAAACAACCTGGTGGTACAGCAGAATAAAGTAATTTTTTACAAGGATATCCCCAGATTCTTTTTAGATAAAAGAGCTCCCTATAACGACCTGGTGACGGAGCTAAGAAGAAGAAAAATCTCCTTCAGTTGGGAATTTCCAGAAGGCCTGGCATTTACGTTTGAAGGGAAAAAGATAAGAATAAGGTCCTTGGCGGATAAGCAAAAGTTTTTGGACAAGCATCTGGAACATTTCAAAGGAACTCCATTGGATCCAGCACAGTTCTACAAGTTTCCAGAAGTATTTCCACCACCGCCGGGACCACCAGGACCAAGCCAAGATCCAGAACAAGATAAGAAAGGACAGGCAACTGGAGGAGAGGAATAAACAAAGAAATGGCGCTCAAGTTAATGACTTGGAACGTTCGGGGATTAAACCAGAGACCAAAGAGACGCAGAGTGTTTTACAGCATAGAAAAGAAGAATTTGGATATAATATGTCTACAGGAAACCCACATAGTTCGGCGTCACAGGAGATTGTTACAGAACAAAAAATTAGGCCAAGAATTCATATCATCGGATAAGGTCAAGAAGAGAGGAGTAGTGATTTATGCAAAGGAGAAATATAGCCCAAGACAGCTATTTAAAGATGAAGAAGGGAGATACATCGCAATTGAAATTAATGTACAAGGCGAAAAATTTTTAATCCTGGGACTCTATGCACCAAATGATGGAAAGTCGATTTTTTACAAAAAAATCCATGACTTGCTGTTGGATTATTTGGACTATAAGGTAGTTTGCCTTGGAGACTTTAACGGGGCAGTTTCCACATTAATGGACAGATCTCAAAGAACAAAATTAACAAATGATGGGAAACTCCCAAAGACTTTTTTTGAAATGGTGGACAATTTGAACTTGGTAGATTCTTGGAGATTAAAAAACCCCACAGAAACAGAGGCAACGTATTTCAGCGAATCTCAGCAGTCATGGTCGAGGATAGATTATATCTGGATCTCGAATGAATTGGCTCCAAAATTACAAAAAGCAGAAATCGGTCCTAAAACGCTTTCAGACCACAATCCGGTACAGGCAAACCTAAAAATGATTTCCAAGGATTCTTTTAGGTGGAGAATGGATGATGCATTGATGAGAGATACCAAGCTAGTAGAAAGAGCGGCGAAAAAGATGAAAGAATATTTTCAAATCAATTGGAACTCAGATGTGGAGAAAAGGATTGCTTGGGATGCAAGTAAGGCGGTAATGAGAGGATTCCTCATTAGTGAAAAGGCAAAAAAGAAGAAACAACAAAGTGTAGAGATGGAGAGACTGTTGAAATTAATCAAAGAAAAGGAAAAAGAACTAAGAGGACATCCCAGATGTGTTAAAATTCAAAAAGAAATCAAATACTTGCAATCCCAATACGCTAATATCATGAATCAAGACATCGAATGGAAAGTGAAAATGATGAAACAAAGAACATTTGAATCTGCAAATAAATGTGGAAAACTACTAGCTTGGCAATTAAAGAAAAGACAAAAGGCAAATGTCATCAGTAAATTGGTAGTAAATGGAAAAAATGTAGAGAAACCGGAGGAAATCAGATGGTGTTTCCAGAGATTCTATAAACAACTGTACAAGGAGGAGAAGACAGATGAAGCAGAGATAGACCGATTCCTGGAGAAAAATGGATTGCAAAAGGTCCCAGAGGAAAAACTAATAACTCTCAACCACCCAATAACGACACAAGAAATAGAAGATGCAATAAACAACATGCAATTGGGGAAGGCTCCAGGACCGGATGGATTAACAGCAAAATATTACAAGACATTGAAAGACTGGCTATCACAGCCGTTAAGAGAAATTTGCAATAGAATACTAGAAGGAGATAGGGCACCAGAGACGTGGAAAGAAGCCTTTATCACACTGATCTTAAAACCAGATACTGACAAGACTCTAATGAAAAACTATCGTCCAATATCCCTTTTGAATGTGGATTATAAAATCTTTGCAAATGTTTTGGCTACAAGGTTGAAAAGAGTGTTGAAAGATTATATACATAGAGACCAAGCAGGTTTCTTGCCAGGAAGGCAAATAAGCAACAATACGAGGATCATTGTGGACATTTTAGAAAAACTGGAGAGAGACATAAACACAGATGCAGCACTACTGTTTGTTGATGCAGAGAAAGCTTTTGATAAAGTATCCTGGACATTTATGAAAAAGAATTTGGAAAAGATGGGAGTTGGAGAAAAAATTTTAAATGGCATAAAGGCCATTTACACAGAACAAAGAGCAAAAGTTATTGTAAACAGTGTGATATCGGAGGAGATCGAAGTAGAGAAAGGAACAAGACAAGGGTGCCCTATCTCCCCTTTACTTTTTATTACGGTCCTGGAAGTCCTTCTGAATATGATTCGGAAAGATAAACAGACAAAAGGAATTAAAGTGGGAGAGAAGGAATACAAATTACGTGCCTTCGCGGACGATTTGATGCTATCCCTGCAAGAACCAGAAGGCAGCGTCCCCAGAGCCTTGGAATTAATCGAACAATTTGGACTTGTAGCTGGCTTTAAATTAAATAAGCAGAAAACCAAAGTTCTAGGTAAAAATATGAGTGCAGAACAGATCCAAAGAATTCAAGAAGCCACAGGCCTCAATTTTGTTAAATCGGTAAAATATCTAGGTATCAATCTCACAAGTAAGAACTTGAACCTGTATAAGGACAATTATGAAAAACTGTGGACGGAGATAAAAAAAGATATGGAGATCTGGACAAGACTTAAACTGTCGTTAATGGGAAGAATAGCAGTGGTCAAAATGAATGTCCTACCAAGGATGCTGTTTTTATTCCAAGCCATACCAATTTTGGACAAATTAGACTGTTTTAAAAAATGGCAAAAGGACCTATCGAAATTTATATGGCAGGGCAAAAAGCCAAGAATAAAATTTAAGATTTTAACAGACTCTAAAGACAGAGGAGGCTTTGCCCTGCCGGACTTAAGGCTTTATTTTGAAGCTGCGGCCTTTTGCTGGTTAAAGGATTGGTTTAAACTAGAGAATGTTGATGTGTTGGACTTGGAGGGACACGATAATATGTTTGGTTGGCATGCATACCTTTGGTATGACAAGGCGAAAATCCACAGAACTTTTAAGTCTCATATTGTGAGAAAATCCCTATACCAGGTTTGGACTAGATACAAAGACTTGTTTGAGAGAAAGACTCCTAGATGGATCTCCCCAGTGGAGGCCAAGGCATATAAGAGACCGAATATGTCTGCAAACTGGTTAAGATATATGGACATATTGCAGCAGGAAGGGGACTCCTTTAAGCTAAAAAGCTATGATCAAGTAAAAAGTCAGGTCCCCGACTGGCTGCACTATTATCAGGTTTACGAAACATTTAAAATGGACAAAAAAATTGGTTTTCAAGTAGAAAAATCAAAACTGGAAACAGAACTGATAGAATCGAACTTTAAAAACCTTTCCAAAATGTATAACCTTTTGCTAGAGTGGCATACAAAAGATGAATTGGTTAAATCGTCAATGATAGATTGGGCAAAAGATGTCGGACATAATATTATGATGGATGACTGGGAGAGATTGTGGCAAAAAGGTATTAAATTTACTGCTTGTCATGGTTTAAGAGAAAATATAATGAAAATGGTTTATAGATGGTACTTGACACCAGTTAAGATTGCTAAGATGAATACCAAAATGTCAGATGTATGTTGGAAATGTAAACATGCGAAAGGTACCTTTTTTCATATGTGGTGGTTGTGCCCAGTGGTAAGTGCCTTCTGGGATAAGATTTATAATGAGCTTAAGAAGGTAATGAAAGTTACCTTTTGTAAGAAACCAGAGGCATTTCTCCTGAGCATAACCAATGAAGAGATACCCAGTCAGGATAGAGTGTTTTTTATGTATGCCACAACAGCAGCTAGAATTTTATTGGCAAGAACATGGAAAGGTGAAGAGATACCAACGGTGGAGGAATGGCAGATGAAGATGATGGAATATATGGAACTCGCAGAACTGACCGTCAGAATCCGAGACCAGAGGGAGGGGAAGGCGTCGCAGGAGTGGAAAAAATTCAAAGACTATTTGATTAAATCAGTTAAACTGAATATTTGAGCAGAATTAAACAGAACATCGGCTTTGGTAGATATCTATTAGATATGAATGGTAAGAGGAATTGTTGTTATGTGTCAAAATATGTTAAGATAGACTGTTAAGATAATATACATAGTGACTGAGATATTTGATTAAGTGAAAGCTAAGTATATTAAAATTTGGGTAAAAGTGATTTGAATAATATATAAAGCTACCTTGAAGAAGTATATGTTTTTCGAAGACAGTGGAGGGAACGGGGGAAGTCCCCAAATAGAGAAGTCAGAAACAAGAAATATTCAAAGAAAGATATTGGTTAAGGTTTGTATATGTTATTTTTATGTCTTTATTGTTGTTATTGTTTTTAATGTTGATTATGTTCATTGTTTATTGTTGATTATGTTCAATGTTTATTGTGTTTTTTTATTGATGTCTATGCTATGTGTTGTTGCTGTATTTTGTTCTCTTTTTTCTATTGGAAAATAATAAAATCTTTAAAAAAAAAAAAAAAGGTCTCTGCCTTAAATGTTCACTTTCTATTGTTTTAAAATCTTTTTTGGGGGGGGGCAGTTCTGTACTGTTTAAAAACTACTTCCACTGGGTTTTTCTTATTTTATTTTATGACTGCAGATCAGCTTGAGACATATTGTGAAAAAGGAGATTCATAAATGAAATGACAACAACAGCAATAAATTCAATGGAAATGGGGGGGGGGAGGAAGCTTTGGAGACAACATAGTGTCCGAGTGCAAGAAGCGACTCATTTTGCATGTCAAAGTCTTTCCAAAGTGCTACTTCGCTGCTGATATAGCTGTGCAAGAGTGGTGGGTATTGGGTTGTGCCATGTCTGCCTCAATTGAGTACTTCCAGTTAAACTCCTAATCATTTTCTTTTTATTTAAATGGACATGCATTGTTGTACAAGCAGCACTAGGTCCAAGAAAACAACCAACGCCTCCATGGCGGCTTGTCATCAGCCACCACCCACTAGATAGATTCACTGGAATACACATAGATAGCAGGGAGAGCCTTTTATTTGTGAGGAATAAAAGTCCTTGGAGTATTCTGGATAAGCCTCTTCCTCTCACTTTTAAAGGTGTGGGTGGAATGTGTTTGATACGAAATGATTTCCATATTCCTGCCACGACTCCGACAATAGTACAGAGAATGCTCCGTGGTGTTGCCCTGTCTAAGATAATGCAGAAATCCCTTCTGTGCATTAGGCAAAGTCTGCAGGGAGCTTTCATTTCACACATCAGTTCATAATCCCTGATATATTGTTATGTGCGCATAATAATGTGGAAGCATGATAACCTGAGTCTCTGTGCTAGAAAGAGGGCGCACAGAGGGTTAATCAGCTATGCTATGTCCCTCAGATATGTCTATCAATGGATACTTCTCAGGCTTGCGGCAATAAACTTCTTGTTGCCAACATTCTTACTGATCCAGCTTTTGTACCTTTGAAAGCAGAGTGGAATACAGAAATTAAGTGTGGAAAACTTCCCCTTTCATATTGTCTTAATGCCGGGGGGGGGGGAACGACACATCCACCCTGCTTTTTGTACCAAACCACTTCTCATGTTCTCTTTCGCTGTGTACTCAGAATCACAAGCGAACAACAGAGAACCTGCACAGACAACGCTGACACCAAACCCTACACATATTAAGTAAAACAGAAACATCCTCACCCTACCCCACCCATCTCCCCATCCCACCCACCTCTCTCCCCCTTCTCTCCCTAATGTCTCAACAACAACAACCGATTTGTAAAAATGTTATATGGAAAAATACGAGAGAGACATTGCATTACCCCTGTAAATCAAGAAAATCTTTAATAATTAAAAAAAAAAGAATCACTGTCTCCTCTTAACATGAAAGGGCATTTGCAAACTGCCTTAGTTAAAACTCCGGCATTTTTCTTAAGAGAAATTGTAGGAGCAATGCAGTTCCTAAAACAAAGAGTATTTTGTTAAAGGAGTATCCCCTATTCCCTAACACTGAGTAAGTTGATCATAATCATTCTCATGACACATGACACAATCAGAGAGTAACTGGGACTTATTTTGGATGAACTACTCCATTAAGTCATGAAACCGAGTCTGTTTTGTTTCTCTATAACATCTGTTCTTCAACTCTCAGTTTTAACTAAAAGGCTTCTATCAGCCGATGGAATATGGAATGGTCACTCTCATTCAGGTTGTTTGAATCTTCCAAGAATTTAATCTTCCAAGAATTCAACTTACCTTATGTGCTTGGTCTAAGGACTGCTTCCTGTAATCAAGTTCATCATCCAAATATCCCTTTTGTTTACTAAATAGTTCCTAAAGACGGAAAGAGATTTCAGTTATACTGGCTATTTTTCTATCTGCTGTGTGGGATTCGTTTTTAATTTTTTTGTATAAGTTCTTGTATTACCTTTTCGTTTTCTAGATCTATCATCTTCTGCTGTAGAGCTGATTCTGTTACTTCTATCTGCTGCAGCCACTACACAGACATGATGAGGGGAAAAAATCCAAGTCAGATAAGCAGATTTGACGAATTAGTACTTGTCAGAAGTTCTCTTTAATTATTGCCCTCATATTACTGATCAATTAGACACAAAACAAAGATGCTCCGGTATATTGCTATCTTATAAACCACAAACAAAAAACAACAGAATGATCAACTAGTTCCTTGAGTATGGTAATGATTACCAAGAATGCAATGAGGATATTCAGAGTATTGCATTTGCTGTTGAACAGAAGTGTGGAACCTCAGATTGCCCAGGTGAGCATGTGGCCATTGTTCTGAAAAAAGATCCCTACCCCTTGTCTTGACTGTGCTTAAGACTGCTGCCCACAGGGTATTATGAACAGCAAAATGAAGTGCTGAGTTATGACAGCTATGTAGTCCAAATGGGGCTACCAAGGACAAAAGAGAGCTATCAGCATGCTTTGGAGAGCATGATATCAACTCACAAGGAATGAGCATGCTCATGGCCAAAGAATGCTGAATATCTGTAAGGTAGGGGAACAGAAATAGGAGGGGTGTGTGTGTGTGTGTGTGTGTGTGTGTGTGTGAATGTGATGGAGTGCCCTGAAAGCTGGCACAATGAACAGCAGTACTCCACACTATGCCCATTCGTTACAGGTCCCACTTATATCAATTCAACTGTCATAGACATTTCTAAGGAGTATCATTCAAATGGAAATGGCCCTTTATGACATCACCTACCATGTTAACCAATTCACAAGGTATTCTTTGGCTTACTGTTGCCTTAATCACGCAGGTGCCAGCTGCAATGGTCGCCCTAGGGGCATCGTCTCAGCACCATCAGTGTCTGACTGTTAACCAGAAGGTTGGTAATTTGGGCCCATCCAGGGACAGCTGTGGGCAGGATCCCTGGCTTGCAAGGGGTTGGCTGGAGGACCCTCAAGATCCCTTCCAACTCTGCAATTCTATGATTCTTTGTAGCTCTTCCTTGAGAACAAGAGTGTCCCAATATATGTGCTACACATTGTAGTGCTAGCATAAAAATGCTTCGCCTTGAGGCAAGAAATTGCCTTCTGATGCACTATTCTACATGTTCTGGTGGTGGCATGGGGAAGTGAAATGCATGGGGGGCATTTCAATCAGCATCTACTAAGTAATGTGTAGCCCAGGGGTGCTTCCTTATGGGGACTTAATTTTCAAATGAATTGTTGACATACTGCATATTGGTACCAGGGCTGGTGTGTGTGTGTGTTTATTTTTTTAATTATTTGATTTCCCTCAGAAAGGGTAAATCTGAATTAAATTGGAGGGGGGAGCACAAACAAAGCTAATATTTTTAGGCCAATAACATTGTGGGTGCTGCAAAAAAACAACAACCCTGCATGTGTGAAAAGTACCAATTTCACAATAAACACCTGTACGGAAGCATTCCTAATCTTAGAAACAGCTTTGAATGCAGGGTGGACGAGGAGTGGGAAAATACCAGCCCTGTCACTATACTCCCACTGATCATGACTGTGCTATACCTGAGAAACCACTCACTGAATATCTCTCAGAATGGGAGGGGGGAACCATGCTCATTACCTTTTCGGCCAGTGTCAAAACTGTCCGAGCTTGTATAACAACTACTTGCTCGTCATTCGTTAGGTTCTGCGGCAAGAACAAAACAGAATTGTCATCAGAACACATGCCTTTTCATCTTTTTTGCCATAGCCAAATTATGCCAGGAGAGCAGAGCAGCTCTCGGCATGGTGGCATCACATTGCACACTGTGTTTTCCTAGATCGGGAAGGGGGAACCTGTTGTCAGACTCGATTCCTACCAGCCCCAGCCAGGAAGGACAAGGATCAGGGATGAGATGGGAGTTGAGTGTCCCATGACACCTGGAGGGCCACAGGTCCCCCCTCTCTGACCTAGATATTATGGAGCAAAAGGAGAATGGCATATGGAGATACAGCAGCTCCATGTCTCACATGACCTAGCCCCGCTTCCCAAAGAGCGCCTCTTTTTTTGCACACAGGGAGGTTCTACATATAGCCAAAGTCTTCTACACAGCTCCTTTAGAGAAATCGTAAGTATACAGAAGAGAACTGCAGCTCAGATCTACAAGCGTGATGTACAGAAGAAGCCAGCAGTAGTGGGTGGCGTTGTGCCGCTGCTCCCACTTTCAGGGATGGCACGAGGGCAGGGCAGAGTAGCAGTAGGGTTGGTGGCATGCAGTTGCACTGGTGGAGCCAGTCCAGCATTTTCGCACTGGTGTGCCCACACAGCCCCAAGCTTACCACTGCCTTACCCCCGCCCCCAGTAAGTAGCAGCAATGCTGCTGCTTTAGGTTGAGTGGCCCTTCCCCATGGCACCAGCAACTCCTGAAATAGACAGCAAATAACAAAGATGCAAATGCCAGCACTTTTAAATCCCACTGATCAGAAATCAGCCAGGCTCCATCTTTGTGCGGATCATCAAATAAACCAACAAGCAGTTCAGCAGAATCACTTGTAACTTACATGGGGTCAGTAGTGAATTGAAGAGTTTGACCCAGGAAATAAGAATTTATGTAGCACAATTTTGTACCATTTTTAAAAGAAATAATTTAAATTTTGTTCACCTTAGGCTCTATCTTGAATCTATTCTATTTGACAGAGCTAAAGTCTCAAAATTATTAAAATGCTTGTCAAAAGAAGCAAAAAACAAAGACTGGAAAAGCATTGGGGGGGGGAGAGAAAGAGCTTGCCTACTCATGAATTGGTTTTGCTTTGTTAAAGAAAAGTAGTGTAAAATTAAATAGCCAACATTAAGGTGGTGTGGGAAAAACCATAAAGGGCCTTATCGGCATATAATAGCAAAGGGCATGCAAATATTGACCTGTATTGACTTGTCCCAGACAAAATGTAAGAAAAGCATTTAAAACAAAACAAAACAAAACAAAACAGGATGCTAATTAAAAGATGCTTGAGGTTATTTAATGCTGTCTGGACAAAAGGACAAAACATACTATTAGGAACATGCACAATTTATTAAATGAACATACACTTACGGCGTTATCCCCTAAAATGTCCAATTTTTTCATCAACTCTGCCACTAGTATGTCCTAACAAGAGAGGTACACAAGGTACAGAATATCAGAAAAATGCATAATGCTTTGTTGAGATGAAGCAGTAACAGAGAAAAAAGAAAGAATGACTTACTGTTACTCCTTCTGCCTCACAGTAGACCTGGAGGGGGCTTTTCCCTTCAGTAAAAGGAATGTGATGAAAATTGATAGCTGGAGACCTTCTCTCTCGCTCCTGTAATCAAACCAAAACTGTGTTGCTTTATCATCAGCTTAATTAAGAATGAGCTTTCATGAACTTAAATATAAACCATATGTAAGCCAAATGTGTAAGGGAGTGACTGTCAATCATTTGGAATCTGCACATACGATCCAGGACCAACAGTTAACGTGGCTTTGTTTCTTTGTCCATCTAACCTCCATTTCCCTTTGTCTGCCTATGCGCTCTTTATAACCGAACTATCACTATTTTTACCCACACTTCTGAAGGTTTGAACAGTACTTTCCCACATCACAAGGCATTATTAAACAGGCTAAGATTTCAGCATGTTGCTGTAGAGCTAGAGAATGGTCAAGCTTTGGCTGGAGGCACACCACACATTTAAAGCACATGCCTTCACCTGGAAACTGTTGTTCACCCCTCAGAAAGCTACAGTTCTCAGCACTCTTAGAAAACTGCAGTTCCTATAATTATTTGAGGTGGGTGGGAAATGCCACGTTAATGTATATTGTGCACACAGCCTGGGTTTTGATTAAAAGGATCACTGCAGTAGCATCATGTCACAACCAGGGGGTGTTCAGCTTGCATGTTGAGCAGACTCACAATATCATTCATGGTGCTGCATTACAGCAAGTCACTACTAGTACATCTGCAGATGTAGCCAAGGGTGGTGCAGGATCAACCAAGGGAGAGCATGATGGAAGTGATGCTGGGCATGCATCGGTTACTTGTACATTATCTCCAAAGCTCTTCTGACATTGCAATGCTATCTGACTCGGCACAAATGCAGTTGTTCTGTAATATTTGCCACCAAGTTGTTAAAAGTGTGATTGCCGCTGACATGCAGCATAGATCTGCCACTCTTGCTTCATGAAAGAACTCACTGTAGTTACACCGTCGTTTGTTGCCGATTGCTCAGTTTACCGCTATGCACACCCATGTCTCATTGCGGCAAAGCAAACTGGAAAGCCTCTGTGGCCCATACTCACTTCCAGTTCTAATATCCTGAATTCCAAGAGTTCGTTTTGATCTTTAGCATCCTGAACATCATGCTTTAACCGAGCCTCTTCTACCTCCATCTGTTTTATCTGGAAAAGCAAAGGGATTACTCTTTATGATATTACATACATAAAGACAGATCTATTATGTAATTGATGAGAAAATACCACCTTTTCTTCTTGTATTGAAAACTAATGCACACCTAGTCCATTAAACTTCCTTTTAGTTCACATATGATGTGAATGTTCTCTATTATTAATCTTTGATTACACTTTTGCATGTAAGTATTGGATTTTTATGCTCTGAATAGAAGTGTCCAAAAATATACCTTTTCTACAAGCTCTTGATTTCTTCGGTATAATGCTTGTTTTTCCTCAATCCACTTCATATCCTTGGGGGAAAAACACATTAATATTACTGAAAAAAACACTGGCAACATTCAATTCCTAACACTGGCTTGGTTCATCCAATGGTTACCAGGATAGGAGAGGAGGAGCTCACAGCTGCTTTGCTTGTCCCTGGGCCTCTTAGCTCAGCATGGTGCAGCAACTGAGCCAAAGTTTAGTTTACCATGTCATCTTAACACGACTAAATTCTTTCCTCCTTAACCAAGAACTGAAGCCAAAAACAAATGTTGGAGCTGAGAACCTTGGCTTAGCTGCTGCGCTAAGCTGAAAGGACTGAAGAGGATCAAAGTGGCTTCAGTGCTCTCCCCAGGAGCATAGCTGTCAACTTTTCCCTTTTCTTGCGAGGAATCCTATTCGGAATAAAGGGAATTTCCCTTTTAAAAAAAGGGAAAATTTGACAGCTATGCCCAGGAGCCAGCACATTCATGAATACATGCTTACATGTGAACACAGCCACGGGCAGAAATTAATAGAAGGCATATGATTTCCCAGGAGAGAATTGTGAGCAGGACATTGGCTTCCTGACTGTGTTGAGTCAAGACACTTTTTTATAGCACGTTGGCTGCCTCTCTTGAGAAGTGCAGCAGTGAAACAAACTATTTCTGGAGGGCTTTATCATCCTTGTTTTTGGAGCCTTCCCTTAGATTAATTATATGCTCAACACATAGGGAGAGGATCAGAAGTGCCAAAAAGCCAGAATGAAGGATAGGGAAAGCCCCTGCAATGTATACTACCACGGTTAAGTAATAAACCTGCCAAAACCAGAGAATTGTGGACAGTCTGGTAGATTGGGACCTCAAACCTAGGTGCAAGAGATTAAATATTGAGCTGCCCTCAAAATATATAACCCAATCGAAGCCAGACTTGTAGAAGTAAATCTTGGAGTTAAGCTTGTTCCAGCATACTCCAGTAAATCAGCCCAAGAAAGGACATAGAAGGTGCCTGGACTGTGGCTTGGAGGCCTTGAGAAAACCTGTCAGGACTGATTACAAGAACAATTTTCTCAAACTCTTAAAACGTTGAATGAAGAAGGCTGCAGGCGAAGGAATACATGAGGATGGATGTATTTGCACATAGCTAAACATGTGCTGAATACCGGACTCATATGATGCATCTATTACCTGTCCTTGCTCCGCAAGTGCCTTTTCTAGGTCATCTATCTGAGCCTGGGATCTGTGGATTTCTGCTTGAAGCTGCTCACGAGTCTGTAGGATGGGATTGAAGAAACGTCAAACTTTCTCTGATAGCTATCATGCCAAGGACAATGCAGTTCTACCTATCTGAATAGCCCAGGATGACACTATAAACACCCAAATGCTGATCCATGAATTCGGACAATTTGAACTGCAATTTGCAGATAGCTGGTTCACACATTATGAAATCTAGCAATCTCCATCTTGGAACCAAGTCTACAAGCTGACCTCATGGCTGCAATAGTCAGGCTAATTTGGGTACTTTAGGGGTGTATTTCTTTCTAATTTCCCTTGTCTCAGCATTTCATGCTGTGTGTACCATCTTGCCTGAAAAAGTTCTGGTGAACTGGAAAACTTGCCACATTTTTGCAACTTTTTGGTTTGTCCTAAAGGTCTTGCCCAACAGTGGACTTTAAATAAAAACATACTTTTGAGGTTGGGATACTGATTTAAGGAGTGGCCTTGTGTTGAGCATTAAGTGTTGGATATCCAATCACCTGTCTATGTTGTGTCCTATGCCTCCTGGGATGCAATTGGTTCTCAATAAAAAGAAGTCTGGGCAAGGGTAGGAGGAAGCAACCCCCCAATTTTTTTATAGTAATAGGTGAGAATGTATACTGCTGTACACACATGTATAAGACAGAGATGCAAAACCCTTTGACTTTCCAGGTGCTGTTGGACTCCAACTGCTATCAGTGTCAGCCAATGGTCTGGGATGATGGCAGCTGGAGTCCAACAACATCTGGAGGGTCACAAGTTTCCCATCTGCGGTATAAGGTACCGTTACTTGCAAGGTGAGCTCAAAGAAGGCAAAACACCATTTTAAATATTCAGACTCTTGTAAGGAAATGCATCTCTTTTAGAAGTGTAAACCTGTGAATACGTAATCTTAGTAAATGCTTGTGAGCATTTTATATTCAAGGATATTGCTAACAGATTTCCATAGTAACGGCATTCAACGTCAATGTTTTTATCATATATCATTTTTTTAACCTGACGAGAAGCATGAAAATAAAAATGCACTAGATGTGGTTTCTCAGCAATCTATTCCTTCAGCACAAGAGTGGACAATGTGACTGATATGAGAGACCATAAAGCTGAGTTTTGTATTTGAGATGGTTTCGTAGGCACATTATGAATTCACAGCAGATCAGAGTCACATTAAACAACTTTCTGCCCCAAAAAACCTCCCCCAAAATAATTCATCACTGATAACTAAAAGAAGGGAGTGGGGTAAAGTGGAAGAATGAAAATGAGGAGCACACTGAAACTCATTTTAAGCTGTTTCTCAACTTTCTGCACTTTAGCTTTCTACCTAGACATCATTTCACCTTGTCACTATATGGCTTCTACCTTTATTTTGGAAAAGTTCAGGTGGTTGTCCCCCTTAATATGGGCACTTCTCCCTTATAGTCCCCACATGTCCCTGCTATGCTAGTTAAGACCACAAACCTGAAAGCAAGGTCTGCCTTAAGTTTTTTAAGGTGCTGATTCACCTCAAGTTAATCAGGACTCACTCTCATTGAAAGAAATGCAACTTAACAGCACAATCTTATGAATAAGGCAAGTCCCACTGCATTCAGTGTTCTACATCATGAGGGGAACCTAAACAACTGAAGCAGGGTCCACACTGTAGGTGGTCACCATCCTGTTCATGGAGGGTGCAAGAGGGTGGACCTATTGCACTCAGCCCTGCTCTACCTTCTCACATATAGGCTCAACTCAGAAAATGAACACCTGTATAAGGTTTAAGTCCCACTGAAGCTAGTGGATCAAGTTGTCTGTGATTAACTTAGGCTGCAGTCCTGAACACAATTCAAGTACCATTGCATTCAGTGGGGCTTATTTCTATGCAGATATGCATAGGGGCAACACAAGCACATTCATCCCTTCTCTCCCTTCTCACATGTTGATTTAATCCAGAAAAAGAGCATCTGAACATGACTATAGCCATGGCTGGTCTTGATGGATTGTAATTCTAGATCAGGGAGGGGAACATGTGACCTCCAGAGGTGGTTGGACTGCAACTCCCATCATCCCTGAACACTGGCTATACTGACTGGGACTCGGAGTTGGGGTCCACCACAGGTTCCCCTTCTCTGCTCTGAACAGTTTATGGATATCTAGTGAATATTAATAACCTACCACAAATAATATTTTATGAAGCTAAGGCCTCCTTCCGTTGCTACGTTAGTGGTATGGTTGCTGCTGTAGGGTATTTCCCTCCCTGTGCTGTTCCAGTAATAGTCTGAAGTCTTGAAGGATGAGTTGGCAACTGAATTCCTTCCCATAACAGCATCACCTTCCCATAAATTATCATTATTATTCTTCAGAAATTGATGAAATGCTGATATGCAGAGAGGAACAGCACCATGGACACCTCCCATATGATGTTGGACATTACTTGAGTGAAAGGAACTGCTCTGCAGTGGTCCCCACAGTGATAAGGAACCATTAAAATATACATGTCATCTATGCTTTTCTCAGAGTCTTTGCACAGGTAAGCAATCATAAATTGTCTTAACCTAAAGCAGGGATGGGAAACCTGTGGGGCTGATGGCAGTTCAAGTCCAACAAGTGTCTGGAAGGATGCATTTCTCCACCTGTGAACTATAGGATATCCATTATTTCTCACCCAGAAAGGATCTAGTACCTCTGTTATAAGGGTTAGACTAGCAGGAAATATTATATAGTTACAAGCCTTTATTTTCATGTAATATAAGTCATTTAGACCTTAACTTCTCGTTCTGCATCCAACGTTCCTCCAACCTGCTCTTGCAGCAGAGCATATGCCCTCTGTAAGGCCTGGTATTCCATCGTCAGCTGCCGGAATCTCAGTTCTGTTTCTTCTTTTGCCATGCCCTAAAGCACAACAACAACAATAAAAAAGGAAATGTCAGATCGAACTATGAATATAATTCTCTTGAGAAAGAAAACCAATGGAATTCATAAACAGCCTTTACAAACAGTAAACTCTCCTCTAGGATAGAACATTTTGACAAGATTTACACAAAACTATTCTACGTTTCTTATGGGCTTAACCATTTGAGTTTGTGCAATATCTATGCCACTATCAAATCCATGTGAACAAACCATGGAAACATAACCATAAGAAAGGGTCCTGTAGCATCTTAAAGACTAACGAACTGATTATGGCATAAGCATTTTTGAGCTAGCGTCCAGTACATCCGATGTCAGCTAATCATGCAAATCAAACCTTTCACCAAATATAAGGGAATAAAGGATTCCATGTTCTCTTTCCAGATTTTTGCCCAGGATACAGAAAGAGGACCTCTATCAGTAGTAAGGGTAAAGGGTAAAGGGACCCCTAACCATTAGGTCCAGTCGCGGACGACTCTGGGGTTGCGGCACTCATCTCGCTTTACTGGCCGAGGGAGCTGGCGTACAGCTTCCGGGTCATGTGGGCAGCATGACTAAGCCGCTGCTGGCGAACCAGAGCAGCACACGGAAACGCTGTTTACCTTCCCGCCGGAGCGGTACCTATTTATCTACTTGCACTCTGACGTGCTTTCGAACTGCTAGGTTGGCAGGAGCAGGGACCGAGCAACAGGTGCTCACCCCGTCGCGGGGATTCAAACCACTGACCTTCTGATCGGCAAGCCCTAGGCTCTGTGGTTTAATCCACAGCGCCACCCATGTCCAAGCTACAATTTTGAGAAACGTATTATTAGTGATTAACTTAGGTCCATCAACATCACTTGGTCTATTCTCTGAGTATAATGTAGTTGGATACAAGCTAGTAGTAGTAGTACCACCCAAACCACTGGATAATGTGTGACAATTACCTCTTCCAAGTCATCATCCGGTGTGCAGGGTGTTTGATCAGTTCGGTCAGTTTGATATGAGATAGAAGAGCCATCAGACTCAAGGGAAGCTTCTTCATCATACCCGAAAAATGTCTCCACCACTGGCTTCTGACCAAATGACAATGTGTAAGTGCAAGCCACTGAACAATACAAGCATATCTTTCCATATTAAATCAAGCAGATCTTACAATACAAGATAACTAGACTTCCTTCCTATATGAATTCTGACTTGAAGACTTCCTGTTTGAATAATATGAGCAAATATCTTCTCTTTTTCATTTTCTTGATATATA
This sequence comes from Lacerta agilis, assembly GCF_009819535.1. Classification (NCBI taxonomy): domain Eukaryota; kingdom Metazoa; phylum Chordata; class Lepidosauria; order Squamata; family Lacertidae; genus Lacerta; species Lacerta agilis. Next base: position 36,833,008 of record NC_046316.1, read on the forward strand.
GTAATTTATGAGAAGCTCCTCCGGGAGAATGGTGCATCACAGCAAACACTTATTACCCATCAAACAGCATCTATAGGCTGTATCCAATGAAGGCATCTTGTTAGCACAAGTATATCCTCCTGCATGATGGGAAGTCCTCTCCCTCTCCTCTCCTCTCTCTGCACCCCTCCATCTGCTCTGAAGAGTTGGGGAAACCTGCCATAACAGATTTAGGGGGGCCCCTGGAGGACAACCAGGAAGAGAAGAGGGAGAGGAAGTATTGTAGTGCAGCTGAAAGTCCTTGCACTAACAGTAAAATTTTGCTGGGTACAACCCCATGGTTAATTCCATTTCTTGATCATCAACAAAGGCTGTAAAAACCTTACATAAATTAAATACACCACCATAACTCATTGGAATAATCTTCATATTTATAAGGGGGGCTGAAGAAGAAGAAGAGTTTGGATTTGATATCCCGCTTTCCACTACCCGAAGGAGTCTCAAAGCAGCTAACATTCTCCTTTCCCTTCCTCCCCCACAACAAACACTCTGTGAGGTGAGTGGGGCTGAGAGACTTCAGAGAAGTGTGACTAGCCCAAGGTCACCCAGCAGCTGCATGTGGAGGAGCAGAGACACGAACCCGGTTCCCCAGATAACGAGTCTACCGCTCTTAACCACTACACCACACTGGCTCTCGGCAATGTCCTATCAGTTATGGGCATTCTAACTGCAGAGAGGGGACAGGTCAGTCCTTTGTCCTGTTGAAAAAGTATGTGGCTGTGAGGGAAATGGTCCTGTTTGAAAAATGCAGAGGCAAGGAGGCAGAGTGATGACAAGAAAGGGAACCCAATAGGCAGAACAGCTAAAAGAAGAGGTCTGAATAGGCAGTGAGCTAAAAGGGGTTACTGTATAATAGTCAATGGTCACAGTTGGATTGCTCCATAAAGGCTCTTTAAATATCATTATATATGTATTGAAATAATACATGGTTTCCCGCTTACTCTCTTACCTTGGGAAATTTTGCAAATTTCTTCCTTTGTTTCCTATACCTTAGAAGCTTATCCCTCTCCTGCAAGCAGAAGCAAAATGCATGTGTTAGAGATCCACAAACTGGGATTGAATACAATTCATCTAAGAAATTGTCAGCCTCTTATACCATTATATTTATGGAAAGTGTGAAATTGGAACAGAACAGGGCATTTAAATTGCACAGATAATCTGTGAGGCAAATCAGAATACAAATCAAAGGACAGTGATAACAATAAAAATATGACTTGCGAACTTTAAGAAGCACAGCTTCACTTTCAAGCACCTGATCTGAGGACAAAATTATTTGGCTGGTATCTGTGATGAAATAACCTTGCACTAAAACTAGTCCCTGAATATATATATATAGTGTGTGTGTGTGTGTGTGTGTTCAGGCGGTGAGCATTTTAGGTGCATCCAATTGATGCTTGATCTCCAGAATGGGGGAGGAAGGGGGGCTGGGAGGAAAGAGGGCAGGGAAGGGCAGGTGGAATGGGGCAGAACGGGGTGGGGTGTGCTTATATGCACCCAGCGGATATGCATGGGGGCCAGGAACAGAACCCTCGTGTGAAATGGTCACCGCCTGTGTGACCACACACACACACACACAGAGAGAGAGAGAGAGAGAGAGAGAGAGAGAGAGAGAGAGAGAAACAGAGAGCAGACACTAACCAGAATCTCTTTATTAACGTATGAAGCCATTAAACATGACAACCTCACTGTACAATTCAATGGAGAGTTCACATAAGCACACATGAAAAGCAAAATGAAATCCACATGCTACTTACTATTACGCTCTTCACATAGCCAGCAGTTTCTAGTGTCTAGTTTAAAACAATTAGGAAAACGTGTTATATGAAAGGAAATTTGTCTCATTTTCTTTAGCAAAATATCGCAATACTTTTTTTTTAACTTGTGCAAGCAGCTCTATATATTACAGAATAATAAGTGTATGCTTATTATTCAAGAGTCATTATGAGGTACTGGTTAGACTAGAGTGTCAACCCCTGGAAGACCAAGACTAAATTCCTCACCCAGCCATGAAACTCACCGGGTGACTTTGGGCCTGTCTCTGCCCAGAGACATCTGAGAGGCCACAGGTTTCACCCCCACCCCTTTCATATTTCTAAGTGATGACTTCTCGGTTCCCCACGCAAGTCCCAGGGGTTGTCCCCAGAGAATGAAGCTAGGTCCACGCAGTGCCAGGCCACATGGCAATTATAGAAGGATTGCAGTGAAGTCTTCTCTTACCTTCGAAAGGTCATCTATGATATTTTGCTGCTCTATGATTTGCAACCTCAGAAATTCGACTTCTCTTTCATCTTGACTCTGATCAAGGTCGTTTAAAGAGCTTGGTCTCCTTATTGTTCTCACCCTTTGTCTCTAAAGAAACAGAACAAGATGAGAGTGGCTTTTCAACAAACATCATGGAATCCCTCCTCTTTATGCAAGACACTGTCACTCAAAGTTTTCCAAGAAAACAACAACCCTATTTTTAAATAGTAATATATACCACTGGATCAACAACAATTTGTTTGGGTGTTTACAGAAAATGGCGCAACATATTCATTTTAAAATCACAATAAAAACATAATAAACATAATAAAATTATTATCCAACTATAGAGAAAATCAACAGATATAATCACATCCTTTCCCAGCATTTATTATATATTTCAATATAACAGTGGGTGGATATGCAAAATGATGTGAGTCTTTGACATTTTGCATGAATGCATGAAGTTGTGTGCATTTCCCCCCCTCCATTTTATAAACCTCATTGCAATCCCAAGGCGGGTTGAATGAAATGTGTAAAACAGAATACAGTAAGTACAAGAAAATGCTAATATAATAAAATTAAATACTGTAAAACATGGGATTCCTGGGAGAGTACATGATGTAAAGATGTAAATATCTCACCATTTCTAAATTCTCTTGTGTGACAAATTTTAGCTTATTTTCCATACGACGTAAGGCATGAGACAAATCCTCATTTTTCCTACTTAGGCGTTTATTTTTGTCTAGAAGCGGTTTATACTGGCTCTCAGCTTCTCTCAGACGCTTCAACTGCAAAGTGGGGGGGAAATTACACAAGTGTCAGAAATCTGCACAATGTTGGAGGTATAAATATAAAAGAAATATGGTACACATTGGGTGGAATGCTCCACTTATTCAAAAATTCTAATCAGAAAGATTGGAACAAATACTGGTTTTCTTACATTTACTTTCTTCTATCATAGAACCTAAGGTAGCTTGCATGGCACCAAGGTGGTCATCCATCCAGGCGCCGACCACATTCACACCTGTTTGGCTTCAGTTAGGCAGTGGCCTCACATGTGAACCTGAAAAGTCTTAGGTGTAGAAGTCCAATTTGATCCTATTAGAATTCCATATATGGAAGGAATTGGCTCAGATTCAGGTAATGGTTTGTGGCACTGTCTATTGATGGAAGCAAAGTTTAATATTGTGTGGAAAGTCAAAGTGCCCAAAGGGCACCGGCAAAATTTAAAACAAAGACGTTTTGCACAAATACCAATATGTTTAAAAATAATATAGATATTCCTGATGTCTCCTGGAGCAGGGAGAAGGGCTCTTTCACAGCATACTTTGAGAAAGAATGACACATGTCCTCAGCTTTTGCTCTTAAGGGAAAGCCATGTGGAATGGCAACCAATACCATCCCATTTGAAGATATGCTTGCATTGTTTTATGAATGAAACATATGGTGGAGATTATTCAGCTGCGAGCCTGCGATACTGTTAAGGAAATGGAAAAGAAGCCAAGAGGCTGTGCTTCCAGTGCTCACAACTGCCTCATCAAATATGCAAGCCCCAGTTGCAGCCCCAGATTATTTTGCAGAACTGCTGCTCTAATGTCCTCTATAAATTTCATCTATATGGATTTTTCCAACATGCCATCATGCTTTATTGCAGCAGCTCGGTGAAATATAGGCTTTGCCACAGTAAATGTCATTAACTAGCCTTTAAATAGGATTGCATAGAGATGGGGTAGCACTCTGAAGAACTAAAAGCGGGAGGGGAAAATTCCAGAAGTTTAGCTCTGCGGACTTCTTCAGAATTATACTGAGAACCTGAGCCTCCAGCAAAGTGAGGGCCATAGCTCAATGGTAAAGGTAAATGTACCCCTGACCGTTAGGTCCAACCGCGAATGACTCTGGGGTTGCGGCGCTCATCTCGCTCTATAGGCCAAGGGAGCCGGTGTTTGTCCACAGACAGCTTCCGGGTCATGTGGCCAGCATGACTAAGCCACTTCTGGCAAACCAGAGCAGCACACGGAAACACTGTTTACCTTCCCGCTTTGACATGCTTTCAAACTGCTAGGTGGGCAGGAGCTAGGACTGAATAACGGGAGATCACCCTGTTGCGGGGATTTGAACCGCCAACCTTCTGATCGGCAAGCCCTAAGCTCTGTGGTTTAAACCACAGCGCCACCCGTGTCCCATTGGTAGAGCACTCTTTTTGCATTCAAAAATTCCACATTTAGTCACTGGCAACTTCAGGTAAAGCAAGGACCAAGGAACAGGTGATGGGATGGGTCTTGGTCTGAGTCCATGAAGAAGCACTGTCAGCAAGAGTAGACAATAATAGAATAGACAAGAATTCAGATACCCCCAAACTCGGCCCTCCAGATGTTTTGGGACTAGAACTCCCATCATCCCTAGCTAACAGGACCAGTGGTCAGGGTTGATGGGCATTGTAGTCCCAAAACATCTGGAGGGCCGAGTTTGGGGATGCTTGGACTAGATGGACAAACAGTCTGACCTGATGCACAGGAACTTCCTATGTTCCACTTTTCACTTCCAATTATACTGAAATATTTGGCAGGGATGGGGAACTCTCCAGATCTTGTTGGACCACAACTTCTGTCACCTTATGCTGGCTGGGAATGATGGGAACTGGAAGCCTGACAACATCTGGTAGGCCCCAAGTTCCACACCTGTAATCTAAGTGCTTTATCTTTGACTGATGCCTAAAAAATTTTTATTGAAAAGGTTAGTGCTCTAAATGCTTGTAAAAGCTAAAGAAACAGGGAAGAAAAAAATGCTTCTTTGTGGCCACTTCAAGAATGAGCGAAAATTCCTTCCTGTGGCAAAAAAGAGAGGTTGCCAATGGACCTTCAGCAACTTTGAAACTGCCTTAGAAAATGGGCTTGTCCTAGCCATCTATCAAAAGTGTTCTGAGCTTTCTTTGTGTTAGCCTCAATGTTTCTTATTCATTCAAACTTCAGCTGATGGCATACTGTAGATAAGTTCCTAATCCCACACGCAATTATGACGTTTCACTTTAGAAAAACATCTTTGGAGAAAGGCAATTTTTGCTAAGATATGTGTCAGATTCTTGCCTCTTTCTATAGCTGAAGGGGACTGAATGGTTGCTTTCTGAAATGAGTTGAATAAATCGATGAACTATTTATAGTCATCAACGTTTATTTTCCAAGTTATGCCCATATATTATATTCTCTATATCTGAACGTATATCCTATTTCTTAAGTTGCTTCAACCTCTTGCTATCAATGCTCTCACAAATAATAGTCAAGTCTCTTGAGTGAAACAGAAACTTAACCAACCTAGGTGTAAAGAGGTTGGATGGTAGGAACAGGGTTGAATCCAGCATAAAATCTGACCAGCCTCATTTTATTAAAAAGAGTGCCACCCCTCCCCCCTCCAAAAAACAACAACACCAAACCCAGACCCAGGATCTTGTAGTGCTGAGTACAAGAGGCATATAGATGGAGTGGATCTGCCCTATATAATCCAGTCAGAAGGTTTTTATGAAAAATAAAAGTGATTTCTTACAAGCTCATTTCGTTCCTCTGACAGTAATGCATTCCGATCTTCCAGTTTCCTGATGATTGCACTTAATTCAGCTATTTTAAGTTGGAAGCGCCGGGCGTCCCTCTCATCCAACTGCTGTTCCTAAAACAAAAAACAACTGCAAATAACTGTTCATAGAGGAAATATATATATTTTAGAGCTCTTTACAGACCACATCTTCTTCCCTTGTTGAATCCATCAATTCTTGACTCTCTCTCTCTATATATATAATCAATAGTGTAACCTATGCCTTAATACTGAAAGATGAGACCAACAGAAATCGAAGAAAGGATATATGTAAGAGAGAAAGCAAATGCAAAAGAAAAGAAGAAAAAGAAAAAGGGATGCATATGTAGATAACAAGTCACACACGTCATACTGGGAATTGTGAAAGAAAACATTGGGAATTATGGCAATGTTTCCTATATTTGCCACTGTTGAATTGAGTGCCTTAAAACAGCTGAGCCACCTGGAACTTATTTATGGTAATGTGAGGTATATAGATGCTGAAATATAAAATGTAACAGGTACGTGCAATTCTACCATTGCATAATTCCTTTCCCATGGAGCGGTGAATCTAACTGAGCATCTAAATGGGTCACTTAAAAAATCAGAGGATTGTGTTTTAAAATCAATCCACACGTGAAAATGTTTAACCCAAATAGAAAATGAATACAGATATAAGAGTAGGCATCATTGCTTTTTTTTTTTAAGAACGAAATAATTATCTCATTATATTAACATATCCTCTTCATTCGTTCTTGATCTGTTTTGATTCATTTGGAACCACGTATGTAAAGAGCTTTAATTCAAGCAAACCAATCGTTATATTTGGCCTGAATGACACTCAACAGTGCTAGGATTCTTCATTCAACAGGTGCAGGAGAGGCTTGGAACAAAGGACAGAAAAGATTTTGTGCTCATGTTTATATATATATATATATTTATAAAAAAAATACATTTCAAATTACGCAGCACTACAAAAGAAATCTTGATGAGGATCAACAATGAATAGAAGTTCAACAAATGTCACAGGCGGGGAAAAAATCTTTGTTATTAGCAAATTAATACAGAAGCTGGAGAAGTGGCAAAGTTACATAAGAAGCCAGCGTAAAAATTTAATGGGTTTAGATTTAATGGAAGAAGAGACTGCAAACAGCATGAGAGAAACAGCAAAGAGCATGTTTGTTGGTATCTCAGAGCATTGGCTAAAGTTAAGAGGTTTGTGATGATGAGCAACCTCAGTGATACTAGTAAAGAAGCCTAAGAATGATCTCTACAAATGGGCAGGTTACTTCTGTCCCCCCTCCTCCCCGGATAGTCAATTCAGTTTTGTGGTTGCTTGCGACAATGCTGGTAAGTAGCCCTCAAAATTAGCACACACCCATTAATCCGTTAGTTATGCATTTGCATTGTAAGTCTCGGAGAAAGCATTTCAAGCTGTCAGACTAAGGCAAAATGTCAAAGTAAGCTGTGTTTTGTTGTTGTTTTAAAAAATTATTTTAACCTGCTGGCAAATTAAAACAAACAAAAAACCATGCTGTCACATGTCAAAATAAGGTTTGAAATCCTGCTGGCTCTCTCTCCCTAGAGCAGGAGTGGGGAACCGGTGTCCTTCCCGAGGCAGCTGAACTACAGCACCCAGCATCCCCGACCATTGGGCATGCTGGCCGGGGCGGCTAGGAGTTGGAATCCAACAACATCTGGAGGGCTGCAGATTCCTCGCCACCAACCCAGAGGGGAAAAGAATTCGTTGCCGGAATGTGCACTCACTCATCAAGATTTTTGCATATTTGTTTGTTTCAGGCAAAACCACTAGAAAGTGCTTACAGGACTTCCTGAATGATCTGAAGTGTCTCCTGCACCACTTGCATGAGGAAGTTCCCGCTTGGGGCTGCTCAGATGCCGGTCAGCCTCTCTGAGCTGGGAAAGTTGTTCATCTAAAGCCTCCTTTTGGAGCTGAAGTCTCTGAGCATGCCCGGCTTGAACCCCTAACTCTCTTTCCAGCACGTAGACTGCTCTGTCTTTAAATTTGATCTCCTCCATCTACAAGGAGAACAAAATACAATCACATACGGGGCATGCACGGTACAATTCTGGCGTTGCCATAGTAACTGGCAACATCCCTGCTAGCGGAGCATTTTAGATGATACCCGGAGGTAAAAACGCATAAAATTCAATTCTGCAGATTTCACGCCCTCCCTTTAATGTTGAAAAGAAGCACTGGTTTTGGGAAAAAAGCACCCCCCAAAAAATAGAGTATTTTGGCAACAAAGATAATAATAATCTCACTTATTATCCCTTATAGTAAACTTCTTCAGAATTCTTTCAGCAAAAGAAAGAAAGACAATTTCAAAAAAAAGAGAGAACTGGTTTGACTATTTCTTCATGTCTACACATTACACTGAAATCCTCACACCAGGTTTCCTACAAACAAGCAAGTTTCAGTAGCCTTTGAATCAGATTCAGAATTCAGGATTATTATTAACTGTGCAGCACTGAAAGTGTGCCTCATGCTTGCATTAAAGTTCAAGGACCTGGATTTTTGAGTTCAGCCATGAAATGTTTCTCATTTGATTAGTAAAGAAGTAGCCTCCGTTCCTGACCCACAATGATTGTTACACTGAGAGTTTAATCACAAAAGAATAATAACACAGAATACTTTTTTTGAACTTAGGTTTGGAACGAATAATACAACTCCACAGAAATGTTATGACATTTTTTGCTGTTCATGTCAGCATTTAAATGATAATCCCTCGGTGGCCAATCCTATGCATGTTTACTCAAAAGCAAGTCCACCTGAATTCAATGGGGCCTATTCTTGCATATGTTACTTACTGGAAGTTTAGGATAACAATGCTGAGATTTCAAGTGCTCATCACGTTCGGTATACATTACACCGCTGTAATCCCACAAGGTAGGTAAGCATTATTACAGTATTGCCGTATTGCAGAAAGAGGTTGAGGTTGAGGGAACCAATCCTATGTATGTCTACTCAGAAGTGAGCCCCACTCAATTCAGTGGGGCTCGGTCCCAGGTAAATGAGTACAGGATTGCAGCTAAAGTCTATTAGTGCCAAAATACACATTAAATCAAATGTGTCTTTCTATTTGGCCAGCAGCATTTAAAAAATAAATAAATTGCAGGGGTGGGGAGGAGAGTCTGACCAAGCATTGGGAGGAATTTTAACTCCTTCTTCCCCTACTGCAAACCTAAGGAAAGCCTCTCTTCTGAAGGAGATATTTTCCTTGCCTGTTTTGATCCTGTTAATCATCAGCCCTGCTCTCCAACCTGACGCAATCTGCATTTTTTAAAAGCCCCAAACCAAAAACCTTGCAAGTTGCATGCAAAATCACATTTAACTTTACATGAAATTTTGCCTTTAGCCATTATGTGACACCAGCTCCTTCTGTGGTGCAAACAGAACTATAATAAACTTACAGGTAGGTAGCCGTGTTGGTCTGCCATAGTCAAAACAAAATAAAATAAAAAATTCCTTCCAGTAGCACCTTAGAGACCAACTAACTGGAAGGAATTTGTTATTTTATTTTGTTATAATAAACTTGTCATCGATCCAAAGTCACACAGATGTAGGGTATGTGAAATTTTTCATGAAAACTTCTCCCCTCCCCAAAGCATGTAGTATAAACATTACTTATACGAAGGCATACTCTGGGGATAGGGAACTTGTGGGTCTTCAGTAGTTGGGGGACTCCAACGCCCATCAGCCACATCCAGCATACAACTGGTAAAGGATGATGGGAGTTGGAGTCCAACAATATATGAAGCATCACGGAAATTATGAACAGATTTATTTTCTATATTCAGTACATAATGTCACACAAATGTGGTTTGGGGCAATATTTGTTGTTTCACAACAGGATAAAATAATATTTGCGCGGCCAGGCGAAGTCCCCCCGTACCCCGGGGCAGCCCCTGAGGGAAAATAATGACTCATGACATGTTCTAGGGGATTAAATTGGCCACAACTTTATTAATATTTCAGATGTAGGAAGACCTTGACTCAGGCATTGGGCGTTTATCCTTCCCAGCCCCCCAGCCGGGGTTCTGGGTAACTTCAGGGTTATCCAGCATGATTGGGAAGTGGGCTAGTCTGGAGAACATATGTTCAAGCAGACAGCCCACCCCCCCTGTGTTCGCTGCCGCTGGAAGGGGAGGCAGTGATGACCCTGGGCGTTTGGTCAATGCCTCCCCCTGAGACCCCTTTAACGGGAACCCTGTTATCGCCACCGCAATGGGGCCTGCAACTGCCAAAGTTGTGACGAATTGCTACAGGAAAGGCAAAACCTGCCAATGCAGGGAAAATTCCTTTCCGGCCCTTCAACAGCGACCTTGTCATAGCAGCGCCTGCGTGGCTGTGTGGCTGCAGAAAAAAGGTGGTTAAACCTGCAAAGTAAGCATCAATTGAGGGAGTGGAGGGTGGGGAAGCTCTGAATCCAATGGTCGCTTCCCAGGTATGACTCACTCTCTATTGTGTGTACTGTATAATCCCTCCTTCTACCTGGCCAATCCCCCTGGCAACACCTCCCCAGCTGGGATTGGGCGGCTGCTAGAGTAGGTGGAGTCCACAGAAGTCTTCTGTTTCAGTGTATCTGAAGAAGTGTGCATGCACACGAAAGCTCATACCAAGAACAAACTTAGTTAGTCTCTAAGGTGCTACTGGAAAGAATTTTTTATTTTGTTTAAACTCTCATTGAAATGTATTTTACAAGTGGTAAAAATATTCAAGCACTATTTGTTTATCTAGATTGCTGCATTCTGTAATTATAGTAGGAACCAAAGTACCCTGGGAGTAGGCTCATGGAAGGAAACAATTCTGGGGAACACATAGCTAGAGGCTGCTCCCAGCTGCTTCCTGTGACTTGTATTCATCTACTGTGCCATAACCTCCCTTGTGCTAATTTGAGATCAAACGCTGCTTTGTCATTTCCCTTTAAATTATATTGGAAAAGCCGAATCACTTTCTACAGTATGCTACCAAAGGGCTGTGTGCACTGTGTGGTACTATGCAGTATAACCATGCACATGCTTACCCAGAGTTAAGTTTCACTGTATTCAGTGCAGTTTACTTCCACATAAGTGTGCATAGGATTGCAGTCTGAAATATCCATGCACATGAATTTATGCACACATGCATGCATCAGACCGAGATGAGATGTGCCCATTTCCCTTTCAAAGGTTTGTGTTCTACAGCTGAAACCTGGAAAATGACAACTCTATGCACAATATTTAAATAAGGTATCTTTTAAAAAGGCAAAATAGGGACAAAGCAAGAATGGTGATTTACCAAACACTAGAAAACTAGGTCTACTCTGAAGCAGGGACAGCCGGGATGAATGCACCATATCTATATATAGACCCCAAAAGAGAGGGGACCAAGAGAGAGAGGGAGAACCTCTCCCCTAACCAGGATGAGCTGAGTGCATTCCCGCCCCCCCCCCCCCCGCTCAGGATGACCAAGCAAAAAAAGCTGCTTCTGTAGTCAAGGCTAACCAACACAGAAAAAAAATGCTGTTCATCTTCTAGGAGCCAGGAGATGCCTGTTCTGCCTTGCTTACTGTGTGTTGGGAGCAGTTTTGTTGTGATGGGACAGGCAGAGGTGAGCACTAATGGTGCGGCACAGCTTTTCCCAACCTGGTGATGTTTCAATGTCTTTGGAGTACAACTCCCATCAGCCCCAGCCAACACTGAGAGTCGCAGTCCAAAACATATAAATGGCACCAGGTTGCAGAACACTGTGCAGAGAAAGTGGGGCTCAAACTAGACTTGCAGTTAAATTGTAGCAAAAAATGTACTTTGCTTCCCCCCCCCAAAAAAGTAGGGGAGCCTGATTCTTAGCAGAGAGGTAGCACGCCAGGATGGGAGGCTTTGCTTTTTACTACCCGTCATGATTCTGGAACATTGTGATCAGGGGCTGAGGAAGGGGGGGTTGCAGTGGGGATGATCCATCTCGGGTGTCACCACTGAAGGGGTGACAAAATGGCGGGCAGCGCTCACCATGGGGCCTGTAGTGCGTCTGAGCCACGTGTCTCTCCAGGGAGTGACACGGTGGCTTGGGCGCCTGCAGTCTCCATGCTGCCCCAAACATCCGCCTGCTGCTTCCCCCTCAGCTATAGGGCGGCTGAGAGGGAGGAAGCAGGCAGACTCCTTGGGGGCCCCACGGAGTGTCCTGTCCTGGCTGGCCCCGTCCCTGTGGGCAGCTGGCCCTGCTCGGCTTGCTCCGCCACTGATTGTGATATTGAAATGCCTCTAGGCCCTGGGATGTTTCCAGCCACACCCACCTAAGTGTTGGAGTGGAAAGGGCTGGAAATACTGTGTGTGTGTGTGTGTGTGTGTGTGTGTGTGTGTGTTCTTGCATATCTGGAGCGTGAGGTATGCATGACAAAGACAGAAGGGGAGGTGCAATGCTCTCCATGAGGGGCTGCCCCCTTGAAGACAGTTTGGAAGCTACAGCTGGTGCAGAATGTGGCTGCTATCCGACATTCTCCACCTTCCACCTTGGCAAGAACGAGGCATTCTCACTATTCAAGAACCCGTTCTAGCTAGGGGGTAGAAATACTCTGAGGAGGCAGGGCTGGGTAGGAGGGCACCCCAGGCCTTTGTTTCAAGTAAACCATATGTTACAAAAAATTCAATAATCTCCAGCACTCTTGGCTTAAGGGGAGGGGGAGCCAGAGGAGCACTTACTCCAGAACCTCTCGCCACTCTTAGAATTGAGGAGTGTATAACGATACTTACAGGAAGACTACCCAATAAATTCAGGAGCCTTAAAACACTACTGATCTTAGTGAGAAGCCTCTGATAAACACACATACTCTTCTGGAACAGAGTTTCATAACTCTTGTATCAAATGGTTCTGTTGGAAAGTTTAATAAACACATCACGATTGTGATGTTACCTTTCAGCCAATAGTACACTGTATCTTGCCACAGATGGATAAAGTTTTCTACCACCCCTTTCCCATTGCTGCCTCACATCCTTTATAGTTGACCTGGAGACCAAGTAGTTCTGAGGAATATTTTCTCCCTATAGAAGAGCCTTTTTTATTATTAAGCATCTTGAATACATCATAGAAACCCCCTGGACTATACTGCCTCCCCCCTTGTTTTTTTCTTTTTGCAGAGGACAAGTGGATTTGTTTGAACATACTCAAGAGAAAACATCAAACATCTTTAGACCCATGCATTCCAGAACTAACACACAAGAATGGAAGGGAAGAAATCCTCTTTGACAGAGGCAATAAAATTCATTTGTGTGCTGCGCTTCTCACACCATCATTTAAAAAAAACCAAACCATGAAGAAATATATAATCTAATTTAAATGTACTGTAGTCTACCAAAGATTGTCATAAAACAAAGGACTGCTTACTATGCATCTCTCCATGGATGGTATAAACAAGCTGTAGGACAGAAATACTTATAAAGCTTTCTTTTTAAGAATATTTGCATAGCTAATATCTATTGATCTGAACACAGGTCTGTCAACAGGCAACATTTTAATTTAGAAAAAAAAACCGCACACCTACACACACACACACACACACACACACACAATGAAAGGTAATTCGAATAATATCAAGCATTGACTCTTGCTCATATACCGTATTCAGTTCTGCAAAAAGAAACAACTGTGAAAAATTTGTACAATAAGGAAGCAACAACAACAAAAAGGAAAAGGGGAAATACTATTTCATATATTAAAGCCACAGAAGTATAACAATAATACCATGATTTTAAAGAGAGTGAAACATTAAGCAATACGGAGAACAGTGGAGAAATTAATAAAAAGAGACAGACTCATGGACACAGAGACACCCATTCACCCACCCACATTTACAGCCTTTTTTGCTCCATACTATCAACACAAAGGAGAGGCTCGTGCAGAAAAAGGAGTTGACTCACTGAGAGTATTGGGTTAGTATCCAGGTGTATACCTCAAAAAGACCAGCTCACGCGTTTGTTTTCCTGACAGTAGGAAGCGAAGCTCCCAACAGTCTCGCCTTCCTGATAATTTCACCCCAGTTACTTTCTCTAACAGAAGGCCTACTTGTGAAACAAGAGCCTATGAATATACATGAGGAAGGCAACCAATGGTCTTTAAGAAAATGGCTTGCTTAACAGCATGGATGTTTCCACTTTATATTTAGCAGGTTGTCTCCACCAATAATGCATTTTAATTAATAAACAGCTTGTGAGCATCGCTGCTGCCAATTATGGGAAGGCAGGAAAGATGGGGGATTTCTCTTCCTCCCAGCCGTCCCTCGCCAGCATCTGCTATTAAAAATCAAAACACCGAATAATTTCTAATATCGTTTGTATCAAACCGGTTGTCATGGCCGTTATTTCTCAGACTCTATGGAAGAAAGAAACACCAACATGTCATTTGCAATGCTGTGTAAGCTGCTTATAAGCTTGGGAGCTTCCATAAGTGTTTTTAATAGAGCACTGTAGCAGAAGGTGTGGAAGGGCAAGGCAGCATTTCTAACTGGCAGCATCTGGGGCTGAAAAGAAAAGGGGAAAGGGGAAAAAAAAACCCACATACCATTCCCAGACAGAGGTTTTAACTGCAAATGAGAAAATCCATGCCAATCATTGGTTGCTCCATAGCTTGCACATTTCCCTGCAGGCAAGCTGTCAAAGGAAGCAATTAGAATGTACCACAAGAAATATGTCTCTTACCAGCACAGGTAAATAAGTTGTCAGTCATTTATTAGTGAAGAGGTAACTAAAGATCAAAGGGAGCAGGAAGATTCCTGCAGTCAATGTTATGCCATTAAGTGGAAACTCGGGCATGCAGAAGAGGAGACTAGAGGACAGATAATAGTGCTAAGGCAGGCCACTGGCTCACCTAGTCTGGGACGGTCTATTCTGATTGGACGCAGTTCTCTGGGGATTCATATTTTCCAGAGATTGATAAGTGAGATCTTTTAAAAATGGAAATGCTAGGGACGGAAGCTGGGGCTGTATTCACACTTCAGTTCATTCTGTTTTCCTGACACTTCCCTAACTGTTCATTGCCACATTATAGTTGAGCTTTCACCTGACATAAAATGCCACTTCTAGAACTACTGTGGAATGTGGTGCAAGTTGGGTCTCATTTCCGTGCAGGAGTGCCAACTTGAATAAAGTACCGGTATTGGCGAGGCACATAAGTCCCACCACGCATAATCAATCGCAAGATGTAGTGCACAGCATTTGAATGGCAATGGCCATCAACTCGCGACCTCAAATATTTTATTGTGGGGGCAAATGGAGCTCGGCTCCTAGGAGTTGGCTCCTATGTTTCCGTGTTATTTGCTTCCAGAAAACATCTGTTTGCAAATAATATGGCAATGAGTGCTGAACTTGCACTATATTGCACAATATTCCACCATATTTCCAGATGTGTCTTTTATGTTGTGTGAAAGCTCAAATATAATGTGGGGATTAGCAGATAGGGTGTGAATGCAGCCGAAGACCTTTGATGTGCAAAGCCTCTGAGCTATAGCTCTTTTCCTTAATAAAACATGCATGGAATCATATCAACTAATGTATGCATCTACTTCAGTTCTCTTTTCTATGTGGCTTTTGATTTTGTTTTTATTTTATTTAGGGGCATTTATTTCACTATTCATTTCTCAAACATTTTAGTCACTTTTTAAAAACAACAACAACAAAACAAAAGTAATTTTACAACAATAAAATTATATGTACCTCTTTCACTGTGAATTTTCCAAACTAGCCATTGTCTTTTGCCAAGAAGAATAGGAGCACTGCAGCACAAAACACTGAGTGGAGTCCTCATGAAAATTTGTCTTAATATACAAGTCTTTGCATGCAGTTTTGCCTAATATACACATTTTTGCAAGCAATTTCCCCTAATACAGTGCATTTTTGTATGCTAGTTTCACCAACATGCACATTTACATGCACACTTCACCCTTGAATATACTTTTTTGAACACATTGCTGTTGGGCAGGAGAGAGAGAACTGCACCGCAAAATTCAGAGCAAAGTGAGTGTTTGTGAGAGAGAAGCAGAGAGATTGGGAATGTATGCTTATTAAGTGGGGAGGAGAAGCCTTCAAAGTCATGAATTCTTTTGCTGTGTTTCCCCTCCTGAAATGTGGTATTCATGCTTGCAACTTTTCTCCAAAGGATAGATACTAGAAAGGGTTGAAGAGCAATGATGAATGCATTAGCACACATTTGACAACTGCAGAACCTTAAGTGTGATCAAAGGTTACATATTCAATGCAAAGTAGGGGTTTAATGCAGCCGTTGTGATTTCTACTACACCTAACAGAAGAGAGAAGGCTCTGCTAATGATTTTTTGACAATACAATATATAAATTATTAGAAATCCAAAATGCTAATATCTTGTCGAATCATATTTTCTAACATTTTCAAAGTGAATAACAACTTTTAAGAGTAAGATGCTGGTGATGCAACAAAGTTGGACTAATTATTCCCAATAATTTAAACAAGTATTTATTCCACAAATACTTGGGGGGGGGGGTCCAGGAGCTTGTTCAAAACTTCAGTTAAAAAAATGATGCTCACAATTTTGTTTTTCCAATCTTTTCTTTGCTGGGTTTTACACAAGATCTAAGTGAGCTATCTTATAAACAGACAAACAAATGTGTTGTGGCATGAATTTTCGTAAGTATTGATTACCTTTGTCACCTGCATGAAATGGAAGTACCGTATTGGCCTGAATATAACCCACACCCAAAGATAAGCACCAGCTTTAAAATTTGGCGGCTTGGGGGAGGCTTGGGAGCCGTGGACGGGATGGGCACCATTGCCCCACACTCCTGGGCTGCTCTCTGGGGAGGGGGAGCCACGCCCCTTTGCTGGCAGCCTCTCCCCCTTCTTGGTGGTTCAGGGGAGGCTTGGGTACCGCGGTTGGGGCAGGCGCCGTCACCCTGTGTTCTCCACAGCCCTCATGGGCAGCTGTTTCAGCAGCGATATCGTAAGGTTGTGCATATAAGTCCCACTTTAACTTTTCACGGTCAGAATTTGGAAAAAAAAAGTGTGGATTATATTTGGGCCAATACGGTAGGTTCTTGCCCATGTAACCACATGCCACAGTCAAATCTGTTAGGCATTAAGGTACCATGGATCACATGGCCGTTTCCGCTACTACAGATCAACACAGCTATATATTTTTCTGGAATCAGTACTTAGTCCACTTTCGTATTGATATAGAGTTCCTGCATCTTATCATGTGGTTGATGGGAAACATGCCCAGTTAATAAAACTAACAGATTTCTGGCTCCTGTTATTTTGTATCTATCTGCAAAATAGCATGTTATATTATAAGTATAAAGACATATGGCTTCATGATCTCGAAGCATACTCAGTAAATACTCTGGCATTAAAGTGTTTGCTGTTGGGGATTAATTTGCCTCCTGTTGAGCAGAGCTCTGCTATTAATTTGTGGTGGTCTATGGCTGACATGAGGAAGAGAAAACATTACAATCGCATGACTACAGCAAGACAAATAGATCTCTGAGCAGAGTTTAACCTGTGATGTTGCTAAAATATATTAGAGCACATTTTTCTCAGTCAAAACATTATTTTCTTTCCTATAACCCTCACATACTATTCAAAGCAATGTTCAAAGTGTGGGTCTCATCCAAGGCTTAGGATGTTATCATGAAAATGTCACCTTGTTGCTTGATTAACAACTGGCTGTTCTGTCCAATAGGTTAATATTTCCCTTGGTGAACTTTAGCTGTCGTGCTTTTCTCATGAGAACTCTTAGTTTTTATCATTTCTCTGGGTAAGCAAGATTTAAACCCACAGCCTGGTAGGAAAGTGCTAGGGTTGAAATCCAGATATGAGCCAGTATGGAGCTGCATCATACATCCAAAATCAAGTTACTGGTATGTTATGTTTTGCTTGGAAATATTCACACTATATGAGGTTGGGAGGAGAAGGGTGGGGGTGGTTATTTGGGAAAAGCTGCACACATAGAGAAAGGCAGTAAGATATGAGGGGAAAGCTATACTGTATTAGAATTTAGCAGAAGTTAGCCACTGAGTCCCTTACTATAAACAGAATTTTGTGTTCCATCAATTGCTGTTCCCTACAAAAGACCCAAGCATGAGTCCTACAGATGGCAAGAGCCGAAATGCTCACTTGAGTCAAATAGTTAAAAATGAAAAAGGCTAGTGGGGGTTTGCAGGAATCCTCCACTATCTTAATTTGGCCCCATTCTAATTAGACTCAAAGAGCTATTTCAAGGCTAAAATGCACATTGCATGCAAACATGTAAAAGTGTTGCCTGATGACTTTTTCATGGAGGATAAGGCTATCCATGGCTACTAGCCATGATGGCTATGTTCTACCTCCACTGTTGGAGACAATATGACTCTGAATACCAGTTGCCTGAAATTGCAAGTGGGGAGAGGGCTGCTTCACTCAGGTTCTGCTTGTAGGCTTCCTGTGGACATCTGGTTGGCCATTGCAAGAACAGAGTGCTAGACTAGATGGCTCTTTGGCATGATCCAGCAGGTTCTTCCCATGTTCATTTAAGCTTGAAAAATTACTTTGTGAAAAGGTGATTGAGCCTGGATTGGTGCCTGTGGTAGAATCATTTTCCCACTTGCTGCCTCCATTTCCAAATCACACCTTTCTCCCTCTACACTGGTTTTGAGCTTGTTTGGAGGTTCTAGCAGGGGAGCGCAGCTATCGTATACCCTTGACTGAAGAATGGTACACTCCTTCTATCTGGGATGGTCGTCCTCTTCCATCGAGCGTGCAGCTTCGGGAGGGACGCACATGGAGCAGTGAGGGAGGAAGGGGACACCCGCCTAGCCAGCCAGATCAGCTGAATCAACCCTGGCGATCAATGGGGTGACAGATGTCGCAGCCAGATCGCCCTCACATCCCCCTCTACACTGGTATTGAATTTAAGTACGTGTTTGTGAAGGTCATAGATACAGACAGGCTAGAGTTATATGTGTCTGCATGTAACATTTAATTGTGCCTCCCCAAATATCTTGGGACACTTCACTAAAGACACCCATTTGTGTGAACAATCTAATATATCCAGAATTAACTTGCATCTTCTAGCAACTGCTGAAATCCTTAATATGTTGTAGGTTGGAGCATCAGCAATCACAGTAGTTGCAACTGAGCTCTGTGAACTATCGGCTCACATATTGGACCGTCCATTCACGTGGATATTTCCATTCAGTTCAAAGGGTATTATTCAATTTCCATCCCCCCCTCCCGCCCTCTCATGGTATTTGTGGAAGTTACCTTGTTTTACCTTCCCAGCAACCTTGTGAGGATGACTTAGGATGGGAGAATTAGACTTGCCCAAGGTCACCAAGCCATGAAGGCTAAAGAGAGGTCCATATCCAAGTACATTTAACCATTATACTACTCTGTCTACCTAGTTACAATGTTACTAACTATACAATGCAGTAAAATAAAACTATATTTTGGTATTGAACAATTAAGCTGTTTCTTTGCATCCTTGAGTGCTATGGATGCAATTTCCACTTAGACTTTGTCCACGTTATACTTTTAAAGCACATTCAAAGCACATTATTTCCCTCAAGAAATTATGGGCACTGTAGTTTACTTCTCACAGAACTACAATCCCCTGAAACCTTTAACAAACTACTGTGCCCAGGATTCTTTGAGGGAAAGATTAAGCTTGAATGTGCTTTCAATGAACAGTGTGCACACAAGTTGCATGATATCTCCAAACAGAAAAAGAGCATTCAACGTATTTGGCTATGAAGGAAGGATATGATGCTGGTCACAGTTCTCCCTTTGGTATAGGATCCCAATGTTCCTGAACCCCACAAATCGGACAAAATTGAATTTAACATGACTAGACTTAACTTATCAAGTATACATTCCATTACAAGTAACGTTATGTATTTTACTTTGGAAAAGAAAGTATCCATTCTGGATATTGCATATTTCAGAATAGGTCCTATTACTGTGAAAAAGCAGATCATTTAATATGAAACTGAAGGTGCATTTGTCATTGTCATCCTTATCATGGAAAACAGCAAAAAGCTCCCTGAGCATAATAAATCAACTGAAGTTATATATCAAGAATTGATCTACTATGAATAATTAGCTGCTGCAACTAGTCTCCCACTAATGGTGTTAGAAAGCATTAAGTGTAGCTTTCATTGTGATCACGAGAGTGTTAAACATAAATTCACACATAGTAACATGTAGATGTGGTGCTGGAGCATAAAAAACATAAGACCACACAAAGGCCTTGCTCTCTAAATGCCTGGTAACCGCCTAACAACTGGGGGGAAAATCAAACAACTGTCAAAATAGAAAATCGAAAGCTATCATGCAAAGTCGGAGCTATCCAATGAGAATTTAAGCCATCTCTTGAGTGACTTTATATGCAAAATACAGCCGTTTATAATACAAATATGTTATCCTGGAAATGAAACTGTGTACAGGCCACCTTATATGTTGTGCATTTTCCTGCATGGAAAGCACTTCTGTCTGGGAAATACTGTGCAACTCAAATCGTATATGATGAGGCCAAATGGAGACATTTATGTATGAAAACAGGCTAAGAAACCATGACTAGATACAGGCTAAAGATGATTGCTTTATACTTTTTTAAAAAACAAAATACCTGCTGAAATGGCATAAATGGATAAATTCAGTGGTTTAAGTCCAAGAGGCTGTAATCCTATACACACTTATCTAAGTTCCATTAGATTCAGTGCAAGTTACTTCCAAGTAGATATGCCTAGAATTGTACTGTAAAGCAAGGGTTTAAATCATTGGCTTCCTACACATGGAGTTGGGCTGTGATCACTTTGTCATATTTGAAGTTTGTCCTATATCCCTTTGCCTAGAAAAAGGTTGATAGTAACAATTAGATCACCATATACTTCTACAATCATCAGAAGTCTTTTATGTCTCAGTAACAATACAGCATCGTGAAAAGGTAAGTAGAGATGCACGGCAATTTGCAAAGCTGGTTGTGACCTGGAAAAGAAACATCGTCTCCTTCCTCCTAATTACCCTTTTCCAGCAGAAAGACAAGGCGGTATTTGGATTCTAGCACATAACTATTTTTCAAGCTTTAAAACTTTTTTTTTTAAAAAAAAGAACAACCTACTGCCCACTAACCAATACTGATTCCTGGCGGAACTAAAATGATCATTTAAACAGATGGCATGGCAAGAAACCAAGAGACAGCCTGGATCAAAACCTTGCACCCTGTTAATTTACAGCACAGCATATCTTTGAGAGACAACCTCCTCCTAGACATTTTCATTAGTGCTAGATAAACCTCAGAAGGATCAGAAAGTCTGTAAGGATTAGTAGCCCCAATGCAGGATGCTTCGTCACAGTGAATTTGAACTGTTTATTAGCAAAAACACAGAAAGAACATTCATTCCCTTCCCCTTGTTGCTGAAAACCGCCAGAATGATTGAAATTTGCACATACCAATCTGCGAATTTCCCTCTCACACTCTCTCTTTATCCTGGTAATCTCTTCTTGGTGAAGGTGATATACACTCCGTATCTCTGCTGCTTTGATTTTGTCAGCTTGCACGACCACAGATAAAGCTTCTTCCACTTGTTTTTTAGCCCCCTTAAGCTCCAAAATTTCCTGTTGCATTTTGGTTTTCTCACCCTCAAATCCCTTCTTGGCCTCCTCCTTTGCTTCGCAGAAGAGCATCGTCTTAACCTTATCAGGCGTCCCATCCCGGACAACATTGAGTAAGGCCTGAAGTCTCTGAATTTCATTATCTTTGATTTTTATGACTCTAAGAAGCTCAGCTTCATGCTGTCTTAAAAGTCCCTCGCGAACAGCTTGGAGCTCCTTCATTTTTTCTTCATGAAGTTTAGCCTTGAGCTCCGTCACAGTCACTGTGTTTTTGTGCTGTTCGTGTTCTTTGATCAGCTTCACTTCCTGATTTTTCTCCCTCTCCAATTTGCTGACCTAGAAGAAAAAGAAAGTTTCACACAGTATGTTGAAGATGGATTTTATAACCTAGTAATAAATGTTGGAGGACATATTTAAGAACAGCTGCTGGGAAATCAGCAAGTGTTTTTTCATTATCACCAATTAAGGGTTAAAAAGAGATTAAGATTAAATGAGTGAGTTTGTCTTGGTTTTCCCCCTCCCTATTAGCAACATCAGCTATGCAGGGTGGGAGGCACAAGCTAGATCAGAACCATGGTGCATGGGAAGGAGGGGTTAATCCTGTCCCCCATGTTAGAATCCCACCAAAGGTTAGAGTTGCTCATAGTCCTGGCAATGCAGCATATCAGGTGGATAATGGAAGATGGAGTTCTCCCATTACAAGTTTCTCCATCCCTCTAAAAAACTCCTACTGAATCCTGGGCTAATTTTCCATCAGACACCGGGCACACTGGGCGTACTAGGAAGATGTAGACAAAGGGAGGGAAGGAAAATACTTCCCTTTCTCTTCTCCAGTGACTTATACATTAAAATTAGGGCTTGTCCATACCTTGGCTCAATATGGATTCTTTGTGCCTTCTTTAATTTCCTCTCATTCATGTGGCATTCACCTCCAACTACTGCCCCCCTTCCAAAAATCTTGAGATCCCAATATGCAATTAATGTACAATAGCTCTCGTTTTCAGATTTTCAAGGCATAGAGAATCCCTGGATTTAGTGAGCAGACAGTGTGGGACAACAGTAGTTGGAAGAGGACACTGCATGGACGCTGGGGAATCAAAGGGGGCCCTTTATTGCACCAATAAACTTTAATAAGAACAGGAATATTCACAATACCAAAGTTTCTCAACAGCCGTTTGCATGCTCCTCCTTGATGGATACACAAGTACCATGTCCCAAAGTCAGGTGCATACGTAGTATTTTTGCACTTTTTGGTAATGTGCTAATTCATGCACAGGAGTGTCGACACAGATAGGCCTGACAATAATTCAAACAAACCAATCCACACACCCATTTAAATTAGCTGACAAAACAAGTTTTGGTATAGCAGGATTAGCCCTCCTTCTCAAAAGTTTTAAAATAATTCATAGATCTTCTTGCATGCCTGCCTACCCTTTATAGTGAAAGGAAAACAACTAGAGTCTGTCTGAACCAACCTCCTGCCAATTTCTAATGCAAAAGTCAGAGACTCAGCTCATTTCAGGTTTCACGTAAGCACAAGTTTTGCACTGAATGCTTTTTTTGAATTCTTCAAGGCAACCATTCCAGCTAAAAGCATCGCCTGCTGCCAAAAGTAAGAAGCTTGTGAGTTTAGCAAAGTTTTGCAAAGCAAAGACTGTCAATGAGCTCTCCCCATTTTCCACCTCAGTGCCCCATTACTTAACAGTGGCCATGTTACTTGGCTCTTAGATACTCAGCTATTATTACACAACTGATCCAACAGACGTTGTTCCAATTACTTCCAGGGCTCCTTCATTCAGCATTCATCCTAACCGGGTTGCACAAAGCTTACTCGGTGGTTAGACTCTGTCCAGTTGCACTGAGCATTCATCCTGATTTGCTTACAGGGTTCTTACATGTCTTCCTGTTAATCATTCATTAATCCCACATTATTCATTCATCCCACATTTTCCAGCATGTTTCTCCATCACTTTCCTAGCTTCAAAAGGTTAAACAAAAGAGTGGATTGATTGAACTAGGGCAACAAAGTGTTTTATTCCACTTTAATTGCAGCAGCCTAAAATTTCAGTATGTGCTTAAATCCCTCCCACAAAATAGGGGGAGTCTGGAGGCACCCCCAGTTACTAAAGGTGTTTTACTAAATGGGGACTTAATATTGTAAAGGGTCATTCAGGTATCACAATTGATAGCACTTTTCCTTTTCTTTTTTACTGACTGAATCCCTTGTCCTCCCTGTTAAATCTGGATTAAGTGTGTGTAGGGGGGTATGGCCTGGCATTTTGATGCCAATGAAGTTGTGTGGATGATACAAAAAAAAGGCTGCCTGTAAGAGGAGCACCCACCCACAGGAAACACAACAGCAGCTTGCTGGGTGGGGTGCAGCAGCTAAACTAGCTTCCCAGAAGGTGGCTCACTGGGAGGGCAAGATGGCGGGGAGCCTGGCATGGTGTAAACACACTTGCAGAGCCAATCCAGTACTTCTGCTACTACATTTGCACCACATTGACCTCCCCGCCCCTTTGATCCTTTCTCCTCTCCTTTCCACTAAACAACTGGGACTGACCTGCTAGGAAGCTAGTGCAGTGGGTCCAACTGCTGCTTCTCAAGATTCACCCATCTGTAAATGACCTGATATTTATCAGGAAGCCCCTTAAAACTAACATGTTACAAATTTTCCTAGCCACCAAATTAAATTAAAAAATCCCCAAAGCCTTTCCAGAGTAGTGGTGCAACAATAAAACCTCCAGCCCATTTGCAAAGCTAAGCAGGGTCTGGTGTGGTTTCAAATTGGATGGCAGACTGTGTTTTGAGATTCCTGCATTTCATGGGGTTGGACTAAACTACCCTCAGTACTCCCTCCAACTATAATTCCAAAACAGCTTTGTGCTTGCTCAGTGGTTTTTAAGATGTTAATTAAGCAGTGTTGGAAGTAAAGAATAAATAAAAATGACCTGCCTGGACAGTACATACACTTTTGAACAATATACAAATGGCCTTCTTTTAATTATGTCTTCCCAGGAAGCTGCTGCTGTACAAGCAATTCAATAATGCAATACTTCCGGGCTTGTTTTCCAATGTGTGATTTACACAAGAATTTTGGAGTAACACTAAATCTCCTAATTAGAAATGAATTACGAAGAGATGCCATCCATTCAGAACCCTTGGCTGCAATTGCTTGTCTGCAGCCGATATTAGCAACATGCTGGGCACGCCTAACATTAGCATACTGCTTATATTTCATTACTGACTGCTTAGTTTGCAGTGCAATCTGCTTATGTTGCCTGGGATGGATTGGTAACATCAAATAAAATCAATACTAATGTCTGGACTGGCTTGCATTTGTGGGTTATAACCATCATACCTGGAATGAAGCTTTTAAAAATGGTGTGGACTTACATAGAAGAAAGAAACAGTGGATGTGTGTGTGTGTGTGTGTGTGTGTGTGTGTGTGTGTGTGTGTGTTTTACAGTATACACAAACATATCTATGATTCTAT
This sequence comes from Lacerta agilis, assembly GCF_009819535.1. Classification (NCBI taxonomy): domain Eukaryota; kingdom Metazoa; phylum Chordata; class Lepidosauria; order Squamata; family Lacertidae; genus Lacerta; species Lacerta agilis. The sequence goes on from NC_046316.1 coordinate 36,857,961, forward strand.
GAATGACCTGAGTGCCTAGATAGGATAATGTGGAAATATGTGATCCTTAAGACCTGTTAGCCAGTGCAGTTGTCTCAATAATGGCTCAATAGCTGGCATCCATCTGTCTCAGGAGACAATGAAGGCGTGTCCCTTTGGAGTTGAAGTCAAACTGTTGGAGAGTTACAGCAACTGCTGTGGCTGTAGAGACCAATACAGGAGAGACATGTTTTGTTGCAGCTGGCGCAGATGAAGGCATCCATTTGTGCTACTGCAAATGTGCCATGGCTAAATATGGCCTCACTTATTCCAGCCTGTATCTCTATACATAAATTTAAAGAAACCCAAGGGTTGTAGCCATCATTAGCACTACTCTGAGTAGATCCTTTGAAATTAATGAACATGACTAGCTTGGGTTCATTAATATCAGTGAGAGACCTATATAGAAAAGTATTTATTTATATATATAAAATTATGAGTCTTATTCAACACTGTTGTTCTGCTAGCGCAACCAGTTGCACCATGCAATTTCCCCCTCCACGCCTCTCCCATGAAGACCCCCTCATCATCAAAATCTGCTCCAGAGGATTGAGGGCCCTTCAGAGAAGATTTTTAGGGTGCGCAGAGAAGAATTTGATGGTCCACAAGGAGAAGACAGGGGTGGCCCATTCCACGAACAGAACTCCATGCACAAACCTATCTATTTTTATATTGTTTTATTTGGATTACGTTAGAATAACTTGGGATATTTACTTACAGCTACTAGTAAGCATGTAGGTATTTCTGTGCGCTGCTCTGGTTTCACCAGAAGCGGCTTTGTCATGCTGGCCACATGACCCGGAAGCTGTACACCGACTCCCTCGGCCAGTAACGCGAGATGAGCACCGCAACCCCAGAGTCAGACATGACTGGACCTAATGGTCAGGGGTCCCTTTACCTTTACCTTACAAGTAAGCATAAACTTTCACCACCATATATTTCTGTCTATCCTACATTTATGTAATTCAATTTATAGTTTAACATTTAAATAATCACCGTATCTGGATTTAAGTACATTAAGAGCCATTTATGTAACATTGCCTGTGACATCTGTTCATCATCAGTACAGTGCTCCAGTAGTGTCAACATAAAATTCAGTAGGTTTGCCCTGAGTAGTACTTAATTGGCTGCAACCCTGTTTCCAAGCAAAGCGAAGTGTAGACAAAATATAATTTGTCTTCAGATTTGGTAGATTACTCTAAAAGCCAATGCAGGCTCCAGCTGTCACCCACACAGTAACCAAAGATTAATTTAATTTTCGCATTAAAAAGCTAGATTGTGCTCAAAAGAAATTGCCAGATCAGCTTGTTTAATGTGTACTGCATATGGGTTTATGCCATCGCCCCCCACCCCTTCTTGGCAGTTTTGCTTCTTAGTGTATGGTACATGCTGACAATACAGCTGCTTTTGCCTCCATAGGGGACCAATTAGAGAAATCTCTAAATAATGCATCAAAACCCGCATTCGTATGAAGACAAGATCTAAAACAACCTTCAGGCTTCATTCCACAAGAGTATATTAAGAGGAGGACCCTTGTTTAATGTTTGCAGCCTCTTCTTTTTTCATGATCAACTCCTCAATTTACAGATCCAAGGCTTATGTTCCATTGCAAAGAAGGACCTAATCTCTTAATACACATGGTATCTTTCAGAAGTGCATTTACTTATTAAAACATACATATGTACTGTGATGAAGTGTACCGAATTGCATGGTGTGGTGTGTTTTTTCCTGGAACAGGAAGAGAGCTATGGGATGGCTATGCCTCCTGATTCGCCATCAACATAGTAAGTGGGTTTGTTTAGGAAACAGGATGGCTTTTGTTTTGATTAGCAGTGGTGGGGGAAAAAAAAGATGCACACCTTACTCTTTTCTTGCTGGAGCTCTATTTGAATATCTGTTAGTTTTGCCCTGAGCTCTTCATTAGCAGCTTGCAAGGCAGCTAAGGCATCCGGTCTTTCTCCTTTAGCTCGAAAGCTGGCACCCTTCTTTGACATCGTGAGACGGCGTGGCAAGAGGGGCAGAATCCCAAGCAGAGAGGACCTCCTGCTCTCGCCTATTCCTTGATTCTGCTCCACGACATTTTCTTATTCATCTGCAAAATAAGAGAAAGACCAACAGTTGGGGGTCACATCATTAGTCTGCAGAAAATACAAGGTGTTTCACCTGGAGAGGGACCAAAGCACTTAAGAAAGAAGCCCCTTTTAAGGGATTGTGCATCTTCTATTTACTTCCTTATTGGCAGCAATACATCTTCTCCTAGAGCAACTTTGCAGATTCTTCCTTAGCTACTCATCACCATTTCATCCTAGGGTGGAGCTATATTACATAAAACTTTACAAAATTCAAAGACTAGTTCAATAAAAACACAGCATCAATTACATAACAAGTGGGTGATAAAATACATGCTGGTTCAAAACCCCAACCCCTTCCCCAAAGACTGGGAGGAGCAGCTTCAGCTGCCAATGAAATGTCAGCAATTTCAGCTTTTGTGAGTTTTAGAAAACATGGCATCACCACATAGGTCAAACCATACATTAGACTTTTTGAAGTACCATATGAGATACTCTAAAGAGGCATTGCAGATATTTTGTGAAGTGCAAGCTGTCCTCTTCATCCCTATTCTGGTATGTTTCTTAATTGGTTGAGGGGGAAAGATTATCCACCCATTTCTGAGCACAATTCAAAGTGTTGGTGATCATTAAAGCCCTAAAAGCCTCGGCCCAGTATACCTGAAGGAGCACCTCCACCCCCATCGTTCAGCCCAGATACTGAGGTCCAGTGCCAAGGGCCTTCTGGCGGCTCCCTCATTGTGAGAAGTGAAGCTACAGGGAACCAGGCAGAGGGCCTTCTTGGTAGTGGCACCCACCCTGTAGAACACCCTCCCATCAGATGTCAAGGAAATAAACAACTATCTGACTTTTAGAAGACCTCTGAAGGCAGCCCTGTTTAGGGAAGTTTTTAATGTTTGATGTTTTATTGCTTTTTGTTATTATTAATATTCTGTTGGGAGCTGCCCAGAGTGGCTGGAGAAACCCAGCCAGATGGGTGGGGTATAAATAAAATTATTATTATTATTATTATTATTATTATTATTATTATTATTATTATTATTATTCCTTTTAAAATATATCATCATCATCATCAACCTTCCCTCCAAAGTGCTCAACACACTTATCTGCCTCTCCATTTGATTCTCACAACAATCCTGTGAGGTAATTTACTCTGACAGATAGTGACTGGTGGCCCAAGGTCACCCACTGGGCTTCACGGCCGAGTGGGAATTTGAATCCTGTTGTCCCAGGTCCTTGTACAACACTAACTTGTATGGAAAATGAATAGAAAAATGAACTGCGGAATGAGTTTGGGGATGCAGCGGAATGTCTGTGCAAATGCTTCATGAAAAAACCCAAATCATTATCCCTTTTCCCACCCCAGCAAGATGACATCTCTTCACCTCACCACTGGCATACGAGTTATGTGAATTATTGCAATATTGGTTGGTGCATTGGCTGTGATTTTCCCCCACAAACACATGGACATTATTGATTTCTCATCAGTTTATGACAGGATAGATTTAAACCATTGATTTAAATCAAGGCGATGTAAATCATTGATTAAAAGTATTTAATTCACCAGTGGAGGAAAGCTGTTTAAAATCACTAACTCAAATCAAGCTTCCATTGAAGCCTATATTTATCGAACAAATGTGCATACTAATCAGTTGTAATAACAATTCAAACAGAGTTGTTTATAGGCGAAATTGTGCCTTTACCATACTGTCTCTGATGATACAGCCCATGAGCCACTTTCACTATAACAGGCATACCCAAAGACAAAGGAGCATTTGTGAAACTAAGCATATCTGTTTGGCTCTCTGTGTGATACATATGCAGGACTGGGAGTAAGAGTATTTAAGACAAAATACTTTTCCAGAAGCAATGACTGTTAGTTAGAACACATCTGCACTATACATTTAAAGCAGTATCATACCACTTTAAACAGTCATGATGGTCTCCCCAAGAATCCTGGGAACTGTAGTTTGTTAAGGGTGCTGTGAGTTGTTAAAATGACCTTTATGCTCCTCACAGAGCTACAATTCCTGGGTGGTTTAACAGTCATTCCCTCTTCCCAGGCAATTCTGCCAAGGTGGATATCTCTTTCACTTTTTGAAAGACATTCGTCATGCAATTTCCATTTCTCAGGAACATCAAAACATCCATTACACTAAGGTTTGCCATTGCTTGCTTTCTCCAATAAAGTTTCATCAAGACCATTCTTGCAGAAGCATGGTAAGAAAGACACAAAGAACAGGAAAATGGTGGGATGACCTCCAGTGGTCTTCAAGTTGATGAGAATTTCAGGAATGAAAATACAGTTTTTAACTTTATGAGTTGCAATTCCACATGGACCACACTGAAAGGCTTTCTTCTTTTTAAGCAAGCTGCTATTTACCTTGCCTTCTGATGGGAAGAAAATCCCTCTGCTGCACAAGCTGTCAGCAAAACACCAGCATGTGACCGGATTCCTTTCTCATGGCCACTAATTACACTTCAGGGTTTTGTTTTGTTTTTTAATAGAGGGAACACTCTTCAATTCATAGCAACATAAAGGATGCCGGGAAAGGCCATTCAGAATGTCAGATTATATCCAGCCATGATGATCCATTAATAGGTCAGAGAGATGCGGCTTCCTTCTGTGCTGTTTAATTGCATGCATGCCCCAGCTTAAATCTCTAGGCTCCTGTGTTCTTCCTTGAAAAAGCGAAGCAAAACAAAACAAAGCACATGTTACAAAATTTGCACAGAATAACTCAATTGCACTCAGTGTCTGCTTTCCTTGCACACATTTGAAATGGTATTGGGTGGAACATCCCCCTTTTCCTAAACAATGTTTGGCCCTGCTTATGGGCTTCCCAAAGGCATCTGGCTGGCTACTCTTGGAATCAGGACACAGGGTTAGATAGTCTGATCAAGCACCTTTGCTCCCCTCCTTTGTGGAGGAAAAAGAGGGGCAAGCAGTGGAGATTTATGATGTCACAATCTCTTAATGTAGCACTGCTCAAGTAATGCGGGGATGATAGGGGCACAGAAGCAAGCAAGCAGGCATTGTTTGTTAAAAAGCAGCATCAGTCTAACATCCTGAAATGCAAAACTAGCTCTTCAGTAGCCAAATCCACACGGTTACAACACTTCACCCACACACTGTCACTCAGGCTGGGGAAATTGCTGACAGCCTCATCTGCCCTCAAAATGCATCCCAGGTGCTTGACAATTCAAATAGGATGAGGTCATCTGCTGCCCATCACTGGGAACTACCAGGCCGTGACAAACTTTAGAGAGAAAGCATGGGTCTCAGCGGTATTTAAAGGACAAGCAGACCCTTGACTTGCTAAACATGCTGACATTTTTATACATATGCTTCCTGTTATCTTGTTTCCTCCAAAGAGATGATGCAATGAAACCAAAACAAAGGAGATTCTGACTAAACATTCAGAAAAACTTCCTTTTTTTTCTTTATTCATTTTCTATTTTACATCTATACAAGTCATACCTTAGTCTTACACAGACTTCCCGACTTATCTTCCATTGACATCCTATTTCATATCCTTAGTTTGCTACATCTCCTTATATCATTTGGAAAAACTTTCTGAGAGTAAGAGCTGTTTGGCAATGAAAGGGACTCTTACGAGAGGTGGTGGGATCTCCTTCCTTGCAAGTTTTGAAGCAGAGGTTGGATGGCCATCTGTCATGTATGATCAAGTTGAAATTCCTTCCAACTTTAAGATTCTATGAGTCTATGATTTTATATGAAAAACTGGATTACTCCCCAGAACCACAGTGAGAAATATGCTTTTCCAGGTTCATGGGAATATGAATTTTAGACTTGGGTTAGAATGGATGATATTTTAATGTGGAGGCCTGGGGCTCCTTGGAATAAGACAATGGATGTAAAATAAGGTGTAGAGTTTGCAGGTGTAGAGTTTAATGTTCAGGTTCTTGTCTTCTCTACAACCACGAGCAGGGTCTTGTTTGTGCTGCTAGGATCCTCCTTGTCCTTTCAGTCTGGTGTTAAGTCCTGGGATAGACTGACCTGCTATTAAACCATGGCTTTCTGAAACACCGGCTTGCAGCTATGAATGGATCCCTTACAAACATTACAGATGCTTTCCTCAAAAAGCCAGGCCCTGAATCTTCAACCTATGCAGGAAGGCTTAACCACTGTCAAGAAAAAACTGACAATAAGATATACAATGATGTGCATTCTAGGTGCATCCTGATGCGCACAGAACACAGGAAACCCAATAATAACCCCCCATTGTTTAATGCTTGAAAGCTTCAGGCCTGGAGAACATGTGAATGTGAATTTGTTATACTCAATAGAGATGAACGTAAAATGGATTTCTTTTCCTGCCTGTTCATATCAGTACACACAATTACAGTGACAAGAAAGTCAATGTTAAGAGGGTATTATGAAGCTGAGAAACATGTTAACTGTATAATGAGATTTTCCACTAAGGAAATTGGCTTCTCCTATCATTCGCTAAGCAGCATGCCTGGCTGGTGAGTGGGTGGGGGGGGGGGATGGAGTCCTACAGAAAGATTAATATGGAACTCTTTAATTAAGCCTTTTGCAAAGGAATGGAATATAATGAGAGAATACATGGATATCACCATGTACAATACCTGCTGAAGTATAATAAATATAATATAATATAATATAATATAATATAATATAATAATATAGTGATCTGAGACTGCATGCATTGGGCTTCCACAATTTTTCTTTTTCATAAAACACTCCCTCTGTTAATGTGAAGCAAATCCATAAAGCTGCATTGTCCTGGTTCTCAAGAATCAAGATATGCATACAATATTCATTTACTTATTTATTATATCCACATCCCATCATTCTTCCAAGAAGCGCAAGGCGGAGTACATGGTTCTGTCCCTCCACATTTTATCCTCACAACAACCCTGTGAGGTAGGTTCGGCTGCAAGACTGTGAGCTTCATGCCTGAGCAGGGATTTGTAGCCTGGTCTCCCAGGTCCTAGTCCAACACTCCAACCATCACACTCAACACTGGTTCTCAATATTTGAGTTAATAGGTAGTGGTTTACATCCATATTGCATATTAATGCTGAAACTAGGAAACAGAACCCTAAATATAAAAGTAAATACACAGGAGTCAATCAAATGTCCTCAACAGACTCACTCATCCAGATACTAAATAAGATAAAAAATTCCTTCCAGTAGCACCTTAGAGACCAACTAAGTTTGTTCTTGGTATGAGCTTTCATGTGCATGCACACTTCTGCACACGAAAGCTCATACCAAGAACAAACTTAGTTGGTCTCTAAGGTGCTACTGGAAGGAATTTTTTAATTTTATTTTGTTTTGACTATGGCAGACCAACACGGCTACCTACCTCTAACTCATCCAGATACTGATTCTACTAAGAGGCAGGTCAGCAATATTAGCAAATGTTACTCTAAGAGAATGTTTATCTTGTCAGCTATAGGGCTGGAAAAATAGGAGAGTGGCCAAAAAATACAACCTTAGGAGGAAGAAAAAGTGAAGATATTTGCTAATCTCATATCACTGTAATTTGGGACACTGTGATGATGTCAACATTGTGACACCACAATGTTGACATCAGAATTGGTCTTGAAGAAAACAGAAAGATCAGTTTGTTTCAAGATAATTTTTATTTATTGGGTTTTAGAATGAATACTATTATAATATTAATCCATAGTCATTCTTCACCCTGGAGAGTTTTTCTTTTTTTCTTTAATTACTCCATTGGCACAAGTTAACAAACCGCCTGAGGTCATGTAACTTCTGCATTGCTTTTAAGAAAAATACCTTGTGAGACTTGTGGATTTTCATGGCTGTTGATACTTTGAGGTGCTCCTGTCTCTGTACAAAGCAACCAATGTATTGTCCGAACTGGATCAGAATCCTGCACTTTCGCAGACAGTGATGGTCCAACCCTCCCATTAGGTAAACTGAGGAGGCCACCTTATGCAGCTGGTTTTGCATGTCATAAAAGGGTAGTAAATTGTTAGTAGTTTTATTCATTGTGACTGGTTGTTGTTTTTTACTGCCAGAGACCTCAAGAGGTACTTGCAAAACTTTCTGATTGATTATTATTGATTGGCCAAGCTCAATCAATAATTCTGGAACAGACCCCAAATCAGTAACTCTGGATGTTGACACAAGAAAAAGCACACCAAAACATGTTCCCAGATTTTGGCATGGGAATATTCAGCATTGTCAGCAATAGAAGATATAGAGAAAGAATTGGAGGAAAATGGGAAAGTATTCTGCAGGCATCTTTCTGATAGGGGACATGTAGTTTTATGCATACAGGGGAAAGCATTGTTGGAAGCTATGAAAGAGTTGGTGTTTTCTTGTTGTTGCCCCCCCGCCCGGCCCTGCATAACTGTGTTTTCTCTTCTTCAAGCCTCAGCTTTGTTATATATGAAGAATGAGAGTTGTGTTTGTTTGTGCATGTCTGCGCTCATAGATGATTAATCAAAGCCATCTGGACACTGGTGGACACATGCCAGTAATAAAAGAATATTGCTCCCAGATGCCACATGCCAGAGAATTGCCATGACTAAACTCCAGAAATGTATAGCAAAACTTCTCTTGAGAAGGTTTTCATTGACAAACCTAGCCTACATAGATCTGGACAACAAAGAGACCACCACAGGCAAACTATTAGCAGTCCAATTTCATTCTCTGCTATCTCAATTTCCACTTATAATTCATTTTACAGAAATAAGAATGAGTCATGCAAGGGAGGGTGCCTAGCCAGCCATCAGTATTACCCCTTAGGACAGTCAAACAAAACAGTACGTTTCTCAGCAATAGGGAAAATACATTATGTATACGATAATGCCTCTCACATTGTGTCAAAGATGGTGGCATGAATAATGCATCACCCAGCACTGCCTTGAGTCAGATTCACTCTTTTTGCCACCTGCCTTTAAGTGGAGATCAATCCCTTCCTGCAAATCCGTCAAAGCATTTCCCAAGCCCATTTTGTGTAATAGCCCCACCAAATGACAAAGGTGTTATATCCTGTCTGCAGGTAATAAATAAAAAGGGGGGGAGGAATAACCTTAATAGGAGGCAGACATAGCTATTATATTTGCTCTTCTTTTGAAGGCATCGATCCAATATATATTTACTTGGTTCTCAGTTCCCACTGAACTGAAACTTTACAAAGTGGTGCCTGAGTTTGCTTTCTCCCTTCCCTCCTTTTTCCCCTTCTGTGTGTCTTCTAGATCATAAGCCTACAGACAAGGAGCGTCTTTTTGCTCATCTTGTAAGCTACACTGGAAGCCTTTTGACTAAAGAGCAGGGTGGAAATGTTTTAAAACACACACACACACACAAACACAAAGGAGGCTTACTTCCGAGTAAACATGCACATAGGATGGCACTGTAAAACAAGGCTGGATGTGTGTTCTGCATCAAGAAAGGGAATTCCTCAACTTCCATGAATGAAATAAAAATTATGGAAGTTGGAGCGAAGTACAGAGGCTACATGCAGGAGGCGGGAAAAGGAAATCAACATTCAAGTGAAAGGCCTGAGTGCCAGATGCGCAAATCTACGCTCAAATATTTATTTGACTATTTATATCCTACCCCTAATTCAAAGACTTTGGGGCAGGTACCAACAAGTTACAATAAAAAGATTATCAGTACAACTAAATCCTGAAAAGTCACTCAAAGACAAATCAGGAAAGATTCTGCAGCAACTTCCAAAAAACCACCTCTCGAATGGGTATCTAAATACTGTCAGTGTGAGTGCCAGGGTAATTTGGTGGCATCTAACTTCGAAAACCCCAACTACCTCTCCCAGCAGCTTCATGTAAAGGTTGAATAGCTTGGCTTAGGGACAGAATACAACCCTAAGAGACCCATTGCGGACAGTTAAGGGAGAAGTTGTATGACTGTAGACAGTAAGTGAGATCAGGAAAGGGATATTTTGCAGGAGTGGGATATTTTGCAGGAGCTTTTAATGGGGAGCAATAGCAAATGATCATAGAACTATGTCTACTTGAAGAGTTTCATTCATGGCAGGAAGAAAAGAACATTATGGTATAAGGGCAAATTGCCATTTCAGACATGCTGCTATGCTTGTGGAAGCTGTGCAGAGCCATTGTGATGTTGCTTGCAGAGTGTTTGAGACACACCAGGGAGAAGTGGCTGCAAATCTCCCATTCAGCTGAAAAGCTCATTGCATGGCTTTGAGCCAGTTCACCATCCCTTGACTTCATCCATATAAAATTGCATAACCCAACATATGTCAGCTTCGTAAAAGTTGGAAAACAAGCATGATGAATAAATAAATATCTCCCCTCACTCTGCAGTTGTCTTTTACCTAGGATCTCCTTTGCCAGGAATTTGTTTCCTCGCATAAGGCATCCAGAACGACATTCTGCTAAGAATGGAATATTGTCATGTCCACTGCATGGAATATAGTCCACTGCATGCCACCCATTTAAAAACCGCTCTTCAACTCTGTCAGCATTTGAATTGTAAATTAGATTTATCTGGCTCCAACTGAGTAAAAAATCAATACCCATTTGATTAATGGATTTCACCATCAAGAAGATCCCCTGAAACAGCAGAGCTGATACCTGGTGGGAATTTGTGCAGAACACAAATGGGAGAAAGCAGCCTTGTTGGGTATAAGGTCTGAATTAATGAGAAGCCTCTGTTTGTAGCTTTACCATAACAACCACAACCAACCTGTACTTGCTCACACATATAAAAGGCATCACTTGATATTGCAAGTTATCAAGCGGTGAACAACTCCTTAAAATAATATAACATAAAATAATGATTGACTTGAAAGATAGAGACGGCCTCTCACTTCCAGACTTTACATTGTATTATGAGGCAGCATGCATTGTTTGGTTGAAGGATTGGATAAAATTAGAAAGAGAAGAAATTCTCGATTTAGAAGGACATGATAACAAATTTGGCTGGCATGCATATTTATTCTATGAGAAAGATAAAAATCATAAAGGGTTTCATAATCATATAATAAGGAAAGCTTTGCTAAAGGTATGGAATAAATACAAAGATACCAAAAATAAATACAAAGATACCATAAATACAAAAATACCAAAAATTCAGTCTTAATCATGTTTTTGTAGCATCTTGTCACAGGAGCCCGTGCGGTTTCGTTTTTTCAAAGTAATGAGTTTTGTTATCAAAATTGTTTAGGTTTGCTAACCTGAGTTCAACAAACATGAAATAGTTTGGGAGGATTCTCCCCCTACTGCTCTTTATTCTTTTGGTTTGACTTTCGTAGCTTTCTGTAGTTTCTATAATTAATTTCCCTCTGAGGAAACAGACTCCATCCAGTGAAACGAGAAAGAGCCGGCATCTCGTTAGGGTTTTTGTTATGAGGGTTTTCATTTGAGTTGTATATATTCTTGTCTAATGCCACTTAGTTGTTTAGGGGCCCTCACCCCAATTTTTTGGAGTTGCGTTTAGTTAAGTTTGGTTTATATCTTTACAAAATCTCCATCTCGTTTCAAGGATTGTCACGGCTGAGTATTTTATACTTTTTCCCTTTCAGTCTCTCAACCTGCCCCCGCGGGAAGTTTTCGTAACAATTATATCCCGTGACTGTCTTTCTGTTTTTTCGCTAACAAAGGAAGAATGGCAAGCTAAACTTATGGACTACGCGGAACTGGCTAAGCTGACAGAGAGGATACATGAGAGAGACAACATTGATTTCAAAAAAGAGTGGGAACTATTTATAAACTATATAAAAAGACAGTATAAAGATTTGGACTCATTGGCAGGTTTTGACTAAATTTGACTAAACTATATAAGAGGCAAAATCAGCAGGACATAGAATTTGTTTAATAAACCAATACGAAAATACGGGGGAAGCCAAAGAGGGGGGAGGGGAGAAATATGGATATATAAATTATTTGATTAAGATTTGTGGAAAATTTGTTGTTATAATTTGAAAATTCAATAAAAATTGTTAATAAAAAAGTACAACTCCTTAAAAGTCAGATAAGTGTGTGGGCTTTTTACAATTAATCTGTTGGTAAAGTCAAAAATATCATGTTTTGAGCATTCCATGAGGACATAGCAACTCACCCAATAAAAAAGAAGGACTTTACCAACAGATTAATTAATAGCTAACATGTATTTTACTTCAAGGATTGCTCCTCCCCCTTTTCTTTTCTTCAAAATAACAAAAAAGCATTTTTTTAAAAAAAATGCAAATCTGTGTACTCTTTAATATCTGATAACTATAGCAGGTTTCCTAAAGTGGCATTTCCCATGTGCATTTGTTTGGAGTAGCAAGCAGGGGGTATGTTTGAGAAAGAAATCAGGAATATACAGGTATATTTGACCAAATATACCAATTGCTTTATTTCTGGAGCTTCCATTAGATGTCCTGAGTTCAAGTGAAACTTAACAGGCTGTGATGCTTACTAAAAGAAAGGACACATGTACCTACTATCCCCATTTTCTCTGTCCCTGTCCCTGATAAATCACTGCTTTGAGGGGCAGAATGTATTGATGAATTTCTATTAGTGCAAGCTGCTAGACATACTTTTTCAGGATTTATCTCTCTCCCCAATGCATAGTCAAATCCATCCATCTTGCCTCTAGTATTGGTAAACATTTATGAATGACCACATTACAGTGAATGGATGGCTACTCCGCACACTGCAGCCAGCTGGGATACATTTTCTATTTTTGGCACTTGGTTTTCAGTTATACATTAATATTGTGCTTCTTCTGTTTTAATGCGTCCTGTACACCCAATAACTTTGTGTAAAAGGGTCCCGAAAAGTGGTCTGCAAATACATGAAATAAATAACCAAACAAGAATTGAAAATATCGTGGTCTAACTAGCTGCTAGAAATGCTTACATGCTTAACTAAACAATTGAAAATTCTGCTTTGGGAGTGCAGAAAAACTCACTGACTTTGCTGCCTCCCTTATCTAGGACTTTCTTAAGATAACATAATTGACAATCAATATGTCCTGGTGAAAGTCTAGTCAAAGTTTTTGTTTGGGATTAGCACATGCCCAGCAACAGATTGAGAAGACACGTGCTTGATCCTGACTGACCTGAATTTCCACCCAAAAGATAAATAAATCCCCAGCTGTTCTTTTCAAAATCTACTCAAATTTGCAGAACTGCAAATAAATTCCTGACCCTTCTGCAAAACACTTAAATGCAAAATAATTTGAAACAAAGCAAAAGAACTTACAGCCTTGCAAGTCCCTGTGTATCTGATGAGCAGAGATCAGGGCAGGGGACACCTATAGTGGCTTGCCTTGGTCTTTGATGGCACCAGTCTCCAGGGGCTTATCCTTCCCACTTTAGTAGCTCAGCAGCAGCAGTGCCTACTGACAGGCACCCTGAGGCAATAAGTATGTACTAAGTTTGCTTCTAGAGACACAGATCCGACCCCATTACTCAATCAGAATAGGTCTTCTGCCATGCACACACATGTGCAGAATAAGTACAGGGTATAGCTCATAAGAGGGACACGGGTGGCACGGTGGGTTAAACCACAAAGCCTAGGGCTTGCCGATCAGAAGGTTGGCGGTTCGAATCCCCATGACGGAGTGAGCTCCTGTTGTTCGGTCCCTGCTCCTGCCAACCTAGCAGTTCGAAAGCACATCAAAGTGCAAGTAGATAAATAGGTACAGCTCCGGCGGGAAGGTGAACGGCATTTCCATGCGCTGCTCTGGTTCACCAGAAGCAGCTTAGTCATGCTGGCCACATGACCCAGAAGCTGTACACTGGCTCCCTCGGCCAGTAAAGGAAGATGAGTGCCACAACCCCAGAGTTGTCTGCTACTGGACCTAACGGTCAGGGGTCCCTTTACCTTTATAGCTCATAAGAAGCCAAATACAGTGGTGCCCCGCTAGACGAATGCCCCGCTAGACGAATGCCTCGCTAGACGAAAAACTCGCTAGACGAAAGGCATTCTCTAGCGGAAGGCTGTCTCGCAAGACGAATTTTTCAATGGGCTTGCCTCGCAAGACGAAAAATTTTCCGATCCCCCCCCCCCGTCAAACTGCTCTTCCCCTGTTGGTGCTTTGCAAGACGGAATTTTTGCTATACGACAGCACTCGCAGAACAAATTAATTTCGTCTTGCGAGGCACCACTGTATAGCCAAAGGATGAATATTGGAATGGCATCTTACATGCATGATTAACAGAGACAATGACAGTCTTGTGGCACCTCAAAGACAGGCAGATGTATTGAGACATAAGCTTTTATTGGCTACAGCCCTCAGCTGGCAGATATTAAACACATGAGCAGTTTCAAAGAATGTAGGGCCATGAATTACAAGAGCTACAAATTTCTAGTTACTTTTTGGTTGTTTGTGGTTTTGCCCCAGAGAGGTTTTCGATGTTGCAGGGAAAAGTGATTATTTTATAACTGATATTTTAAATCTCTGAGTAGTGGCAGATAAAGGATATGCGTAATAATAGAAGAGATTCGCTTCAATTTTGCTCACTAGTATGTTCTAGCAAAGTTTTACATATGAGGCACATTGTATTTCTTTGGCTCCTTAAAACAAAGGGTTAGCATCTAATACTCTGGCTCATCTTACTTAGCACTTAGTTTCACATTTGCATAGGTTGCAATTTTGTTGGGTTGTAGCACTTTGTCACTCATGATAGGTAATTATTGTCCCTTCCAGCAATGTATAATTACCAGGGAATGGTACATTTTCCATGTTTGCCCAGTACATTATGCACATTTACATAGTGCATATTTTTAATCCTACTGGCAATTTAGAGAGAGAGAGTAGGTATCGTGAATTACACAGAAAGGCCAATATTGTTTTAGCGCCTCCTCCCCCCCCTTATTAAATAAATTGTAAACATGCAATTTCCTGAGTGAGATATCTATAATTAGGCTGTTTCTTTTCTTGTAAAACAACAAGAAGTCTCAGCCCAAGGAAAATGAACAATATATCCATTTAGCGAATTTATGTACATTTTTACAGTAGTGCATTGCTCACCAGCAGTTTTCATTAAGTATATAATAAATACGAAATATGTACAGCTTTGTAAATTAGATGAGAATCATTTGTTTCTGTAGATGTGTGTGCATTTGTGTGTTTGCATTAGGGCAAACCCATAGAAGCTAAAAAGCTAGCTGTGGAAGTAATGTGGAAGACAGCAGGCAATGGGGCTCCCGTGGTGCCTGGCACAGCTACTGCCCAACCCACAGTAGGGTGTGAGCACTTCAAAGGTGTGAGCTCCAGATGAAAGGCTGCGCATCAGAGACAGCCAAGGTACCAACACCCTAAGAGTCACATGCAAGGATCCCCATATGGCCTGGAATAGAGCCACAGAACTTGCCAAATGGTGCTTCTCCAGCCTCCCCAGTCCACATTGCCACAGATTCTTCCTTCCCCATCATCTCTTACTTCTGTTTGTCTCTGCCTCTCTTCATATCCAAGAAAGTATGGTGCCTTTCCTCCTAGTTATCTCACTCACAAGAAAAGCCTTGCTGGATCATGCCAAAGACCCACCTACCCCAGCCTCCTGTGGCCAACCAGATGCCAACAGAAAGCCTGGAAGCAGGACTTGAGAGCAACAGAGTCTTATCTGTTTGAGTTAAAACTCTCTTATTGGATTTGATTAAAAGGACAATTAGAACAATCTACAAGTTGGAAAGAGGAGCAACCTTGGCACCATGCTAAGTTACTATCATCATGCAGAATGTTCTTGTAGAACACATCTTTGCACTGTGAAAACCAAAGCATCCTTGCCTGGTGCCAGAATTCTGACAAGGGTGATGCCAGGTAGGCCTCCTTGGGAAGAGCATGCTCTAAACTAATGGTCCATTGCCATCATAATTATCATTGCATCCAGTCCTGGACACTGCAGTTAGAGATAAATGTTGACAAACTGCAATGCGGTCAGAGAAGGGCACCAAAGATGAAAAGATAATCGGAGACTTGGTCCTATGAGGAAAGGTTGGAGGCACCGAGAATGCTTACCTTAGAGAAGAGGTGATTAAAATGTGATTCGATTGCCACCTTCAGTTATTTCAAGGGCTGTCATGTAGAGGATGGAGCAAGATTTGATTTCTGTTGCTCCAGAGCAGCCTTTCTCAACCTTTGATCCTCGAATGTTGTTGAAGGATGACTCTCATCATCCCTGAGTGCTGGTTCTGTTTGCTAGGGATGATGGGAGTTTTAGTCAAACAGCATATGGGGATCCAAATTTGAGAAAGGCTGCTCTAGAGGGTAAGGCCTGTGGGTTCAAATGAGCACTTGGGCCTATTGGGGAGGAAAGGTGGGACTACACTGCAGAGGATTGGACTAGACGTGCCTACCTGTTGGAGCCTCTGGAAAATATATAACAAATTTCATGCCAACCTGGAGGCCACTGAAAAAATCTGAATATCTGGAGTGGCTCCTACATTCACTAAAAATATTATTTGCTAATGGCTTTGTCGGGTTTTCGAGTAATGAAAAAAAAAACCAAAATATAAAACAGCAGGCTTCTTTCACACAGCAAATCAATCAAGGTAGAAAACAAACAAAGCAATTATAAATCCTTATTTCCCCCCCCCCTCGGTTCTTGACAAAAAAAAGATACCACTTGTCCAATATGAGGCCCTTAGGGCAGCCTGCATTTTACAGCCGACCCCTGAAAATATCCATAGCTCTCCCTCCCTTTTATCTGAATACATCAAATTACCCTTAAGATTCAGCCCTTTCATTTGAAATCAATGACTCAGTAATTAAACGTAATCAATATAAACAAAGATGACATTCTAAGACACTAATGATGTTCATAAATGTATTTTAAACAACTCAAGAATAAGCCTAAATTACTACTTAACTTTCCAACTCCATAATTTCTTTCCTGTTGAGAAACAAAACACAGCTGGGTGTCAGAAAGAAAAACAAGACAACATCTAGCCAAACCAACATTGACAAGCTTTCAATAATCTGAATGAATTTCATCTTTCCTTAAATGAATGATTTTATAATATTAAATGGGGAGCGGGAGACAAATTCTGGTCCAAACAGTGTCCTACAGCCTTTGAAAGCTCACAATAGAGAAAAGACAATAGGCAGCTGGAGTTTTCCCAGTGATCCAGGAATGTCAAACCAATGCCTTTGACTGGACCTAACCGTCCAGGGGTCCTTAACCTTAACCTTAACCTTTTACCTTCTAGATGTTTGGGACTACAACTCCAATCATGCCCAGCCTCATATGACTGTCCTGGCTGGTAGTTGCATTCCAAAACATCTTGTTGGCGAGGGCTGACTTAGTATAAAATTTTAGCTATGTTCCATAATTATCATTTTTTGACTGGGGACTTGAAAGGGGGAGAGAGAGAGAGAGAGAGAGAGAGAGAGAGAGAGAGAGAGAGAATATACCACACAGGTTTGCAAGGAGGCTGTTCCAGGTGAGCACCAGTGAAAGAAAAAGGGCAGTCATTTGCCAGGGCAGGATATCTTCAAATGGCTGAGGGTGATGCAGCTGCAGGAGTGATGGTCATGGGCAGGGATGTTTTGGGATACAAGAGGAGAGAGATAAGGATGGAAAACTCCTAGACTTCATAGGCATTTGCTGGCTGATCTGAGTGCAGCCAAGAAGCCAGCAAAGACATTTAAGGAGAGATGTAATTTGAACAGGGCCATGAGGGAGGTGAATATTTTTTGGCAGTAGAACTCTGGACTGAGGTGAGAGCAGTGGCCCATTCGGTGTGGTAGGGGAGCCAACAATAGGTAAAGCCAGAACCAACCAATTATACATTTGCCCCTATTCCTGCTCCCTACAAGGGCAAAACTAGAATGAGGAGAAAGCATGGCTGGAATGGTTGTAAACAAGAAGGCCGGTGGGCTTGGAGAATTTAAAACTAAGGCTGGTGGGGCAGCGCAGCTGTTTGCCCTGATGGACCAGCCTCCAGTGAATGGAAGAATGGAAGATTGGAGAAAACAAGGTTGCAGCAACCAAGACAACTAAATTTTTGCTAACTCAGCAGCTACAGATGTGGCTAGGGCACTGAGGAGGGCTGTCTCTGGGCTCATCCCACTTGCCCCATGCCTAGAGAGCATGAGTCTGAGCGGTTCTCCCCTTGCCCTGCAAGTATAGGGTGGTATATAAATTTTAGTAGTAATAATAATAATGTGCAGTTTTTTGTTTTTCATTCTTACATTTTCTTCTGCTCTGTGTACTTTTAATAAAAGAATGGCAACTCTCATAGTGGTGATCTTGCTAATAAAAGACAGCAGAAAAATAAAATGCTTGAAGCAAACTGTGGATCAGTTAGTAGGTAGGAAATCTGAAAACAGAAGAAATGCTTTGTGTCATCTGGTAGAAAGACTTCCTCTGTCTACAGCATATAAGTGACATGTTGTTGAACAGAAATATATAGCTTGGTAGCACTGTCACCAATGACCTTGTCAAGGTAATTTGAATACTAGCTGAGTAAAAGCATGGAGAGTTATAAGGTCCATCATTTTAAAGCCATTGCATGATATTAAGAAAGAAAATACAGTGGTACCTCGAGTTACAAACGCCTCAGGTTACAAACTCCGCTAACCTGGAAGGGTTGCCTCGAGTTGAGAACTTTGCCCCAGGATGAGAACGGAAATTGTGTGCCGGTGGCGCAGCAGCAGCAGCAAGAGGCCACATTAGCAAAAGCACGCCTCTAGTAAAGAACAGTTTCGGGTTAAGAACGGACCTCCGGAACGAATTAAGTTCATAACTAGAGGTACCACTAGTATCTCTGATCTGATTTTAGATGACTCATGCGTTTTAGGCCAGGTCAACAAAACATTTGCTGGTTGCCCTGGCACAATTCCATGCATTATTTACTTACAATGCAAGCAAGTATGGCAAACTCTCAGCAAAAAGTGATACATGTTATAATGCCCATTTAAAAGAAAAGGGACAAAAGAGTCAAGCATCCTGGTTCTCACAATAACCAATTGAATGCCTTCAGGAAGCCCACAAGCAAGGTATGAAGACACCAGCTATAGCAGGCTCCTGGTGAGTCCTCAGCAACTGACACTCTATGACCAAGTGTACATGAATCTACAGGTTCTATCTAACCACAGTAAGTAATGATTGTCAAAAAAATTATATTATTATTTTATTTATTTTCAGTATTTATAGAGAACTTTACACCATAGAAGGTCACCAAGCAGTTTACAAAACGATCAATAAAACAATTCAGCAATCCAATAGCATGGTGTTCAAAACAATGAAAAATTTAGACACCGCCTGTTTAAGATCTGAAAGCTTGCAAATCCCTCTTCTACTCTTCTATAAAGAGTGTGTTGGTCACACAATGTGCCTTTATACCAGTGGCCATAACTTATTTAAGTTCCTTATTCAAAAGATCAGCTGTGAATGCACATGCAAGCCATCCATTTAACTGTAAAAATGCACTTGAGATCAAACGAATCCCAGAGCAATTTGCAATTTGCTGATTTATTGTCCTTCATTCAAAGGGTAAACAAACCCTTCCTTGTTGCTGTCAAAAGTTGCTGAGGCTATCTATACTTGAGACCAAAAATGCATGAGCAATTGCAACAAAATTCACGTCAAAGAGCTCAGCATTCAACAAGCACAGAATAGGCGAGGAAGAAGAAATGCCAGATCTTTGCAGTTCCAAGATTTCACTAATCAGTGTTGCAATATTAATCAAACAACCAACACTGCTTCAATCTCATCTATTATTATCCATTAGCCAGATGACTTGATTGTACATGGATTCCTAACTAAGTTGGAAGTAATGCATTAGGAAATCAGGAAGCAACATGCTCCAGGTCTAACAAAAACCAGATATGGCTGTCAACAATGTCAATAACAGCCCACGCCAAACTATCTCATTACCTCACTCCAAGCTCCTAATGTGCTATAGAGTAACTATAGAGGTTACTAAGAAAGGACCCTTCTGGAATCTCCATTGTAGCAGAGATCAAATTACGCACCACCATGTCCCCTAATAAAAACATGTTACTGTCTCCAAGGAATCCCTTCAAGCAAGCCCAGTCAAAGACTGCAGTCATGTATTGCAGTATCAGGTTGGGGGGGGGGGACGAAGACTAGGCAAAGCAAGTCATTGCATCCTGTACACAGATGGTATTGGCTATGACAGCCCATGAATGCCCTAGGTTTCAGGAGGATTCTTTTGGAAGGCCAGCATTAAG
The DNA here is from genome assembly GCF_009819535.1 of Lacerta agilis. Lineage (NCBI taxonomy): Eukaryota > Metazoa > Chordata > Lepidosauria > Squamata > Lacertidae > Lacerta > Lacerta agilis. The sequence continues at coordinate 36,878,190 of NC_046316.1, forward strand.
GTTAATAAAATAATGGTAAGATTGGGGCACTGCAAAGCACTGAGACCGAAGTTATTATTTTGATACTTGCTAAGAATGAATACATTATCTCAGGACTTTGCTGATTATTAATATTAGCTCATTGTATCCATTGATTTTATTCCTGCCTTGGCTTTTTGGCTGCAATTTTACTACATTAACACATTTCATTCTTTGTACACCACCTTTGTGATTCATAAAAAGGAGGCAGTATAGAAATATTTGAAATCAATGAAGAGCCAACCAGCTCATATGAACTAACTTTAGCCACACCTCCTCAACTGACAAGTGGATTAGAACCAAGGGTGATGGTTGAGAGCTCGCCCCACATCTCAGGAGAATTATTTAAGCAAGATTAGCAATGCATCTTCTCTCCTAAATTACACATCCTATACATTTGCTTTGTAGGCAGATGTTCCTATTAATAGACACCCCAACAGTTCTGAACACAGCCGTTCATTTGGATGGTAAATGCACCAACGGCAGAATTCTATGAATATATATTCACAAATAAGCCTCAATGAATACTCCCAGATAAGTGTGTATAGGCTCACAATGTAATCCTATCTATGTCTGCTCAGAAGTAAGATCTATTGACTTCAGTAGGGATTACTCTCAGGTAAACAGCCTAAAACACCCAGAGATGGACATGTTCATTCTGAGATGGCAAGAGCATTTAGTGCACATTAAGTAATGCTTCAATCTTATACACACTAACATAAGAGTAAGCCTCATTGAACACAGTAGGACTTGCTTTCAAGCAATCATGCAGAGTATTGCACTGCAAGCATAGTAGTGGCAAAACATCTGAAATATTCCTCTTTTGGGGCTATCATCTGCCTTCTTCCAAGTGGGAAATATTAGGGTTCAAGACACCAGGAAAATAAAGCTTTCCTTTAAAATTAAAACAATGCATTTCAATATCTATCAAGTGCCAACAGTAATGTGAGATCAGACAGACTGGATTATTATCTGACACCAGTTTTAAAGACAGTCTAATTCTGAAAACACTCGGCTATTACCATCACAATTAGTTCAGAATGTACCTTCCTTGCCTTTGCTTCTACTTAAGAAAAACAACCGTTTCTTGGCTTCCTAAACTCCAGCTACAGCCGTTCAGCTCTGAAGAGTCTATGACTCAGCAAAGAGGTCTGCATTTATTATTTCAGATGGAACTTACCAACATGTTAGCACAGTACAGGGAAGCTTTGCTGCCACTATCCATTGCTAAACCGTCTGTCTGAGACAGCCTTGCTAGTCTCTTCCCCCATCTATGTTACTGTATGAAAACTGGGGAGGGTGGTATTTATTCAGCAAATAGCAGGTAAAGACAGCTCAAAATAAAGACCAATTGAGGGAATAATATATCAGCCTAACATACTGTGGAACTGGATATAAAGGAAAGGAAGAGCCAGTTCAGGGGGAAAGGGGGAATATAAAGAATCTGTGCTAATTTGCTAACTGGCCAAAATTAACCAGAGAGAGATGGTGGTCCATTCCACCATCTAAATCATCATTTATCATAGCAAGGATGAGGTGCCGCAAGGCTTATATGATCCCTGCTCCTCCTATGGCGAAGCCACAAGGAGATGTTTGGAAGCTTTCGCTTGTGTTTTAGCTTAACCACAGCTTATGATCTTACATTGTCTGAAACTCAGAAACTGGAGTTAATTTTAAGTACGGATGGACAAATCACTCTGTTTCACATTTGTTCCTTTGTAAGTCAGTTCTATCCTGCTTCCGCACTATGCAATTGGGGGGGGGGAATCTGCACAAAAATTCTTACCTAAGACATTTGCATACCACTGAATCATTAGCATTTCTAAGCAGTGTACATAAAAATAAACTGCACAGAGAATAAAACTAGAAGTCATCATAATATGCTATTTTAACACTTCTTGCCACAAGATATGAATTTAAATATGCATATCATCTCAGTGTTCATCTCGAATTATTTTTATTTTTTACTTTTTATTTTTTAAAAAACACACATTATCAAACACATGTGGATGTGTTTTTGAGCAGAGAGCAGCAAATTCTGGAGAAGTGTGAAATCAAGGCAATTTTTCACACAAGGGGACTTCCTCTCCTCTGCCAGCATCTCCTCAAATTCTGCTCCAGAAGGTCCTCCCATCTGCAGCAGATTTTGAGGGTGCCCAGGGGGCTGCAATGAAAAGGAGAGGAGAAGGAAGCTCTGTTGTGCAAGTGGAAGTCTGTTGTGCAAGCAAAACGGCAGCACTGGTTATGGCCCTTTGCAAGTATCAGAACAGAAAGATGAAAACTTTTGGTAAGGGCAGCATAAGGCTGTCATCCTCTGTAGCACTATTAAAATGCAAAGAGAAGTGACAGAAGGAACATTTTTTTCCCTGTAGGTGGAAAAGCAGACTTGTGTCTAGCATGTCCTTCAAATCCTAGCTGCCCTGAGACTATTTACAATTACTCTGTAACTTCTTGACAAGGATTAAAACTCAGGAATGAAACGAAGAGTTTCTCTTCTTGCTTACTCAGCCTGGACTACATACATGTAACTAATAATTCAGCCCAAAACACAACCTGTTTCAACACAATTCAACATAAATGGTGTTAAAAGCAAGCCCATCAGGCCCCCAAAATGAAACTGAGGTCACTTTAACTCCTTTGTCACTTTAACACACAAACATCACACTTGAAATAAACAACACCACCCATCCCTTGCCACTTCTCCATTAGATACTTTCCACCTAAACCAGGTATCTTCAACCTTTTCAGATTCAGGACCAACTTTTAATCCAAACATGTATTTGGGGACCCATTTCTTAACCCTTTGCCATATATTTGCATGGTGGTAGTGCTCTACCTTTGATCACCAGCTGAAGACCAGTGACACAGACATAACTGGAGTAGTATGAGTACAGACTGCAGGGAGAAGCTCCCACATTACTATGGCAATGCATGAACTTGGCCAAAACCATAACTGCTTATAGTCCTGTTATGATGCCCTCCTTCCACTTGAGAAACTCATTTGACCCTTTTGTATTCTGTGCAGTACTGCATATAAAATGCTACATTCCAGTGTCACACTACCAAAGTTAATTATTTATTGATTGAACATTCAGGTGCATCCCTCTTTCTTTCTTTCTTTCTTTTTGAATTCTACAAACAGGAAGTTGCTCTAATACTGAGGCAGACCACTTTTTCATGTAGCTCAGTACTATACTGTCTACACTGACGGGCGGAGGTACTCTGGAATTTCAGAGAGGACATATTCCCAGCCCTACCCAGAGATGTCAGGAATTGAACTTGAGACCTTTTGCAGGTAAAACATGTCTTCTGCCACTGAGCTATGACCCTTCCTAATACAAAAGCAAGCCATTGTTATACCATCAACTAATCAAGCCATAGCCCTCATTTTATGATCGCATAAAAGTTGTCAAATGTGGCTCTGTAGAAATCTAATTTTAGCAACGTTTGAAAATCTTGCAGGTTTGTTACAGCTGAAGCCATGATTAAATTGGTGGTTGTCTTAATATGCCATAAGATTCTTGCCCATTCTTCTTGCAACTCATACGCATGGCTATCCCTCTGTGGGTTACTGCCATTTTGAATGTCTTTAATAGTAAGGTAGTAACAGCACCACAAATGTAAACTTCAATTAAACTCAGAGGCAGGGGGAATAAGACACCTGCAGCTCTCTTGCATGTGCAATCTGATTTAAAGATTTCTTCACATCTCCTCTTTCCCCGAGGCTGCCTGTCTCTCCCACTGCAAAGCATTAGCATTTCTCAAAATCAGCAGTTCATCTTTACAATGACCCATGTCGGCGAGGACGAGCAGAGATGAAAGGTGTATGCTGCAGGGCATGAAAGGCAGGCCCAGGGCAGGGAAGAGAGTCCTTTGACTATATATGGAACAGTACAAACAGAACAGCTACTAGCCAGAGGCTTCTGAACATGATAAGACTTCAGTGATGCTGAAGCACAGCCATCTACATCCTGTTGTGGAGGACAGATGCAGTTTTCTGGTGCTTCTGGTTGCATGAGAACGGCATGTATGTGTGTGCTTTTCTCCTTCAGTATACCTAAAGAGAGTCTCTATACTCATTGTTCTGCCCGGACACTGAGGTCCAGCTCTGAAGGCCTTCTGGCAGTTCACTCCCTGAGAGAAGTGAGGTTACAGGGAACCAGGCAGAGGGCCTTCTTGGAAGTGGCGCCCGCCCTGTGGAACGCCCTCCCATCAAATGTCAAGGAAATAAACAACTATCTGACTTTTAGAAGACATCTGAAGGCAGCCCTGTTTAGGGAAGTATTTAATGATTGATGTTTTAATGTATTTTTACTCTTTTGTTGGAAACCACCCAGAGTGGCTGAGGAAACCCAACCAGATAGGTGGGGTATAAATAAATAAATTATTATTATTATTATTATTATTATTATTATTATTATGATGCATTACTGTTATCTGAGCAGGCAGGACTACTATTTTTAAAGGAGCACAGGAAGCTTCCTTATACCAAGTTAAGCAAATTGATTCATTTAGCTCAGTACCAAGGACAGTTACTGGTGGAATCTGGTGCCCCAGAACACAAAATGCCGCATCAGGTGGCCTTCCGGGGGCTGCGCTAGGCCCTGCGTTGCTCCCAGTGGCCGGCAGGCCTGGTGTGGCCTTCATGGAACCGAGCAAGACCTCCTGCCATTTTGGGTGGTTGCCAGGCCTGGCATGACATTCCCAGGGCTGGGGAGCATCTCCTGTGCAGAAGGCTGAAGACAGCAAAGGATAAGAGGTGAGAGGGAAGGAGGGGGCAAGCAGGCAGGCGAGGAAGGTGTTTTTGCTCTTCAGAATATGGCAACCCTGCAATATTGGCAGTTCTGTTTTCAATCCATTTCATGGCTATATTCAATTTATTCATTCTTCCCACCCCTCCCCTCCCCACCCCACCTAGTACAATTTAAGAATTGCATTCTTTTCTTTAAATCTGAGACTGGGAACAAAAGCTCGCAAAACAAATAGAGACAAATTTTCCCTTTGCGGTGGCAGGAAAAATAACATCATTGAATATTTAAAGCCTTCCCCATCTGAATGGCTGCAGTTGCTAGGAAACATAACCACGCATGCGGAAGTATCCTGCTCCTGCGTGCGGCAATGTGCTTTTCAATGAGGATGCCTTTGCATATATTTTATAGAATGGGCTGGATGGCAACTGTTCAGCTCTGTACATGCAGCAGTTTAAATTGCACAACACACAAGATTGCACCAGGAAAACCTGAGATAAGGAACACTGTGCTTGGCAAAAGAGTCCCACGGGTACAGTTCTATAACTATCTAATAACAGCAATAAACATTGTGACATTATTTTTTTCAAAAACTGGTCTGCACCATACCTAGAACTTTGGCTGCTAATAACAGGACATATTTTATTTTATATAAAAAGTAGCAATTAAGGCTGAAGTTCTATACTCACCTGTGCAAGGATATGGCAAGTCCCCAACTGCTTGTCCAAGCACAAACAATACCTTTACCCAGAGAATATCAGCTAATTCCCTGGGGTGCCCAAAGTGTTAAGTGGGGAATGTTTTTCCGACTGAGGTCCATATTCCACCTGGGCAAGACTGCAGGGACCACATACCAGTGATGCGCAGGGCCAGAGACAAGAGTGGGCAGAACAAGAAATACAAATGCTATCTTTGTACAGTACTTTCTGTATGCACACACCCTTTCTATCCTCCATCCAGGCAATCAAAAGAGTCACAATCAGAGTTAAAATACATATTCCAGCCAGGAAAAAACAAACTTGAGCTCAAGCCAGGGCCGGATTTAGGTTTGATGAGCCCTAAGCTACTGAGGGTAATGGGGCCCTTTTTATGTCCAACTGTCCTTTGTCAACAACAAATTGTCACTGTTTTTTGTGTTGAAGATATGCTATATTGTAATTTATGAACCTAAAAGGTATCTAAAGCCATGTGGACATAACAAATAGGAGCCTACACAACACAAAACACAATTGCTGTATGTAGGTTTTATTTTATTTGTTTTTTATCTTATATTTTGGAAATGTACATCCAGGTTTTTTCCTTTAAATTTTTTTGGGGCCCCCAATAGAATGGGGCCCTAAGCTATACCTTGTTTAGCTTATACGTAAGTCTGACACTGGCTCAAGCCACACCATTCAGTACAACACAGCTCTGACCCTTTTAAGCTCCCAGTAACCCCCTCTTAGAGGGACATGGGTGGCGCTGTGGTCTAAACCACTGAGCCTCTTGGGCTTGCCGATCAGAAGGTCGGCGGTTCGAATCCCCATGATGGGGTGAGCTCCCGATGCTCGGTTCCAGCTCCTGCCAACCTAGCAGTTCGAAAGCAAAAAGTGGAAGTAGATAAATAGGTACCACTCTGGTGGGAAGGTAAACGGCGTTTCCATGCGCTGCTCTGGTTTTGGTGTTCTGTTGCGCCAGAAGCAGCTTAGTCATGCTGGCCACATGACCCGGAAAAACTGTCTGTGGACAAACGCCAGGTCCCTCAGCCAGTAAAGCAAGATGAGTGCCGCAACCCCAGAGTCGTCTGCAACTGGACTTAATTGTCAGGGGTCCTTTACCTTTACCTTTTTTAACCCTCTCTTATTATAACTTCAAGCCGGTGCATGGTGTCTGCCATCATGAACACAAAAAAGTACAAAGGGCAGTTTCACAATCTTTTCAAATGTGTTTTGTAGGGAGCCCAAACCCAGCAAACATCCCTAGCACATGTTCTTGAGCATACAGTAGTATATGAGCAAACATCCCTGGTGTCCCATAAAGGATGCAGGCAGTGTCCGGACCTCATACGTGTTTGCATCCCACACAAGGAGTGTAGAATGGAAGCTGCTATGCATGGCATCCCCATAGCCATCCATTGTCAGCTGTCTTGTAGCAACCCAAGCCACTGTCAGTAGATGATTAAAAAGAGTTATTTCACGACTGAAATTCATTCCCAGAGAGAGGGCAGCTTTCCCCTCCAGGTGTTGTAGTTAATTGCCAACAAATAACAAGATTCTGTCTGGGAACAGTAAGTTATCATAGAATGGCTCCAATTAGCTGATAACATCCAAGGTCATTATAAGAAAGAGGGCCTGAAAGAGCCCATGAACCTGTGGAAAGTTTCTTGAGAGCAAACTTATCCAAAAAGTGATGAGCTCTTTTCTTCTAGATATGGTTGGTTGGTTGCTCCTGCTGGGGATGAGGAAGGGCGTAAGGCAGTATTTCTCAAGCAGTGGGCCAGGACTCACCTGGGCACTTTCAGGTGGGGTGGGGTGCCTCTTCACCTGTCTGCCCTGATGCCTACATATGTCCATAACCTTTTGGTCAGACCAATGCTAGCACCAGCAACTCTTTGCACGCTGAATGAAAGTGGCCAGGTGACAGATGTTCAAGAGGAAAGGGAGAGGAAGGAAAGTCTTCCTCCTCTGGGGGAAAAGGACCAGAGGAGGTGTTGAAGGAGATGAAAAAGTGAGAGAAAATGTTAATGTTTATAGCTAACAAGGTGGGAATAGAAAAGAAGGGGCTAAGAAAAGAAAGGTGCTAAAATGAGAGGAAAGTGAATGTAAAAGGACCAGGAAGTGAAAATGAGGTGAGGGTATGCATAAGATTCAAGTTGAGTGTGAAACGCGAATGGGAAATGACTGTACAGGGGAGGGCTAAAATTGCTCTTGAGGGGTACATGGCGGAAGGAAGGAAGACTAGAGAAGAAAAAGTCTTCTCCACTTAAAGCTTCTGCATCAGCAAATTCTGCTTAAAATGGGGAGACTGTCAAAACATTTCTTTATTTAGCTCAGGGAAACCTGAGCAGTGGAACTTATAGCCATGAGGAAAATGCTGCGGTTGAAATATGAAATAGCTTCAACAGATGGATTAGATTTCAGTTGAAAATTATGTGTGTAATTGTCAGCTGATTTTGTCAAACTTGATCTCCATCTACCACCATTTTTGTGACTGCTGGGCCTCAGTAATTTTCAGCTGCGTCAAGTGGGCCTGTGAGTAGGAAATTTGAAACGATTGGTTTAAGGTATAGTGCTGCTAGCTACAACTATAGCAATGGATACTTAGACACACCACGAGTCAAAAATACTTCCCCCATCCCTAAAACCCCTTCTTCACTTGACCAGCGGATGAAAATCCTGGAAGACTCACTAGCTGTACCTAGCTATAAAGATACCTTTGTAAAACACTTTCACTAAATTAGCTTAATTTACTAAGCAGTACAAACTGTATTTATGTGGGTTAATTACCACTGGGCTCCTCCAGACATCCTTTTTTAATTGAGCATTCATGATGATTTGTGCACATGAATCTATTGGAGCAGTCATATGCAATCTTGCTTTCAGTAGTTCATTGCACCTGCAAACGTTTTGAAGCGGTCACACTGCTTCATTTCTAATCAATGCAAGCCCTGTAATGTTTTGCTGAAATCCAATTAAGTTTTGTACCACAAATCTTCTGGTTTCTTTTTGACCTCCTTTTGTTGTACCATAGCTCCTCCGGACAGCAATAATGGCCCCATTCACACCATACATTTAAAGCACTAGGATGCCACATCAAACAGCCATGGTTTCCCCCAAAGAATTCCAGAAGCTGTAAGTTTGTTAAGGGTACCAGGACTTAGAGCTACAATTCCCAGAGCTCCCTAGGAAGAGGAATTGGTTGTTTAAACCACTCTGGGAATTGGAGCTCTTTGCTGGAAGTCTTCTAATCCTATCCCTTTTTGCACAGCAGGTTCAGGTGTACATCAAACAAGAATCCTGAGACAGGTTTATAGAACTATATGAGCCTATAATTCACTGGCAAAATAGTGTTGATTTAAGAATTCCACTGATCACTCTCCAGGGAGTTTGAATCATCACTCTCAGAATATCTGAATGGAAACAATCATGTCGTCGAAACTCTGAAGGTTTGCAGTATCAGATACAGTGGACCAGAAATCAATTGCTCTCTGAAAGTTTTGAGTTTTCTTTGCCAAGTGCAGATAGTCACATGGGTCACAGTTCATAGGGCCACTTTCTATATTATCAGGTTGTGCAGTAGTTGTGACCGGAAAGCTGAATGAATATTAGCACTGAAGGCTACCATTTTGATTCGGGTCGCTAATCACCAGGAAACTACACATTACTGGCATGGTTTCCCTGGCACGGTTACTATCAGCACAAATCACTTGGGCACCCCTTTGCACAGACATAAGTACATAAGAAGAAGGGGCTGGTGCCACAGCTCTGCACTCCCAACAGAGGCATCACTGCCCCACACCCTGAAGTGTGGCAAGGTCACTGCTGCGTGAAAGAAAGAAGAGGAGTCCAGTGATATATATATATATATATGGTTGTATGCCCTTGTTTCTCAATTTGATCCTTTTACAATGGCTTTGTATTCTTTGTGGTATTTTATGCATTGTGACTTCCCATTATATTTACTGATTATAGTTTAATATGCCTTTTTTAACTGATTATAGTTTAGTAATTCTTTATTGTAATTAATGGGTGTGGACTGTTTGATTATTATTTGCTGGTGTTTAATTTTGTTGTTCACTATAGAGCTGACATACATCCAGACATTACCGGGATTTCAAAGGCGGAAGTGACGTCCGGGGGGTGGCGCCCTGTCCTGGATCTTAGGCAAGTCCAAAAGCTCAACAACTTAATGACTTATTGAAATATGGCAACCCTAGTTTACTATTGCATTTTGGTGGATTGTTGAGTGTTGCTTTGTTTGTCTATTTTTAAATTATTGTGACTTTTTGTATTGGATCAGATGGTTATTATTAATGTTTGATGTTTTATCATGCTTTTGTGTGGGTCGGAAGCTGCCGCAATCCAGCCAGATGGGTAGGATATTATTATTATTATTATTATTATTATTATTATTATTATTATTATTATTATTATTATTATTCACTGGTGTATAAGTCCTGACCTTGCTGATTCTCTGCCCCCACCTGGTCCATGTAATCAGCAGTGACACAATGTCAGGACGTCTGATCCAGGGGGCTGCCCCATTATGCCAACTGTTTCAGAACAGCCCTGCTGGATCAGACTAGAGGAATGTCTAGTCCAGAATCCTCTTTACTACAGTGTCCGATTAGTTACCTGTGGAAAGCTCACCAAGCCTGCTCAACATTTCATCTTGGGCGTCTATGCAATTTGGTTTCCAGGAGGCAGCCACGTGCAAGGATAATATATGAACTGAACCTTATTGAAACAGTAATCAAAGAGGAAATGCTCTGAGTCAGTGTTGCACGGAGGCTGTGTACGTGCAGTGTAAGGTGATTTCACGATGGCAGCTGCAAATGGATAAAAAACAAAGGCCTCCATGCTCAATGTTATATTTGATCCCTGGGGGAGCCATTTGCACTCAGCTTGTCAGGCGAAAACTCATTCAGAGTACTCAGTGGCTGGACTCACTTGGGATTTATGTCCATTTCTCAGTTGTTTCCAACACTTTTAGTTATCCCTTAAGAGTGCTTTGCATTTCAGGGTGGAAGAAACGTGGATGTTTGAATGTGATGAGATGTTCAGAAATTGGTCCAAACTATGTTTCCATTTCAAAGGAGTCTTTGCGCGTCGAGGTCCTCAAGCCACCCCCCAAGAATTAGACACTGAGACAATAATTTTTGTTTGGGCTTTTGGCAATAATTTAGGCCACAACTTTATTTAAATACAAATCCGGTGAGTGGTTGTGTAGGCATTGGTTCAGACTATCTGTCCAACTGGGACAGCTGCTGACCTCCAGTCAGCGCCGGGAGGATGCCAGCTGGGGAGAGTTAAGGAGGCTGGGGGCAAAACCTCCCTCTCCCCAGCGTTCCGGGGGGGCTCTGGCTACGGCCCTATCCCCTACCGGGGGTTCAGACAAAGCATAAGAGCCGCCGGATTCCTTTAACGGAATTCCCTGTACCATCATCAGCATGATTCTGGAGGTGGGCATCACCCTTCTAGCAATCCAAACCATAACCAATGCCTAACTGCCAACCTTACAAGTTGTGACAAGTTGCTACTGCAGTAGGCGAAAACCAAATGGCAACAGCCAATCAGCCAGATGGAAAAATTGCTACTGGGCCTCTGCCCCAAAAGCAGATGACCCCATGACAGGCAGTTGCAAGGTCAAAAGCAGAGGCCTATGAAAAGAGGGGGGGGTGATCCGAAGCTCGCAGCCAAGAGAGAGATCACCCTGCGTGCAGAGGATTATAAAGGACGCTGGCCTGTCCATCACAAATTGCTACATCTAGCTTTGCCCAGCAACACCCCCTGACCCTATCGCAGCTAAGGCCAGCATCCAGCCCCTCCCCACAGGACAATTAAGTGTCTTGCCAGGCCCCGACCGCAACACGTGCTCTTACTCAAGGTAGAACCCAATTTGGAAATTTGAGGGTTGGATTTGAAAATATCTTCTTTTTTTAAGGAATGCTCAGAATTAAATTAGGCAGCCATAGAAATCCTGAATGCACATCAAAAGACTAAAAAGGCATTAGGGTTGCAGATCAGTGCAGTGCTATCCACCTAAACCCTATGTGAAATCAATTAAGTTTAAACATGCAAAACGGTACTGGGTTATGGTGTATGAGTGCAATCCATCAGCAGTAGTGCTGTGTAAGCCGCAGCCAATGGACTGGGTTCAAACCAGGCTCCAGCGTACATTCTGTAGACATGAACTAAGACCACGGAACAGAAATTGGTGCAGTGCACTTTTGTTTTCTTAGATTGCACTGCAGAAGCAGAGCTTTATTTATAATTCAAAAATTGGTAAATTATGGCATCGGGTTGGATCCAGACTAAATAAGCTGAACCAAGTGAAATCAGTGGCACTCAAGTGAAGTCAAGGCAGGCAGTAGGAACTATTCAGAAATAGGTCCTATTGAATTCAGTGGGGCTTAGTCCCAGGTAAGTGGGGATAGGCTTGCCACCCAAGCAGTCCCGTTGATTTCAATCCACTGTAACCGGTAATTAATAATCTGAAAAATTGCGTCAAAGTTTGCTGAAACCCGCATTTAACAACTTAGAAAGATGGCCAATAGGCCTTGAGCTTGTTGCTGTTGCTTATACCCAGAGCTAAACAGAATGGTGCTGAGGAAGATTTGAATGTGGCAATGTGATCTGTCTCTTCCTTACTTTCAGCAGGCTACAGTTGTGACCTCAGTGCTGCCCATTTCAACCCACTTCTGAAAGGATGAGTGTGAACCATGGGTTGGGTGAAGTTAATTGGGCTTATAGTAGGTGCCATGGTCAATGGGACAAATTTGCTATGACATAGGTGGCCATTAACTTCAATAGGATCTATGTACAACTAGCAACACAATCCCATGCATGTTGGCAAATAAATGTCCTTCAAAGTGATGTTGCGCACCACTGTTGGCTATAACTGTCTACAACAGGCATGTCCAACAGGTAGATCGTGATCTACCGGTAGATCACTGGACGTCTGTGGTAGATCACTGCTAGTTCAGTGGCTCCCTCCAAAGAAGCTAAAAAATGGGCCTTCCTAAGAAATGCTCAATGACTTTGACCTTAACCCCCCCAAAAGGGGTAGATCACTGCCAGTTTTTAACTCTGTGAGTAGATCACAGTCTCTTGGAAGTTGGTCGCCCCTGCTCTACAACTACAAGATCAATAAACCCTAGATAATCGTAACAAAACAAGAAATGAGATTATTTTAATGTGCTCTCAGCATCTCATAAAGTTCTGTGCTAATGAAAAAGCATGACATACTTTGCATATTAATAAAAGTTGTAGGCTAGTGAATTGCTTATTTAATGAGTTCATTTTAAAAAAAGAAAAGGTTGAGACTATTTTAGAAGTGATAAAAATAAATAAATGAACAGGGTAGTAAACTGTCTGCTTTTACAAGAACCAAATTATATAGGTTTTTGCATATAACCATATTTAGCCTCTTCATATTGATCTTTTGGTTTTGTAGCAGCGTTACACAGAAGAGGACTTCCATAATGGCCCAGACATATGAACCACTCTGCTCTAATGGCATTTGTTGTCCTTGGAAGCCACTGTAGCCTGAACAAAGCTCTGCAGGCCCTACCTGAAACAAAAATAAGGGAGAAGGAAAAATACACTTCTCTTGGGTAAAATGGGCAGGATAGGCAGGCTCCATGCACAAATAGTTCCAGTTTAGCTCAGCTGCAACAGCACTAGTCAGTGGTGTCATCAGAGTAGGACCTTGGAGCAGAAGACGCAGGGCAGAATCAGCAAAAGGTCCCTGAATGTAACAGATCTGGCTTAGCATATTTTTTAAGTAAGTAAACTAATACACATCACATAGGAACCTGGGAATCTGTCTTATATTGAATCATACCACTGGTGGATGTAGCTCAGTATTGTCTACACTGGCTGGCAATAGCTCTCCAGGGTTTCAGACACGACCTAGGGATTGAACCTGGGACCTTCTGCACACCACGCGAGTTGCTCTGCCACTCAGCTACAGCTCTTCGCATCTAAAGAAGGTGTGCTTGGAAGCCCATTTAATATCTTAAGCTTTCCTATCTGCACCAAAGGTCATAGTCATTATATGCTCGCTCTCAGATTAAGTACCTAACCAAATGAAAAACCCACTAATTGGAAATAATTCCTTTTGGATCCATTGGTTTGACTTCCAGGTACACCAAGCCAGCTCATGAACACAACTCAGCCCTGTGCTGCAACAGAATGGGCTAAGCACCGGGGAACCCAGAAAGTGGCTTTATACAAAGTCAGACCATTGAGCTCCTTCAGTCAGGACACTGATCCATCTACTTCAGTATTGTCCACAGGGCTTGCAATGGCTTCCCAAGTTTTCAGATGGGGATCACCCCCAGCCCTACATGAAGAGGCCAGTGATGGAACCTGGGAGCTTTCCTATGGAAAACAGGTAATCTGCCTCTGAGCTATGGCCAGGTATTAGACAAAGCACTTCTGTCCATCTCAGCTGATCTGCTGAGAGCACAGTTCCCTGCTTTTTTGAGCTGGCTGTGTTATTGGCCAAAGTAGGCTTAGATGGGAAGAATGTATGTATGGCCTCATCCACACATCATATTATTACAGCGGGGGGGGGGCGGACCCTACCCTAATGCTGTAATCTAGGCTTGTTATATTTCAAAAAGTGAAAATCTGGACATGAAAATTGAAGTTTTTAACTTTTTTAAAAAGGGAAATTACCCCCCCCCCCAAAAAAAAACCACTTGTGTCATATGCTGGGTTTCCCCAGACATTATAGCCGCTTTCTGAAAATTCCACCTGGATGCCATTTTCGACAGATGCAACCTGGCTATGTCTGGGAAATTCCAGGTGTATGGCAGCTCTACTGTAATCCTACGCACACTTACTTGGGAAGTAAGGCCCACTGAGCTAAATACTAAAGAATTTCACTGTAATAGCCTGATGCTAAGCATATTTAGGTAAAGGGACCCCTGACCATTAGGTCCAGTCGTGTCCGACTCTGGGGTTGTGGTGCTCATCTTGCGTTACTGGCCGAGGGAGCTGGCATACAGCTTCCAGGTCATGTGGCCAGCATGACAAAGCCACTTCTGGCGAACCAGAGCAGCACACAGAAACACCGTTTACCTTCCCGCCGGAGTGGTACCTATTTATCTACTTGCACTTTTGATGTGCTTTCCAACTGCTAGGTTGGCAGGAGCTGGGACCAAGCAACGGGAGCTCACCCCGTCGCGGGGATTTGAAGCGCCAACCTTCTAATCAGCAAGCCCTAGGCTCTGTGGTTTAACCCACAGCGCCACCCGCGTCCCTTTTTTAAATTTTATTTTATTTTATTTACTCAAACATAAATCCTACTGAGTTCAATGGACCTTATTCCCTAGTAAATATGCACAGGATACTTAAATTTCATTTGGAACCATTCATTTAGCTCTTCCTGAAAAACAACAGCATTGAATACAACTTAAACAAGTCCTAGAGAAATTTAAAAAGGAAGCCAAGGAGACAAAAAAGGTATATGGAACATCGAGTGGAATTTACACAGAAATACACAATGGGATGAGTCACATAAAGTCTGATCAGTATACAAAGCTTCTTAAAATGTCATTTCTCACAATTTAAAGATGAACATTGACAAAATATATTTATTTTGTCAGCAATATCTGAAGGAGCCTCAATGATGTAGACATTAAAAAAGTAAAGGGCCCATAAGATTATTTCATCTTATGTATATATCTTATACATATGTAGGCATAAGATATATGGATAACCTAAGTCTCAGCTATAGATGCAAATGCAGAATCTGAACTTTGGGCAATGGTTTTTGTGAGAATTGAAGAATTGGTGATTTACTTTGATGTTGTTGGGTTTTTTTTGCAAAGAATGTCTAATGTGCTGGTGAGTTTTTAATGAGAGTTGACCAAACATACTCAGAAAGTTGAAAAGAAAAGAAAAATATTTTGGATATTTAGAAATTCAAATAAATGGGAGGGTTGTTCTCTTTGAGATATGCACATACTGTTCATTTGGATAATCTGGGGTACTGGACAACGGAGCCTCAGTAAATGGTGCTATTTTATATAATTGATGGGAGTGTTGTGCTCCAGTACCTTTTATGATAACACACAATCTAAGCTGCAACAGTTAATCACTCACCAATCTACATATCCTGTTATTGTAATGGACCATATATGTTGCAATGTTTCTTGCAAGAGGAAACAACCCTTGTGGATTATAAATACCAAGCTAATCAGCCAATAAAAAGTTGGTGGGTTCCACCCCACAATATAAAATTCAATCTGTTTTTGGAATGGGAAGTTTGCTGTGCTCAATTAATACTGTTACTGCTAAAAGACTGTTGAGTCTTTTCAGGTGTCATCTAAAGATCATTCTGGAGACTCATCTGTTTGGGGGCCCCCCATGCCGAAATGAAATATTATGTATTAGTATAACCAACAAGACAGAGCTTGAGAATTCTCCTGGATGGTAGCAAAGCTTTCTGAGGTTGCTTATACGGTATAGTTAATCTACTGAAATAAAATGCTGAAATGTATACCGGTGATTAGATACACAGAAGGGATAAAATGCTTGGGGGGAAAGGCAAGCCTAGATTGTTATTAAAAATTATTATCTTCATATAGTAATCCACAATGAAAGCTTTCATCAATTTGTCTGGCAGATTGAGGCCACCAAGAAAATCATCTAAAATGTTATTCACTTGCCATTTACATCTGTACTTCTGGGTCAATATTCTTGTGGGGATGGGGGAAGTTTTAACCTATCCATGTTTACTTGGATGTAAGTCCCATGGACTTTAGTGGGGCTTTCTCCCAAGTAGGCAGTTATCAGAGTGCAGCCCTAAACATTGCAGTGGCTCTGTTTCTCAAGTGCTCTTCTAACATTTTGTCTTGAGCAGTTCCTCCTGTCATATGTGTTGTCCTTGGTTTCTTATGGGGTGCCTGGCAGTTCATTTCATATAAGTAGTGGAAACTAAACTTTGAAGCGACAGCTCCCTATTCCAAACCTTGCCTCCCTCCACCCCGGCCCTACACAAACACAGAGAGAACTCCCTACAAACACGGTATATTTCAAGCAAAGGATGACATTGCTGACAGCACCGTACTTCAGGATGGTAAGGCCGACAGCAGCAAATCAGAATGGAAGGCAGAAAGAAACTGTTCAGTTCACCCAAGGGAACCACTGATGGATGTGAATCCCATTGTACCAAGTCCCATCATACCAGCATTGCTGGGGGGTGGGGGGGGTGGAATTGCACCTGCTATCTTTGCACTTCAAACTCCATCTGCATTGTTGTATGCTGACTGCAGCTAGTGAGCTTTTATGAACTGGAAGGTCCAGCCACTTAATGGGCCAAACTGACATTTATCACCGACGAGGGAAACAGGGGGTGATAAAATGGGAAATTCCCTTTTAACTGCAGATTAAACCCCAGAGGGCTCTATTGTTATAGAAGAGAATTGAAGAGGTGTCCACAGCACACAGGAGCTCAGTGCAATTTGCTAGACTCCCTCTCCCCACCCCCACCCCAAATAATAATGCTGATGCTCAATATATAAAAGTGCAGGTGGGACCTTGTAACTAACAGCTCTACTCAGAATTTGTATCTGAAGCAACCAAATCAAAATGGGTGCAGCTCCCTACATTATGCAATAGAATATAATGTCATGGATCTGGCAAGGCCTTTTCTTTTCCATTTAAAAATATTTTTTCATTAAAAAAAAAAAATAACACCACCAACCTATATTTATTACCCAGGCTACAGCCATCTGATACATCACACAAATCATGGCATAGCTTAGCATAGCATGCAAAAAAAAATCCGAGAACCTGGCAATGGATTAATTCCAGAATGCACAAGCAGGCAGTTATATAACTGTGTGTGCAAAGACACCGATACCATTCTGGTGCAGAAAGAGGCAAAAATATGCAGAGAGACTGACCTTACAGGCAAGTTCCATCATGATGGGCACATTGCTGGTCTGCTTTACCTGAAGGAAGCACCATTCCGTGTATTGCCGTGCACTTCAGCCTAAAACCTGTAGGTTGTTCCTAGCAGGCAGGTTTAAAGCAGCATGGGGGGGGGGAGAGAGATTTGCGCGGGGAGGGGAGTGGGAGGGGTTGCCATTCACCTTGCATTTTGCAAGAGGTTTAGCATTTTTTTAAACTGCAAAAATCAAGCAATCCAAAAGTCCGTTCTCTCCCTGCAGGTTATATATGCTGTTCTCCAAACGGTTTAGGACCAGATGTGATGCAAGCATGATTCGTCAAGTCTAGTCCAGCATTTGGTGGAGGGAGGGGGGTGAAAGCAAGGGAGGGAGGGAGAGGGATGGAATCGACCATACAGTTGTTGTTTTTTAAAGAAAAGCTGCTCACCAGGTACACACCCTGAAAGTGGAGACTCAGGCCAGCCTAACTGAGGCAAAGAGCTAGAGGGGTTTCACCAGCAGGTTGCAGTTGCCGGGTGATGTGCTGGATGCTCGCCTTCCTCCTGGGAAAAATGAGCTCACTGCGAGCATCCAACAGCCGCCCCTCAGCCATTGCAGTGACACTGCAGCTAGCAGCCGACTCCAGGCACGTCATCGGAGGAGCTCACTTGGAGAAACGGAGGCCCTCCCATTCAGGAAGGGAAAGGCAAAGGCGCTCGATCCAGCAGCAAGGCCAGCCCTCAGCTGCCTGCAGCCACCTAATTCGTGGCTGGCTTTTCTCAAAGCGGAAAACAAATTCCTCTCCAGCATCCTAAGCAGGGTGGGGATTGTTGGTTCCACTCTCTACGTTGCCAAGGTTACGGAGGCTTGCCTCTCTCCCTCCACCTCCCCTTCCTCTCTGCTGCCAAGTAAGGGATGTAGCAGGACCCAGCCGAGACTGACATTTAAAATCCCCGTGGCTCCTCTATCTGGCATTTGCAAGCAGCCACAGAGACGGTCCGAGTTCCTCCTGCAGGGGTCCTCCGCACACGTGGCCTGTCCGAGGCCAGGTATTAATCGATCGCCTCTTCATCTTCATTTTGAAATTCTTGTTTTCATCGAACAGGAATTAATTCCTGAGCGTTTCTCTGCTGTAAAAGGATGCAGAAAGGGAAATTGCGCTGGGGTCTTTGCAAATGTCTTTAAAGTATCTGGGCATGGCAGATTACAGAACTCATCATTAACCCCTTCTAGGAAGCCCAGAGCTAGGGAGAGGGGCCCAGCCCCTTTGAGTTGTATTTATGTAGGCCTACTGCTTGTTTGTTAACTTTCCTTTTGCTCAGTGCTTACACGTTAAGTCTAAATTATGTCTGTAACACTGAATGGTTGGACTTGGACCTATTTGAACGTTCTAGTACCTTTTGTAACCTGGGTTCAACAAGGACACCCCTGCAGGTTTGTATATTGATATACAATATTTTTGTAAGTTCACTGCGGAAAAACAGCACACAGGCACCCCCAGAACCCATGTTCTTCATCCTTGAGTCCCCAGATGTGGGTAGACTACAACTCCCATCATCCTTGGCTAAACTGGTGTGGATGATTGGAATTGTAGTCCACCCACATTGGGGAACCAAGGTTGAAGAACACAGCCCAAAGCTAAATAATGTCTACAATGGGCTGTGACTTGTACTACTAAGAAACAGATACTGTACAGTACTAAGCAAGGGAACTTGCAACAAAATGTTGCATTGTGGAGAGCTCCTGTTCCAGATTCCAACCAAGCCTTTTTCAAGGATTCCTCATTCCATTGCTCTTCTCTTCCCCACCCCTATTTTCTCCCTCCCTTTCTGTCCCTCATTTGGCCACTGAGCATACTCAGTTTTGTTTTAGGGGGTCCCCCCTTAAGTTAACCAGCCAGCATACAACAGAAAACCTAAATGCCACATGCCACGTTGAAAGAATTCTTAGGATTTTTGAACCTACTAAGGAATATCACAAGGATACAAATACAGTGGTATTTCAGTGAAATACAGGGGTAACACAGCTAATTGCTTTAAACAAGAGTTCTCAAATATTCTGTAATTCTACTTTTAGTGGGCTTTGAAATTTACAGTCGCTCCCTGAATTGTTTGGGTTGTTTTATTTAGCTCATTGCATCCATTAACAAAAGGCACCCTTGTGCATTGTCCAAACTGTTCGATTGTGAAGCGCTCTGGAGAGGAAAGATGCATATATGCCCCTGTGTATCTGATAAATATCTTTAATATATAACCACAGCTGTGCAAGCTTCGTTGGACACTTATTCTGATAGTGTTTGTTTAATTCACTGTTGCCTGGCAAAACTCTATTAAGGACCACAGATGGGGTAACAGGTGGTTGGTAGCGATGCCTTTCTGTTTACAATGAGACGGGGTATTTGATACAATGCCATTAATTTATGGTGCACAGGCTTAATAGAAGCATCTACTTCTGCAAAAAAAATTATTAAAAAATTGTTGGCAATTTGCCATAGATCTACTGCAAAATGATTTTACATCAATGTGGTTTAGAACAAAGGAGGTGCTTTTTGAGAGTTGATGTAATTTAATGAAGTAGGTATGAACTGCAAAATACCAAAATCTCAGCTAGACTCATATGGGTGGCCTTCGGTATGACACTGTATCTTGCAATGATTATTTGTTTCATGGGATTAATAATGCAGGATTGGTTTATATATTTGTTGCAAGGCTTCCTAAGGGCCAAATCAGACATGTGTGCCTATTTCGGCTGTTACACGGAAATGGGGTCAACTTTCTAATCACTAAAGAGAGTGTGGGGACAGCAGCAATATAAAGCTACCCAATCTGGCTTCTATTGCATTTATATTTAATGAAATTTTTATGTTAGGTTTCTTTTTTAACAACAAGAACAAAAAACCCAATGTTAGTTTAATAAAATAATATTAACTAGTCATAAGAAAATACCGATAAAATCAACAGACTTTATTTAAAAAACAAACAATTTTGAAAGCAAATATACATAATAAAATTGCATGTCTGGGTAGACATTTTTTTTAATCTATCTACAACCTAAAGTTGATCTCCAACTAATAGGAAAACTACCTAGTTCCTATTTTCCATATTTCCAGAGGTGGGGGATCAATCATGATACGTTTCTCAGTACCGGTAGACCTTGGTGCAACCTCTAACCTGTGTGACACTTAGTAGCAGTGGCATAGTGTGGGTTGCCAGCACCCAGTACAAGGCAAGTGTCCTCTAAACCGCCCGCTGATAGGCTAGAAAGAAGGGGTAAAAGCTCGGTGACCTACCCGAGTGGCAGCTGTGGTGCCCAATGAGTGTCAAGCACGGCAGAAAGCAGGATGGAGGATTGGTCAGGAGTGGGCATCTTTCTAGCGACCAGCTGTCACCCAAATCTGCTTCTCAGTCTGCCCACATGAACATTGGGAGATGGGAGTGTGTGCTATTTTTAAAGTTATTATTACTACTTTCTTCTCTCTCTTTGAAATTTTGTGCTCCTGAGAATTTTACATACGGTTCTGTTGGTTTATATACTTCTACTGCTCATTTATCTTTTTTTGGGGGGAGGTATTTGTTTTAGGTTGTTTTATCACTTGAAAGTGTATTATAAATGGCCTTGGGGATTTTTTAAACAGTGTAAAATCGAAGCAGGAAGCATTTGAATAAGTTACTTTTTGAAACATGTCAAGGAACGACACGTCATCCCTTGCAGCCCAGAAAAAATGATTCCCATGTCCCTGGGTTCATGTGAGAAGGGGGTCATGCACCTCACTTCATATGCCTTACACAAACTAATCAATGTAGCATCAGTTGTGGTTGAATCCAGTCTCAGTGGAGATAATTTACCGGTACATCCCATTTACAACTATCTGGGCCATCAAAACAATGTAAAGGAAGTTGTTGTCAGCTTGGCTAAGTAAATAGGGTGGAAGTTGAACGGTTATCTTAATAAACTACCGCACAGGTTTCCTGGCTTCTGTGACATTAGCATTATATCTGACTACACTGGGGCAGAACTGTGACTTGTTTTCGTTTTTAATTTCAAAATCTCAATGAGGCAGAGGACAGATGATGCCTCAGCAGTAAAATATGTGGCTCTGATCAGCATAACAAACAAGTGACTAGCCTGATAACAATAGTAGGTAGTTCACTGTGACTTCTAATAAGTGAAAAAGTGGCTATGGCAGGTAGAACAGGCTTAGATGCAATTAACTATATCAGTGTGATTTATGTATCTTCAAAGTGGAGGAGAAGAATGGCAGGGCTGACTTATGTTGGGAATGGAGGGGGGAAACAGCAGCAGCAGAAGCAGCAGCAAGAATGACATCCAACAGACATCAGATGCATCCAGAGATTATTTGTATGCAGCTGCAAAAGCCTTGAGCTGCCCAATACAAAGATATTCCCGTGGGCCCAAGCTTCTGAAAGTCTGAGCAGTTCTTAATCAATGCAGTTGGCTACAAGCAAAGCTGCAATTTGTGCACTTGTTCATAGATGCTGACATGTGCTGGAGTCCTACGTTTTTTGTTTGCCATCTTTTTTTGTTTCTTGTCTCTGGTGAGTTTTTCCTCTTACGTAGGGCAGATCCACACCATATGCTTAAAGCACCTCCAGCATACAGAGCACATGACAACCGCCAAGGAATCTTGGGAATTGTAGTTTGTTAAAGGTAATGAGAATTGTAGCTCTGTGAGGGGGAAGCTACAGTTCCCATGATTCTTTAGAGGAAGTCATGTGCTTTAAATGGCAAGTGGCAGTGTACACACTTCTGTCACCCCTCCCAATCTGCTGCCTGAGGTATGATGCTCAATGTGCCTCCTGGCTGGGCCAGCACTGTGGCCATTCAATGATCAATCAAAGTAACCATTAAGTAATTACTTTTGTCTTAACAACATAGGAAGTCATTGTGTTGATTTCAGTTGGTGATTTTCTTTTCTTATTACTGCTGCACTTGTACAAAGGCGGGTCAGTATCACACGGGATGCAGAATGAAGAAAATGTAGACCAAGTTGGTTCCCATAGAGATGCATTTGGAAGCAACTTTGCAGGCTCCCGGATCGATAGACCTTTACATTATTTATATCTGTTCAATTTACAGTTGCCAGATCCGGGGCATAGCTTTGATGTAGGCCACTGTGGAAGGAAGGCTCACAACCCAATTACCCTTTGACATGTATTTGACAGAACGCTTCAAGCCAA
This sequence comes from Lacerta agilis, assembly GCF_009819535.1. Lineage (NCBI taxonomy): Eukaryota > Metazoa > Chordata > Lepidosauria > Squamata > Lacertidae > Lacerta > Lacerta agilis. The sequence goes on from NC_046316.1 coordinate 36,900,758, forward strand.
GTAGTACAATCCAGTGAGCAATATGGATGCTATTTGGACATTTAAACCAGCGTTTTTTTTCAAATTTCACATTCCTAAGGCACGTCAGTAAAATAAAGAAAAAAAATTCTTTCTTCAGGAATCACCTGATAGTCTTAGAGCCTAATACCAAATATGCCAATCCATGTAATTTCTTCATATATAGCGGGGGTGGGAAATGTGGCTGCCCAATGTTGTTGGACTACAACTCCCATCATCCCCTGACCATTGACCATACTTGGGCTGCAGCTGATGGGTGTTGCAAAGCCTCCAAGTGTCCCTATTTTCCAGGGACAGCCCAAGATTTACAGAAGCTTTCCCAGTTTGTGATTTGATCCTTGTATGTCCCACTTTTCCTTAGGGCATCCCTATTTTCAATGGAGAAATGTTGGAGGGTATAAAGTTATGTGACCCCCTGAGCCAAGGAGATAAGTAACTATACAACCTGTAGAAGACATCTGAAAGCAGCCCTGTATAGGGAAGGTTTTGTTTTTTAATGTTTAATGTTTTTATATATGCTGGAAGCTGCCCAGAGTGGGGCAACTCAGTCAGATGGGTGGGGTATTTATTATTATTATTATTATTATTATTATTATTATTATTATTATTATTATTATTAAATAGGACACCCTTCTTGTCATCAGAGAAATGCTGGAGGGTATGGTGTTGAGACCAGCAACACACCAGTTTGCCACCCCTGATTAATTGTTTTGCTCACCCAGTCTCTATGCAGCAGAAAGTTGAATGCTGAATAGGAATCCACAAGCAAAACAGGCATCATTTCTCAGTCAAAAGAAATATTATAAGGACTCCCCCCCACTGCAAAACGTACCTGGCTCTCAGAAGGGTTTGATGTTCTGGTAAATGATATGACCGTGTCCTATATTTGCACCTAACACACTATCTGTCCAGATGATGTTTTGTTTTGGACCATCTAGGATGCTTACCTGGGTCATAGTTCATCTTACGTGAAAGGTGCTCCTAACATGGGTTTGGGGGTGGGGGACCTCCAGCTCCCATTAGTTTTTCCAATGTCACACAGGTACACTAGCCTGATACCTGCATGCCTGAAGGCCAAATCATACAATCTTATTCCCTCAAAAGGAAAAGATCACATGATCCATCCCTTCTTGTTTCTTTGCTCGGAAGACTTGAAGCCAGATGCAGCCTTCTAAGCTACTCTCTCCGGTCACTGCGATTCTCTCTAACCGCACCCCCTCTTCCTAGGTGTTGCCCCTCACCAGCCCTGCTTTTCATCCTCCTTGAGTGTTTTCACCTTCCCTTTTCCTTCGCTGGCTGGTGGGTAGGGGTGTGCATAGCAACCAGCACACTGTACAGAAATAATTACATGTGTTGCTCTACCCATTCCCCCCCCCCCTCCAACCCTGCTAACTACTAGCATCTTGTTGCTTGGAAAGTTGCACAGAAATGTTGCACCTCCCACGGAATAGTGAATCTGGAACGCCAGCTCAGCAGTGCTACTCTTTCAGAGTTCACAAAACAAGGTAAAGTATGTAGTTGGTTTGACCCATTGGAAACTTCCAAAATCCTTTGTAGGGCAATACTTTCACTAGGCCAAACAAAATATCACAACATATTGTGCAAGCTTTCGAGTTGTCCAGAACTGAGGCTAGATAGTAAACACAGTGGGAGGGGAGGAGGAAGACGGAGAATGGACAGCGATTTCCTTATTTTCTCACCCAGGTGCCAATGTTGTTGCTGGACGGCAGAGGGCAACAGAGAGCTATTATGGAAGAATGCCAGTCTGTAATCTGCTATAAAATGAATGATCAGATATGGGTCAGCTTGAGCAGTTTTGCATTTGTATGTGTGAGCACAGAATCAGAAGGGTGTTTATCAAGCTCTGGGCAGACATGGACAAGACTTGATATAATAAGCAGCTAGTACATGTTCACATTTCCAGAACGGGATCGCAGAACTTACCGTATTTACTCGAATGTACTGCACACCCTTTTTGGCTAAATTATGTCACGAAAAGTAGGGTTTGCATTAGATTTGATGGCGCATTTACATTCACTAGCAAATACTTTTTTGGGTTTCAAGGTTTTGAAAATTGAGGTGTTCATTAGATTCAATGGTGCATTAGATTCGCGTAAATACAGTATCATGTTTGTTGAAGCCTAGTAACATGGAAATATCAAAGTACTATTGGAAACGGATAGAGTTTGGGTATGCATATGCATAGAATTTCTTTTCCTTCCTCCTCACCCCTGGTGGTGTAGTGGTTAAGAGCGGTGGACTTGTAATCTGGTGAACCGGGTTCGCGGCTCCGCTCCTCCACATGCAGCTGCTGGGTGACCTTGGGCTAGTCACACTTCTTTGAAGTCTCTCAGCCTCACTCACCTCACAGAGTGTTTGTTGTGGGGGAGGAAGGGAAAGGAGAATGTTAGCCGCTTTGAGACTCCTTAGGGTAGTGATAAAGCAGGATATCAAATCCAAACTCTTCTTCTCTTCTTCTCCCTCCAGAGTCCCCCTCATTTTGCCTTCCCTGTGGGTTTTTTGGGTTTTTTTGGCATCATCGCCATTGTCATTTGACTTGTATGCCGTCTTTCCATAGTTAAAACCATGCTCAAGGCGGCTTACAGCACAAAAGGGTTTATATACCGGTAATTACAAACATAACAAAAGTAGTCATAAACCATTTATTTATGGTTCGACAACCATCAACAAGTACACAACCATATTTGAACCATTTCCACATAAATCGCAGACAGGTCTAAAAAGGAAGGTGTAAGAAAATTAATATCAGCAACAGCAACAAAAAAAAACCCAGACAATATCCCAGCCCAAGAGTCTGTTCTGCAGCCTCAGTTTTTGCAGCTGCAGTCAGTGAGGGTCCTGCTCTTCCCAACCAGGTTGGAAAAAAAAGGCTTAGCAAGCCAGGGAGGAGGTCTTGCAGGACTCACAGGCAAGATGGTCTCACTTGCAACAGGATCTCATAGCACTGAAAGGAAAGTTGAGGCAGATAACTGTCGGTTCCTACTTGATTGCATTTAATTAGATAATGAGTCCATAAAATCTTGGGTTTATTTAGCTCCAAATGACTAGCTATCTTCAGCCACAGAAATCACCTTTTTATCATTAAATGTGCTTCCCGGTTCTCAAAAGCAGCCTTTTCTTTGGCTCCTATGCACCAAGTATTGTTGTTAAATTAGCAACCACCTATTTTTAGAATGTGCTTATTTTCCAGAGATTATTACCGTCTCTGTCAATATTTAAGGAAGATAACATGGTTGGTTTGCATTTGTTGGAGCTTGGGACTCATGGGTCATCATAGAGATTGTGGGGATTGATTTCAAGGCTACAGTTTGCTTCTTGGTGTTGATATAGGCAAGATCGTTGATAATCCAAGCAAATCTCTCTCTCTCTCTCTCTCTCTCTCTCTCTCTCTCTCTCTCTCTCTCTGTCTCACTGTGTTGGTTGAGTCATTCATAACAGCAATCAACAAAATTCTCCAGAATGCAAGTTTCTCCTTTTCAGATAAACGTATTGCAACACCCGAGTCTTCCAGTCACTGAGACCAGCTGCTTTGGATGGGGGAAATATGGATAATCAGATATAAGGATTAGTACGTCTGGAATGCAGTCTACTTGCTGGGTCACTTTTAAAGCGCAGATACCAGAGTGTAAACTAAGGCCCAGATCCACACCACATATTTAAAGCATGTATGACTTCTCCCCAAGAATCTTGGGAACTGTGGTATATTAAAGGTGTTTGGAATTGTGGCTCTGTGAGGGGGGAAACTACCATTCCCAGCATTCTTTGGGGGAAATCATGTGCTCCTCATTGGCCTGAACCAGAGAGCACACACGCAAATGAGGCGTGCTAACTGGAGTCAGCCTAGAAGACATTTTATTACCTGCCATTAGGGAAGTGCATTTCATTTCATGCTGATGCCGTTTTCCCCAAGAAGTAGGAACAAAGGAAGCTTGCCTTACGCTGAGTCAGGCTGTTGTGGTTGTTTGGGTTACTAGGGGTTATTCAAACCAGTGATGGGAAGCCTGTGGGGCTTTCTAAATATTGATGGGCTACAACAGTTATCTATTGCTGCTGCTGTTAAAAATACATACATATATATATATAGTGATCAAAGCTGAAGTCTAACACCATCTAGAGAGCCACAGGGTGCCCATTCCTGTTCTAAGCATTATTATTATATAATTAATAAATATTATAATTTATTTACAACCCACACTTCACCCCAAGATCCCATGGCAGGTTACAGCATTAAAAATATATAAACAATTTAAAACAACATACAACCATCAAAATAAGATGGGTCCATGGAATGTTTCATCAGGGCTGTTCTACCCACTTTTGACACTGACTTGGCTATTAATTATGCAGTTTTATTATTATTTTTATTATTAATTATATTGTTTTAAATGTGCAGTTTATATTTGACTTCCTTTAGAAGTTTTTTTTAATTCTGAAATGTTTTAAGATTTCTTTTTGTTAACTTTGCTGTGTTAACGTGCATTCTGTAATTGACCTCCTTTGTAATGCATTATTCTGAAACCTTTAACATAATATTTTAGTTTCCTGTTAATTATGTTGCTTTGAATGTATACTTTATATTTGACTTTCTTCAGTCATGTTTTGTTCTGGATTGTTTTGTTTGGTGTTTTAAACTGCTCTGAGATTTTTTTTCCTCTTACAAATATAAAGCAGTATGAAATTAATAATAATAATAATTCCAGAGCAACCTGCAGAATGGCTGTTGGACTCAAGGGAGCATGATACCACATGAAGGCTTTCCCCAGAACAAGCATGGATTATTTTACTCTCCAGTTATTTACAGTTCTTGAAGAGATGGGCCAACTTCCCTCCCTATTGCTTCTGTTGTTGGTTGTGAAGCCTATTGTGAAAACCTTCAAGGTTACAGAGTACAGTCTCTGACTCACTCATCTGTGCTAATGACCAACTGAAAACCACCAACACCCCAGCTAACAGGGTTTCTATACAGCTCCCTGATCAGGCAGCTGAACTTCCAGAGAGCAATCTCTTTGGGTGAAAGTTATCAGTACAGTATCTACTGACTAGCATAAAGATGAAGGGATGACATTAACAGAGCAGAGTTTACCACAGGACACCACCTGAGTTGTCTCAGTGTCTTTTTTGTTCTCAAGTTATACACTGCTAGTTGAGATACACAGGTGGGTGCCAAAGTAGTCCAGCCAACAGACTCCTGGATCTGGAAGTGGAAAGGCCAGGTACAAACCCATGCCCACATTGATCCCTGTGCAAAGTTATTGGACTCTCTGTCTCACCTCATAGTAGAGGTGTAAAATCTTTTGGGCAGTTGGGGACTGCATTCCTTCAGGAGAAAGTGGTTGAGAAACATATACTAGTAGTGGTGGGTGAGGTCAAAGTGGGTGGGGGCAAAGCATCAGTGTCCCTATTTTCCAGGGACAGCCACAGATTGACAGAAGTTTCTGATTTGATCTTGGAATGTTCCGCTTTTCCTTAGGATGTCTCTATTTTCATCGGAGACACCTTGGAGGGTATGGAGTTATGTGAACCCAATTATGGATTTTCTCATCTGTGTTGAGGTGAAAACATACCTGCATGCTGGCTCAGCCTATTTTTGGAAATGGTAAACTGCACTTTGTCCATCTGGTGGAACTTCCACATGGCTCCCCCCATCTCCCCCCCCCCATGCTCTTGCTCCCAGATGGGAGAGGCCGGTGAAGCAGAAGCTGTGTAACCTTGAAGATGCCATGCTTGGGAACATTCTGGCTCTTGGGCATATTTCTCAGAAAACCAGAAGCATTTTCTTAAGCAGGCAAAATCAACCCAAGGTTTCAGAGAAGAAGCATTTCCAAGAGGTGGGTGGAATGCCACTATGTGCCATGTATCAGCTGGTATGCTGACTGACCTCTGGGGAAGGGCCCAAGCTCTGTGGTAGAACATCTCATTTGTGTGCAAAAGTCCAGATTCAATCCCTAATGTCCCCAGTCTCAAACTCTGGAAAGCAGCATAGATAATACTGCATTGGGTAGATTTATGCTCTGACAAGGTTTGAGACAGCTTCCTAGGTTCTTCCCAGATTTCAGAGTTTTATTGCTCTACACAGCTACCCTAGGCCTAGGAAACAATAGTGACGTAGTTTAGGCAATAGGCAGATTATCAAATAGGCTCACTAGCTTTCAGGAGTAAAGGAGCTTTCAGGAGACTTTTGCTTGCGAAAGCTTAACAGCACATTTTTTTTTTTTTTTGGTGCACCTGGAAAGTGATAGATAACAGCGCAGGAAGCGAAAGAGCCTTTGCAACTAGCAAGGGGTTAATGTTCCCAGACGACCAAGCTGGACAGGTCAACAAGTTGCCTAGCAAGCGCACGAGTTTAAGGGCTGCACGAGACGATGCTGGAACAGGAGGTCACAATCGTTCATCTAAAGATTAACTAGGAGGGTGGGTGGCGACGGGATCGTTCCCGCCCCACCCCGCTCCTCACCCAATCAGAGAGAAGCCCAGCCACGCTCAGCGACCAATACGGAATCGGTTACCTTCCGCCACCCACTCCAGCCAATCCGGAGCGTGCAATGCAGTTGATGGTCCGGTGGGCAGGGTCTCTTCGTGGGTTTAAATCCTGTGTTAAAGTGCTCCCGATAATAATAATAACAACAATTCCATTGCGCAAGCATAGCAGGCCTGTTGGGGGGGGGGGACACAGCTGAGCCGCCTTGCTGGGGAACCTCGCAAAATACTGCGATCACTGCAAGGGTTGATATCCTATTTACATACCTCCCGATTCCACGCTTGCTCTCTTTGCGCTTCTTCCCCTGTTCGCTTTTTGCAGCCAGCTGATTGCGAACATCGCCAGCCGGAGGAGGAGGAGGAGGAGGCGTGGCGAAAATCTGGCCTGCCAGCCAATCCGGGCCGCTCGTTCTCCCTCGACGTCACCATCCCTCGAACCTGCAGCAGCAACAATAACAATAACAGACGGGATCTCTCCGTGGGGTCGATCAGCTGGGCGTGCGCGGCTGGCTCCCGAAACAGGCAGCAGCTGCTACTGTCAGCGGGAAGAGAGCAGCCGAGAGAGAGAGAGACTCCAAAATAGACGCGCTTCTTTCCCAGGCAGGAGCCATGTCGTCTAGCGAGGGGCTTGGGGTGCAAGAGGAGAACTTGCAGGGTAAGGGATCGGCCTCCTTGTAATGAAATCAGTATGATCATTAAGGTTCCCCTTTACCATTAGGCCTCTACTGGGAAAAGTCTTGCTGGGGTGTGTGTGGGGGGGGTGTGGGGTGGGGGGTGGGGGTAGGAAAGAGGCTCTCCTTCTTCCCCTTGGCTGATCAGAGGCAGAGATACTGTATTGGGGATTCCTGATCGCCTGGTTTCTGAACCCCAGAGATTTCCCCAAGTCACTCTTTCTTTGTTTTTCTTTTCTCCCCCTTCCCCTAACGGTGGTTGCGATTCTGAAATTCGTGGGGGAAATGGCACTGGTTAGGAGAAGCTGGGAGGTGAAATGCCAGGGTGAAAGCTTGCCTCCGTTTCCTGGCCAAGGCCCTCTCGGTTTGGTGGGGCTGTCGATAACTTGACTTCTCTCTAAGATTTGGAAATGTGCTGCTGCTGCTTCTCCTTCGCCTCGCACCGACCGTGTAATGCTCCTGGCAAGCTGAAGTGCCAACCAGGAGGGCAAGTATTGTTCAGACACAGGGCTGTGTAGCTCAAGGCCTTCGAAGTGCAGAACGGGCAGATCCAGGGCACTTTTTATTGTTGCGAGAGTCATCCCTGCTCTCTCCCATCTGTGCTCATGACACCTTTGCCTGCATGACTCATAGGCCCTTTACTCAGAACTTTGTGCAACATTTGTGGCTGTAAATAATTGGCCGTCGGAAATTACTGACATACGTCGCTTGTTCAAGGAGCTGCAGGGTTTTATTACCAACATACAATGAGAAACCTGAAGGTAGTTTGCAACATGAAAAGGGAATTTCCCCATTGACTTCAGTGGGATGTAGATCGTACCAGTAATTGGATCATTAAGTAATGATAACAGTACCAGGGTGTATTGCTAAATGTGAAGTCCGTTGCAAAGCGGATGTGCTGGTGTTGATTTATGTTCTTGTTATTGCCCTGTTTAGGGAAGTTTTTAATATTTGATGAATTATTATATTTTAATCTTTTGTTGGAAGCCGCCCAGAGATGGGCAGGGTATAAATAAATTATTATTATTATTATTATTGTCAACTTTCTACCGAGCCTGAAATGATTTTAGCTACTCATCACCTGATTCTTGCGAAGCATGTGATTTCATGTGTGTGCAGTTAACATGCAGAGTTAAATGTACTGAGGACTGCGATATACAAAATGTATATGAGCTCCCTAGATATAGCTCTGCAAAAATAATTATGTAGGAAGCAAAAATCTTCCAGTCTGCCACACCTACGCTGTAGTGACTAGAGCTGATGCATATTCTCTGTCCTCCTAAAAAATAAAAAATAAAAAGCTTAAGGGAAGTGAAATCAAACTAGCAGCTATAAATGTAAAACTTGCACAGTATGTGAAACATCCCATTGCACCATCAACCATACTTTTAGATTTCTTTTTTAAAATTTTATTTGCTTGCCTGGTATTTTGAATGTACTGTATAGGGTACACTGGAAGAATTCTTGCTGGGTTGTAGTTGTATTTTTCTGAAATACAAAACAAGGAGAAAATAAGCTGTAGTTTGTAGTCTTTTCCAAACTCTACTTCAGCTTATTTCCCACGATCTGTGGAAGAACGTCTCCTGCGAGTTCCAGATTTTTCAGAAGTCTGCTCCATAGTTACTCATAGGAGACTTTTAGTGTGGCTGCCCCTCTTCTGTGAAACAGCATTCCTGTTGCACTACAGCTGGCACCAACTACCTGCACTTTCCAAGCTGGAGAAATGAATATTTGCTGTGTCTATTTTGTATGGTGCCAGTTTTGTTTTAAATATGTTTACTGTTTGTGCGTGTGTGTTTAACTTTTTAAAGTTGTTTTTATTGGGACTGTTGCGTAGAAGGCAATTAATACATTAATGACGACGACGATATCAAATCTGACTGCCACCTTGTGCTTCTCTTAGAGTTCTGTTAGCTAGCTTCTCTTCACCTCTTTCTGTGGCAGAAATTCAGCTGGTGTAGCTTCCCACCACAGGATAGATAGGATTGTGAAAGCTTCAAGACATAGCCAGCATAAGCACAGGCTGGCAGCTGTCTGTTTATGCCATGTGACTGAAAACTGTTGGTGCCTTTTATAACTTGTGTTTTGAAAGAGGGTATTTCACAATTCCTAGGAACTGTTTATTTTTCAAAGTGACCCAGAAGGACTTGTTTGTTCAGGGGATATTATGTAGTAGGTGGTATAATATATAATCTGTCGGCTATTTATAGCTTCAATCTGGCAACAGGGATGCCTGCGGTTGTTTGACATGTTGCTTGTGCTGGTTCCCCCCCCTTTTTTTACCTCCTTCCTTCTCCTGCTACTAAGCATCCTGGGGTTTTTAGTCCCCATAGGCAGGCCACAGACAAGGACAATGAACTGATTTGTAAGATGCTGCACCTAAAATCGATTCCTTTGATTGTGCATAATAAAGACTTACTGGATCTGAATGGGAAGATTCAAAATGCTGTATAGTCTCAGCCCCCATATCCACATTTAATTTTAAAAACCAGCATTTGTGGTAGTGATTGGAGACATGCAGTATTCAGATGCTGTTTCTTCCACAGGAAAAAAGTGGCAATTTCTCACATACCATTCTTGAGCTACGGACACCCTCATTTCATTTGTGGTGCAAAGAAGTAGTTTTCCTCAATTAAAAAAACCATGAATGCTTGTCTTGAACAGTCTGCTTTTCATCTAGATTGATTCTACATCCTGTCCTCTACAAGAGTGGGTGTGGTTACGTCCTATGGACTTGAAAACCCTCCCCTTGGTTAGATTAGCTATGCCCTTTCTGCCCTGCATATGCCTCAGGTGAAGAAGGAAGTGGTGATTGCGGTCTTGGTATATGCCCACAACGTCTTTGGGCAGCCGCCTTCATCCATTTTCAAATGGACGCTCTGGTGGGTAATGCAGAATCAATTCAGCTTTTATTTTTGGAATGAAGTCAGTTTGTGGGAAAGTGCTTTTCAGGGCCATGAAATATGTAATAGGTTCATATTGTGTGCCAGCTAGGTAGAGGGAACCCCCTCCCCCAATATCCTTGTGTGCACTGAATGTAGAATATAATGTGTGCATGTGGAGCCTTACATTTGTCAATATCTAGCTGAATTAAAATTGTGCTTTTCCTGGCACTGTGGCTGATGGAAAGACAACCCATTAATGTATAAAGCAAGCCCAGGACTTGCAATGCTTAAAAAGGAAAAAGGAAAACAGAGAAAGGTTGTTAATCCAGATTCCAAGCCAAATATCACTACCATGTTTGGAATACTGAATGCATTTTCTGCTACTAAGCATCCTACTCACACTTTGTGCCTGAGGTGGATCATTTTGCCTCTTGGAGGTCCTCTTCTAACCCCTCCAGGAAACAAAGTAAATCAAGATAAGTCAGAGTATTTGATAGCCAATTTCTGACTGGTTCGTCTGACGTCCCTAATCTGCACTTGCTTTTTTGCAGATTTCATACACAGCAGGGTCTTCTGTTGTAGGAACTAGGTGATCTATGAAAGGACCATCAAGTGTGGTGCTGGTGTTGAGACAGCATAGGGCGAAGACCTAACTCCTGATGGTGACTGAAAGGGCTTCATCGTTGCAGGATCCTATTAGAGCAGAGATTTATTATTAACAGGCAATACTCTGCTCATTTCCTGGAATGCAAGGAGGAGGCCATTAAGACAGGCTTGGGACAGAATGCCGGCAAACGAAAGTGCTTGAAGGCTTCCTAATATGCAATTGTGTGGTTTTCCCCCCCTTTTCTTAACATATGCCGAGCAGGTTCCTGGGTGGAGCTGCACTTTTCTAGCAACGGGAATGGTCATGGCGCCCAGCCAACAAGCCAGGAGCAAGGCCCAGCCTCGATTTCTATTCACAATGGTGACATGGAGAAAATCCTTCTAGATGCCCAGCATGAGTCTGGAAGAAGCAGCTCACGAGAGAGCTCCCATTGTGACAGGTACAACAAAAGAGAGAGCACTTGCTCTTTTCAAAGGATGTGCCCTCCTATTTATTTGTCTTAAGAGGCTGGCAGATCTGTGAGATGATACAAGTGGCCCTGATGCAATCAGTGTCTCTGGATAAGAGCTGAGGCCACTCCCATAACTTCCAATTGTCCCCATTTTCCAGGGATAGTCTCGGAATTATGAAAGCCGTCCCAGCTTCTGATTTGATCCTAGAATGTCTCTATTTACGGACTTGTATAAGAATAAAAGACTATTGGGAAATGATCCATAATGAATTGAAAAAAGTACTTTTCTAAAAAAAACCCAGAGTCCTTTCTGTTGGTGATAATTCAGACTGAAATTCCCAGGTGTCAAAAAAGGTTATTTATGTATGCTACTACTGTGGCCCGTGTTTTGTTAGCCCCCAAATGGAAAACAAGCGATTAGGGTACTGTTGATGTAGTGATTGTGACACTTGTCCATTGTCTGATAGGAAATGCTTTGCGGGGGTGGAGACACACAAAATGGGGGCTCAAGGAGGGTCACAGTTGGCGGGGAGTGAGAAATGAGGAATGTTGGAGGCTATGTACTCCCAGAACTTCAGCATTCCTCTTCTATGCTTATCTTGAGAGCATTTATTTCCTCCATTTTAATATTCCAAGTAGCTCAGAAGGCATGGTTCTCCACAAAGGCACACCCACCCACATGTTTTGTCCTCACAACAACCCTGTGAAGTTGGTTAGGCTGAGAGATGGTGGCTGCCTCCAAGTCACCCGGCGAGCTTAGTGGCTGAGTTGTGGGATCTGAATCTGAACTGCCTTGGTCCAGCAGCTAAAGCAACGAAATCTAGAAACCTTGTTCTGTGTGGGTTAACGCCCTGTAACTTCTCTTTACCAAGTCCTCCTCGATCCCAGACGCCTCAGGACATTCACAGAGCTTCTGAAGTCGAGAGCCGTGGCAGCGGAGAAAAGAATAGCTCTCAGGTAAAGCCGAGCCTTTTGTGAAGATTGCCAGATGGCCGAGAGCCTTTTCCAAGCCATCGAATGGTCTGGTGCGGGGATGGGGAACCTGTGGAAATGACCAAAGAAGCTGAATAGGTGTATCTCTTTCTCTCTCTCCCCCCCCCCACACACCTTTAGAAATAGCATCCAAACCAACTGATTATATCTCTCCTCCTTTTAGTCTGAGGAAGATTTTCAGGAAAGAAGGAAAGAAGTTGAACAGCTTTTGAAGAAAAATTCTGACTGGATGTGGGACTGGTCCAGCAGGCCTGAAAACATTCCACCAAAGTAAGCGTGACAGAAGATGCCTTGATTCCGGCTGGTATGTACAGAATATGGTGACAGACATTTACAGATTGGATTCTTTCCCTTCTTTTCTCGTCACAAACTAGGGAGTTTCTGTTTAAACACCCCAAGCGCACCGCTACCCTCAGCATGAGAAACACGAGCGTGATGAAGAAAGGAGGCATCTTCTCTGCGGAATTTTTGAAGGTTTTTCTGCCATCTCTGTTGCTTTCTCATCTGCTTGCCATTGGATTAGGGTAAGGAGTCCTCCAATCAATTCAGTGTGCGGATTGTAGGGGGCCAGAAGTCTAGTGTGCTTCTCCCAGAAACATAACAAACTCCTGAGTTGACTAATTTACACGAAAAGAGAGTAACACAGAAATACAGTGCTCATTTATTTATTTTTAAAGGCGCAGAGATGGCTTTATAGTGGAAAAACTAGGCTCACTACGCTTTGGCCCACTTCCAAATGTTTTGGATCCATGGCAGGGATTGGGAACCTGATTTTGCTGGACTACAAATCCCATCACTGACCATGCTGGATGGGTCTTTTGTAGTCCAGCATTTGAAAGACAGGCTCCCCATTCCTGATCTACAAGATAACTTGCGGTGAAAATTCCATCAAAATGTAACTTACCCATCACGATCAAATATGGTTAAATGGACTGAATCTGCATTCAGGGAATCGTTCAAAAAGCCTTTGGGGTGATATTTGAGGTTTAATAGGTGGACACTGGTATTTATAAAACAAAATGGGGTAAAAATCTCTTCTTTTTTAAAAGGGATGACAGCAAAAAGAAGCAGCAGCGAAGACAGTTCTGTGCTATAAAGATATAGGGTGATAATCAGTCTTCAGATATTAGAATGTGCAGAAATGTAATTGCTGCCGAGTGAATGGCAGCAATGGAATGACATTTCCTTCATCCCAGATTGGCTTCTTGGCTTCGAGGAGTCTTAGACTGGAGAACATGACAGGTGGCAACCACCATGACATTTTATCACAGCTATAAAACATGAAATCTGACTTTGTCATAGCTTTGCCTCTGATCCTTGAAGTGGACCAGATTCTACCACACACACCCCAAGTTTGTTTTTTCAGTGCCTTGGTATTTCGCATTTTGTCATCTAATGCGAGTGGCATAGAGATGTCTGCAAGGTATTGAGTGATGTCCAGCGCTGTGCATCTGGAGTTCCACTCATGCATCAAAACTTCCCCATTTTCTCCCTGCACTCCAACAACACCCTGGAGCAGATTTTGAGGGTGCTGGGTGGAAGGGAGGCCAACAAGAGGAGGTTCTGTTCTATAAGCAGAAATCTGCTATACGAGTAGGCATAGCATCACTGGATGCAATCCATTGGAAACAGATGTCCAGTGGAGGCTATTTTAGCCATGCAAGTAAGCTCACAACTATTACTTGCTCACATGGACGTGACCCAGATGGAGCCAAATTTTCCAAGCTTACAAAAGGCTTCCTAGAAAAATAATAAGGCTCCCACCATCAGTAAGTGTGTGAGGAAAATGTGCTTGCAGCCCCATATCCCACAGGGTTCAGCAGGCCCCTCTAACCCTCCTGGTGTGTTAGAATGGGAAGCTTTTCTTACTTCGGTTAACCCAGGGGTTGTCAATCTGGTCCCTACTGCCCACTAGTGGGCGTTTCAGGATTCTGGGTGGGCAGGAGGGGGTTCTGCAAGTAGATAAATAGGTACCACTCCTGCGGGAAGGTAAACGGCATTTCCGTGCGCTGGTCTGGTTCGCCAGAAGTGGCTTAGTCATGCTGGCCACATGACCCGGAGGCTGTACGCCGGCTCCCTCGGCCAATAAAGCGAGATGAGCGCCGCAACCCCAGAGTCGTCTGCGACTGGACCTTTTACCCCTGGGTTAACCTATCCCAGCCAATTCTTCCTGCTTAGAAGCCTGGATCCTATCTGGTATCAGGTATATTTACCTACCAGATTCCCACTAATTTTATAGCATAGTGAGTAGTCAAAGCAAGAGGAAAAGGGGGTTCCCTACCTTCTGACTCACTTTCAAAACTAAGCAGAGCCGTTACTGGCTGTCTTTTTGTTGATCTCAGGATTTATATCGGAAGACGGTTGACAACTACAGCTTACAGCAGCAGTTCGTTATAAGATGGGAACAAATCTTCATCTTCTACAAAAACCATGACTACATTAATCCAGACATGCAAAATGGTGAATGAAAAGGAACTCCTGTGTGCAGAAGTGGCACAGCTATGTATGTTTCGGTCCATAAATGTTGTGTGCTCTTGGGGCTTTTTCTAATTGTAGAGGGAAAGATTGAAAACCAACACCAAACGACTCCTTTGCAAACTAACCTCAAGTCATCAAAGCAAATTTTTGACAGAGGTCTTTGAATGAACTGTGTGTGTGAACAAAATGTCTATTGAAAATTATGTAGCAAGGGATTAAACGGTTTGTCTTGTTTCACTTTGCATAGCAGAGTATTTGGTCAAGAGTATTATGGCCTTACATTTCTGAAGACTGGAGTCTGTGAAGCAGTTTAGTGATTTTCTTTGATACCTCTCTAAATCCTAAATACAGGTTTGTGTGTTTTAGTATGGGATCTTTCCATTATGTTTTAAAAAGGAAAATTTATATGCAACAGAGTGGGGTAAATAAGCCTGCAGCAGAGTTTATATATCCAATGATTGCCCTTGTTGAGATAAGCTATCTAACCAGTCAAAATTTAAGAATGGCTGACCCACTGAGCCCAGAGCCTTGCTTTTCCTTATGTCTTATACTCAGAGGTATCTGGTCTTAACAATTTTCTTGAGAATTACCCATTAATGAACTTTTTACAGGCACATGTGCTTTAGTGCAAGCTATCACTAGGCCCATTTGAAATCAAGTTTTGCACCAGGATGAACATGTGCTAAACATTTGCAACTTACGCTTCTTTTGCCCATCTTGAATCTTTGCAAGTTCAACAATGGTTTTTAATGCAAAACTCCAGTTGTTTGTGATTTTACCAGTTAAATAAGTTTTGAATATCATTGCAGCCTTATTGAAAATCAGCAAGGAATGTTGTTTTTGCAGGAACTCCTTATGAGTTAGAGTACTACAATATTTACAACGATCGACCAAGGCATTTTGGTAGTCAAGCACTTCCAAAGAAAAGTATAATTTCCAATACTCTGTTGATACAACCTAGAATAGCATTAGCCTATTTTCTTGCTGCATCACTGTTAAGCTTAGGGTTTACCAATATCCCTAGATCCTTTTCACATGCACCATGGCAAGCCAGATATTCCCCATCCTATATTTGTGCAGCTGGCGATTCTTACATTTGTCCTTATTGAAATTAATTTTGTTTGTTTGGGCCCATTTCTCCAGTCTTCTGCAGCATTGACAACTTCTCCCAGTTGGGTGTCATTCTCTTGTGTAAGTAGTCAAAATATCTTGATTAAATGAATGAGGTGAGCCATTGGTGTGCCTTTGTTTTGCCAGTCACCAAATTGCTTCATATGGAAAGAGGACTCTAAGCCATTTTACTATTAATAGGTGGGTATTCTAACTGATGGAATCTTTCCTGCTTGCAAGGACTGTTGTCTTTCTGTGTCTAATGCATGGCTTTCAGTACATCCATCAATTTTGTTCAGTTACCCATTTGGACTTATTTTAATTTATACATTTGAATCAGGATGAATGGAATATTCTTACTAATATCAGCTGGCAATGGTTTGTTTTAATTATTGCATTATTTATTGCCTGCCCCCACAATTTGCAAATAAAAAAATCAGGGGTGGAATTAATACAAGGTATGGGGACAATGCTGTGTATTTCTGGGCTTTAGTAAAATCATTAAAGGCCATTACTTTACTGTTTTGCAAATTTGAGTAGATAAGGCACATTTAAAGAAGAAACACCATCTTTTTAAACTGGACATTGTACATAAAATGAAGTGGTAGCTTTGTTTTGATTTAGCAAAAGGAGATAGGCAGTAAAAAAAGATTCTTGATTGAAGCTGCCTGTTGCCGTTGTGCAGTTAACCCGTGTATGTACTGCATACGAATCTCATTTATTTAGTGGGAGTTTGTGCAACTATCGTGCTAGAATAGTACTGTTTTGGCTTTCACATCATGAATGGAAAACATCTGGAACTTCATCCTCTGGCAACCCACAAAGTCGAAAAGCTGTGAAATACTCCACTGAATGTATATTACAAGTTTATTGCTACTATACAAAAACAATAAAGCAAGTAAATATTTCACTGCTTTTGAATTATGTGTTATCAGTAGTCAAGATGCGTGAAATGAGGAAGAGGTGCTGCTAAGGATGTTCAGTTGTCAAACGTTTCAAAAATAAAATCCAAAGTCTGACTTGCTAGCAGAGCAGCAGAGAAAGAGTGCAATATTGCCACAGGCTTCATCCCTTAACATTGGCATGTGGCCCAGAGAAAAGCTCCCCATCCCTGCTGTGGAAGTTACAGTAGGCACTGCTATCTAAAGACAGAATATTCTTTGAAGAATAGAATTTGGGAACCGTGTGGAACAAATGCCTTTCTATAGAAACAAGTTCTCAGAACTCTAGCATTTAAAAACGAGCAAGCCGTATATTGAATTATATTAACCCACAGAACATCTTTTACAAGCCTTGTGTGTCAACATGTCAGAAGTCTAGGGAAACCAAGAACCCTATTCTTTTGTGTGAAAAAAGTTTGGCATGTGTGAAGTTGGGGCCATGATCTTATGCCAAATTTCTGCAGCATACCTGTGGAGGAACCAAATTGCTAACTGATCAGGCGAGGCCAACTGTGCCTCGCATGAAAGGGGGTGGGTTTTAAGCCCCCTTTTCTGTCAGTTCCAGTAAGAAAAGTCTTCCAGACCCACCCCAAATGGAACCATACTGAGTTTACAGGCCACAGAAGGCAAATTGTTTTTCACCAAGAGTACTCGCCAAACTCTAATTTGTATAAGTCCTACACGTACCTGCCACAGAAAAGGACAAGCCTCTGCTTAGTCCCTCTTCTCCCACCTGCAGCAAATTACGTTGCCCAGAGCCACTGTAGATCACTTAGGAAGAAATTGTTACTCATATTGGATAGGTGAGCCCATTCAGCCACCAAGTTCCATCTTAACATACTGGTGAATAGTACCATGCAGGACTGCAACCAGGGCTTGCCAGGCTTCCCTTTTTATCTTCTGACATGCCCGATTAAGGTAGCTGGGGGTCACCATAATCCTGACAAACCCACCTTGGGGGAGTTTCAGCCCACACAATCAAGGCCCTGGGCCACCACTGTTACAGGACCCAGAATTCCAAATGGGCTTGAACACTGACCTTCAGCAACTGCAAAATAGTTTCCACCCAGGCAAATGACCGAAATATGAGAGTGCTGCCCCAGCACAGGGTTGGCAATGCTGGCAAAATGCACTTTCATTGTATACCATGCCGACTGCACTCATGCACTTTCTTCAAGCCCAAACTGGATTCCATGAGCAGCTTGCAACACCCTGTGATTGGCCCAGAAACACCAAACTGCGGTCACAAATGAGCACCAGTACCCTCCAAGCACCTATCAAAACAAAAGCAAGTGAACAAGCACACTTCTGCGAAACAGCATTAGCCAGGGCCCTTGAGATCAAATTACCCCCGTTTTCCAGTGACCCATCATCACTTCCCAAACCCAAAATGGTAGATGCCGAAACAAAGCCAATTTGAAAGGAATGTGTGCCCGACTGTCAGCAGGCCTCTCACCCTGAATGCAGCCAGCTGTGGTCATAAATTGGAAGCCAAAGTTCAGGCTCCTTCCTGGTCCAGTTCAAATTGGGATCCACAGCTGCCTGCAACCTACATGACTCTTCATAAGCCAGCCAGCCAGCATCTGCATATTCATGGTATCATCTGAATGGGATTATCCAGATGTCTCAAAAGGGGGTGGGGAAGCCCTCACAATATGCCTGAGTTTATATTCTCTGAAATTATACCATAATTCAAAGTCAAATAGTACAGCATTGCCTATGCATTAAAGCTCTCACAGACCTAAAAATTAAGAGTCAAAAAGTTGAATGCAGTACAGTGGTACCCCGCTAGACGAATGCTTCGCTAGACGAAAAACTCGCTAGACGAAAGCATTCGTCTAGCGGGAGGCTGCCCCGCTAGACGAAAAAGTCTATGGGGCTGCCTCGCAAGACGAAAAAATTTCGTCTTTTTTTTTTTTCGTTTTGCGGAGCGCGGCTCCCATTGCCGCTCCGCAAGACGAAAACCCCGCTAGACGAAAATTTTCGCGGGACGAATTATTTTCGTCTAGCGGGGCACCACTGTATTACTAAGTTGATTCTACTGGGAAAGCTAAATGTTCCTACATCTCATCACAACTGCTTTATCATTCAAATGGGAGAATGTTACACAAAAGATGAAAACGCTGCACACGACTATCTTCATTGTGAATCAACAGTACTTTTCAAGGTGCTGTAAAAACATAAGCACACATTTTAATAATACGTAGCAATCCATATACATGCAAGACTGATTGTATGATTGGATCCAGGAAAATGGGAGTCTAATTCCAATTTCAAGATTTCAATATTGGTATTAAATACCTTGCTCAGGCTGGATAACACAGTGACTTGGATTCTCAAGTTTCTGTTCTGCGAATGAAAGAATCCCTTTCATTTACTGAGGAAAAAACTTAGGATCCAACCCATTTACATTAAATGCACAATTCAAAGCTATCCCTTATACCAAGAGACCTTTTGATTTAGTCACAGCAAGCTTATTCAAACATTTCATGTTTCTCAGCAATTTTAACTAACAGCTTTGCAAAACAATTCACTGCTACAATTTAGTAGGGGAGTAAAAAGAGGACATGCAGTCTAGCATTAAAAGCATTGAAAACATTTATAAAAAATTGAAATATGGAATCATAGCATCTTTCAGCATACACCTAAATGGGCCCAAAGCCCAAAGAATGCTATAGAAAGGAGTAGACGTGTCACATCTATGCAAAGCAGTGTGGCTGGTATCCATCTGTCTCGGGGTGTAAGCTACTCCCATGTAGCAGCCACTGGTGATTACTTTGTACAGTGAAAATAACATTAAACATACCGAAAGACAGTGCTTTGAACAATTCAGATGCAATTTTAGGGGGAAAGAGTACATTGAAAAAGTTTCAAAGTACACAGAGCAAGTGCAGGTAAACATTTAAAATTTATTAAACTTTTTGGTCAAAATAATTGAACAATTATGTACAATCCCATTGTATTTACCTCATGTATTTTAAGGAACAAAGTCAATCTAATGGTTAAATGACCTAACCGTTCCACATTTCAAGATTTGCAAATAGTGTCACAACTGATATACAGTATACGATTTTTAATCTTTATCTTTAGAAACCCCAAATTAGTATTTATTATTGTATCGCAAACAAGAGTGGCACTCTATGGACGTTAATTGATAGGGTAGGAACAGAGACATGCTGCTCTTGCATATTCATATCGGACTCTAGCAATCATATTAAACCTTCATTTCTTTAAAATTCGAGTGTAAACCACACACAAGTATTTCATCCTGGAAGCTTAAAGGGCCTGAATTTTAAGGAGGATATCATAGGCACGTTTAGTAGGAAGTCTGGAGCAAGTGATAGTACTTGCGCTAGTACTTAAGATACTTGATGCTATTAAAAGTGTGCCCACTCTCTTTGTGTGTACAAGTTTTCTCCCACAGAAGCTTACAGTGAAATACTGGGAGTTCATCATGTATTTTCTAGGAGCGAGAGAGACCCCATAACTTTTCTGCAGCCCCCTATTGCTAGTGGAAACTCAGTATTCTACAAATATATTTTCACATCAGTATTCAGCCTCAAGACAGCTTGATCTCCTGGTGTTACATACAGACCTGGAGTAAGAGTTATAACATGTTTCAGTTGTGCTCCCGTTTGGCATAATCAAGTTTAAAAACATAGACATTTAAACTGCAGTGGAAAGTTTTGTATGCATATGCTTATGCCCAGTTGTAATATTTTTTTTAAGTGTACTCTACGGAACAAAAAGGACTAAAGGTTAAAAAAAGTAGTAGTAGTAATGCACCTTAAGGTATGCTTCTCACATGTTGAGGCATGTTTACTGTTAAACCAGAGCAGTGATTTGTTGAAGGTTTTGATGTAAAAGACCATCTTGCTCCTTTAAGGCTGTATATAAACTTTAAACAAGTATTTTACACTTTGTCTTTTCTGCGCACCATATGATGCCCCCCCTTTTCTTACACAAAAAACTAATACAAGCTAAGGTGATGACAACTGGAGAAAAAAATTCAGTTTAGTGTTTGAAGCAGTAGATGCTGCTTTAAACTGATTATACTGTCAAAAATGGATAGTATTCAATTAAGTTCTACTCAGAGTAGAGCCATTGAGATTAATGAGCCTAAGTTTGTCACGTGTCTTAATTTCAATGGGCCTGTTCGGAGAAGGACTAGCATTGGATACAACCTAATATTTTTTGGGACAAACTATTTTCAAATCTTTCCGTCAGTTATTTTGCACAATCTCAATACATGCAATAAAAAAGACTGAATACATACTTTCAGATTTAAAAACACTTTTTATAGTTTGTTATTTTTATTAAGTGGTTTACACCGGAAGGTGTGGTTATAGATACAGTTGGTGAGTAAATATACATGAAAAACCTGTCTACACACCCAACTCTAGACTTACCTATATGCTCAAAGAAGCTTAGATGAAGGCCAGAGAAAGAATGTTTACAGGCATAAAGCACAAATATATGTTTTGAAAGGCCCAAATATTACAGCAGATAAAGAGCACGTGAGATAGAAATTACATTTTTATGACAATTTGTTTCTTGGGTGTTAGATTTTTGGTCTATCAACTGGAAAGGAAGGCTCAGACTTAAATAAATACATTTGTTTTGAATATTGGCCTTTATTGAGTATTGTCCATCAATTCTGCTTCTAGTGGGCTTTTTTCTTTTACAAAAAATTCAATTCCACGTTCTCCCTCACTGAAGGCAGAAATACACCATGAACTCAAGTCCAGGCCAGCTTCTCTCCTTTACCTATAAAGGGAAATAAGTGCATCAATGTTCTTTACTGGGAGGACAACAAGGCCATCTCTCTGACAGATAAACAACTGAGCTTAACTATGCAAGACGACAACTTTGTCCTCAAATAAGCCGTCTTTAATTAATTTTGTCCTGGAATATATACAAGTTATTGGTGGCAGCTACAGCAATGATGTTCTCTGCAGGGTGCCATGCTGTATGAAGGATCTTCTTATTGAAGTCCAGACTGTCAACACTTATTTCATCCTTCTTTCTCTTGCCACCTGTGCACACTTTCCGGGGCTTTAAGATAGCACGAGGTTTGCTACTTTCTCTTGAAGCCTCTAATGTAATATCTCGCCGTGTGTTTCGATCAAACATCCTAAAGAAGTTGTTGTATGAACCAGTCATAATAGCACTGCATTGGAAAAGAGAAGATAACAACTTTTTATTCATCAGGTACTTCTGATAGGTAATGTCAAGTAATTGAAATTTTAGGAGAGTCGCAATTTCCTTTTCCTTACTATTTATTTGTTATTTCTAGTCTGTTCTTCATCAATGGGTCTCAGGGAAAGATAACAAAACATCAATAAAATAACCATACACACATAAGTGAAACATTCTAAAATTTCCTTAAAATACACAAGATCATGAGCAGGCAACAAACTGCTGTGGCTCCTTACAGTTCTCACTCCTCCTAAAAGTATGGGGGAAGGGGTGCATCTTCTCTTACCAATGAAAAGGAACCAATGTCAGTACCAGACCCGCCTCTGAGAGGTAGTCATTCTGGAGATGAGGTGCTGCTGCAGAGAAGGCTCCTGCTCCCTGAACTTCAGTTAGAGGTGGAAGCACAAAAGATGGGCCTCTCCTGCAGACCTTAATGGATAGTTACAATGGCATGGGAGGCATTCCTATTTTATCAGTATTATGCGTATCATGTTTTTCATGTAAATAATGAGCTGTCTCTTACAACAGCGTATCCAGACCAACTGACTGGCAACAGCTCTTGTTATAGGAGTGGGGGTTTTCCCAGCCGAGATGCACTTAACCAGGAAGAAGGCATTGTGGCATCCATGCTATATTGTGCCATACACTGAGCAGTGGGCAGCCTAAAGCCCTTGGGGTTTAATTTGTGTGGTCCTTCACCTCATTTCAACAACTTCTGCAGCAAGTGATCAGTTCAGACCACTGGTGGGAATACAGAAAAAAGGAGGGCCCCACTCACTTCGGGGTTTGGCCCACAGTCAGCATGTGGATCCCAACAGTTTATCCCCAAAGGAATGTGCTTCTTAACAGAACAAATGTTGTCCACTTCCACACTAAAGGATATTTCAAGCAGCCAACCATCTCTAAGATACCATTCAATTCACACACAAAATTTTCTTCTGTCAGCAACCAGGCCACATGCTTGAAGTCTGAGATACCAAGGACTGATCCTGAGAGTTCCCCCTCACTTTTCCACACAAAGCAAATGTACCATCACTGAATTTATATTTCCTCCTAAGGCAGCATTGTTTTTATCATGCTACCCATCCTATACTTTGAGGATAACCTACATTAAGTTATTAAATACACAATGACATAACTAATATAGATGCAACAACTACTGTGGAACCTAAAGTAGAAGTTTAGGATCAGGCTGTTCCCCGCCCAGCTCACCAGCCCCAGTGTGGATCAGAGATCTGACTTTTCCTTCTGCTTAAATTAAAACCACCACCAATTTTCAATTCAGGCAAGCATTTAAAGCGAGTCTCCTTACACAAATCAGCCTTACCTATCAGAACCATTCCAGCAGCACTCAAACTTGTCAAAGATGCAGTCATTCTCATACAGTGAACAAAGTTTGCTTCGCAGATATTCATGAACCTTAAAATATATAAGTGTTGAAGAGAATGAGAATGTGTTCAATTTTTGGAAGAAATCTTTTTTATTATAAAATATAAGACACAAACACTGTACCTGATAGGTCTCTACAGGCCTGTTTTCCATATTGAGATCCCAAACTTTAACTGAAAGGTAGTCTCTGGTCATCATGTATCGACCACTATGACTGAATTTTACATCCGATATTGAGGAAATTATTTCTGAAAAGAATGATCTGCTGCTGGGATCTTCAGGTTCTTCAAAGACTGAAAGTTGTAAAAGTGGAAAGAAAAGCTGCTTACTATTAGAGTTAATACTTTAACATTTTCAGTTAACTAAGGCTTAGCCATCAGTGGTTTTCAACCTCTGCCCCACAAGAGTTGCTGAAATGTGCCCTAAAAATGCACCCTAAAAAAATCAAGACACCATGTACTCTATGCCCATTGGAATGGTGAGACCCCATACAGAATTGATCTCCCCAGCCACTGCCAATATATGGGCAGTGAATCACTCCAAGGAAGCAGACACATCTTTGAAGAGGGAGTGATATTACCTGGGCTATCCTGCAGTTGGAAGGAGAATGCCTGCCTATTGTCCTGAAAGGAGGTCAAGAAAATAATCATCTCCCTCTTTCTGAATGTAGAGTGAACGACATCTCTTCTACATGGTGTGTATGTGTCACTTTTTTCTTCTTTCAGCTGTATTTCCTAGTGCCATGATAAATCCTATTCCAGAGGATTCCAAACTTTCATGAGTGGCTTTTCAGAGGGTTTGCAAAGCTACAGTAGGAAGGGGGTGGTCTTGAAAAGTTTGGGCACATGCAGTATTCAGAGTACAGAACTTTTGATATCAGACAACTGAGTGAAATACAAGGGTGTCTCACATATCAAAATTTGGGAGTCATTTGAGGTAGACTTAAGAACTGACCCTTGTCATCCAGAGGAACTCACCATATGGAACCTTTGATTTACACCATGCCAACCCAAATACACTGGGGGGACCACATGAGTGGTTTAGGCCAGACATCTCTAAGGCCCGCAGGCCGGATGCAGCCTGTGCGAACTAATTGTGCGCAGTTACCGGCGCGGTTGCCCATCTCCGGGTTGGCGCAGCGACGGAAATAGCTTTTGTGCATGCACAAAACGTCATTTCTGGCGCACTTTCTGGTCTGTGGAGGCAGACAAGCTATTTCCGCTGCCACGCCGACCCGGAAGTGCACTGGAAAAAGCGAGTGCGTGCGTGCGTATGGGCGCATGCTCCCCCGCCCTTCAGGCGATTGGTGCCGGAGAAACCGGCCTGAGGCCGGGTAAGTTTGGGGACCCCTGGTTTAGGCTTTCTACATGAACCACAATCTACTGCATTAGATATGAGCAGCCAACACAAAAGTGCTTGACTGTATAAGTCCACAGAAGACACACACTAAAGCACCATTTATTAAATGTACTAATTCATTTAACTACATGTTACTAAACAATGTAAGATGTTTTAGGGCAGGCATAGGCAAACTCGGCCCTCCAGATGTTTTGGGACTACAACTCCCATCATCCCTGACCACTGGTCCTGTTAGCTAGGGATGATGGGAGTTGTAGTCCCAAAACATCTGGAGGGCCGAGTTTGCCTATGCCTGTTTTAGGGTGTTACCAATGACAGAAAACTTCTATGATCAGAATAATTACAAACACATAAAAACATTACTGTATTATCTTTGTTTGTACTACTTTTTCTAAACATTTATCACAAACCAAATGAATGAATTTTTTAAAAACTGTGAAACCACAAAATGACTCCATAGTAAGAGTTTATTAAAAAA
This sequence comes from Lacerta agilis, assembly GCF_009819535.1. Lineage (NCBI taxonomy): Eukaryota > Metazoa > Chordata > Lepidosauria > Squamata > Lacertidae > Lacerta > Lacerta agilis. Next base: position 36,925,835 of record NC_046316.1, read on the forward strand.
TTATCTGTGGAAAATACTACGGAGCAGTATTTTATTTATGGCAAACTACACTGAACCACAAGCAGAGAGCATGATTACAACTATAAGGTTTGATTTACATTTTAATTATGAATGTAGTCATTGCAGACATTAACAAAAAAGTTAAATAATTGGAAGAAAGTAGCTTTAAAATGATTTCAAAATGCTAGCACATATCAAATTTTAAGGACGGGTTCTGGACAATGTCACAAAACATTCATTGCACAGAAAGCAATTTTGCAAGGTTGGGAAACAGCTTATCTAAGAAACTAAGTGCACGGCAGAGATGTGGATTGAACAAAAAAAACCCCACATAACTCTTTTTTGGAATCCATTTTTCTGTTCTTTTGGAGCACCCATTTTGCATAAGGTAAACTCTGTATCTAACAGGCAAATTATCCTCTCCTCCCCCCACTCAAAAACTACATACCCTTTCTGTACCATCACCCCCCCCCCAAATGCTGCATACATGCTATGTGTGCATCTGACAATTGTTAAAAGAGATACCTTTGAGAAGTACAAAGACTAGATAGAAGACAGGTTTTCCAGGTGTCAAATAAATTGTTTCCATCAATTTATGTTTTATACATGGGCGAATATAGCCACATTATCAGTGTCTCATACTACATACCTACTCAAAGAAGATCTAGAAAACAATTTTGATTTTCTGTTCTACAAAATACATATCCTTTGTCTTAAGATAAGACACTGGGATGTTCTCTACCAATAAACAGAACTTAATATTAGTTTACAGAAAACATACCTATGTTTTTTTTCTGACAAGTGGTAAAGAAAACTGAGAAAATACTTACATTTTGAATGTCTATCACAAAGAGCTGATGAACGCATATCACAGAGCCGTATTGTTCCTTTGCTACTGCTGTAGACAAACACATTACAATGATGAGGATGGAATTCTGCTGCAGTTATCACCTCTGTAAGTTCCTCCATGTTAGCAGGCTTTATATCTACAATGTCTGAAAGTTTGTTTGTAAAGGTTCATATAGATTTGTTTTCCTCAAAATATAACTTTTGAAGTATGCAATACAGGGAGATAAACAATCTAAAAACTGTACCCAAATTCTATATTATTTTGAATTGACATTTCTAGCATTCAGTTTATCATCTAAAATACCATTAAGGACCCAAGTAATTGAAGGATCACCATTCTCTACAACCTGCAGTTTACAACAGGGGTGGAGGGGAGAAGTACCCAAGAGTACCTCAGAGAACCACCACCGACAGTCGGGGCATGTGAACATGAGAGACAGCTTTCTCATTGCAGCACCTTATATTTGGGACTCTTGGCGGAAGGGGGGTTATCAAGTACCCCCCCTTCCCTGACCATGTTCAGACTGAATTTAATTTGTCCAGGCCCTTGGGAGGGGATAGAAACACATTAATGCACTGTACATTTCAAAGCTATCATTTGGCTATGGTCTTACCAGACACTATGTTGGTAGCTGCTCTGGGCCCCCTTTAATAAAGTGCTTTCAAACTTCCCTCTGGCTTTGCAATACAGTGGTACCTTGGGTTAAGAACTTAATTCATTCCAGAGGTCCGTTCTTAACCTGAAATGGTTCTTAATCTGAGGCACACTTTCACTAAAGGGGCCTCCTGCTGCCGCGTGATTTCCGTTCTTATCCTGGGGCAAAGTTCTTAACCTGGAGCAACCACTTCCTGGTTAGCGGAGTTTGTAACCTGAAGCATCTGTAACCCGAGGTACCAATGTAAAAGCCTGCAAAAACATACTGGGCATGAAGCCTGCTTTATATCACAGCAGTGGAAGCAACTAGCCCCCTTGGCAAGTCAGCAGGCGCTTTAGGCAGAAGTGCTCTGGGCAGTTCAGTGTGGAAAGAGATGAAGGCAAGCGTATGAACCCAGTCATCCAAATGCTCAGTAACACACCAACTGCGAGCCAATATAGTTGCCAAACACAACTCTAGCATATGAGAGTTAAATATTATTTTAAAAATGCAAAACCCAGAGAAGAATTGTTTACTGGGAGTCATAGGAGTTCAAGGCAGAAAGAAGTTACAAGCCACTGCTACCACTCATTATTTTGAGTTATCACAAGACAGCTGCGAAGAATGCTCCCCCTCCCCCACATTTCATAAAATCATAGAACTGGAAGGGTCCCAAGGGTCATCTATTCCAACCCCCTGCAATACAGGAATCTCAGCTAAAGCATCCATGACAGATGGCCATCCAACCTCTGTTTAAATACCTCCAAGCAAGGAGAGTACACCATTTTTACCAGCTTTACTCGCCTTGCAGTTTTTTGCTCTTCCAAACTCAAAACTCCTGAAATTCTAGAGGTGTGGAGAACGTGTAGGCTCCCCAAACTTTATTTAACTTCAGTGCCCATTACCCTCACCCAGCATGGCTAATGATGATGGCAACTATAGTCCAGCAGCACCTGGGAGGGCCAGAGATTCCCTATCCTTGTCTTAAAAGACTAAACAAAATAAAACAGATGTTTTATCATATTCAGAACAATTGATTGAGACCAGTAATACTTATTGTAAGAAGCTACTAAGCAGCAAGTATTTCTATGTATCTAATATAAAAGGATACTAAAACTTCTGTCTGTGATTTCTAAATGCCACAGGTTGATTCTTAGGTCATCTGCAGAAAGGTACGTTTCATGATCACTATTTACTGAAATAGAGTTTATGTGATATGTGTGTGCATTTGCAAATATCCTTCGGGGACTTGCTTCTACCATTAGGTCCATGGGTTTCAATATTGGCACCTAAAAATAGAGAAAGGGAGAGAAGTTCACTACTACATAAAACATTTATTTAAAGGGCCAATCACTACAATATCTTAAAGTTACAAAATCTTTAAAGTTACAAAAGTTGCTGGAATGATCTGGCATTGGATTGCATTCAAGATAGTACTAAGTAGCCCTTTGCTCAAGCAGAACTACTTCTGAATATACCCTAAATCAGTGATTCCCAATTAGCTAAGTACTGTGGATCCCGTTTTTCAAAAGCCAAGCCATAGACCCCCTACTTTTGAAGATTTTGATATTTCTAATAGTGTACTATTTCAGATCTCAGTCAACTCAACACTTTTTAAGTAAAAAGAAGATGACAAACTTCTCTAGTCAGGGATGACAAATCCATTCTAAAAATTAGAATTCAAGTGTCAACATACAAGGCATAAACACACTAGCATGCAAAGTAAAACTGCATGACTCAGACCCATAGAACCACATGTGTATCAAGTCCTTTCATATTCCTCTGACATCTTGCTTTCTAACTTTTGGCATGCTATTTTGTACATCACTGTTTCAAAAGTAGCTTGATTTTTTAAAAATAGTGACTGTCTATTTTTAAAATGGCGACTGTCAAACTGTTCTGTGCCTGTGAAAAGATTAAGCTGAAAAGCCTCTCTGGATAGCAGCCTGTCTTCAGGGTTCAAAAACAATCTCAGTCGTATAACATTGTGCAAGTCTCCAAAAGTGCAAATTTAACCGATAGGTAGAATCACCTGTTCCTGTTTTCAAATAGCTTAACCATGTTCCAGAACATCCAATAAAGAACAGTATTAAATACACAGATAAACTTGTCTTTGAAATGACTAGGTTAACTGTAGACGTTTCAAGGGAGTTAAACGTCTTGAATTAAAGGAACGGAGGAAGCTTCATTTTACCAAGTCAGACTATGGCTACATCTAGGTCAGTATTCTCTATACTGACTGGCAGTGGCTTTAAAGATAACAGACAGAGCTTATCCAGGTGTACCTGGAGATGACAGGGACTGCAGCTGCAACCTTTTTCATGCAAAATTATGTGTTTAGGTAAGATTTTATAGTTAAGATTCTCTTTATACAGAGAAAATGGTGCACTGAGTTACAGCGATTTTCCAACCTGATAGGTTTTTGAAGTAGATGTTTAGAAGCTTTCAAAAATACCAAGTATCTAATCAAGTTTCTACTTTGCATGATACAACTGTGGTACAACAGTTAGTAACATTGCTTAGATTTTGTTAATTCTAAATTAAGGTAACAAAATACCCGTAGTGCTGTGATTCTAAATGGATCCCGAAGTCTTCCATCTTCATCTTTCAAGTTATAACCTTCAGCTCTTTTATCTCGTTCACTGATTTTCCATAATTTAATAGTTTTATCTGAAAAAAGGAGAAAATATTCAAATGGTTGAAATCAAACAACACTGAAAGCTACTTTGTCATTAATTTTTGCTTACAAATAACCCAGTGTGAGATACAAGCCGGACTAAGAATTTGGACATGGAGAAGACTGAACGAACGGTATGTTTATAAACTGAAATCTGTGCCCAGACAAACCAATTCTAAATGCATAATCTTTGCAAGTGGAGCATATTATGCAAGGGTTGTATAGAAATAATGTGCCACACACACATCCCAGAGATACTCAGGTACATGGTTTCTGTCACATGTAGAGGACTTGGGGGAGCAGACGAGCTGGATTTCACTGTGGGCAGCATAGCTGTCAACTCCCCCCCCCCCCAAGGGAAATTCCCTTATTCCGAATAGGATTCCTCGCAAAAAAAAGGGAAAAGTTGACAGCTATGGTGGGTTTTGAAGAAGGGAGGATGCAGTGCAAGCAGCCTCTTCTCCAAAGCTTGTGGGAAGGGCTAGGTCTTGTTTCATTTCCAGTGTGATACTGTGTTTGCTAAGGCATTGTTGAGAAAAAGGGACCTGAACTCTCCCTACCCTTGCACTTTACAGAGAATGTTTGGGAGGCACTTACAACTGATGAGTTTGCAAAGTGAGTTTTGAAGCCCAGACCATAATCAATTTTATTTTGGGTAATATTATGAAGGAGTAAAGAGCTACAAAGCATTGCTTCCACTCTTATTCAGCCCCTTCCCTTCCCTGAAATTTTCGAAGTACTGACATTACAAAGCATATCTTTGTAACCATACGGGCTAGAGTGGGGCTTTATTTTTCATGAATTCTGTTTCTGATACACAAGCTGCACTTTTTATGCATTCCTGCAGAATGATGGCATGTACACAACCCTGTGTTGCATTGGTTTTTCTAGTGGTGGTAAAATTAATATAATTTAGGCAACCATTATATATTGCAATTTGTTAACAACACACAATGTGAAGTGTCACCGTTTTCTATTACAAAGCTGCAACTTTTACGAAGAACTTATGCATAGTTTTTGTATAACCAAGCACACAAATGCATTAGGCCACTAGCATTTATATAATTACATCAGGAGTGCCTCTAAGAGCCTGAACAATAAGCATTTGTTTCAGCTGTGCCTGCCACAACAGTCTGCACAATTGAAGAATTTACCATTTCAGTAAGCAACTAAGAGCCTTCTTTCAAATATAAGTAGAAAGTCTTACACAGCAAGTTTTTTAAAATATAAAAAGCACTATCATAATGATAAACAGCCTAGAGTACACTCTGATAAAATGGATATATTTGCCTGATAAATGCTGTAGATTATTTGAAGGGAAATAGATATTTTTATACTGAGAAAACATTTCTTCAGATATTTTCATTATGCAAGGTACAGTAGTACCTCGGGTTACATACGCTTCAGGTTACATACTCCGCTAACCCAGATATTGCTTCATGATAAGAACAGAAATTGTGCTCTTGCGGTGCAGCGGCAGTGGGAAGTCCCATTAGCTAAAGTGGTGCTTCAGGTTAAGAACAGTTTCAGGTTAACAACGGACCTCCAGAACGAATCAAGTACGTAACCAGAGGTACCACTGTATTTATTATAACATGTGGTCATGTTATTACAAAAGTAGTGTTTGGATTTTCTAAAAATAGTATTTTAAAAATACCCCAGTTAATTTACCTAAGAAAACTAGTGCAAAAATAAAATAAAATAAACTAGCACAACTTAAATTAACTAGGCTGTAAATCTCATACACTGTGTCAAATAGGTTTCTGGAGATATTTTAAATTGAACAGAAAAACATGATTCAGAGATCCTCAACAATACTGTGGAGGCCAGAAACACAGCACACTTGCAGGGTCCCTTCCACTATAATGCTGTCCTCTTGGGGTGAAAAGTATCAGTTCAGCAAAGTACATTATTAAGCCATGAATTATTAATACTAGCTTGTTAAGAAGCAGAGTGGAGTCTTCAAGGATTTATCTTTTACTAAATTATTAAATATTAAGGTTTTCGGCATCTTAAATCACTTAATCTAAGGGTATATTCTTGTTTGCCCACTCAAGCAAGTGATACATCTTAAGGTATCAGAAATCTTATGATGTAAAGAGTTTGCAGAAAGCTATCAAAATAATTTGGGCATTTGTGAAAATCTGACACAGGACAAGTAAACACTTTACAAATCATTTCTCTCTAGTGTGTGGGAGAGAACAGTTGGGAACACTGCCAGTGAGAAAGCGTATTGGTTTCCTTTACAAGGAGGAATCCTTTATCGTTCAAAATCAGTTATGAAGTCCACATCATAAAGAACAACTGAACTAGCTTAGTGAACTATGGCTTACAAAGCAAGAGAACCCATGGTTCACCAGTTTAAATGTCATGGCAAATTGACACTTTGTTATTAGCTTATGGGCAAGTGCGGGGATTTGGGACTGCAGAAACAAACACCAGATGGCAGGGTTGATTACGACAACAGCAACAACTATTATTATTACTGACTTGCTTTTGTAGCACCAAGCAGTTATTTGGTGTTGCAAATGAGCAATTTGATTATACAGTGGTACCTTGGTAGTCAAACGGCTTGGTTGCCGAACAAATCGGCTCCTGAATGCCACAAACCCAGAAGTGAGTGTTCCGGTTTCCAAACGTTTTTCGGAAGCTGAATGTCCAACGTGTCTTCTGATTGAGTACAGGAAGCTCTTGGAGCCAATTGGCTGTTTTGGGAGTTGAATGGACTCCCAGAATGGATGAAATTCAATAACCAAAGTACCACTGTAGTTACATTAGAAATGATACTATATGTAAGTAGACATGAATGATCTAGAAGTAATCAGATACAACTAGAACATATGCAGAAAAATATGTTGTATAGACTTACCATTTGTAGATAATAAGAAGTGAGCAGCATTCTGTTGTGGTAACCACCTAATTTTATTAATTTTTTCCTCAATTTCTAGACTTTTCAAGTAGTCAAACTCAGGTTCATGACTCTGAAAGGTACTGTAAACATTATATTCTCCCCTTGAATGAGGACGGCTTTTGTTCTGCAAGGGAACACACATGTGTGAATAAGAATTTTTTATAGCATGCACAGACTAAGCAGAAGAATTAACAAAGATTCCAACAAGATCATTAGTTATTCAATAAACAAATATATTGAATTTATTAAAGCATCTACCTGCCCTCACACTTGCAAAGTAAAACAGGAAAAAGTTCTTGCGTGGTAAAGAGGCAACGGAAAGGGTGCAAAGAAGCTGTGTTCATGTGTGTGTGAACACAGAGAGAACCAAAGTTTGTGATGCAATATGTAACAGTCACAGAAGCAAACTGTTTTCAATATGCCTCTTTGATTAACGGTTTTGCAGAAAAAACTTGAGAGCCCCTGCCTGCATGTTAGAAAACAGCTTTCTTGAATCATAGCCACATCTATTGAAAGGTAGACCTTTACAACTTTATCCATCATACAAGTTGTAAAAGGATTTTTTTTATATAAAGGAGAAAAAATTCAGAAGAGCTGATCTAGTGAATGACAGGTTGGAATATACCACTGTTCGACTTCCGGCGGCGACGCCATCGCGGAGCGGTCGTGGGTTGCCTCGGCTGCGAGGCGACCCAGTCCGTCCCAGGGGTTGGAGCCCCGCTACCGCAAAGCGGGGCTCCGGTGGGGTGCGGGAAGAGCGTCCCGCACCCTGGGCTCCCCGGCTGTGCCCATTAGTGCTCCGAACCCTTCCCTCGCTCCCCCTGTAAAGGGGGAGTGGGGGTGAAGGGACAACGGAGCCGGGCTATAGGGGACATGCCCCAACCGGGATGTAAATGCGCCGGTCACCCCCGCGACGAGCGTCAAAGTTCTACCTGTGATTTTTGGAATTAAAGAAACCCGGTGGTCGTGAGTATTCGATTGGATTAGATTTTATGCTTTTCGGACGATCCGGGGGGAAGTGGAAAGGAAGCCTGCCTCCCTCCCTTCGGGAGAAAGAAATTAACCAGCTTAAGTGACTGCTGCTACAAAATTGGTTACAAAGTATTCGAACTTTGATAAATGAGGCTGTTAAAATCTCCCTTTGGGGAGTAAGTTTGCGGAAAATATCTCCGTTTAAAGTTTTGGTCTTTGCGCTCTGGCTTCAGGAAAAATGGCGATGAAAAGTCTGAATCGACGTGGAAAATAACTGCTATAAAAGGAAGAACATAGAGACAGGAACTGAAATTTGATATCCATCCCCTCTCTCAATATGCTGGACTTTGTGTTTGAACTTGTTTTGAACTCTGGACTAACGGATGAACAAAGGCTTATTGTTTTGAAGCTGGAACTGCTTAATCGGAAAGTGAAAGTCTTGAGTGGGAGTATGAAAATTTTTTTACTTCCCACAGAGGAGGCTTTTCAAATCTTTGATACGATGGAAGGAAACCTTGGCAAAGAGCTGAAAGGGATGTTTGAAGGATGGAGAGAAATGACAGGGCGACTCCGGGAAAAGGATCCGTTCTTTGGGGGTGGCAGCCCCGGGACGGTAAGATTTGCTATATCCAGACCCCGAGGTGTGAGCTCGGGGGTAAGGGACAAAGAATTAAGATATTTACAAAAGGAAGAAGAATGGTACAAAGAAGAGGAGCAGCCGAAAGAAGATGAGATGGATACCCTGAAGCTCGATGCAAGGTCTGTTGCGAACTGTGCCTGGATCTGTGGGCATATGGGAAAAGAGGACAATTGGAAGATGGGTTCCGGTGATAGACGGAGAAGGATAATGGACAGAGGGGAAGTAGGGTGAAGTATTAAGTTTAAAATTTAAATGGTCTGTTATGATATTCTGAAATCGGAGGGTGAAGATTGTTAGTTTTATTTGGTTCTTTTTATATAAGAAAGGAGATATTTGAAATTTTATAGTATTAGCAGCAGGATAAAGGACAGAAGAAGTTAGTATAGATTTGATAAGAATAATTTGTTATGATTATGGTGTATTATTAGTCAATATAGACTAAGATGATTAAGATGATTGTTTTCTTTTTAACTGAGTTTAATCTTTAGAGGGAAGTTGTTAAAAAAGTAGATTATGGATATGAAACCGAAGGTGAAAAGGCAGGGGAAGTCAACCGTCAAGATTCGGAAATAGAATTTTTTTTTTTAATGCATATAAACAAGAAGAAGAATCCTGGCAATATTTGTATTTGTTCTATAATTGTATTTGTTTATAATTGTATAATTGTAGGTGTGGGTGTGGGTGTATGTTTTGTTATAAAAATGCCAATAAATTCTTTATAAAGAAAAAAGGAAAATACCACTGTTCATTTAATTCAAGAAGTGTAATAAATGGCAGTGTTCATTTTATGATCTAGGAGAGGAAGCGGCTTTGAGATAAAGCACATGCTATGCATGTAGCAAATCCCCAGATACAATAAGGGCTGGGAGAGACCACTGCCTGGGACATTAGAGAGCTGTTGCCAGTGATATGGGGCATAAAGTTTTCCAATATTTTATTTTTCAGTGGAAAAAAATCTGCTTCCTAAGTTTCATAAGTAACAACAAATGGGAGCCAACAGCAATCCAATATTAGGCGAGCTGGACAGTTTTTAGTTTTATTTACCAAATACAAGTAAAATGGACCTGAGCCTAGTGCCATTACACATATCTGGAAGCCCCATTTTAAAATAATAAAAGTATCATTCCTTTGTTGTTGTTTTTAAAAAGCAAATGTATGGAATCAATTCACTTGTTCTTGCAGCTACTAATTGTGAAAACGAGGCTCTTCTTGATTAGCTTTGCATGTGTGTCTTCTACAAAGTTTTAAATCAAAATTTATTCCTCATGTGTAGTAAGGTAAGCAGTATTGCAACTGGCTTTTCCCTTTTACAAAATCTGAAATAAAGCAAGGCTATTCTTGCCTTGCAGTGCTGCAAGACCTCATAATTTTGTGAACCTTAAACTCCTCTCAGTGCACAAAGTGGACTGCAGCCCTAGTTGGAATGAAGACTTACAGGTTCCTGAGATGGTGTGAATAAATCAGCCAGCTTTTTCTAGTACCTATGTATTTGCAGTTCCTAAAAGTATCAGCAAGTTTTCTCTATTTTTTTTGTTAAGTCCTCTCTCTAAGATTGCCAAAGGTAAATGTGCATTCCGTAACACAATGGTATGACTTAGTGCACTTTCCCCTTCAACTGACACAATACCTATGTAATAAACACATAAAATAAAAAACTAGTAGCCAACCCAAAAATCTTTCTCATCAGTGGCTAAGGATATATAAATATTACTTAACCTGTCTTAGTCATCCTATTGCATTCTTTATCAGAATGGTTGAACAAGCAATAAAGAACAGGTGTTCCGCAAGCCATTCTATTCCTACTTATGAATGTACATATATCTAATGTAGGTAGTATCATCTGAAAATGAGTAATCTGAAGAATGACTGTGACTTAATGAATTCTGGGGAAAAACATCAATGTACTTGAAAGAGTTGGCAGGTAAAGGATACAAGATCGAATTTTAAAAGAAAATAGCTTGATCATAGGTAAATTAAAATTGATGATGTGAAGTTGTGATACCATTCACTTTAAACAAAAACTGCAAGGGAGAAGAACTACTTTTTATTGTTTTGAATGGCACTAACCTCTGGTTCCCTTTGAAATATAACCACTCTGCCACCCTTGTCTCCTGTTGCAAGAAGATCTCCAGAGTAATTAAATTCAACTGTTGAGATAATGTCAGCTGTAAACAGAAAACAGAGACAAAAGTATTATAATGTGTAAAGTGAGCCAAGTACTTTAAAAACAGGGTATACAATTGAATGGAAAACAGGCCCACATGAATTCACAAGCTGATTTTCAACTGTACTATTAAAAGTGATAGGTTCTCTCTTCAAGCTTTCATCACCTTTTAAGTACTCCAAACATCATGAAGAACAATCTCAAATTTGTGCACTCAACACTGAGTGTGGAATTTTTAAAGATAACAAGATGCAGGGGAGGCTGGCTCATTTCGGTGAATGGGGCATTGCCCCACTCAAATCCAGTCTGCTGTCAGCCAATCCCCACCTGCCTGCCTTACCTACAACCATTTCAGGAAGTAGCACTGACTGTCAGGTTCCTCCTCCTTACGACTCTAAAATCATAGAATCACAGAATTGTAGAGCTGGAAGGGACCTCTAGTCCAACCCCCTGCAATGCAGGAATCTCAAGTAAAACATCCAGGACAGGTGGCCATCCAACCTCTGCTTAAAAGCCTCCAATGTAGCGGAGTCCACAACCTCCCAAGAGTCCATTCCACTGTCAAACAGATCTTACTGTCAGAAAGGTCTTCCTGATGTTACACTATAGTTCTGTTGATGCAGTCTAGAATAGCATTAGCTTTTTTCACTGCTTCATAACACTGTTTACTCATGTTAAGCTGGTGGTCTACTAGGATCCCTAGATCATTTTCACACATACTACCAGCAATCCAGGTTTCCCCCATCTTATATTTGTGCAGCTGGTTCTTCCTGCCTCCATGTAGAACCTTACACTTGTCCCTATTGAAATTCAATCTGTCAGTTTGGTCCCAGTTCTCCAATCTGTTAAAACAGTCTTGAATCCTAATTTCTGCAGCATTGGCTACCCCTCCCAGTTTGGTGTCACTTGCAAATCTGATTAGCATTCCTTCATCCAAGTTGTTTATTGGGTTCCACTGTAGAACTTAGCAGGGAGAAGGATGTGGACAAAACTAGGAGTCAGTTTTGCCTGTCAATGGCTGTGGCTCTGGCAGTCATTGTCTCCGACGCCATCTCCTGTTTGCCTCCCCCCCTACCAGTTACAATGGGCACCAGCTATGGATGTCAAGATGCCTTTTGAAATTCACAAGCAGCTTAGGTGGTCTTGGATGCTCAAAGTACAAAAAGGAGGCTGCCTATATGCAGTAGTGGTCGGTGGGGCAGTGCAGGCAGGGTTGATCACTCGTCTTCTGAATACCAGGCGCCACTGCTGGTTCCTGAGAGGCCGCTGAGCCTGCACAATGTCATTTCCCCTCCCTGCTCTGCTGCACCAACAGCTACTGCCTGCATTTAAAAGCATGCAACCTAGCTCTACTGTAACAATATGACAAATGACAATTTAGGATAAAATTGGGCACACATACCATCGGCTCCTGACAGAAACATCAACGGTCTGAGAGAACTGTTGGGGTAGCTCCTTTCCCACACTCCCTGGAGCTCTGTGTGACCTGAGGGAAGGGAGAAGCGAGGGAGCCCAGGCCAGGAAGCTTGTGCCATCAGCTCCCAGTTGGCCCGAGAAGACTTCACTACTGTACATTTGATATAATTTATTTGCTTTAGTACTTTAAAATGGTAAACTGCCTTGGATGCCTTTGCAGAGCAGTGGTATATAAATGCAAATAAATAAATAATCCTAGTAATGAATGTTGTCTAAAGGTCACGGGTACATAAGCCTAAACTCTACCTTAAGGACACATGGAAAGCCACTCAGTATTTTGTTTGACAAAATGTATATACGCTTGATTGTAATAATACCTCTAACACAACAGCATTTGAAAATGTGGCTTTCCATTTAAAAAAAGCCCTCAAGGTTATAGAAAGCTACAAATACTATGACCATGGCATTAATTTATCAGCTTGGAAGGGATAAAACATATTGGGTTGCCCTTCAATGGATGAAAGAGCTCCTTGAACATTATCTAATAACTAGACATAATCTGTTCCCCACCCTGCTTGGTTATTATATTCTATTGTGCAAGAAAGATTACTGCTACACTGGATGTACTTACTAGCATTAAGATTCTAAATTTTGAATTATTCAGTAAATAAATTTGAAAAACTACAATAACAGAGCTGATGAGAGAATGGAGATACTCCTTTTTCTTAAGGAAACATTGTAAGATATTGGCAGACTTGGGCAAATCTCAATAAAATGAGAATGAAGTTTGCAGTGCTTTCTATGCCCCCACCACCATTTCCTTTATCGCAAGGTAACACCCTGATGTCAGTACTCCTAGAGTTTACTTAATTCCTCTTCCCTCTAGTGAGCAGTATAAGCAGGGTAATGGTGATTTCTAAAGTTTCCAAGAGGAATATTTAAAGTACACACTATCATGCTAAACCTATAGGCCAGAATCCAAGTAGCTACACAGATGCACACTCAACATTAGGAAGAACTTTCTGATGGTAAGAGCTGTTCAACAGTGAAAAAACCTACCTTGGAAGGAAGTGGACATTCCTTCATTGGAGGTTTTAAAACAGAAGTTGGATGTCATGGATTATTTGGCTGTGATTCCTGCATTGCAGGGGGCTGGCCTAGATGATGTTTGCAGTCCCTTCCAACTGTACATTTCTATGACCTGCTTCAGTTTCAAAATTAACTACCGGTAATTATGTGCCACAGGATGTGCTTGTGTTTGGGCTGTTTCACACAACTCAACCTCACAACCTGAGCACACAGCACTACAGAGTTGTGTAGCTCTGTGGACCCTGGCCTCACTCTTTTATGTTTCTTAGGCTGCAATCTGAAGCAGTCTGTACTGAAGACACAGCAACATGCTTTGAAGAAAAACAGGTCTGGGGTGGTACAATTAGTATTTTAGGTTAATAAAATGAACCACACGGGAACAGATTTCCATAACCTTTGGGCAGTTAGTGAGATAATTTATCTGGCCTATATAAACGTAATGTATGGTGTTGGAGAGGAAACCATTTCTTGTTTCAAAGTTATGCATGGGTATTGAAAGCTCCATATTAACAATTTTAGATGCAATAAAGGGGAACAGGAAGTGTAAGCCAATGAGCATAAGCTTGTGCTGTCTGAAATGGTTTGTATCTTCTACCACACAAGTGATTTTTTTTTTACGCAAATGAAAATCCTAGAGAACTAGATTAGAATATTATTTGAATGACGTCCATACTAAAAAATGTCACCCATAGTTCTCTAGAAAGATGTCTTTATTACCTCTAGTAAGAGCTACCAATCTTTACAACCGTTTTTTGGCAGTGATTCAGTCTGCTGGCTCAAACTGAATTCCTAGTCACAGGTAGACTTCAGAAATTGTTAGTTATGGGGCCACACTTGTGGTCTTACCTCACAGGGTTGCTTGTGGATAAAATGGGCAGAGGCAAAAATTGAGCTCCTTGGAGAAAAGGTGGGCTATTAATGTCATAATATAATATTTTTCAGTGTTTATGAAGGTAGAATGTTTGTGTATGGGGGAAGACTAGATACCAAACAGACATTATAGAAGGGAGATAATTTCAACTGCAAATAATTTGGGGGTCAGAAAAGCAACCCCTTGATTCCCTATTCTTTTCATGTTTTATTTGATTTTTTAATATTAAATGCAAAGCGGTATAGAAATGATTTTTTAAAAAATAATCTCTTCTTTTTGGCTACCGCTGTCTTTTTTAAACAAATACATGGCCCAGAAGAATGGCTTTCACGTGGAGGCATATGGTTTCTGCAAGATGATAATCAACTAAATTTCATATTAATCAGGAGCAGAGTTAAGTCACTATAAATTGTTAATGCAATGTATTACAGCAACAAGTGAAATTTATTGGGGAACAAGACTCATTGGGAGGAACATGGATTAAATGAATGTTGACAGGAGGAATTTTGAAATCATCCTATCAGTTTAAACAAATTCTAGATTATGCTTAGCTACCCTTTTTACAATATACATTGAAATTAGAAATATACTTAAAACTTTTATGGATTTGTGGTTCAATAAGTGACCCAAGAAGGTGTAAAATATGAATTATGTTTGATAACAAAGGGAGTAGAATATGCAAGTCACTTTCTTCCCCTTCACTCACTTTTTTCCCCTTCATGCTAGGGGGTCCAGAACTGCAATTGTAAGTAACATGGTCAGAAAATGTAAAATATGGGTGGGACTAAGAGACGTGGGGTTAAGTCTCTCATCCATGCTGTAAATGGCCTCTTCGAAGGGATTTTTTAAGAGCAATAGATCAGACAATTCCAGGCTGAAGTGAAAAATGTAATTTGGCCTCAAGTGCCACTAGCTGGTTTCTCAAGCTAAGATGTGACAACCAGTTTTGAGGTTTTTGAACATCTGCATTCTAAGGCATTTGGCAAGCTTTGCCAATAATGAGCCCAGATCCACCTTGGAGCAAATTCCCAGCATCCCCAATGCACATCTTCTACAGACAAAGTGCAACAATGGTTGAACCTCACCCACGGAGATAAGGATGAAGCGAATATGCAATAAACTAGTGTTCCTCAAGGCTCTGAGCACCAAGCAAAGAAGATTAGATTGAACAGACTACTTGCCCTTCCAGCATAGTTCTACGAGAACTATGGTGAAAGGAAATTCAATAGTGATATAGAATGTTGTGCCAATAGTGTAACTTCTCAGCTTTGGTGCAAGCCAATGACACACGAGCTAGCCACACATCCACCAACTCAGGTTCAAGACCTGATATACTATTTTGCAATCTTCTTTTCCAGATGGTACTAGACGTACAACTTATTTTAGAGAAAACATTTATTAATTTCCCACAACTGCTATACCTTCCCATAAGATACTGAAAATAATGATCCAAGAAAGATTCTAACCACTAAGCATTCTGACAACAAATGCTTCTCCTCTACAGGGAAAACTTAGGTGCTTGAATGCAAATGCACCATTTAGAAGGATATTATATGTGAATTCTTCTGAGCAAGTTATAATCACTTCTATTCTTAGCCTCTAACTAGAGTGATATGGAAAGCTATGTTAGCATACAACTACAAATAGCAAATTAAGGCTCCTACATTAACAGTATCTATGCACAAACAAAAACTTAAGCATAAGACAAAAAAAGTTCCTTCAAAACAAAGTAATCCAGATCTTGTAATTTAAAAAATAAACTCAAAACACAGTCATGGAATTATAAGACAAGACCTCTTATTGTATTGCTTCATTCAAGCATCTGGGAAATATTTTTATACCCAGTATGCTTAAAGCCTTCTGTTTGCCCATGTATAGCTATAAATGGTTTGCTATCAGCTGAATGAAAAGGTTAAGTTGCACAGATGGACCTCTTGAAGCAACTGTTTTCCACTATAACCCCCCCCCCCCTTTCCCAACAGCGTGAATTCAGCAACCAAGACAAAATACACACTTATTTTGCCAGAGATTCTAAGAGAACACAGAAGAACTCAGTAAGTAATCTTGTCCTATTATTTGGGAGCAGTTTCATACTACCGTAATAATGTCACATGAGACATAACATCAGGGGTCCCCAAACTAAGGCCCGGGGGCCGGATGAGGCCCAATTGCCTTCTAAATGCGGCCTGCGGACGGTCTGGGAATCAGTGCGTTTTTACATGAGTAGAATGTGTCCTTTTATTTAAAATGCATCTCTGGGTTATTTGTGGGGCATAGGAATTCATTCATTTTGTCCCCAAAATATAGTCTGGCCCCCCACAAGATCTGAGGGACAGTGGACCGGCCCCCTGCTGAAAAAGCTTGCTGAACCCTGCATAACATTAATAAGGCCACCTGACTTTCTTATGTATAGAACTAAAAGTTGCCTTGTTCAGAAAACCCTTTGAAGCACATTTTTTATTGATGAACTAGATTATGTTCTTTCACAAGTACCAACAGGATTGTCTAGGCACAGTACACTGTATGCATATTGGGTCTCCCATCCCACCCACAAAAGATTTGCATTTGTTTTGTATCATATATGCAAATGTATGCCCTATTTTGCGGGTAGGACAGAGGGAACAAACGTGTCAGGGGCCACAAACAAGCAATAAGAAGTCTGACAATGTCATCAGATGAAGTTTTCCCATAACTGCATTTCCATACTAGAAAAGGCTTAACTTAAATCTTTAAACCAGAGTTAGAAAAAGCCTTTGCTACTGTATTTTGCTTTTGGAGGCAACACTATTGGCCAATCACTGCTACACTAAAATCCCTGGATGTCCCAAATATATGCTGTGGGCAATAACATGCAACCAGGAAGACATTCTTTTCCACATATTTTAACAATTATTTGAATTATCAACATTATGTTAGCTATTATAAACACCACAAAATGTATCATTTATCATATATTTTACAAACGTAGGTGCCATAGTTTATGGAATTCTGTTGCAGGACTAAGTCTAGAAGCTATTTTGGAAAATTGCTTCCACAAACTTATGTTAATCTGTGCATGATGACCACCCACTTTCTTCTTATTCCAAACCATGTCCTCTATGTCATCAAAGTGTAAAGGGTAAAGTTAAAGGGACCCCTGACCATTAGGTCCAGTCATGGACAACTCTGGGGTTGCGGCGCTCATCTTGCTTTATTGTCCGAGGGAGCCGGTGTACAGCTTCTGGGTCATGTGGCCAGCATGACTAAGCTGCTTCTGGCGAACCAGAGCAGTGCACAGAAACACCATTTACCTTCCTGCCAGAGCGGTACCTATTTATCTACTTGCACTTTGACATGTTTTCAAACTGCTAGGTTGGTAGGAGCAGGGACTGAGCAATGGGAGCTCACCCCATCACGGGGATTTGAACCACCGACCTTCTGATTGGCAAGCCCTAGGCTCTGTGGTTTAACCCACAGCGCCACCCGCGTCCCATCAAAGTGTAACTTGCTGTAATTATTTTTCAACAGAAGTCTACCACAAGGTCATAATTAGGTGGCATCTCCACAACAAATGGAGCTGGCATAGAGCACTTTTTGCTTCTGCAGCTAAGTGCTCATCAAAGAGAAGGTTCAGCACAACTCTTGAATAGAGCTGGGTGATCAACATACGATCAATATATCACAAGGTTTTCAACATTGTGATATATCATCAGCTAAACATCGCGATATGCCGATATATCACGATGTCTGAAATAAGGAGGAAGCTATGTAGAGATGCTGTCTCGCTTCACTGTTTTTCCCACATCGTGATTTTTGCATAGCGTGTACACACACACACACACACACTGATTCACAATATATTGCCAGGTCAAAAATCAGGAAACTGATATCACGATAGGACTTTAGACCTGTTTGGGATGATATATTGATAACCCAGTCCTACTCTTGGTTCCAGTTCTGACAGGAAGACTGAAACCCCAATCAATTATAGGAAAATGTACCTTTTTTGCAGGATGCTAGTATCAAGCCTTTTTTGTTTGGATTCAATGTTAACCTGTTACCCCTTCTCCACATCCTTCCACATATTCAGGTCAGATATGGTTGCCATATGTCCTCTTTTTTCAGGACATGCCCTCTTTTTCAGGGGTAAAATTTGAGGCAAATTGCATTATAGCATCCTCTTTTTTGCTCTTCAAAATATGGCAACCCTAAATAGCAGCACCTTGATGTTTAGTAATTAAAGCAAGGAGTTGGGTGTCATCTGCATACTGATGGCACCTCACTCCAAAAAGGTTGATGCTCTTCCTCAGAAGTTTCATTAAGATGTTAGCAAAATTGGCATTAAACCATTTGAAATTCCACAAACCAATATCTAGGAGGCAATGGCACAATCTAATCCCCCGAATCCCTAATGATCACTGTTGGACACTGTTTCTGCCTGTTCCTGTTTTGCTGCAAATTAAAATTCCCATGAGACATTAAAACATGACTGGTAAGCCTGTTGTATATGCTATTTTTTCTAATGTTCCCACATTAGTGTTCTCATGAAGATACAGCCCTCTATATATTAAAATAAATAGCAAATACTAACACATTTGCTTTCAAGACATTTGAAGGGAAGCATGGAATATCTGCAAGGTATGGTGAACACTAATGCTGAGGCAATGGAGGGGCACATGTTTTGCTCTGGAAATGTTCCCAATACAGAAGATTACCTGATGACTGTATAAGCAATGTTATCCACAAGTAATTCATGAAAAACTATTTACATACACTTCATAACTTTTGCACTGTTTGTGCACTTTTTCTACAGGATGCTTTTGCTACATGTGGATCTTTTCCAGTCTTTTTGAAACTATCATCCTGATTCCAACTTTGGGAAAAAGTTTAATAGCTAGAGCCCCAAATCCTTAAATTAGAATGCAAATATCTTATTGGGGTGTTTAAGTGTTACATCTGTTTGTCTCTCAAAAATGAGGACAATTCTAAGCTGAAGTTCATTGATTCTACTAGCTATTTAGATCAGTTAAGGAAAAAGTAGTTCCCAGGTGGCAAAGCATACAACAACTACTGAGCATATTTCCTGTTCACTTGGTAGCCTAATAGGTTTGAATTCCTGTGATGTTTCAGAAAGTTAAAATACCCATACCTGCTAAATTCTATAAGCAATATACTGAATTTGCTAACTTTTTTAGATTTAGGCCTTTAGTTTCTTCAGTTACTTATTTGCAATACGTAGGTCTAATCCATTTTTAACAATATGACAAAGTTTAACTATCATTTATACTTTTAAGATTTTCAAAGATTAAACATATTTCTTCTCAATAGACAGCAAAAGGTTATAAGAATCAGTCATGACAAGATAGCATGGTAGTACTATATGTTGTTTCTAGGCCACATTACAGCATTAAAGGAATTAATCAATAGCTTGCCAAATCAGCGATAGAAGAAAGGTGAGGATCATCAGATCAGCACTGCTGTTCTTCTGTCTCTAAGCAGAAAGTCAGTCAGCAACATTGCTTTGACCTTAAATGCCCTGTTCCTGTATTTAGACACATGAGGGAGGTTTGGTAGTAGGAATAAGTTGCCTGCATGAAATGAACTTTCATATTGATTTTGCTTCAAACTAAGCTCATAATCCTGGAGCTGTGCATTGGTGTACTAGATAGGGTTTCTGTGCTTTCAACTACCACAAAAATACAATGAACTGATGGCTTGGTCAACCCTTTACTGCACAAGAACATGAAGGCATACGTAAAACCTGAGTGTACTAATTTTTTCTTATTATAGTATGATAATCATTAGGAAGCTTTTCTTACTACATATAAAAGATCTGATTTTTTAAAATCTTTTGAAAGGAGACACTGTGGACCTAACACAGGGCATGATCCTGGAAGCACATGAACCCCTGTAATTACTGATATCCCTATCAATTTCTGTTCACAGCTTTATGCAAATTCTGAATGGTAACCAGTTAAAAACATAGTGGATTTTTTTGATCAGTTGAACTAGATGAACTTGAGGTTATTCTAACACTGTGATTGGTCCTAAACAACTCTTTAAATGCACGAATTTTGAAAAATCATGCCATGGGATGGTTTGGCATAAGAACTGCAATTTTGGCCAAAGAAAATAAGTAGAATGACCAGCAGTACACATATTTCCTTGAGTCTTCCAATTGCACTACAATTTTTCAGAAGGTAAGGTATAGCAGGAGTCCCTTCAATCTCTTTTCTCTACATTACACCATCCATGCACGGACATGAAGACCCCAACCTCTCTGCATATGCCAGAGAACT
Source organism: Lacerta agilis (assembly GCF_009819535.1). Classification (NCBI taxonomy): domain Eukaryota; kingdom Metazoa; phylum Chordata; class Lepidosauria; order Squamata; family Lacertidae; genus Lacerta; species Lacerta agilis. The sequence goes on from NC_046316.1 coordinate 36,946,337, forward strand.
CGAGGGAGGGCCTGATGGTGACAACAAATAATGGCTGGCTTTTTAAGCAAGTTAGAACCACTTGCTTATAGCAATGCTCTTAAAGCACTTTGAACCAAGCAGTTAGGAAGCAACTTTGCAGTGCAGGATTATAGGCATGTGTGCCAAGACATCTGCCCAGCTGTAAATGAGTTTGCTGAAAAATCAAAGTTGCTTCTATATGGAATTAGTCACATCCTTCAAATGTAATACCAGAGAATCTAGTGTTGCCAATAAAAAAGATGGTTTGAAATGAGTACGTTTCTCAAAATATTATGCCTCTTGCAGGCATATCTTATGTTATATGGTACATTCTTACGTAGCTTAGGGATTCAATTTCTTGCTTGCCTGAAGTAGTGGTTTCCCCTGGCTGAACAGACATGCATCAGCAGATGGCTCCTCCCCTCCATCTACTTTTCATCACCAGTGTGTATAAGAGCCTGCATGCACAGCCACAATATTTATGTTCCTGAATCCCTTGAATCTGTTTTATTCTTTTTGCATACTTTTCTGTTTTTATATCATTTTATTGATTTAGGCTATATTTTTGTTTAACAAATGCTTTATACTGTACACAGTGTACACCACTTTGGGATTTTAAAGATACAGAGCAGTTTGGAAATGCTTTAAAATAAATAGATAGAATGCTGCAGTGCTATTCCTTAAGATGGGAGAAAGCACAACAGGGTTTTACCATCTACGTTAGCAACATTTAAAGGTGGACAGGTCCAAATGCACCAGTTCTACCATACTGTGTGGCAAAGAACACAGCAAAGGCAAATCAATGGGGTGCAGCATGTATAAAGAGCTGACAATGTACGTAGGAGAGTGGGAGTGGGTAAGTGATGGAGCAAGAAAGGAAGATTCTGCAAAGCTCAGTTGGGATCAAGCCAATTTACATATCTGGCTGATACAAAGCTTCAAAATCAAAAATCATTTTAAAGTTGTTATGCAAAACATTGTGCATAAAATGATCAAAAATTTCCTCGCAGTAAATTTTTTTATAAGCAAAAGTGTATTTAACCATACAATCCTTACATGTCTATGGAAAACTATGCCCCACCAAGTTCAATGGCTATTCTAAGGTGTGTATAGGATTGCAGCCTCATTTACCAAAATATCTTGCTATACTCAAATCAGCACTTTCCGAGCCCATTATTATTCTAATCTTTCTGCATCAGATCAGTACAAACTAAGTGGCATTTGAGATCATTTCAATAAAAGCTTTGAAATTTTCATTTATTTAAGGCTACACATAATTCATAAGATGCATTTAAACACACCCAAACACCAATTCATTACCATTTGTGCGATTTCAGCACAAAGGACAGCACCATAAAATAAAGTATAAAGTTCTAAAATTCAAGTTTAAAGTTACAGGTAGGTAGCCGTGTTGGTCTGCCATAGTCAAAACAAATAAAAATTAAAAAAAAACCATTCCAGTAGCACCTTAGAGACCAACTAAGTCTGTTATTGGATATTAAAGGATATTATTAAGCCACAGCAAGATATGGTGCGGTCTATCAACTTGTACACCCCAGGTAATGTGGTTGCTGACCTGAGCCAGACATCCTGGAGAGTGAAGTCAAATGGGCCTTAGAAAGCCTTGCTAACAACAAGGCCAGTGGAAGCGATGATATTCCAGCTGAACTATTTAAAATTTTAAAAAGATGATGCTGTTAAGGTGCTACACTCAATATGCCAGCAAGTTTGGAAAACTCAGCAGTGGCCAGAGGAGTGGAGAAGATCATCTACATCCAATCCCAAAGAAGGGCAGTGCCAAAGAATGCTCCAACTACCGCACAATTGCACTCATGTCACACGGCTAGCAAGGTTATGCTTAAAATTCTACAAGGCAGGCTTAAGCAGTATGTGGACCAAGAACTCCCAGAAGTGCAAGCTGGATTTCGAAGGGGCAGAGGAACCAGAGACCAAATTGCAAACGATGCGCTGGATTATGAAGAAAGCTAGAGAGTTCCAGAAAAACATCTACTTCTGCCTCATTGACTATGCCAAAAGCATTTGACTGTGTCCGACCACAGCAAACTATGGCAAGTTCTTAAAGAAATGGGAGTGCCGGATCACCTCATTTGTCTCCTGAGAAATCTCTATGTGGGACAAGAAGCTACAGTTAGAACTGGATATGGAACAACTGATTGGTTCAAATTGGGAAAGGAGTACGACAAGGCGGTATATTGTCTCCCTGCTTATTTAACTTATATGCAGAATTCATCATCGAAAGGCTGGACTGGATGAATCCCCAACCGGAATTAAGATTGCCGGAAAAAATATCAACAACCTCAGATATGCTGATGATACTACCTTGATGGCAGAAAGTGAGGAGGAATTAAAGAACCTTTTAATGAGGGTGAAAGAGGAGAGCGCAAAATATGGTCTGAAGCTCAACATCAAAAAACTAAGATCATGGCCACTGGTCCCATCACCTCCTGGCAAATAGAAGGGGAAGAAATGGAGGCAGTGAGAGATTTCACTTTCCAGGGCTCCATGATCACTGCAGATGGTGACAGCAGTCACGGAATTAGAAGACGCCTGCTTCTCGGGAGAAAAGCAATGACAAACGTAGACAGCATCTTAAAAAGCAAAGACATCACCTTGCCGACAAAGGTCTGTATAGTTAAAGCTATGGTTTTCCCAGTAGTAATGTACGGAAGTGAGAGCTGGACCATAAAGAAGGCTGATCGCCGAAGAATTGATGCTTTTGAATTATGGTGCTGGAGGAGACTCTTGAAAGTCCCATGGACTGCAAAAAGATCAAACCTATCCATTCTCAAAGAAATCAGCCCTGAGTGCTCACTAGAAGGACAGATCCTGAAGTTGAGGCTCCAGTACTTTGGCCACCTCATGAGAAGAGAAGACTCCCTAGAAAAGACCCTGATGTTGGGAAAGATGGAGGGCACAAGGAGAAGGGGACGACAGAGGATGAGATGGTTGGACAGTGTTCTTGAAGCTACTAACATGAGTTTGGCCAAACTGCGAGAGGCAGTGAAGGATAGGCGTGCCTGGCATGCTCTGGTCCATGGGGTCACGAAGAGTCGGACACGACTGAACGACAACAACATCAACTTGTAGCTGATAACCTCTTAAGGCAGGAGTTCGCAAAGTTTCTGTTGCTTGGGCTGGTTCACAGTCCCGCAGATGCCGCGGTGGGCCGGAGTAAGCGCACGTGTGCGCAAACACTATTTCCAGCACTCCTTCTGGCACAGAGGAGGTATGCACAGCTTCCCATTGGCTGCAGGAGCTTCCTGCAGCCAATGAGAAGCTGGCCAGTGTTGCGGAAGGCGGTTCCTGCTCTGCGCCAGCTTAGCGCAGTGCATGGGAGCCAACTAAGCGGGTGGAGGGGGTCCCCGAGTGGGCAGCGGGGGTCCATGGGCTGGTTAAACAACTCCCATGGACCGCTTGTGGCCCATGGGCCTTAGGTTGCCGACCCCTGCCTTAAGGGCAGCTTCACACAATATACAATGGCTGTGTTTGGACATTCACATATCAGCTTATTAAGCCATTAAGATTTGTGAACTTCATACTTGGGCTTGTTTCAGAGTCATTAACCACACTTTGTCAGTTCAGGCAAAGCCAGAAATGATAGTTAATCTCAGATTTCCTGGTTTATTCACTCACTTGTGCAAGGAAAGGAACAAAGGGGCTGCGTGCGCACCCATCAGACTATTACACAACTTGATTAATTAAGCAGGTACAAGCATCCAAAGCTGTCCAATATGTGTTTACAACAGTATGTACAAACAACAGGGAACTATCATCTATCACTCCCAGTTCCATAGTACAGGCGACTCCCAACTTATGAAGTTACGTTCCAGGGCCCCGCATGCATAAATGGGAAGCCTACTGCAGTACATACAGCTTCCAGCCCAACAGCTGGAACAGGGGTAGCATGGCAGCAGTGAGAGCTCCTGCATACCATTTCGGAGCCCCTGGAGTGTTTCTTTTCTGGACTTTTGGCTCACTGGTGTCCTCTTCAGGCTCTGGGGAGGGTCTCCTTGTGACCCACAAGGACTTTCCAGCTCTCTCACCATTTTAGGTTAGTTAGTTATTTGTTGGCACCATGCGTATACGTGGTCACGTGCAAAGTTGATCACACACAATTTGGGGGATGCCTGTATTGTTATAAAAATATAGTACCCTCAATTTGATGGGTACTTTACAGTGTAAAGACAATACTTTGACCTGGAGAAAAGAATTCTGTATTATTTCTTCAAGTAGCAGAAAGTCAACAGACAGGAGAGAGATCAAGGCTCGCATTACGCTACAATAAACTGACAGGAAAATAAAAATGTTACGAACATGAAGATGACACATTCTTGTCAAATCTTCTCACCCAGCATTGCCTACCCATATGGAGTTATGATGGAATGTATAGTACACATGAATGCCAGTGCTGAAAACACAATATATATATTAGGTTCCGATGCAAAAATGTGTTCCTAAAATCTGAATTAATACAGGTGTTACAGGATGAACTGATGTGTTGTTCAGAGGGAGAAGATTATTGCACAACTTAGAAGCCTATTTTGCACACACCTCCATACACTGTGTGATTAGTGCAAAAGCTAGAAGGAAGTCGCCAATGTAATTTTCACAATGGGGGTATCCCTATTAAGATAGCATTACACAAATATATGAATAAAAATTACGGGCCTCATTTTCTAAAACTATTATAGGTACAGTCCTATCCACACTTACCTGGAAGCAAATTCCGTTAAAATCCATGGTATTTAAGTAAAAAAAAAAATTAGGATAGGGTATAAGAACAAAAAGGAAAACATGTTACAGACAAATATATCAGGCTTGATTCTATTAACGTCTGTGATACTGCGAAATGCAAGCAACTACTTGCATGTGTTTGGAGTACTCTGATCTATGACATTTTAATTTCAATCCTGAAAAACTGGTTAAGTTCTCAAATGTGCTGCATTAATGTCAGTTTTCTTTTTAGCATATAATTTTGTTGATAGTTTTGCTTATGCCCAGTGCTGGAAATTGTTATTTTTAAGATTAGTTGCATAACTCTCTATATTGCCTTATATCTAAAGATTATAAAATGTTATTGACAAAACAGCAAAAACATACTATCATCAATTATACCGTAGCAGTGTTTTTCAACCACTGTTCCGCGGCACGCTAGTGTGCCATGAGATGTTGCCTGGTGTGCCGTGGGAAAAATTGAAAAAGTCAATATAGGCACAGAGTTAATTTTTTTAACATTTTCTAATGGTGGTGTGCCTCGTGATTTTTTTCAGGAAACAAGTGTGCCTTTGCCCAAAAAAGGTTGAAAAACACTGAATTATAGTGCCCTTCCTTGGGGCCGAACAACCTAAATGCAATTTCTTTTACAAAGCTTCTTGAACAAGTTGTTTCAAAAACAGTAGTAAGGGAAATGCAAGCAAGATGTGAAAGTATGTCCAAATAAACAAGGGCAAAAATTAGAGCTGAGATGCTGGTCAAGTGAATTTGTTACTTGGCTATGGTCAAATATTTCCAAATATTCCATAATATAAAATATGCCCTTGTACATGTAGTGTAGTATATTCCAATATACTAATATAACATGCACACAACCCACATTTAATAGCAGGTTTGTCCTATTCTGCACTCCAGTGTGGTTCTAACCTCTCTTCTCTAAATTAAGCCATGCTAGCTTTTATAGCCATGTGATGGGTCACAATGCCCAGGAGTAGGAAATACTGTAAACCGTTGTGGAAACAATGAGGCTTCCACATGATATGGAAGAGTGTCTATAAAGTTTCAGAGGGACTGGACTCTGGAGCCTTCCAGAGAAGAGTAATTTTGATCATAAGCACAATATTATTTCTTCCTTGAGACTGTTCTGAAAAAATAATGTGGACAGTAGATGGCAAATTACCCACTTTTAAAAACCAAATGCCAATCTTACAAAAAACTTATTTCTCATTAGCAAGTAGTTAGAAATTTATTTTCTCACAACAAAAGTAAGTATACTGCAACAACTGTTTCCAAACAGGATAAACTGATATGCACTGCAGTAATTTATTACAGTGAGCAAGAAAGTTGTAAGACCATCAAGGTATTTACAGAAAATTTTAGTGCCGTTAATTAATACTATAAATTTCCACCTGGTGCAAGACCAGGTATTTTATTCATGTAACCCCTTCCCCTTACACAAAGTAGCTAGAGACAGACACATATACTGTGGGTGTGGCTAATTGTTTCACTATAAATAGAACTCTAAATGCAACTCTCTACATAAATATTAACTGTGCTCAATATGAAAGCATGTAGACATCTTGTTACCAATGTTTTGCAGCTGGCTGCCACCCAGATACAGAATTGTGTGAAGACTATCAAATATCACTATCAAGGTTGAAAAACAATACTCGATTTAGTACACATACTGGAATTTATTTTACTACTATCCATTCTAGCACAGAACTCTTTCACATCTCACCAATAAAACCCACTGATGATTCAGAAGGCTTGACTATGCTTAAATATCTTAATAAAACAAAGAATGGCAACTGAACCCAAGTAAGCATTAATGAAACTATATCGCTTCTTGGAAAACATGGCACTTTCAGGAAAACAAATTGCGGTTCAAGAAAATGTGGAAACCGCTTACCTGCAAACCATTTTTAATTCTCTAAGTATATTATGTTAAAAGGATCACCTATTATTGGTGTGAGTATTAGTAATCAAAGTAGTTTCAGTATCTTCCTCCAAACCACACCCTAAGTTGGCCTCTCCACTCTTGTAAAGAGAAAACCCACAACTTTTGTCTTTGGAATTATTTTTAAACTACAACAAGAATACAACACGTAAACTCAAATTAAAATGCTTTTAAGGACAGTAATATAAATGTTTTAAAAATCCACAATAACCAAACTTCTAATAAGAGTGTATTTAATAAATTTACGAATACAACCTGTACACTTTCAAAAAGCAATGCAGACTCTTCATAAAACTCTAGAATACCATGGATACCAGCCAGCTACTTTAATGAAGCAGCAACAGTTATGCTGCAATTTTAATTACTAGATAATAAATCAAACAAAACTTTGTAAGATTTACTTTGGAATTAACATACTTAAGAATGAACTTTTAAGGCACTTTTACAGGCTGGGTTGGTTTTTGCTACAAACTGGTTCAACGTAATCTTGGTTGATATATCATTTTTAAAAGTACACCTAAAGCCACGCATTGCCAGAAAAAAGACTTCACATTTCTGCTGCTAAAAACTAAATTTCAGAGGAGGCCGCCTCCTCCCCTCCCTTGTAGCGCTAGAATGTAGCTTGACAACCTTGACAGACTGCTCCCCACTCCCAATCCTCTTTTTTCTTTTTGCTCCTCTTGTTCCACTGTCTGTCATTTCTCCCAGAACATTAAAAAAAGACAAGAAAAAAAAGACAGCAGTTTTCTGTATAGTGTGGCGAGTGCAGAGCAAGCAGCAGCTTAGTCAGACTCTGCAATCCCCCCTACACATATTCAAAAAAGGGGGGAGGAAGATGGGGGTGGGAGGAGAGAGAAGAACCACAAAAAAGCGAGCAAAAGGTAACACTTTCTCAGGCCTAATGCTGCTTCCAGACCGAACAAGGGCCCGGGGTGGGTGGGGGCACCGTCTCTCCCTTACGGTGGGAACCAGGGTTCATCCTCAGCCCCTTCCTTCTTCCCATCCTGCGCTTGGGGACCTGCGGGATGCCTTGCAAGTGAAGGCCCATCAACCCTGCAGGAAGGGTGGGGGGGGGGAAGGTTGTTGCAGAGGAGAAGGGCCTGCAGCAACCTTGGGAGGGAGCTCCGGGAATAGCAGGAGCCTCCTCTACCATTATTCCCCACCCCCCACCCCCATTGCGGGAGGTTTTTAAAGCCGGGTCGGGAAGAAGAGAGGCCTTTCGGAGGCCCTTCCTTAGGAGCCCAGGGTCATTCCGTCCCCTAAACCCACCCACCCCAAAATAATAATTAAAACAACAACCACAACAACCCCCTTTACCTTCCGCCACGTCTTCGTCGATCGCCCCCTTCACCTGGGAAAAGCACCACTGGAAATCGTTGCTGCCGCCTCCGCCGCCGCCGGCCACCCCTGCGAAGAGACGGGAAAGGGAAGAAATGCCGTGAGAAGCCCGACCCTCGCCTCTCAGTATACCTCTCTCAATACAAGATAAATAGGCCAAAGCCTTCCCGCTCCCTTCGGCCGGCTCAGCCCGGCGAGGTTGACCACGGCTGCCCTCCTCCCCGAGGCCTCAGGCCTGCCTCCGCCCGCCAAGACCAGGGCCACCCAAACCAGCCCCACAGCCACTGCCGCCTCTGGTGCGCCCCTCTCCTCACCTGCCATGTCGCGCCGTGTGTGTGGCGGGCGGAGACCGGGGCCTAGCGAAGCCCGCGTGGCAGACGTAAACCGACCGCGACCGGAAAGGGAGCCGCTACGAGCGACGCCGGTGACCGAGCCGCTGCTGCTGCCGCTGCCCCTGCCGCTGTTGCTGCTGTGGCGGCCGCCACCGCCAGCGCCGACGCCGCCGGAGGTTTGGGGGTTTCAAAATGGCGCCCATTGCCGGTCAGCCTGATCCGGTGACGTCATCCCCCTGCCAGCCTCCGCCGGGCGGAGGGAGGGAGGGAGAAGCCGGATGGGCCTGAATGAATGGGGTGTGTGTGTGTGTGGGAAGGGAGAGGCAGGCAGAACTAGGCGGGAGGGAAGTGAGTGGGTGTGGGGGGCGGGAGGAGGAAGAGGGGAGTCCTCGGGTGGTGGAAGCGGCTCTCTGCTCTCGCGTGGGTTGGAGGAGGCCGGTTCCCGCCAGGCCGGAGGAGGCTTCAGGTTCTCGCAGGGCTTGGAGAGAGACGGTTTGCTAGAAAGGGTGGGGGAATGGGGCTGCTTCTCCCCCCCAACAAATAAATAGAGGTGGAAAATCCAGCAGGGATTCGTGCCCTTCGCTGATGAACACGCCAGCAGTTAAAAGCATAGCTGTCACTCTATTCCCTCAGCTATGTTAGGAGCCTAGTCAGGAAGGGGGGCAGGTTAGGCTAAACATGTTGCCTTTACTTGGAAATCCAGGCCTTTAAAAGTAACATGGTTTAAAACTCAACATGATAGGTATTGTGAGGCAAAGTTAGCATTTTCATCCAGAAAATAATTGGATGGAATATCTTATTCATGGTTATTGCCTTTGAAGGAAGAAACAGGGTTCCAGAGCATGTACAGAATGCATTTTCCTCATCAGTGATTTACTGGGGCCTGCCTAGAGGTATTTGGGATTACAGAGAGGCTCAGACTGATTGGTCCTTGTGCAGATGTGAGTCCTGCATCTTCTCTATGGGTATAACTCATCCTCATATTTGTTCATCAGCCCATTCTTCGCAAAGTGATTTTCACAGGAGGCGCTTTGCAGAAGCTGCAAGGGGAAATGCTTGACCCTGATTCCACCTGCTGATTTTAACATGAAATGTTCTCCTTCCCGGCTACCTTTTTTTCCTACCATGGTCTATGCCTATGTTTACCTTGCAATCTGTGGCACAGCTGCAAGTCTTACATAATTTAATAACAAAGAAAAATATTTGTATAATACTTTTGTATAACCCACACATATTTTCTTAACAGAATGCAGTGCAACTCCTGAAGCCCGATGTAAGTGTCATTTGCCAAGATGCCGAAGTTCCAGGAAACATTGCTCCATTTAGCTTAGTATTGTCCATGCTGATGGGTAGTAGCATCCCAAGGGAGGGAAAGTTGTTTGCATTCTTTAATAGAGATGCACAAGCACAATGTCAAGCTTGACGGTTCTGTGCTTGCTCCCACATTGGTATTCTGAATACTTGGTGTGTACCCAAAGCCTTCTCTGCATTTCTTTTATAGTATGACAGCTGAGTAGCAAGTGCTTGTTATATCAAAGCTCAAGATATACCATTGCTAATGCTGCTGACGTCAGTAGAACACGGGTGTGGAAACTCAGGACTGGTGGCTAAGCGCAGCTGTCTAGACTTTTCTGTCTCTGTAGGCCATGGGTAGGCAAACTAAGGCCCGGGGGTTGGATCCGGCCCAATCACCGTCTAAATCCGGCCCGCGGATGGTCTGGGAATCAGCATGTTTTTACATGAATAGAATGTGTGCTTTTATTTAAAATGCATCTCTGGCTTATTTGTGGGGCATAAGAATTCGTTCATTCCACACACACACACACACACACACACAAAAATAGTCCGGCCCCCCACAAGGTCTGAGAGACAGTGGACCGGCCCCCGGTGAAAAAGTTTGCTGACCCCTGCTCTAGGCTGTACATCAAGCCACACCTCTCCCTAGGCCGCACCCCTCACCTGCCCTGTATTGCACCTGCCTTGAGTGTTTCTGCCTGGCTGGATTGTGTCCTTGAAGCCTGATGTCAATGCTCTTTGCTTGCCTGGATGAAGGATAGAGGGGGGTATATGAGTGTATGTAAAACTAGCCTACTGTACAAAGGTAACATTTATATTGGTTGCCCAAACCACTTTGTCTTTGGGCTGGCTCTGCCTAGCACTGGCATGTGGCCATTGTAAGGTTGTGCCCCTAATGGAGGCAAGAGGGAAGCTGCTATCTCTGTAGCACAGTTTGATATTTCAAATGCCAAGTGGCCTAAAAATTACACTGCTAAATAAACATAAAAGTGCAGGTGTTTGTGAGAGAGCGCGAGAGAGAAACTCAGGTTTGGGGCAGGGGTTAAAGGGCAAGCAAGGTGTTGCTGGTTATATCTGCCATGTGAGATGTGCAGGGAATTTTTAAAATAATACATAAGTTAAGCATTTGTTTTTCTCCTTAGCGTTAATTTTTGAATCCTCACCCACTCCTTCAGAAAGAACAGGTTGTTCCTTGGTTGGTTATACACATGCTCTATTCATGCAACCTTACTTGTCAGGGCCAAATTTAAGTTGGCCTGTTATGCAGGTTCCAAGCCCCCACCCCTCTCTTTTACCTTGAAATTTAGCTTCGTATGGGCAAGCAACTGAAAAAAAGGAAAGGGGAAACCCACATGTGTAACATGAAAATAGAAAGCAATACATTTAATTCAGCATAGAGTTTCCCCTGGCTGTGCTTTGATAAGTTAGCTATATGCATTGCAGAAAGATATCATTAGGGCACTTCCTATAATAGTTTTGCAGTGACACAGTAAGGCATACATAATGTGTTTTAAAAGATGCAGAAGCTGTCAGAGCTGGTTTGAGCATTATTTGTTCCATTGTGCTCCCCATCTTACACAAATATAAAATGGGGAGCACTTGGCTTGCCAGTAATGTAAAATGATCTACCTGTAGTAGCAGAACACAAGCTTAACAGGAGTCCACATTGTGATGCAGCAGCAAAAATAGCTAATGCTTTTCTAGGCTGCATCAACAGAAGTATAATGTCTTGATAGAATCATAGAATCATAGAGTTGGAAGAGACCACAAGGGCCATCCAGTCCAACCCCCTGCCAAGCAGGAACACAATCAAAGCATTGATGATCAAGGAAAGTAATGCATTGAAGGGGTTGGGATAGATGACCCTCAGGATTCCAACTACAATTCTATGATTCTAGAAGTGCTATAAATCCTGCACACAGAACTGGGTAGACTAATCTGTATCAAGTCTGCGCAAGAGTCCTACTAGAATTGAATCCAGGCAGGAAACTCAAGCATAAAACATTCAAAATGTCTTATGTGAATAGATTCCAAGATAATTCCTTCAGCTTACCAATAACTCATGTTATTGTTACACACACAAGCTCTCTACATACTGCAGAGTGTTCTGGGATGCACCACAGTTCAATCACATGATCATCACATGGGACATTGGCTGTGCTTACTTGGCATTGCTGTCAGCTGATGTGAATTGAGAGTGGGACCTGGAACACATTCAACTTTCTCCGTAGCTGCTGATTGTAGAAGATGCTTGGCAGTAGTGAGCGAGCCACCTTTCAGAAAAGTGGTCTTCCATTGGTGATCGCCCTCAGCAAATCCCTATAAGCATCAGTGCATAGCATGTTGGACTGTGGAAATGGCTTCAAATTCCGTAGCAATGAAGCTTACTGGACGTCAGGGACAACAGCACTCAAACAGGCTGCGATTTGGGGAGGGGGCCAGGGGTGACTGCTGATGGCTGAGCCAGGATAAACAGCAGCCCAGCCCAGAATCCTGTGAATTCTATTTTGCTGCCTACTATAAAACTTTCAGATCTGCCGCACTCATAGTCCCTTCCAACTCTATGATTTTATACTTTGTTTTCCATGTGTTTCCCCTTAAGCCTGAGTTGTTTGTTGCAGGAAGGTTCCTTCTAGCCGTACTTGTTAGATCTGAGTATCTAAGACTCTGTGGTCTTAGATTAGGCAAAGAGGCAGCCGTTGGCCTACCTCACAGAGCTCTTGTGAAGATAGTATGAGGAATCTCATTTACCTCACCATGGTTTCTTTGGATACAAACGAGAAAGGCATTTTATAAAAGGAGTGGGATGTGTATCTGTTAATGGTTTCTAACTATGAGAAGGGACAGAAGCTTCAGGAAGTATATAGGATGCCATATTCTTTCTTTCAGAACTCCAGGCGATATACAACAGGAGTGGCCTCCACACTGGTAAGGTATTCAAGCAGATGATCGCCAGCTTGCTCTAGACTTTCTTGCATGACACTGACTTTCTATATTCGTTTCAGGCAGGTTATAGACCTGATTTTGGAATGGAAACTGACTTGGCTACCCTGTGAGATGACCTCTACCAAGACAAGTATGAGGAGAGCAACCCTCGCTCCCAGTAGGAAGAAGTAGAGCTATTGAGTTATATCCAATGTTAGTTCCGCTCTTGAAAATAATGGGCCTACATTTAAATGGATTAAATTTAAACAGGTTTACTCTGAGCAGAGCTAATGTTGGCTACAACCCAATTTGTTTATTTTGTGAGTGTTACAGAGCAAGGTGTTCGTAAACAAGGGGTATTGCTTTAAAAATAGAACCTTTGGCAATTCTAACTGCACACCTGTTTAAAATAGGATTAGGCTTCTGCTAGGCCTGTCTTTTAATAGAAAATCATATCATAGCTATGTGTCTTTCCCTTGGCATGTAGCTTTGTAGATGTCAAATTACGCAAACACATTTCAGTATTACCTACATTTAATACATGCACACACCTTTTCGTGTATAAACTCTCATGCCTTGTTCTGTTAACTGCTGTGTTGCTAATTGTTGTGTGGGGTGGTTTGATTCTTTGGTACGGTAAAAAGTGTTCAGAAAGAACAAAGCTGAGTTGCAAAAAGCAGTGGCCCTTATATTACATGTCCCAGCTTAAAACCCTTAAGTATTCAGTCCTTCTGGATAAGATCAAAAGAGCGTGTAGCCTAGCACTCTTTCTCCTGCCAATATCTCTACTAAGCTCACAAGCAGGAGATCGTGGAGGCAGTAATCCCCAGTTTATTGCCAGGTTTTAAACCAGTGATAAACCACTGCTGGTCATGAAGGTTCTGTTCCTACCTATTGTGGCTATAATTAATTGATGAGCTTAAATAGCGAATCTACATTATCAAGATGATAGAAAAAGTTCTGGCAGCATTCATTTAATACAATATCAAGTTTGTTTCTTTTAAGATTTCTGATTCTTTCAAATTCTGTAGTAGTAGTAGTAGTAGTAGTACAGTGGTACCCCCGCAAGACGAATGCCCTCGCACAACGAAAACACTCGCAAGACGAAAGGGTTTTGCGATTTTTTGGTTGACCCGCAAGACGAATTTCTCTATGGTCGTGCTTCGCAAGACGAAGCATTCGTCTTGCGCGGTACCACTGTAAGAAGTGGTGGCCCTCCCTGCTTGCCGCTCACTAACGATCGCACTCCCCCGCGCTCCCCGATCGCACACCCGCACACCCTGCTTCCTCCTGCTCGCCCTCCCCGCGCTCCCCATCGCCCTCCCCACGCCTGGCTTCCTCCCGTTCGCCCTCCCCGCGCTCCCCGATCGCACACCCGACACTCGGCTTCCTCCTGCTTGCCTTCCCCGCCATCCCCATCGCCCTCCCCACGCCTGGATCCTCGCATTCGCGCTCCCCCATCGCACACCTGACACCCGGCTTCCTCCTGCTTGCCTTCCCCGCGCTCCTCATCGCCCTCCCCACGCCTGGATTCTCGCGTTTGCGCTCCCCCATCGCACACCCGACACCCGGCTTCCTCCTGCTTGCCTTCCCCGCACTCCCCATCGCCGCCCCCCCACGCCTGATCCTCGCGTTCGCGCTCCCCCATCGCACACACCGACACCCGGCTTCCCTCCTGCTTGCCTTCCCCGCCATCCCATCGCCCTCCCCACGCCTGGATCCTCGCGTTCGCGCTCCCCCATCGCACACCCGACACCCGCTTCCTCCTGCTTGCCTTCCCCGCCATCCCCATCGCCCATCCCCACGCCTGGGTCCTCGCGTTCACGCTCCCCCATCGCACACCCGACACCCGGCTTCCTCCTGCTTGCCTTCCCCGCCATCCCCATCGCCCTCCCCACGCCTGGATCCTCGCGTTCGCGCTCCCCCATCGCACACCCCGACACCCGCTTCCTCCTGCTTGCCTTCCCCGCCATCCCCATCGCCCTCCCCACGCCTGGATCCTCGCGTTCGCGGCTCCCCCATCGCACACACCGACACCCGGCTTCCTCCTGCTTGCCTTCCCCGCCATCCCCATCGCCCTCCCCACGCCTGGATCCTCGCGTTCGCGCTCCCCCATCGCACACACCGACACCCGGCTTCCTCCTGCTTGCCTTCCCCGCACTCCCCATGCCCCCCCCACGCCTGGATCCTCGCGTTCGCGCTCCCCCATCGAACACCTGACACCCGGCTTCTTCCCGCTCGCGCCCTCCCCGCCTTCCCCGAGCGCACAGCCCGACACCCGGCTTCCTCCCGCCACCGCCGCTCACTACAGTACTGTAAGTAACCGCTCTCCTAGCTTGCTTTCCCGACACCCGCCCCGACTGGTTTTTCCCATAGGAACGCATTAATTAAGTTTCAATGCACTCCTATGGGAAACCGTGCTTCGCAGACGAAATTCCCGCAAGACGAAAAAGACTTGCGGAACGAATTAATTTCGTCTTGCGGGGTACCACTGTAGTAGTATACATATACCGTATTGGCCTGAATATAAGCCGCACACCACCACCACCCCCAATTTCAACCGTGAAAAGTTAAAGTGTGGCTTACATTTGCGACCTTACGCCGCCAGCAAACCGGCGCAGCTCCCTCCACCAGGAAGCAGCCCGGGAGTGCGGGGCAAAGGCGTGCTGCCCACCCGCTGCTCCCAAGCCTCCCCTCGAGCCGCCAGAAAGAAGGGGGAAGAGGGGAAGGCCACCAGCAAAGCAGCACAGCTCCCCGCCCAGGAAGCAGCCCAAGTACTGTATTGTCTTTTTTTTCTTCCCTCCCCCCTTCAATTTAAAAGTGTGGTTTATCTGTGGGTGCGGCTTATATTTTGGCCAATATGGTATTTAGAATATTGCTTATTAGAAGCTAGGCCTGTCAGTCACAAAACTACACTATCACCTGTCTTCCCCTTCTGTTTGAATTGTATGGAATTTTATGGAATTTGGATTGTAAATATAAGAAATGAGAGAAATGATAAAAAATTAAATATTATGCAGCATGTAGCACAGTACTTTATAATTGCTACAACGCCAGGGGAAAAAAATCATTAAGTGGTTTGCCAAATTTCTTGTGGTACATGGGTGAAAATGGTTTAGGAAGCATTGCTCTGCTGTTTTACTTATTGGGAAAGTTTGGGGATAAAAGTTGCAACAGCTTCTTTATCCTCAAATCACTCATGAGGCTTTTGGCGGTCCCAGATTCGATCTGGAGTGATTTCGAGGGAAGTGCTTCACCTCTGACTAGTCACAATCTCTCTGAATCAGCCCAGTTATGCTCAGAATTTTAGGTTAATTTGAATCTGATGCGCACCTGTAATAGCTGTGCCATTGACAATTCATTTCTTAAGCTGCCCATGCTTTGTGTAAAATGTGCATAGCAACACACACTTTAGAAAAAACATACAGAAATGTGTTCTATTAGGGGAACTTGCTTTGCAAAAGTTGTATACTGTATTAGGCAAAATGCATACCAAAATGTGTATATTAGGGTAAATTCACACTAAACAATGTTTTGCTCATGACTTCCACCATGGTGAATCCCAACTTTGGGGCCTTCTTGTTAAGAGACCGTGTCTCCAGCACGTTTGTTGAGGGAACTGTTGTGTAGCATGAAGAGCAGTTCTGGTCAATCGACTTTTTTTTTTTTTTTTTAAATTGCTTCAACTAGTGCAGTAACTACCCCAGACCCTTCATTCCTATTTTTCATCACTTAGATTTTTTAAGTAAATAATTTACTGTAGATATTTATCTGCCAAGCAACTCCAGGACTCACCTTCTGCCCCATTAGCTGTGAGGTCCCTGTTTAGGAGTCAGTGGCACACAACAGAAACTGGTAATGTGTAGTGATTGGGTATTGAGTTACACCATAGCCTATGCCGTGTTGTGGTGATGTCATCAACTCCAGGGCAGGGCTGTTGGTTTGCTGTAAATCCCTCTAGTTTAATTCAGTAGGAAAGAAATTATTTGCAAACGTTCTGGGGTTAGTGTAAAGTTGCATCAACAGTGGGGTGTGGGGGTGTGGTCTGCAGAGGGTTAGAAAAGAGTGTACATTCCTCCTTGCCTCACCCACATCACTGTCTATAAACAGCCTCAGCCCAGTGTACCTGAAGGAGTATCTCCACCCCCACCGTTCAGCCCAGACACTGAAGTCCAGCACTGAGGGCCTTCTGGTGGTTCCCTCACTGCGAGAAGTGAGGTTACAGGGAACCAGGCAAAGGGCCTTCTCGGTGGTAGCACCCGCCCTGTGGAACGCCCTCCCATCAGATGTCAAGGAAATGAACAACTATCTGACTTTTAGAAGACATCTGAAGGCAGCCCTGTTTAGGGAAGTTTTTAATGTTTGATGTTTTATTGTATTTTTATTATTTTGTTGGCAGCCACCCAGAGTGACTGGGGAAACCCAGCCAGATGGGTGGGGTATATTATTATTATTATTATTATTATTATTATTATTATTATTATTTAATTTCCATTTTGCTAGCATATCATTGCCAACAAAATAGCCACACTATTTGGTTAATGTCTCTTGTTGATTTCTTCTATCTTAATAACGTGATTTTATGGAACATGAAAATAAAGATTAGTGTTGGTGTTTTTTAAAGCAGCAATTTTTCTTAATCTAACTTCTTCCCCAGTTGGTTTGGAATGATGGGACAGTGTGGAGAGAGACACTCTTTGCTCCACTTAATCCAAAGTAGTTTGAGACCAGGAGTTATTAAATCCAGACACCTGTGTATCTCCCTTAGTAAGGCTCTATCTCCCTTAGGATCCCTGAAACGTTGTCATCAGCTCCCAGAGGATCTCCCCTGACGTCTTGAGAAGCACCTTGACAGTAATAGTGATGTGGCTTTTGTAGGCTGGTATGCAAAGAACCTAGCCAGTCCTTTGACTAATGACAATTCTTGAGCCAGTTATTTGACACTCCTTGCATACTTCTACAGGATATTACAAACTTGGTGAGTCAGCTTTTGCAGATCCAGCTTTGAGTAAATGAGTGCTTGGAAGTATTGCTTTGTCAGGACCTATTCTTGGTTGTGATTTAGCGGCAAGTAAAATGTGGCGGCTTGTAGCCCAAGGAGAAACCTTGCAAAAGAGTAAAAACAAGTTTTCTTTCTACAAATCTGACACTTTTTATCTATAGGAAACAAGCGTTTTCTGTAATCTCTCTCTTATTTGCTGATTATTATTTTTTTGTAAGTATGGTCTTTTAAATGTTCAAGAAGTTATTGCCAAGTCTCGGCACAAAGTATTACGCAAATCCTCCATGAGCTCAGAGGAACACCCTTTGCTGCTCATGGAGGTGGAGCTCTCAAGAGAAAGGTCCGTCTGTCTAGTCATTGCTCAAATGTTTAACAATATAAATCAAACTTACCAATAGAGTTTGATTTTAAAAAACAACCCAAAAACCTAACCTGGCAAGTTCACAATTCACATATTAATTTGATGTTTTAATATTTCTAAAATGGTGAGGAAAATGTTCTGATCAAGATTAAAGAAAGGGCTTAATTCCATTAACAGCTGCAGGTGAAATTATGTGTACTGATCCTCTTGGCAACCTATGATAGGATATCAGAACAGTGAAGGCATGGAGAACAGGAATTGCAAACAAGAATTACTAAATTGTCCAGCACCAATGGTTTTAACAGAAGAGTATCATATATTTTAGGGGTTCAGCTCAGTTTCATATTTGAGTTACATAAAATGACAATAAAGATTTCATTGCTGCCCCCCTCCCCCCATGAGGACAGTGGACATGAGCCCAGCACCAGACTTTGTGTCTGATGCTGTTTCAACACTAGTACTTGGCAACTGGTTAGCATAGGGGCAAGATCTGCCTTTAAAAAGCCATTGGTCAGTAAACAAACCAACATTTTTTGAAAAAATAAAATAATAAATCCCTTATTCATTGCCAGTTTGTTGTCTGTCTGTTTTCCATTGTTTCATCCTTACTGGGAAAGAAGTTGGAGAAATATGTGATTTCCAGAACATAAATTGCAGCTTTACTTGAAGTACTTTGACCCTCTCTCTCTCTCTCTCTCTCTCTCTCTCTCTCTCTCTCTCTGTGTGTGTGTGTGTGTGTGTGTGTGTGTGTGTGTGTCTTTTTCTCTACTCAGCATGGCTAAAACATTTTGTTACTCAAATCAGCAATCTAATAAGAGCCTAGACTGGAGTGACTAACTTGTTTTTGGCCCATTGACTGCCTTCACACCTGACCAACTTTCCTGCAGCTCCATGCCTGTATGAACGAAACTGGGTGTAGCCAGCCACCAGTAACCCTCTCTTACACACATACTTGTGCAGGACACACAGCCACTTCCTCCTCTGCTGATCCATGTAGATCAGCTGAAAGGAGGGGGTCACCAGCCCCTCCACACTTATCAAATGACAAATGTGATGACTGGCAAGGAATAAGTGCATTGCCATCAAACCACTGGAAAGTGCCATGTCTACTTACAGGTAATTTCTCCCACCTTTTCCTGCTTATGAAAAACTTAGTGAGGTTGCAGTGGGTCAGGAGAATGTGCTTGGGAGTCCAGCTCAGGATAGCCACCCCTGGTCTAAAAATACGGTATGCAATAGGAAGAGGACATGTTGCCTATATATGAAATGTTTGGTATGACAAAACACAGCCTAGGGAACTCAGTGGGCCCAGAACCCTGTCTAGGAAAGCAGTGGTGAGGCCCTCACGGCAGTGCACCCACAGCTGAAGGAGTGGCAAAGTTGCATGAGGGAACAGGAATGTACCAAACCTGTCGCCCCTTCCAGCTCTCCCCAAAGTGCCACCTGAGGCAACTGCCTCTGCAAAGCTAATGGTAGGGCTGCTAAAGATGGCCTCCTCTCTATACCCTTCAAACATATCCATCCTTAAAGAAATCAGCCCTGAGTGCTCACTGGAAGGGCAGATCCTGAAGTTGAGGCTCCAATACTTTGGCCACCTCATGAGAAGAGAAGACTCCCTGGAAAAGTCCCTGATGTTGGGGAAGATGGAGGGCACAAGGAGAAGGGGGGTGACCGAGGACGAGATGGTTGGACAGTGTTCTCGAAGCGACTGGCATGAGTTTGGCCAAACTGCGGGAGGCAGTGAAAGTTAGGCGTGCCTGGCGTGCTCTGGTCCATGGGGTCACGAAGAGTCGGACACGACTGAACGACTGAACAACAACAATCAATATAAGGAGTGTGCTGATGTTTTGTTTTGTTTTTTAGCTGCAGCAAAACTCCCCACTCCTTTCTGATTTGCAGTCATCTGGCTTTCATCCAAACTCTGTACAGTATTATGTCAGGCACTTCATGAAGTGCCAGCCTGTATCACATAAAAAAAAGAAAAAGAGTCTCACCAGCATGCAGATGAAACAGCAGCTCTTGCTTTCTAACTTCTGAGAGGGTGTTCACATGTGTGTTGAACCTGGAGGAAGTCTGGAGAGATGATTTGGCTTCTGGAATTGTCTTCATAAGATCCTTGACCACTATAATTAGTGTGATGACATGGGTGGAGTAGAAAAAGAACTGATAAACCAAGAAATGGAAGAAATGACATTTTTATGAGGGTGTAAATGTGTCATCTACAAAATTATTTGGTACTTGGTAACTCTTGGCAAGGATATTGACCTATCCAGTTGGTTTATTTTAGCAGACCACACCCTTTTTTGAGGTTGGCAAGATACTTGCCTTGTCTTGTCCTCTTGCTGATGCCCTATTTCCAGCAGACAACCCAGGCACAGATCCAGTTACCTTGACATTAAAATTCCCTTCAACATCATTGTGACACTTACAGTTGCTTTACGTCGGCCTTTGCCTTGTTCATACTCATGGTTTGCTGCTGGGAATGAACTAGGCCCATCTGTGGTCACTCACCACGAGACATCCATCAGCACAATTTGTAATGTAGATGAAAGTCATGTCATTAGAGACTTCCGGCGGCAACGCCATCGCCGGGTGGTCGAAGGCTGCTTCGGGTCTGAAGCGCCTTGTCCATCCCGGGGGTTAGGAGCCGCGCTACCGCAGCGCGCGGCTCCGGTTGGGGTGCGGGAAGAGCGTCCCGCACCCTGGGCTCCCCGGCTGCGCCCGCGGAGGCTCCGAACCCTTCCCCTGCCCCCCTGTAAAGGGGGAGTGGGGGTGAAGGGACAACGGAGCCGGGCTTACGGGGATATGCCCCAACCGGGATGCAAATGCGGCGGCAAAGCCCGCGGTGAGCGTCTAAGTTCTACCTGTGAAGAATGGAGCTAAAGGAACCCGGTGGTCGTGAGTAAACAATCTTGGCAGAAATCGTGTTTTTGGAACGATCCGGGGGGAAGGAGAAAGGCAGCCTGCCTCCCTCCCTTCGAGCCTAAGAATTTAACCAATTTGAGGGATTGCTGCCACAGAACTGGTTATAAAGTATCTAAAAACGATACATGAGACTGGCAAACTTTTTTCTTGGGAAGCTAACTAGCGGAAAATATCTCTATTTAAAGTTGCGGTGTTTGCGCTCCAGCTTAGGAAAATGGCGACGAACAAAGAGACAGGGGAAGAAATATGATACCCACTTCCTCCTCCTCTGCCAGTATGCTGGGTTTCGTCCTTGAACTGGTATTGAACTCTGGACTAACAGATGAACAAAGGCTCACTGCCTTGAAGGTGGAACTACTTTACAGAAAAGTTAAAGTCTTGTGTGGGGGTCTGAAATGGAACCAACTGCCCACAGAGGAGGCTAACAAAACTTTTGACACTTTGGAAGAAAATCTTGTCAAAGAGCTGAGAGGATGGATGGAAAGATGGGAAGAAATGAATGAGCTACTTCGGAGAAGAAATTCGCTTGTTGGGGGTGGCAGCCCCAAGGCGATGTCAAGATTTGCTATATCCAGTTCCCGAGGTGTGAGCTCGGGGGCCAGGGACAGAGAATTAAGGTATATACAAGAAGAAAAGGAATGCTACAAAGAACCGGAGAAGCTGAGAGAGGGAGAGTTGGATACCTCGGAGCTCGTGGCAAGGAGAGCTTTGGACTGTGCCTGGATCTGTGGACGTTGGGAGAGGGAAGTTGCATGGAAGTTCAGTGCTGATGCCATCAGGAGAAGAAGAATGGACAGAGGGGGTGTGGGGTGAAGTATTAAGTAAAATCTAAAGCAATCTGTTATGGTATTTTGAAATCGGAGGGTGAACACTGTCAACAATAGTTTGTTTTATTATTTGTTTGAACATGAAAAGAGATATTTCAAGTTTCTATGTTATTAGCAGCAGTTCAAAGGATAGAAGAGATAGATTTGCTGAGGACGATTTGTGAGGATTTATGAGGATGTAGTATAAATAAAGTCAATTTAAGTGGTTTAAGTTTATAGATTAAGATGATTAAGATTAAGATGAAGATTAAGATGAATGTTTTATTTTATATATATAATTAAGTTTAATTTTTTAAATGAAGAGGTTAAAAAGTAGATTATGGATATAAACTCGAAGGTGAAAAGGCAGGGGAAGTCAACTGTCAAGATTGGAAAAAGAAATTTTTTTTTTTGAGATGTCTAATTAAGAAGAAAAATCATGGCAATTTTCGTATTAGATGTGTAATTGTATTTGTTTTGTATGTGTATAAATGTAGGTGTGGTTAAGGTTGTATGTTGTTATAAGTAAAAATGTCAATAAATTCTTATAAAAAAAAAAAAAAGAAAGTCATGTCATTAGAATCTAACTTCCTTGGGCTTTAAAAATTCTATTATGAAAGTTGTACCGCAGGGGCTAAACTAGGCTTTATTTCACCTGGGTCAAAAATCCTGTTTGGCACACACAGACCCCACACACATTTGTGTACATACACAGACTAGGAGCCTCAATGGCACCCCCCTGCAGGCTTTACCCAGGGCAAAAAACGTGGCTAGCTCCCTGTAGCTATGGCACTAGTTTACGGACATGGATGAGGAAATACACGTCCCTCCGACTCATTTAAGGACTGGTCTCGTAGTAACTGTATCCTATACCTACCTAGCTGATGAGAGGAGGGGAAAACACACTGAAAAATCCCCAAATGGCATTACAATGGTGGTCACCCCCCCCCCAAGTATCCATAGAAACAGTTTCAAAGCCCACCAGTTAGGGACTTTGCAGGCAATGTTGCCCACACTTGGAGGAAACCAATAAGCTCTCGAGGGCGGGGACATGCTCAGAACACCCCTTCTCCACAGCAGGCATCACTCAGTTGTCAGATTGCTCCTGTGCTCATTTTCTAAAAGGCGGTACCTCCCATTTCCAGCTGCTGCATTAGGCAAAGCCTTAATTAAAACCTCAGAAGTTGCCTCCAGTGTCACCCTAACCTTGCAGTGGAAATGCATGCATGCATGTCTGTGTGCATTTTCCAGAAGCAAAATTAAAAACCTCTTAGAACCGTGAGTCACGGCTGCATTTGATTTGTAAGCTAGGTGTTGTTTCAGATGGTCTCTCTATCCTTTACCTCTAAAACGCAGGTCTTTTTTTTTTAATGGAGGGCAGAATTGACTTGAGACAGCATTTCTACCTTTCAAGGCCTTTCGTCTCCCCACATATCTTTCACGTGAACCAACAAGTCCGTTTGCTCTCTGAGAATGAAAGGATTAATAACCTCTCTAAGGTGGGGTTTGAAAAGGAGCCAATGAATATGAAGCGTGGCTGCTTCCTGAAATGTGTGACAGAATTGTGTTCTAAAGATAGAACAAATTCTTATGTCTTTCCTTCTGGAGACAGCTATAAATAAACAAACAGGAGTTGGGGAGGGGGGGAATCAGCAGAAGGCCCTGGGGAAGGGAAGAGCCATCACAATGTAAGTAAGTCAGAAACAGCTACAATTCTTTAAAAAAAACAAATGCTTGTGGGTTTCTATTTTGGTAGCTGTTAACAGGAGCTTATAATTTCTCCTTTAGTGTTAATCAAAACAAATGTCACTGGGGTGCGTGCGCGTGTGCATCTGCGAGCACTAATGTTTTCCCCGTAAAGGAAGCTGCTTTAAGATTTTGCAAAAGCAATATTGGAATGCTTCTTACAAAGATCATGAAACAAAGCCAGCATTCCTTGCCAATTCCAGGGCTGTGATCACATCCACACACGCCCACATTTAAAATGCATGGTTTCTTCCAAAGAATCCCAGGATCTGTAGTTCACCCCTCACAGAACTATAGTTCTCGGCCCCCTTAATAAACTTAAGTTCCCAGGATTCTTTGGGGGAGGCCATGAGCTTTGAGTGTGCTTCATGTGGTGCCGTTTCCTCTTTCAACCCCATCATTCTTGGGGAATCCCCAATACTTCCAGAGAAAGGCTAAGTAGCTGCTGCTATGTTGAAAACTAGTTCAGGTGAAGCATTAGTTGCTGTTTTTTGGCATTTTCCATGGCCCTTTATATGTTTATAGCTTGCTTCCCCACTCCATCCTTCCACTGTTGTTTTGGCTGCTGCCTCCTGATTTTGAACTGTGACCGGGAAATAGAATAACAGTAATCTCAACAGGCAAGGAAGAAGCTGCAGAAGTAGGATCTTGAAGGTACAACAGCACTCTGGTGATGGAGTGTCACAACCACAGCATCAGAGCCTCATAAACTCTTGCAGTCTAACTATGGCAAAAAGAAGCTTGAGGAGTATAAACCTCTTTTGCTCACAATGCAAATGGGAGAGAAATAATTAGCAAAAGGGACAGCATCTGGGTGAGGGGCAATCCGGTGTTTTTCACAGTGCGTAATTTCTATGATCATGTTCCTACTGGGCAGGGCTGGCCCAAGACATTTTGGCACCTGAGGTGAAACCCAAAAATGGTGCTTCTCTCCCCACCATGGAAGAAGGGGTGAGTGAAGACCTGCGTCAGAAACAAGGGGGGCAAATAAAGAGCTACATTGGGATATGCTGCCCCTGTGCATTCTGCCGCCTGAGGCGATTCCTTCACCTTGCCTCATTGGTGGACCGGCCCTGCTTCTGGCTGTGTGCTTGGTGCAATGAGCTCTCGGCACCTGCAGAATAACTCCCACCAAGACTAAAGTGGATGGCCTAGAGAATCTGAAAGAGCTGCCTAAGCGAAGTCTTCAGTGACACTGGGTCTATACGAACACTGCAGATGCCACGAGTCATCTCGAATAAATGCCAGGTTGCTGGGGAAGATGTCCATTGTTGTGGTCCATGTGGGCATCAATGTACCTGAGAAAAGTAGCTGAAGCAGGCCTTGGAGTCCAGCTTGTCTGAATACATTGCTGCACAGCACAGAAGGGAAGACTGCTATTGCACTCAGGTCCTTCTTGCAATCTTCCCAGAGCTATCTTGTCTGTTGTGAGAACAAGATGCTGGACTAAATGAGCAGGCGCTTCTTATTTTCTTATACTGAGTCAGACCACTACCTAGCTCAGTATTGTCCGCACCAGGAGTGACACCTCCCAATGCTGTTGGACTCAAACTCCTATCAGCCCCAGTCAGTATGGCCAATCATCAGGGTAATGGGAGCTGTAGTCAAGAGGGCCACAGGTTTCCAATCCTCAGTCTATGATGACCAGTAGCAGATAGAGATCAGAAATCTCCCAGCTTTCCCTGGAGACTGAACCGGGGACTTTCTACTTTGCCACTGAGCTTCAGCTGTTCCCTTGTATTAACCCTATTTTGCCAGTCTTGCATCATAGTCTTTTCAGGATCCAAGACCATGCAGCATCCTTTAGGATGTGAAGGGAATCCTGCTTGGCATTTCTCAGAAGTGATGTAAAAAAGCGATAGTGCCTCTCATGCAACTCTCATTTGTTTCCGTTGTGTTTGCTCATGAGAATCCTTGCTGGACTGTGCTTTTAGTCCCTCTGTGCTGTGCTGTACAGTATCTGCTTAGGATAAGAGCCAGGAAGTCTGAGTTTGCTGGGTTTCGTTTGTGGGATCTTTGACACGCAGCATTTGTCTGTGCTTCTAATATATATCAATAGTGTTTTCAGCTTACTCAGCCTCACTAACAATGTATCTTTCTCTTTTAAAAATAATATTCATGATAGATTTACTGCGTAGCTGTATCGGTGAGATAATGAAGAAGAAGAAGAGTTTGGATTTGATATCCCACTTTATCACTACCCGAAGGAGTCTCAAAGCGGATCACATTCTCCTTTCCCTTCCTCCTCCACAACAAACAATCTGTGAGGTGAGCGGGGCTGAGAGACTTCAAAGAAGTGTGACTAGCCCAAAGTCACCCAGCAGCTGCATGTGGAGGAGCGGAGACACGAACCCGGTTCCCCAGATTACGAGTCTACCAAAGGATTTACATAGGGAGAGCTATATCCTCGTTTTGCTACTATATGTTAATGTAGCATTTGATTATTTGCTTTGACTCCTTGGAGAATGCCATAGTATTCTGCATTGGGATTTTTATGCACCAAAGCCTGAGCCACAGCAAATCCTTAAAGCTTATTTTGAGATCAAATGTGTGATCAAATGACATGGTGATTTGGGATACTGAAAAGGGTTATCAGGGGTGGGGCAGGGGAAGGAGGAGAGAAACTTAATTTTAAAAAATGCCTGAGGCTGTAACCCTAAGCACACCTACACTGAATACAGCGAGCCTTGATTACAAGTAAATATGCTAAGGATTATGCTGTCTCTCTATTGTTTTGGTTTTTTTTTTTTGCTCCAGACATTCATTTAAATTCCTATGCCTTAGTTATGTGGTAGGATAAATAACGGTGGAAGCACTGAAGCTCAGATTACCTTTCACTGGATGCTATCTATCACCACACTCTCCCATTTCCTATTTGTTTCCATCAGTCCAAAGGACCCCCTTTCCAGTGACTACTAGTCATGCTGGCTGGTGACGCTGTGGTCTAAACCACTGAGCCTCATGGGCTTGCCGATCAGAAGGTCAGTGGTTTGAATCCACATGACGGCGTGAGCTCCCATTGCTGTCCCAGCTCATGCCAACACAGCAGTTCAAAAGCACGCCAGTGCAAGTAGATAAATAGGTACAGCTGCGGCAGGAAGGTAAACGGCATTTCTGTGCACTCTGGTTTCCATCACAGCGTCCAGTTGTGCCAGAAGCGGTTTAGTCATGCTGGCCACATGACCCGAAAAGCTGTCTGTGAACAAATGCCGGCTCCCTCGGCCTGAAAGCGAGATGAACACCGCAACCCCATAGTCGTCTTTGACTGGACTTAACCGTCCAGGGGTTCTTTACCTTTTACTTTTACCTTACTTCCAGGATCAGAGGTACGATGCAGGGAACCCTGAGTGAGAGAGGGCTATTGAGCTGAAGTCCTGCTTGTGGGATTCCCATGGGGATCTGGTGTCCCACTGTGAGAATAGGGCACTGAGCTAGGTGATCTAACAGAGTTTTTCTTATGTTCTCATGCCTCTTTGCTCCAGAGGCAATAGTTCCATTTTGATGAAAATTTATTGAAATTTTTTTTAATGAAAATTTATTGAAATTTTCTTCAATAGTTCCATTTTGAATGAAGAGGTGAGCTGAACCCCCAGCTTGACAGAGCTCAAATGCCAATATGACTATGATAAATGCAACTTTCCACCATGCATGTGTTTATCACGGAAATTCCTCATGTACATGAATACCTTGTGATGGCAGAAAAGCAACAGAGCATCATTTCAATGATAATTGCATACCTTTTGACAGGAGCATTAAAATCCGAGGCACAGTGGCGTCAATGAAAAGAGCGTGCAGCTGTTTTCTTGCAAATGGACACGGAAATAGGTTAGTCTTATGCCTGGTGGAGAAAGAAAAATCTGATATGATCTGAAGAACCTGTTTTGTTTTTGTTTTAATGAATGAATAAAGGAAGAGAGCCGAGAGATGAACAGTCAATATAAACATGCATTTTATGCACCATCAACTCATTCTCTCTTCAGCATCAGTGGGAGAAAGTCTTTTACATTTTTCTGAATGTTGAGAGAGCCATACTAGCAACACAGCAGTTATATGAAAGGTATAATGCTGCCACCTGCTGGCTTGCATATGTATGCATTATAGCTGATTTTTCCTCCCCTGTTTATGATTCTCCTCTTCTACTGTTAACCTATAGGCCTGTTATTGGAATACTGCTGAGGAATTCTACGCAGGTATTTATGTGCACGCTCACCATACCATTAATGGCACTTATAATTGTGAAGCTGACATGAAGCACAATAGATCCAGCTTTTAATGTATGAAGAAGGGATGCTATGGAATTGAAAGAAATCCCTATTTAGCAGCTATTATTAAGACAACCAGTTATGTATGCCTCACCAAAAAAGAGGAGACCATTTTGCATAAAAATTGCAGGTGGTACTTTATAGGTACAGACACAAATTTAGGAATCATGACTGAAAATAGAAATGTAATGCATCTCAACATAGGGTGGAATACTGTGTCCAGGTCTGCCCAATCTGCTACCCAGGCACTGCTAACTGTTATGAACAACTTAAAGGATTCTGCTCTCCCACTTTATGCCCCCCCCCTGCTTTTTAACCAGATATAGACAGGACAGTCCTCAAATAGCCATCTTCAAACAGAGGACTGTCATCTGTAAAGTAGGGCACATGACTATGATGGATATTAGGACCAAAGTGGACATTGCATGCAAGTACATGCAACAAAATTCTTTGCCTCTTTCACAGCTGCAAAACACTGGTTCAGCATCTTCATCAAGCTATCTAAGGGCTCATTCCTAGTCAGTCACTGCCAGGTTGTTGTTTTTGCCACAATTTTCATCACCTTAAGCTTGCTTACCCTGAACAGCACTTGCCATGTTACCATCCAGTTTGGAGTGATACATTTGGAGGTCTTTATAGGTAATCCCCTTGCACTCACCCTGAACAATTAGTTTCATTGGCTACTTATCTGTTTACCCCTACCTCTAGATCATTTATGAAGAGGTCCCCATACTGATTCTTGGAAGACATCTTCATCCATCCCCTGGGAAAACTGTCCATATATTCCTACTCTCTGCTTCTTCTTTCTTAACCATTTAATGCTCCACAAGTGAACTACAGGCAATCCTCATTTTGCATGGGCATTACGTTCTGGACACCTGTGTGCATCGGTGCAGCATGCGTAAGCTCATTCAACCCCATTCTGCCCCCTTTTGTGACATTTTAATGACATTTAGGGGCTACTTCTGGGTTCGGCGCCATGCACATGTGCACGATTGCATGTCATTCGGATGCACCTAAATCTGTCATTGCCTGTACTCATCTTATTCCCTGGCTGCTAAACTTGCTCAAGAGTATTTGATGTGGTACTTTTTGAAACTCCAAGTACACAATGTTAATGCGATCATCTCTTTCTATATACTCGTCACAAAAAACCCCTCTAGGTTACTGAGACAAATTTGCTGTTGCCGAAGCCATGCTTTCCTTCCTTCCTTCCTTCCTTCCTTCCTTCCTTCCTTCCTTCCTTCCTTCCTCCCTCCCTCCCTCCCTCCCTCCCTCCCTTCCTTCCTTCCTTTCTTCTTCTTTTTCTTCTTCTTCTTGTGTTCCTTTTCGTTCTCTTCATTTGCACAAGGCTTCCATTTCTTCTTCTTCTTCTTCTTCTTCTTCTTCTTCTTCTTCTTCTTCTTCTTCTTCTTGTGTTCCTTTTCGTTCTCTTCATTTGCACAAGGCTTCCTTTTCTAAAGCAAGCCTTCTTGTCTCTAATAGCATCTTTGACCCTCCATGTTAATCATGCTGTCATCCTCTTGGCCCTCGTGATACCTCTCCTATTTCAAAAACAGAAGGTAGATGTCATGGCCCATAAGATATATCTCAACATTCATATGAGGGCAATACATTTTATGATGCCAACCATGTCAAACCAAACAACATGCAAGCTTTTGAGTTCTCTAGACTTGATCGGGATAGCCAATGTGGTGCCTTCCAGACATAACTGGACTCCAGCTCCAATATAACCCAGCAAGCATGGACAATGGTCAGCTATGATGGGATCTGTAGCACAGGACTAAGGCTATTAACCATGTTGATAAACCTAGTTTCTGAATGGAAAATTGCAAGCAGTGCTGTAACATTACCTTCAGATCAACCCCATTTCACATTGACACCAAATATCTCATTAGCACACAAAGCCCCTTTGCTGTAGTGAATGGTTAGATTAACCTGCATGAATAACCATTAAGCAGTTGCTACCTTTCCAATAACCTTTCCTTGAAATGAATTAATCCAGCTTGATTGGTTCATTTATCTTCCAGGTATTACAGCTGTGGGTGCCTGAATTGTGCCTCTGAACTGTCTCTATTTTCAGGTACCAGCAAATTCAAGGTGCACAATTGAAGTTGATTCAGAGCTCTTCTGTACAAACCTGCTTTGCCAAAAGATTGGGCATTTTGCAAGAATGAAAGTGATGGGGGAAATGCCATAGAAATTGTGGGGTAACATTTGCTTGTTGCAGCATCAGCTAACCCCCTCCCTCCACAAGCAAATAACTCCTCAGTAAAGAATTGGCATAATAATCTAACCTCCGCACAAAAAATCAGGAGGAATGCACAATAATCAGATCACCTGGATGCGACCTCGCCTGATCTTTCAGAAACAGCCCATTGTTTAAGTCACACCTACATTATACATTTGAGGTGCTCTTATCCCACTTTAACAGCCACAAAGGATTCTGGGAACTGCGATTTGTTAAGGGGGCTTGACAACTGTAGATCTGTGAGGTCAGAACCTTCCACAAACTATGCTTCTCAGGGTTGACTGTTAAAGTGGTATAAGAGTCCTTTGGTATGGTATAGATGTGACCTTAATGTCAGAACACATGCTTCCTATGCAGCTTGACCTACATTCACTCCCTACTCTCATCGGTTGAAAGTAGCATGGCTGGGAAAGATCTGAGTTTGATCAATGCACAGGCAGTACTGGGATAAATTTACCAAATGTCTTAGCGTATAAGACTCTGTTTGGCTTACAGAATGCCTCTTCTCATGGTCACGCAAACATATTTCCAGAAGGGTTCTTTACAGCCTGCGCCATCTCTTTTAATCAGTGGTTTTAATCAATGGTAAAAACGCAGGAGGCTTTTACACTTCTTCACATTGCTAGCATTTAGAGCAGGGGAGATGAGTCGTGCTGTAAAAACTGGACCAGCTGAGCTCCAACAGGGCAGCACTCGGCCATTGATCATGTTTATGCTGGGGTAAGCAGACTTCACTTTTGACTTGCCTACCTTCTAAAACAAAAGCAAAGCAAAGCAAAACAAGAATCCTCATAGTCTGCAGGTGTCAGGTGTGGAGGACCCTGTCCTCCCCCGGTAGCATCAGAGGCAAGAAGAAGCAGTTCGTATTTTCTGGTGTTTTTTTTAAAAAATTATTATTTCAGTCATCTGGTTGCAAGACAAAGAATCCATGACTCCATGCAAAGCAGACGTTGGTTACTCTGAGTCCCTTCTCTTCTGTCCCCAACAATATCCTGAGTACCTACGGGAAGTCCCAGGACTCTGTTTTCGAATGCAGAGGGAACGACAAGCCCTTGGAGAAGGAGGATCTCCCAGACTCTCCAGGGAAGTCTCTGCTGGCTGCTCTCTCACTTTCCCCTCTTCCTCCACTATCTCGTAACTAGGCATTTCTTCACTCGGCTGTAAATCAGCCCTGTCTCCTTCTCCTCCTGAAACTGCTGGAGACGGGGGGGGGGGGCTTCCCACTCCCCCTCCTCTTCCGAGAGGAGCTGAACAGACTGAGGGGAAACTTCCCAGCCCTCCTGTTCAGTCCAGTCCCTGACAGCAGGCATGCTTACAATGTATGACACAAGATGAATCCTCGGGCTCTCTTAACTCAGGAGTGGGAAACTTGTGGGCTTTTATAAGTTACTGGAGTCCAGATCTCATCAGCCCTAGCCAGCCTAACCAATGATCAGGCTAAATAGGTGTTATAGTCCATCAACACCCAGAGGGTCACAGGCTTCTCACCCCTTGGCTAGCCATTGTTGTTGGCATCCATCTTTTCTCAGGAGGAAATGGAAGAGTGTTCCTTTGCGGGTGAAGTCAAACTGTTAGAAGGTTGCAGCCATGGTCTTCTTTGCTGGTTATTTGCTGTGGCTTTATGTGCATTGTTATGTTGTATGTGCTAGAGCAGCAGAGTTTTCCAAACTGTGTGTTGCAACACTTAATGTGTCGGCTGCAGTGTGTAGGTGTGTCACGCGAACACTCCCCTCATTACTTCCGGTTTGCTAGTAAAACTGAATTATTGTGTCGCGAAATGATGCATGTCTAAAAAGTGTGTCACCAACATGAAAAGTTTGGAAAGCTCTGTGCTAGAGACTTGACTCTTTGGCTGCGTGCACTGCTATTTTTCTAGAAAAAGAGGTGCCGGAACTCACCCTGAATGCCTCCCTTGTTCTTTTATAATGGTAATGGACCCCACCTGTGAGTTTCAGCTGGAAAAAAAAAAACCACCTTCATCTGCCTTGCAGAAATAATTCTGGGTGCTGCAGGGGCCAAGGTGAAAGAGCTTTCTGATCTGCCCGTTGGATGGAATTTCTCTAGGTTGAGGTTTTACGTGGTTGATGGGTGTGCCACATGTGCCTTAATGTGCAAGGGGAATCTGAGACTGTGTGGTACTGAAACATACACTGGCAACTGATTTTATAGTTAAAGAATAAATTTGTATGGCGACAAACGGAGATATTTTTAAATTATGCAGAATTAAATTGTAATAAAGTATTTTCTTGGTGTGTTTTTTTTTTAAACAAAACAAAACAGAAAACCCTGTGCATATTATCACTTACTCTGGCTCCAGAGTGCTCCCACTGCTGGTGTTTGAAGCTGAGTTAGCCACAATCTGTAGGTATCCCATAGCTCCTTGAGAAATACTCCTGTTTGGTGTGCTTTCCCTCAAACCAGCCTCCATTTTGCCCCCACCCATTTCTGCAACACACCTCATGCATTCTTTCAATGCATGGCCATTTGTGGTGACTCCTCCTCATATATGTTTGCGACAAAATCCAACAGCCATTGTAAGTAACTTGCAGGATTTACTCTGATATAATTGTCTACGTAAACAGTCACTGGGTGGTGCTATTGCTCCTTCATGAATTTTACTGTAGCCGAGAATCATTTGACATTTAAAAGATACAGATAGGAACTATTTGAACTTCCAAGGCCTTTTAGAATCGGCCTCTGGACATGAATCAAAATGGGGACATGAAGTAACTTAAATGCTTAAAATATTGGGGAGATTTATCATTACAGTTTAGATTCCCTTTGTTGGCTCCCCATCTCTCCCCCCCCCCCCCGCTAGTTTCTCAAATGTGGAGAAATGTGTGAAACGGAGGAAATGTCTCCACATCCGTTTTCAAGCAGCCGTTTATTATTATTAGCATTCTACTCATTCTAGCCAATGAGTAGAATGCTAATAATACTTTAAATCTCTGCTTTGAATGGAAAGCCTCTGCTCACAAGTTGAAAGGTTAAGAATTCATTTTTTTACACTCAGCGAATAAAACATGCATAATTGCTGCTTGCTAATTCAGAAAACTCGGTGATGGATTAGTAACTACAAGCCCATGAGGCGCAGGGGTAACAAATGTAGAAAGTGCATTTGGCAAAAGAAAAAGAAAATGGAAAACAACAACCCACTGCTTTAAAGAAGGCCTCTATTAGTATTCCTTTACTACCTGACTTCCCCCCCCCCCCACCATGCTGAGAACAGCTCAACTGGAGGATTGTCAGTCAGCAGCAGGGCTTAATTTGAGCCTCGGTTCCCCAGTACTTGACCTTGAAGCCTTTACCTGATGCCACTTCTCAGCCCCAATGCATGTAATTTAGACCCCAACAACTTGTGACCTTCCAGACTGAATGCAATCCACAGGGCGCCGAATAAAATGCATCTTTCTGCAACTTGTCTTGCAATGGAGAAATGAGTGTGTGTTCAGGCACGGGGGAATTCATTGTACGCTGTTCCCTTAAGACTGGAGTGTTGAATCTCTGGATGTTGTTGGAGTCCAAGTCCCAGTAGCTCAGCCGGCATGGTCAATGGCCAGCGGTAATGGAGGGCTCATCTGTGCCTTAAGGACAACTCAGATTCCCCTCTCCCTTTCCCCAAGATGCTCCATGTGGGGCTGCCTTTGAAAAGTGCTCAGAAACGTCAACAGGCTCAAAGAGCTGTAGCCAGAACTCAGTGAATAGGCATGTGTAGAATCACACTGCTTATTTGCCCACATTTCATGTGCAAAGCCACATGTTTACACAATGAGTAACCTTGGTTTCAGCCTTGAAGTTTATGATGTAAGCTGAGATGTGGGCACTTTGGGGGCATCTGATTTGGGGAGCCCCAATAAATATCTATATTGTGGTTCTGTTTGTTTGTTTGTTTAAAATAAGTCAGATTTAGTGTATCAGAGTTGGCACATTTTTAGATGAAATGGCATGCATTATGAAATGTGGTTCGATGGAGCAGCACATCCACCAGTGACTCCACAGCTCTGCTGAGCATGAAAGTGGGGGACAGGGCAGAAAGTGGGGGACAGGCAGATTGTTCTGTCAACCTGGGTCTGGCACGGTGATTGGGCCTGAAGCTGTCATGTGATGGCCATGTGACTGGCTTGGGACCCAATGGATCCTGGGACAGCTTAGCCCCTCTCTGTCCCAGGAATGTCCTCTCTTGCAGGTTTCTGCTGGTTTTCTGCTGACTTGGCAGGTGGAAGGGCAAAGTGACATCAGCAAAGTGATGCTGGTGTGAGCCTACAGGCAGAGACTGGTGCCCAATCCAACCCTCACTTCCTAGCCCAGCACAAATGTGCTTTTAGATTGTTCTATAAAAGATGGAGCAGTGTTAGACACTTGAGAAGCCACTCAGTAAGAAAAAAAAAAAAACCCTGAGGGATTCTCCCTTTGCATGCCCAGAGAATCCATTTCCCTGCCTACTTAGAATCTGTTTGGAAGAAATAATCAACGCTGTTCATTCGCTGAAGTTCCATTAGGGTCTCAATGTCAGTCACAACAAGAGGTTTAAATATGACATTTTAAAGAGCAGGATGTTGAAACCATCCCCGTGATCTCACCTCACACGCAGTCTGGTAACTGTGCAAAATGTATGAAGCATTCTGTAGGGGCCATGATTTAATTTATATTTCAGGTAGCTCTGTAGCACATGAAGGGGAATTGTGTCAGTTCAGAGCAAAGACAGACAAATTAACAGATCAGACATGAAATGTACTTGATGAAGAGCAACTAAGGGTTTTTCCTTCTGGGACATGAGCTTTCCTGGCAAATGTCACATACAGTACTAATATTTTCTCATAATTCCACACATAGGTATTTAATAATCTCTTTTCAGAGCACAACGTCAGTGGAGAATTAAAAGTGTGGAATGTCTGCAGCACAATTTTTGACCTGCATTCAAACAGTCGCTACCTCCCCTTCTGATGCCCTGGGTGTAATCTAGTTGTTTGAAACTATGTGTACAGTGCAACGTGATTTCTCCATTCTGTGCTTGCAAACATATTTTTATATGCCACCCACAATCTCCACAGCAGTCCGAGATTCCAGGGAGTTCTAGGTGCTTACCAGGAGCTGTGTTTCCTTTTGGGAAATGAGGCACAGCAGAGACTGTGGTGCCTTTATGATATATGGTTTATTTACACATATATACAGCCTGAGCCTTCTTCTGAGAAGAAGGCTGATCGCCGTAGAATTGATGCTTTTGAATTATGGTGCTGGAGGAGACTCTTGAGAGTCCCATGGACTGCAAGAAGATCAAACCTATCCATTCTCAAAGAAATCAGCCCTGAGTGCTCACTAGAAGGACAGATCCTGAAGTTGAGGCTCCAGTACTTTGGCCACCTCATGAGAAGAGAAGACTCCCTAGAAAAGACCCTGATGTTGGGAAAGATGGAGGGCACAAGGAGAAGGGGACGACAGAGGATGAGATGGTTGAACAGTGTTCTCGAAGCTACTAACATGAGTTTGGCCAAACTGCGAGAGGCAGTGAAGGATAGGCGTGCCTGGCATGCTCTGGTCCATGGGGTCACGAAGAGTCGGACACGACTGAACAACTGAACAACAACAACAACAGCCTGAGCCTCCGATGGAGGAGTTCAGAGTAATGACATCCCTCTCATACGTGCAGCAGCATCATTGCTCTGTTGGCCTGCAGCTCACCTTGCTTTCCAAGTCCTCCTAATACTGAGCTCTTAATCCACATTGCTCCTGGCTTTGCCTTTGAAGTGAACGACAATTCACCATCCCACACTGAGTTTTCAAGGACTGTGGCTGGATGAGAGATTGTGAGGTGCTGGGGTGGCAGCAGGTGGCTGGGTGGAGGATGAACAGCTAAGATGAGGTGCAATTCCCCTCTATAGCGTGAATCCTAATAGACATGTATTCCAATAGAAAAGCTCCTGCAGATTCTTTGAACTCTTGTCCACAAATGCATTACTGAATAAAGTCACTGGTTGCATGTGTAAGGTGAAAGTCTCATTTGTATCTCAGGTTATTAAGCCAAGATACAATCATCCAAATGTGATCAAAAACTTGCCATATTTCTCTTTCATTGTTTAGGGACGTTTTTAATGGCTGATGTTTTATCGTGTTTTTAATATTCTGTTAGAAGCCTCCCAGAGTGGCTAGGGAAATCCAGTCACATGGGCAGGGTATAAATACAGGTATAATAAATTATTATTCCTGCCCTATAAGGGAGGAATTGCCAAAATAACCAAAGCTTTTAATGTACGCTACAACAGCGACTAGAATTTTACTAGCCCCCAAATGGAAAGATGTTAAGATACCAACGAAAGAAGAATGGCAAGTTAAACTCATGGAATACGCAGAAATGGCGAAACTCATGGGCAGACTCAGGGACAAGGGCCATAAAGACTTTTAAAAAGACTGGGAACCATTCATGTTGTATTTACAGAAATGTTGTAAAGAAATGGACTCACTAGCAGGGTTTGTTTGAGCAAACACAACAACAACAACAACAACAACAACAACAAGAGTAAAGGTTAAGAGATAACAATATGGAAATTAATGAAATGTAAGATGTAATTTTGAAGAAAATCTGGTATAAAAATGAAAAGAATATAAGAGCATTCAGCTAAAAGATGAAAAGTTAGATAAAAAATTAAGTAGCACTAGCAAATTGTTAAAGAACCAGAAGGGGAAGTTGAGGGAAGTCATGGGGTGGGGGGAGTTTTGTGTTAATTTTTGTTGTTGTTTTTTCTTTTTTATATGATAAATGTGTTGAATATTAAACTGTAAAATCTAATAATTGTTTATAAATAAATAAATAAATAAATAAACAAATAAATAAATAAAATATTATTATTAAGTCTGTCTGGTTGGGTATTTGCTGTGAGCCTCTGTACTTGAATCCCCCCAAGGAGAATTCCCCCACGTAGTATTGATACAGTGATAGTTTACGCAGTTGTTCAGTGGCCTTTTTGCAATTAACTGGTCAAAATGCAAGCAACCGGAGGAAAATGAAACAACAATTGGTTTTAATCAATTCCATCATTCGAGTTACAATGTTCTTTGGTCCAGAGGATGCTCTCAGGAACTCAGGGAAAGGGAGGTTTTGTGGATTCCCCCTTCTCTCTGCATCCCCTGTACCCAATCAAAAAATTGTTTCAGAGAATGGGGAATCTCTAGAAAGGCATGGGAGGTGTCATGGATGGGGCTATAGGAAAAAGGGAGAAATGGTCTCACCTTCCCATTTTATTCAAGAATGTCCCCAATGGGTCAAAGAGCCTTCTGTGAGCAGGACAGCATTGGATATAACCCAATGAATCTAGCTGAAGAATGGAATCCCATGATCTTTATTTCCTTTAAAGATGTATTACAATTAGCTCACGGAGATATGTTTATATATTGACCACCACTGCTTAATTTTGTGAAGCAGTTAATTAAAACTAACAACAACAATAAATGAGAAACACCCATTTCCTTTTACAGCAGGGAAGATTAAATCCCAGCCCAATTATGTATAAATAGTGGGGATTTCAGTGAATTGCTAACTTTTAATAAGTCAGAACACAGAAAAGTCAATGCACTTTGCAAATAATGTGATTTATTATAGGCAATTTAGCTATTTGGAGCACAAAATGCTTGGGAGTGGGAAGTATATATATACTGAGCCATGAAAACAGGGCAGCTGTTGAAATAAAAACTACATTCAGCGTGGTTTTAACAAAACAATCCCAATTTGCATTCATGAAGGTTAGAAGCAGGGCATCTAATAAAAGTCTCGGGAAAGCATAACTTAATTAGGAACAAAAAAAAAGTATGCTAATTGAAAATGTCAGGGAGAAAAATATTGTATGGACATATGGAAACTTTAAGGAATCCTGCTATTCCTATCTATAATTTCCTAGTTAATTATGAAAGATACCTGTAACCAGATAATTTCTCTCTAGACGGGCAAAATATTGCACACATTTTGTGTGGTACAGTACCGAGATCCAATAGAATTGTGTAATGAGTCAACATCCTCCATTTTTCATTCAAGCTACCCAAATACCGACTAATGGACAGATCCACCATAGGTGTCAATAAGTCCCTATGGCTCTGTAGTGCCACCAGCAGGACTTATTCCCTGAGTTTTGAATATGTGCCATTCACCCTTTTCATGGAACTTTCTCTAATGGATGCTAAGACTGAATAGAATGGTTTCATGGAGCAGAGTTTATTCCATTCCATCATATGAATTTCCTCCCCCGGGTCCTGTTCCCTTACTGACTTCAAACCAGTTAACGAGGAATATAATTGAGAAAGGAAGGGATATACTATGATATCTCTAAAAATACAATAAGAGCTTATCCATTATGTTTAACTACACCCTGGAAAAGACCCTGATGTTGGGAAAGATGGAGGGCACAAGGAGAAGGGGACGACAGAGGATGAGATGGTTGGACAGTGTCTTCGAAGTGACTGGCATGAGTTTGGCCAAACTGCAGGAGGCAGTGGAGGATAGGGGTGTCTGGCGTGCTCTGGTCCATGGGGTCACGAAGAGTCGGACACGACTGAACGACTGAACAACAACAACAACAACAACAACACCATAAAGAGCCAAAAAAAAAAAAAATCAATATAAGAGTAAAATCAATTATACAAAGTGGAATGATCCTGCAACAACATACAGGCTATATGGAGCTCGCCGAGATGCCCGGGAAACTTCGTGACCAGAGGGACGACGCGGTGGAAGAAGACTGGAAGAAATTTAAATTGTATTTTAAAAAGTATTGTATGATTGAGAATTAGATATAACTAGGAAGGAAAAGGTAGATTGTAAGGTTAAGTGTTTAAGATAGATGAATATAAGTTAAGAAAAATAGATAAGGTTGAATATTTAAGTAAGTTTTATAGTAAATATGATTTGGTAAGATGTTTAGACATTACTAAAGATGATAGACAAGGAACGCAGGAGGAGGAGATAGGAGGAAGTCCAATACAATGTGAGGAACAAATATTAGGTATAAGATTTATATGTATGTTTTTAAGTTTGTTTTTGTTAGTTTTAAATGTGGATGTGTGTATGTTTATTTTACGTGTTAAAATTTTCCAATAAATATAATTTCAAAAAAAAAAAAGATCCTGCAACAACATGCAATCTATGACCCTTTCTTCAATCCCTATTCTAATGTATTGTGTTACTGAGTTCCAATTATTTATTCATTCAGAATGCATCTCCTTGTCTTTTAACACCACAGTCATTTAATACCCCAGTATTGTCTAGCTCAGTATTGCCTGCGCTGACTGGCAGCAGCTCTCCAGGATTTCAGACAAGGGTTTCTCCCAGCTTTCCTGAAGATGCCAGGGCCCGAACCATGGCTTTTCTTTATGCACAGAAAATGCTCTGCCACTGAAACATGCAGCACTCTGCTGCTACTGTTGTTGGAGGAAGTTGTAAGAAACTTCTTAGGAGTTGATTACAATCATGTAAACTGGAAGGATGTCTCATCTTTAGCACCCATTCCCAGGCACTACAGGAGAGAGTTTATGACTTAGTAGTTCTTCAACATCCCTTGGTAAGTTTGGTTTAAAAAATAAAAATAAAAATCTACCCTGAGCAACCCATACAACTTCATTAAAGGTGCTTGCTGCATTGCATTTGTTTTCTCCAAAGATTTCAGAAATGTAATGTTAAAAATGTTTTTTTTTGCAGATGCCAGCCTTAATTAAGTGTTCCGTTTCAGTCTGTGCCTTACTCTGCCTATTGCAGTAAGTCAATGAAATGAAATAATCATTGGGCACTCTTTGCACCTACTGACCTAAAACAGACTGCCGCTGCGGTTTGATTTGTCGGCCTGCCTAAGTACCGCGGTTAACGCTAGTCAAGAACACGGCGCATTCAGAATTGCCAGAAGTGTTCTCACTTGAAAGAAGGCAATTCCGAACACAAATGATAGCTGCAATCAATGCCTGAACACTGCCTCATGAAAGAAATGCATTAGTAGGCCTGCTGGTATAAAAGGCGAAAATTACAAAGTGTTCTGCTCTGTTGTGCAACAGCAACAACCCACATCTGGCTGTCTCTAGAAGAAGAAGTGTGTCTCTGAAATGTTTGTTTGCTTGCTATTTTAGGAAGGTAAAAGTTTTCTTTTTCTTTTTCTTTTTTCATAGCCTTTTACTTTCCCCCTGTCAACTCTTAAAAAGCCAACTGCTGTTTGAGGGAAAATCCAGGCAAAGGCCTACCCAGATATTCACATTTTATCTTTCCTGACAGGTAGGCATAGTCTGAGGCATTGGCTATTGATATCGGTTTCCTGCCCCTCAATGATGAGTTGATCTAACTATTTCATGTTCAATATCTTCTTCTTTTTTAAAGCTTTCCAGATGACAGTTTATTAAGGGTTGATGTAATGATGCTCTTTAAACAGCAGAATGGGGCACATGTATAGAGCAGAATGGGTCTGTACATTTATGCTTTTTATAAGGGTGTTTGTGTTGCTTGGGGGGGGAGATAATTTGTCTACTTGGCCATTAATAATAAATAAATAAATAAATAAATAAATAAATAAATAAATAAATTTATTAATAGCCTGCCCTCCCCGGCCAAAACTGGGGTCAGAGCATCAGAGCAGTTAACATAAATTATATAACATATTAACATAAAATCAGGCAATCAATTAAAATACACCCTAAAATCAAATCAGAATCAAAGTGAAATCCAATCAGATGGCAACCCACAGATTAGGGTTGGGGACCTTAAATGCTCACCGGCCTGTTTGTACTGATCTTATATGAGCCTGTGAGAAAAGTGGGGGGGGCACTTTCATACAAGTTCTTATAAGGAGAGAGGAGGAGTCAGACTGGACCTTGACTAAATACCCCCCCCCCAAAAAAAATGAGTGAGATACCAAGGGCATTTTTCTCCCCCATCCACCCCAGGTAGGGAATTTGTAATATTTTCTGGAATTAGGGATGCCTGAGGAATCCCTATTTTTGCAAATACTAATGACCTGATCTGTACTTCTTGGACTAATGACCCTATTGGAACTTGCTTATTCACCAGCTTTTACACGTCTAAGAACCTTGTGGCACAGCATCCAGCAGTTTAAACCAGGGATGTGGAACCTGTGGCTCTCCATATGTATTGGGCTACAACTCCCATCATCCCTGATCATTGGCCAGGCTAGCTGAGAGCTGGAGGCCAACAATATTTATTTCTGTAGTTTTTAATTCTTGTGGCTTTTTGCACTTTAATACTATTTTGTGATTGTAAAATGTTCTATATTCTACTTCTGTACACCAACGGGGTTTTCTCTGATGACTATAGAGTGGTCAATACATTTTGAAATTAATCAGTCAGCCTCAGTGAGGCTTACTTTCTGGTCAGTGTGTTTAGGGGTCAGGCTAGCCTCAGATGCCTCCAAACCTCATAGTTAGATGCAGATATGTGCAAGACAAGTGCCATTAATGCATATGGCATCTGATATCACAACATATGAAAATACCAGCCCTTGCCTCAAGGAGCTTCTGAAAGAGCACCTTGTATCACGGTATTTTTCATGCAACGAGATTCACCTTGATATTTTCCCTCTCTTCACATTAGCTGCTTTCACTGCAAAGCAAAGGCAGACACACACACTCACCATCTGCTTCCAATACATTTTCCTCCAAAGGACAAAACACAGGTGTCATTAAAACACAACAGGTACTTGTTGAGTTCAATGCACACTTTCCGACTATTAATGAGCACCTGAGATCTCTCTAAGGCTGGAACGCATTTTAAAACTCATTTGTGTGCTCAACTTAGCCACCTGGCCTGGAAAGCATTTTAGGTTCTCAACTACAGAACCTGTTTGGATTTAAATAAGGTGCCAGCACACTTCAAGAATAAAGCTCCAAAATCTAGTTAACATAGGAAATGTGCCATACGGTTGTTTTTGAGCCGCAATGCCAATCATTCCTCACCATTGCCCATGCTGGCTGGGGAGTTGGACTCCAACAGCATAAGGAGGGTGCCTTGTGGCAAAAGATATTCCTTTCATGACTCAAGGGACATATTTTTCCCCATGTTATTATTATATGATTTGCCCCAACCTTGATCAGAGTAGGCACCAGTTGAGTCTTGCTGGGGAGATCATCCCATCATCAGGGTGCCATTGCCAAAAGGCGCTTTCTCCCCTCACCATCTACCTCGCTTCAGATGATAATGGTATTCAGAGGATTTTACTTCAGCACTGTGAATGGGACAACACCCTCCACTGCACCTGAGTAGAGTTTAGGATGTCCCACTAGTTTAGAGGATGCAGGACAAGCTGTGTGGCATACACAGCTGTGATCTCTAATGGAGGGCAATAGCAAAGAGGCCCAGGAGAAAGGGCAGGCTGCTCCCCGTTGGTTAGGTTGGCAACCTTTTTGGACTATGTGGCTACATTTTGAATTTTGAGAGAATATTGGGGGTGCCAGTCATATAATGGCTTCCGTGGAGAGGGCATGGGAGAACACAAAATGGCTGCTGTGAGGTGT
Source organism: Lacerta agilis (assembly GCF_009819535.1). Taxonomy (NCBI): domain Eukaryota; kingdom Metazoa; phylum Chordata; class Lepidosauria; order Squamata; family Lacertidae; genus Lacerta; species Lacerta agilis. The sequence continues at coordinate 36,988,764 of NC_046316.1, forward strand.
GGTGCAACACAAAATTCCTATCATGGGCAGTTTAGAAAATATTAAAATTAGAGGGACAGCTATCACTTAACAACCTTATGTTTGCCATGGGATGTTCTGTTGGTCCTGATTATAGAGATCACACACACACTGATGCTTTGGCTATCTAATAACAACAGTGAGCATTCCTCAGTACCAGGAAAGTACACAAGGTAGCCATACCATTCTTATTTCACAGAAAAAAGTTAGAAAGTATCTGCACATTTTGTCCTATAGCTTTCTTTCTAGGAAGCCCAGAGACTTACTTTTGTAAACAACAACAACAACAGCAACAACAGCAACAACAACAACAACAACAACAACAACAACAACAACAACTGTAAGGTTCTCAATTAGTTGCTCATGAGTAAGCAGCCAGGACTCTGCTGTTTCCTTTAAAGATTTTATTGTGCAAACCAAGTACAGTGCAGAGCTAAAAAGTTCATGTCTGTATCAAGCAGTGTCAGAATCTGGGAATGGCCTCTTCTGGTTCTGACCCCAACTAAAGAGTTTCGGTACACGAAAACCCCACCTTCCATCCTTTCTTTTCACCCCACTATGTCTTTGGGGCGACAGAAATTGCGTTCCCCCTGTATCGCCCTCGTGACTGTGGGAGTGCTGGGACTCTCTTGCATCCCCAAAGCCTCTACTCCCTTTCCCCTGTGAACTCTGCCCCTCCTCGCTGGATGTTTCGCCGCTCCTTTCGCTACCAGAGGAGAATCTGCTGGCAAGGTGGGACTGGGGCTCTCTGTAGCATCCGGAGAGCCCTTCCACCACCTTGCGCTGCATTGGGGACAGTTCCCTGACAACAACCAACACCCTGGAAGCTCAGAGTTTGTTTTGAGGCCCCTGTTCTAAATGCATGAATAAATAAAACATCTACTGTACTTATATTTCCTATGGCAGTTTTCTGTTCTTTAACAGCAGAGGGCAGTGTTCAGGCACAAATGGAAACCTGCCCAACACTCTTTCTTTGGGAATTGATTATCAAATATCTATCTGTAAGATTTTTAATAAAAGAACAAACAACATTTTCAATTTGTTAAGTGCTCAATGAGCAGGCCTAGATTGGATTTAAAAATCATGACACCCGTTCCCGCTTGCAAGAACCGAAAGTGTTTTACGTAATATTTGTTCCTCTTGCAGTACAAAGCAATTTGGGAAGCAACTCAGTTGAGAGAAAAGAATTGCCAGAAATGACTCTCCCCCCCCCCCCATTCCTAATTACTAATTTAGAGAGATTTGGATTATTAAATACAAACTTTCAGAAAAATGCCAGCATTATATTGCCTGGAAAATCAAAGAGTAATTATCTTATCAAAAGTACTGTACTTGATAGGAAATATTTGATTAGATTAATTTTTAATATCATCTTTGAATTTAGATGGGTTCCCACAGAGGTCAGTGGGAGCTTTTAGACTGGGGTTTGTTTGTTTATTTGTGGGTTTTTTTTGGAGGTGAGATGGGTTTTCAACAATTGCTTCGATCACTGTCTACTTCAAATCTTATTAATGGACAGGAAAATAAATTGATGGTTATGGCTTTTAGGTTCAACCCAGTAACGTGGGTGGCACTGCGGTGTAAACCACTGAGCCTTGGGCTTGCCAATCGGAAGGTCGGCAGTTCGAATCCCTGCCATGGGGTGAGCTCCCGTTGTTCGGTCCCAGCTCCTGCCCACCTAGCAGTTCAAAAGCACGTCAAAGTGCAAGTAGATAAAATAGGTACTGCTCCGGCGGGAAGGTAAACAACGTTTCTGTGTGCTGCTCTGGTTTCACCAGAAATGGCTTAGTCTTGCTGGCCACATGACTTGGAAGCTGTCTGTGGACAAACTCCGGCTCCCTTGGCCAGTAAAGCGAGATGAACGCCGCAACCCCAGAGTCGTTCGTGACTGGACTTAACTGTTAGGGGCCCTTTACCTTTACCTTTTTAACAATCCAGATCCAAAGCGTGAGGTAGCATTGTTGCTCATGAGGAGATTGTGGGAACCCCACCAAGCTCCCACCCCTGACCCTGAACCCAAAGAGTAATGAGGCAGCACCAATCCTGAGGCACCTGAACCTTGCTCTATGAGCCTCGCTCCACTGCATGGTTGCCCTACTCATCCCTAAGGGGCTTGGACTCCACCAACCAGAGGCAGATTTAGAGGAGCATGACTGGTTCGGTCAAACTGGGCTTCTCCAAGCTTCTCAGGGGCGCTGCTGGGGACACCACAACTATGATTTAGAACGGAGTGAGAGAAGTGGAGAGGGTGCCAAATTTTGGCATTGCACAGGGCACCGCTGAAGTCCACCACTGCACCAGTCCAGCTCACCTCCTTGCAGGCAATGTGCCCAGCAAGAGCTCCTGGAGAGCAAGAGCACTCCAAGCCAGAGGGCTGTCCCTTTATGGCCCTGCCTCAGCAAGGAGGAGCCCAAGAGCAGGGGCTGCCTTATTACTGATTGTCGCAACAACAAAATAAATATAGTCTGCATGCACAGGAAGCACAAGGCTCCCTCTTCCAAAGAATTCTGAGAACCACAGCTGACCCTCACAGAGCTACAGTTCTCAGCACCCTTAACATACTGATGAGGATACTGTATCAAGTCACCTACGATGCCACCATGCCATAGGTATTGTTATGAGGGAACAGATCCCCATAATTCTTAAATTTACTAAATGTTATAAATGTTTAGCTAGTATTAAGGGAAGATGCCAGGCACAGTGTAGAAACACAGGCTATACTGGTTTTCCTGTTCAGGAGATTGAGTTACAGGGGGCATGATGTCACCACAGGAAAAAAGTGTCCTTTTGCAGGCAGTTTTTGAAACAGAGGTTGCCAGGGTGACAATGGGCGATGATGTAAATGGAAGGGGGAAGTTGTGGTTGGCAAGGGGTTCTGGGAAGCACGAAGTGGGAAGAACTCTGTGCAGGCTGGCAGGGAGAAGCTGCACCCAGAGTCTGGGCAGCATGTTGGCCTTCCGTTCTGGATCCAGGCTTGCTGGAGCGATTGGAGAAGCAGCAAGAGACACTCTTGGGGTGCAATATTCTCCATCAAGGCTCAGGTGTAAATATGCGTAAATAAACCATAGTTCATAAAGACACTGCAGCCTCCATTGTGCCTTGATCCCCCAACGGAAACACAACCCTGGGTTTGCACCTGAAACTCCCTAGAATCTTGATATCACTCAGCAGAGATTGGGGGTGGTGTGTAACAGGATCAATACCTATGCCACCAATTTCTATTCTTGTGTCAAGGATGGTATTATTTCCTATGTCTAGTACTGTATATCTGACTACACCATACCTGTCAATGTTACCTTGTTTCTGATATGATAGGGACCATCAGTTGTATATCTATCTATCTATCTATCTATCTATCTATCTATCTATCTATCAACTATCTATCTATCTCGTATTCCAGCCACCTAAATACATTCTGTCTGGAGTAAGACCCGTTTCTAAGCTCTGTCTTTGAATTTGTTAGGGAATATGTGGGCTTCACTGGAACACACTATGCTTAAATCCTTCCCTTACGATTCCCCTCCTGTGATTGCAGTGGCTATAGAGCTAGCAACAGGCACAGGTGCAGACAGGAAGGAGCATATTATGTCCATAAGCATCCATCAAGCAATCATAATCTTTCCCACTCATGTGGAGTGCAGCTGGGCTTTGTCACCAGCACAATTGGTTATAGTGCCCCTATCATGGAGTTGACTGCAAGCTTATGAGTTTCCTGCATAGCAATCAAAGAGCCAGCCAGGAAGTCTCATGTGTTAGTTATGTGGGTAAGCAGAAGAGCTATTGAGACTGCTGCCCTCAAAAGCCTAAACTTTACCTGCTACAATATTGCTTCTGCAATTCTGGGCACACTTATTTTTGGACCAAGCTCCATCACTGGGACTTAATTCTTAAGTAAACAAGCACAAGATCACACTTGTTAGGCTGTAATCATGGGTATGTTTAACCTGTGCAAAATCTCAAATGAACAGATTAGGCCCTACTTTTGAACAAACATGAAAAAGCTGGGTCTAGACATAGTAGTCTTATGCATATTACTCATGTGTAGAGCAATGGTGTGTTCCCACAGGAGCAAGACTGCACTTTTAGCCCTGCTCTGACATTGCATCTGCTTCTTTTAGCACCATGTGTTGAACGCAGTTATCCAGTTAAAGCAACTCTAAAGTGTGACCACCAGCTCACGCGTACGGGCTCAATGGGACCGGGAAGCCTGCTGATCCCATCACATTGAGCCCCTAAACATGGAGCAAGCAGGACCTTATGTGCTGGAGTAATTTTACAGACAACTGCACACAATATTCAGTTGTTGCTTGAAGCATTGTCAGTAGATGGAGCTAAATGCATGGTCCCATTCTTATGTGATTGTGGCATTACCTAGCATGTGACTTACATAGGCCTTGTGAAAATGAAAAAAATAAAACATTACAATATGTACATTCAGGGATTTTTTTTTTGGGGGGGGGGTTTACTCTTCTTTTCAGATAGTGAAGTAATAACAAATCATAATTTGCCAAAAACACAACTGAAACAAAACAGATCAGAAATTAGTTTTCTTTTTGAGCTTTCAGGAGGCCCTGAGTTTTTAGATAATGATATGCTTTCCCTTTAAAGAAAACAATCAAAAATTAGGGACTTTGCAACTCAATAGTCACAAAGCAACTGTGCAGAGGAGAATTCTTTGCATGCCGGAGGGAAGTTTTAATAGCTTGCTGAGGTCTTCTCAGCATGATTTCTGGTCTCCAATATAACCTAATTATGGCTAAGCAATTGAAGTGCTCCCCTGAAGGATACAGTTTAAAATCGTGCCGAGGACAAAATGACACAATGCGACTGGATAAATGATTGATCTGAAGCGGAGTGGAAGCTTTCATAGGAAATAAAGGTGGAAGGCTAACGAGATGGGAATGAAGCAGGATGTAAGAAGACACTCTTTCCCCTTCCACTCTGTCTTTGCCGCATGCAGCACTGTTTCCTTTCCACCGCAGTTTGCCTTCCACCAAAACCTGCCTTACTTATCCTGCTATCTGCCGTGATGGAATCATGCAACTTATGTAGCTAGTTGCATACACTGTGTAAGTTACATCAACATTACGTTATTCCACCCAGGGTCAGCCCACCCATGGGGCAAGGTGAAGTGGCCGCCTCAGGGGACAGGATCCACAGGGGTGGCAGATTCGGCCTCCAAGGAACACATTATTTTTTTTATTATTAAGAATTTATTGGCATTTTCATAACAAAACATAAACCCACACCCACACCCACATATATAAATCAAATACAAACACAAATACAATTCTTCTTGTTTACTCACTTAAGAAAATCTTCTAGTTCCAAATCTTAACAATTGACTTCCCCCACCCTCTCTCCTTCGGTTTTATATCCATATTCTACTTTAATAACATCCTTTCTCTAAAAATTTTATTCACTTAATAAAATTTGAACCTTAAACCACAATCTTAATAGCAATTCTTTGGATCTTAGCAAATTACTCTTATATTAAATCTAAACTATTCTTCTTCCCTTAAACTGCTGCTAATATCAAAAAAATTCAAAATATCCCTTTTCTTATTAAAAATTAAAATAAAGCTTACTGTCTTAACCCTCCGATTTCAGATTACCATAACAAAGCATTTATATTTTATACTTAATATAGTTCACCCTATCCCCCCTCTGTCCAATGTCCTTCTCCGTCTTTCACCGGAACCGCTCCTCAGATTGTCCTCTTTTCTTATACGTCCACAGGACCAGACCAGCCAGACACCGTCCCCAACCATCCTTGCATCGAGCATCAGGATACACTGTTCCTCTCTCGGCTTCTCCCATTCAATGCTGCATTCTTCTATTTGTAAATATCTTAATTTCTTGACCATCGCTCCCGAGCTCACACCTCGGGGGCTGGATATAACATTCCTAGCCGTTCTCGAGCTGCCACCACCGAGAAACGCTCCTTTTTCCGGGGATCGCCGTGCCAACTCACTCAATTTTTCAAACAACTCCTTCAGCTCTTTGCCCAGACATTCTTCCATAGTATCCAGTATCTGGAAGGTCTCCTCTGTGGGAAATAGATTTTCCTTCAAATCCCCACTCAAAACCTTCAATTTCCGATTAATCAGTTCCAGTTCCAGTATAATAATCCTTTCTTCATCAGTTAGTTCAGAGTCCAAAACAGTTTCAAAAACAAAGCCCAGCATGGTGAGGATGGGCATAGGTATCAAATTTCAGTTTCTATTTCAGTGTTGTTCATCATATAGCAGTACTTTTCCACTTCGGTTCAAAGTTTTCGCGGCCATTTTCTCTGAAACCGGGACGCAAAGACTAAAACTTTCCAAAGGAATATTTTCCATCCTCTTCCTCCCCCAAGGGAGATCTATAAAGTCTCACTCCTCAAAAAGTCTTAACAATATATCCATCCAATAGCAACAGCATCACAATCTGTTATTCTTCTCAGCTCCGAAGAGAGACAGGCAGTCTGCCTTTATCTAAAGCCTCCAGGGTCGTTAAGTCGTTAAGTCTTTAAACTCAGCAGTTAATCCAATTAAGTACTTACGACCTCCAGCTTCTTTTCCTTTCATCTCTTTCAGGTAGAACGTCTCGCTCACCACGGCCAGTTCTCGCCGCTTTTCCGCCCGGTTGGGGCATTTCCCCTAATGGCCCAGCTCCGCATTCCCTTCACCCCCACTCCCCCTTTACAGGGGGAGCGAGGGAAGGGCGCGTAGCTTAGCGGGCCCGCCGGGGAGCCCGAGGCACGGGACGCTCTTCCCGGCCTCACCGGAGCCCCGCGTAGCGGTGGCAGGGCTCCAACCCCCGGGCTGGACTGGGTGGCCTCGCAGCCGAGGCAACCCAGCGACCGCCCGCGATGGCGACCTCGCCGGAAGTCCAAGGAACACATTAACCACCACCGCCACCACATTGGTGGAAGGGTGATGCTGGTGGAAGAGTGAGCGCTTTAAATGAAAAGGCAAATAAGAAGGAGACTTTGCTCTTTGAGGCTGTGCAGCAGCAGCCTGGAGACATTGCAGAGAGCAGCCATCCTGTCCGCTCTCCCCATAACCCACTTTATTGTGACACAGACATCCTGCCAGTGGTGAGACTCTGGGCCAACCACTGTAGTGCTGGTGGCTCCTGCATGGCAGTGGCTACAGCACCAAGAGGCGGCACAATATGTTTTGCCTCAGGCACCAAAATATCCTGGCCCAGCAATGATTCCACTCCATTCATTTCAAAGCAAAGAAAATTGTATGCGTGCGTGTGTAGAGTTTGTGGACCGAAAGTAAATATTGATTATATATTCTGGATTAATTTCTGTCCTGGATGAATAAGTGAACACCAGCAATTTCCGCTCCCATTTCTGTTTTCGCTGGAACTCTCTGACGTCCCCAGAGTAAAGTCCCTGACATAAACTCTTTGCGAGTTACGGCTTGTGTGCCACCTTTTCCCCTCTGCTCAACCTCTCATTTCTTTCCAAGCTTGCGTTCTTTAAATATACAGCATGCATCCTTATTCGTTTGCGCAACAGAGTGGAAACATGTGGAACATGACAGCATGTAAGCTTGCCCAAAGCAACCTGAAGACTGTGTTTGACCTCTTTCTCCCTTACATTTCGCAAGGCAGAAAGAGATCAAGCGTGGTCTTGCATCCACTTTCTCCCTTATGTTTTGCTCCATCTTGAAACGTAGAATCTCATTTTCAGTGGGGCGGGTCGGGTTGAAAATCAGGATACCCTTTGCCTGCTGAAGCTGCCTTTTTTCATACTGCAGTTTCCCTGGATGACAATTCATTTTAAAAGGCAGCAAGACGGTTTTAAGGAATGTTGAGAACTAATATTTTAAGTGGCAGGGTCACACAGTGTACAGAATCCAGCACACCTTCTCAGTTTTGCTAGTAAACCTTCAGGCAGGTTCTTATCTGGCAAGTTCCTCTGAACCTTTAATTCCATGTGCAATTCTCAAAAGCTAAGGAAGCAGATTTACTGCATTTAGCAGTCGCCCTTCCGTCAAGTGTTCAATGTGACAAGATGTGGACTTTGCTTATATTACTATAAATTTAACTTGAGATAGAATCAATTTTACTTCTGCTTTTTTTAAAAAGGAGGTTATCATAGCTTCAGTTGTCATTGAAGCAGTTGCACAATCACTGCTTGAGTTGAAATTGTTACTTTTCATGCAGGGTCAAAAGGCATTACGGAGTCCCCCCACCCCTATTCTTCTACTGTGTTACTGGAGAGGAAATGAGTTACATCCATCCATCCATCCATCCATCCATCTGTTAAACAGAAGATAGTCAGCACTGAGCATTTTCTAGGATTGCCATGTGTTAGCCCAGAGACATTGTCTGCTTCATCAGAAGCCAGCCATGACGCTGTCTTCCCCTGTACATCTCCTACCCCACCAACCTGTTTCTCAAACTTATGGGAAGGCTGGGTGGAGGGATCCACCACCTGGAGCCAGATGTATAAGACATAAATTTATAATTAAGGAATACACTACCTGTGAGCAGCAGCTGAGCACAGAGCACAGAATTCCAGCAGAGAGCAGTGGCTGAGTTTTGAACAGCAATACTGAGCTGAGCTCACAGTCCTTCCAGATCAAAATCCATTCCTGATACCTGGAGGCTTTTCTTAATTCCTACAGTCTAATTTTGAGGTGGGGGACAGGAAATACATTCTGTTGTTGCTCTTGTATAGCAAAGGGTAGTCAGAAATCATTGTGATGTGCTGAAGACAGGGATGGGGGAGAAATTGGATTCAGCTCAAATCAAAAGGTGAACATACCTAATTCTCACTTTCTGAAAGCCATCCTTTGAAATGCCCTAGGAGCAGACCTGAGGGAAGCCTGTCTGCTCTGTCAGGCCTGGCCCCTAGGTGGTCCCTACCCCCAAGCCTGCCCGCCATTGGCAATTCTGCAAGGCAGGCTCAGAGCTGGATATCCAATCCGGCAGATGGAGCCAAAGCCAACTCTCTGAATTTTGCAATGCAGTTATCCCACCAAATAATGTGTACGAAAAGGTATGTGTTATCAAAAAGTGCGTGCAAAAATGCATTATACAGTGGTGCCTCGCAAGACGAAATTAATTCGTTCCACGAGTCCTTTCGTTTTGCGATAATTTCGTCTTGCGAAGCACGGTTTCCCATGGGAATGCATTGAAATTTAATTAATGCGTTCCTATGGGCAAAAAATGGTCGGGGCCTGTTGCCACCACCACCACCAGCAGCAGCAGCGACTCCCAGCTCCGCCTCTGCCGGGCTGCCCGGCACTGTCGTCCTGACCAGGCTCGAGCTGTGCCAGAGGGGAAGCAGCAGGAAGAGTGTTGTTGTCAGGCAGGCTGCTCTCCCCGCTCTCCCACCGCCGCAACCACTCTCCTCACAGCTCTCCCACCGCCCGCTCTCCCTGCTCAATCTCCCCGCTCTCCCACCACCATCACCACCGCTCTCCTCGCAGCGGGGTTCAGGCTCCCGCGCTTCTTCTTACAGTGGTATTGCACAAGACGAATGCCTCGCAGACGAATGCCTTGCGTAACGAAACACCTTTATTTTGTGAGTCACGGCCATAGAAAATTGTGTCTTGCGAGTCACCTAAAAAATCGCAAAACCCTTTCATCTAGCGAGTTTTTCGTTGTGCGAGGCATTCGTCTTGCGAGGTACCACTGTATTAGGGAAAACTGCTTTGAAAACAATTATAATTACAATTAATTTATTACCTACCCTTCACCCTAAGGTCCCAGGGTGGGTTGCAACATTTAAACGCAATGTTAAAAACAAGTTAAAAACAAAAACAAACAAAAAAGACGGGTCCCAACAATGTACCTCAAGTAACAAAGGCCAGGGAAAAGAGGTGAGTCTCCCATGTTTAAAAGGGAGAATTGCATACAAATATGTGTATTTTAGAAGAAATTTGCACTCTGTTAAGAGGAACTTGCTGATGAATCTTCTTAAGGGTTGTTGTTTTTTTTTAAAAAAAAATATCACAAACTAATGTGGAAATATGAAGAACTGTACAGTCGTACCTTGGTTCTCGAACAGAATGCGTTCCGGGAATCTGTTTGATTGCTGGAACCGTTCAAAAACCAAGGCACAGCTTCTGACTGGCTGTAGATTGGAAAATGAGAAACTCTAATATGGATTCTCTAATCCCTAACTGCAAACCACTTAACAGTAGACCATGATCTCTCTTCTGCCAATCTCTGATCTTAAGTATCCCCTGGTAATATATTAAAGCCTGCAATCCTAACCATGTCTACCTGGAATTATGTCCAATTGAATTTAATGGAACTTACTCCCAGGGAAGTGGGTTTAGGATTGGTGCCTGGGCCCAGGATCCATAATTACCTAACAGCACCATTAAAGTTCCAACAGTATTCCTTGTTATAAGAAACGGAAGCATATTTTTTAAAGGATATATGGTTCCTTTCCTTAGGAAAAACGACCCTTCACACCCCACTTCATGAAATGGGCAAGGGTGACATTTGTGTTTGGTATGTTTTGAAAAGAAATATGCCAACTGAACCAAGTTGCTTTGCTTCTCAGACATTTGTCCTGCCCCCCCCTCCTGCCACTGCTAAAACGAAGAGTCAGATTAGTGATATCAGTACAAAACAGCTGTAGGCTTGCTACATCAGGAAGGGAACAGCGAACATCATTCACATAATGCCTGCGGGAAAGTCTTTATCGCTTAAAGTAGCCCTTACTCTAATCAAAATTCATAACAATCCTTTAATGGCCATTGTAAACCAAATCCATTCATTGTGAGTTATTGTCAGTGACGGAGAGCAGACGGTAAAATAGTGGTGCTTGATGAATATTATTTGCAGCACTGTAGGAGGAAGTCAAATGACATGAAACTTCTAATTTCCTGAAAGCGCATAAAGGCTTGAAAGCAAAGCACCTGAGCTAACAGCAGAGGCCCTATTTGCCACCAAGCACAGCCACTAAATTTTGCAAAAGTGTAACAATGACTCCTAAGCATGCATAAATCAGGATAAAATAGATACCCAGGCAATTTTCATGCACCACACGCATCTGTACACAGTGGCTGGTCACCTCTGTACTCTACATATACACAACACACATTTGAACCACTTCCTGCAAAGAAACCCAGGAACTGTAATTTACTCCTCACAAAGTTGCAGTTCTCAACACCCTTAGCAAACTATAGTTTCTAAGATTCTTTTTTTGGGGGGATGGGTGAATGTGCTTATGGTGTGTATGCACTATGCAGCCTATGTAGGAAAAATGCGATGTTTGAAGGGCCTTGCAGCATACTTAACAGCTGGTTCTCAAATGAAGTTTGTCCTGGTTCCCTAGTCAACAATTAAGATTTTGTTGATGGTGGCAGGGTTCAAGAGATCACTTACCCAGCTTTCCTGCCACAGATGCAATTCTCTTTGACACTTCATACAGTGGTACCTTGTTTCTCAAACTTAATCCACTCCGGGAGTCTGTTCAACTCCCGGAACCATTCGAAAACCAAGGCACGGCTTCTGATTTCCTGCAGAAGCTTCCTGCACTCAATCAAAAGCCGTGGAAGCTGCATCAGAAGTTCAGCTTTTGAAAAACGTTTGCAAACTGGAACACCTACTTCTGGGTTTGCGGCGTTCGGGAGCCAATTTGTTTGACTACTAAGCCATTTGAGATCCAAGGTACAACTGTATTTCTCTTGAGTTGCAACTGAGGGATCGTGTGTGTGTGTGTGTGTGTGTGAGTGTGTCAGTCAATTTGGCCCAGAAGCCTTTCATTGCAAACCCCCAAACTAGCAGATTGAGTGTTAAACCGAGCAATCGTGAATCAAATATCCATTCAGCCATGGAATCATGAGAAACAAAATATTCTCTTTCTGCTCATTTTATCACCTGTGGAATGTGAAAATTTACAGCAACGTGACAGACATGCAGGGATTAAGCTGCTTCTGAAGACAAGTAGTGGGTGGTGGTGGTGAGTGGGATTCTATTAACTTTAAACTCCTCAAGAACTGCTCTTTGTAGTGTATCTACCAAGTTAGAGAAGTATGGTTTTATTAGCCCAGTTGGAAAATGCCCTTTGAAGATCAAAGCCTTTGCTGCTACTGAGGAATGTCTCTTTTTCCCCCTCCTCCTTCCCCATCATGGGAAGACTGCTGGAACAATTCATACGACTAGTTTGTACAATAATATCTTTTCCCAGAAAGGTAGAGCCTATGCATTGCTGATTCTTGAACAGAAGTTTTTTTAATCACACTTTGTAAGATTTTATCAAAAGTTAATTCTGCAATAGCCTTTCATGAAGTCTTGGGTTTGCAATTTTGGGAGAGGGGAGACTGCCCGCTGGGGAGCAGGTGGGCTGGCGAGGCCCCCTAGATTTAGAGGCCCCAGGCTTCAGCCTACTTAGCCTATACATAAATCTGGCACTGCCCAGGGCGGGTTACAACAATTTTAAAAAGAGACAAAATTTGAAATACGGTACAAAAAATGCAAGAAATAGGGTTGGTCCTAGAACGCACACATCCTGGGTGTCAGTGTCCAGCACCTTGAGTAATATTCAGCATTACTGAATGCTGAAATAGTGAAGAGGCCAGATACACCTCTGTGTGGGTTGGATTTCAACAACTTAGGGGTTGCCACAGAGAATGCCCTTTCCCAAGCCAACTCCCCCCACCCCGAACTTCAGGGGTCAGATAGAATTACCAGGAGGGCCCCCTCTGCCAATCTTAACACCTGAAAGAGTCTGTAGTGAGGGAGGCAGTTTTTCCAGATATATGGAGCTTGAATAACACATACACACCTTAAATAAGGCCTGGAAATGAACTGACAAACAATGCATCTGTTTTCAAACAGGAGTTATACATGATCTAAATGAAACCCCAGCCAGTATTGCGGCCACTGCATTGATGACCCAGGAACACGAGAAATTGCCATATATGAAGCTAGACCTTTGGCTCAGTCTAACTTGGCCCAAGGTTGCCCAGTGAGCTTCATGACCAAGTAGGGATTTAAACCAGAGACTAGGGCTTGCCAATCAGAAGGTTGGAGGTTCGAATCCCCGTGACGGGGTGAGCTCCCGTTGCTCGGTCCCAGCTCCTGCCAACCTAGCAGTTCGAAAGCACGTCAAAGTGCAAGTAGATAAATAGGTACCGCTCTGGTGGGAAGGTAAACAGCCTTTCTGTGCACTGCTCAGGTTCACCAGTCATGCTGGCCACATAACCCGGAAGCTGTACGCTGGCTCCCTTGGCCAGTAAAGCAAGATGAGCGCTGCAACCCCAGAGTCGTCCGCGACTGGACCTAATGGTCAGGGGTCCCTTTACCTTTACCTTTCAGATCTTAGTCTGACACTCTATCCACTACACCACACTAGTCCAGTTTGGGTAGCCATGGTTTGGGGGAAATGGCCTCAAGGACAAATTAGGACCTCTGTCTGTCCTAAATAGGTCTGCATTAATTCCTCACTGAAACTCCATCAGCTGCGCCCACTGCTAGATATAGATGTCGCATGAATGTAGGTTCTTGCCTATCATACATTGCTGCAGTTCTATTTTCAGCTTGACTTTCTGCTCCAAGGAACCCAGAGAATCTTCAAAAACAAAGGGGGGGGGGAGAGAATGCAACCTTAAACTTCCTATTGCACAGTGGGCCCATTAATCCAGAATCAGGCAGAGCATTTCCCTCCCAGTCTCAACTGTTTTTTAATGAGAAGGTTTTAGTGTGTCAGCTTCCTTTTAGATACAATAGTTCTTCAACTTGATCTAAATCTTTCCTTCCATATTATCTCTGGCAAAGTTGGCTGTGTGTATAGATCAACGTGTAGTGATCGGCTGTCATGATTCATGGCTTCTTCACAGGTGAAAAGAGTGCTGAAAAAGAGATTATAAAAAAGAAGGAGAAACTGTGAGCAATGGAAATTCAAGCTAGAAGGTGGGCGGAGCATAAATCTGAAGATGTTCTATTCTTAAGGAAGGCACGGAGACATCAAATATTAAAAGGAAGAAAAGGACAAAGCCATGTTGAGTTTCCAAGACTGGTCTACCAGTTGGATAGGAAGTCTGATGAATGGTGCAAGAGGTAAAAGTTGGTAAGTGGCCAACTCTTCCTTCAGTTTCAGAAATGGTTTAAGATGGGATGGATAGTGTAACAAGGATGGGTAAGGCAAGAACCCCGAGTAGCTTCTAGCAGAACAAACCATTCCAAGACACCTTTAAGGTGTTCAAACAGCACATCTGGCAGAAGAACACTAGAGGAGCCTTTTTAGATCAGGCTAATGGGTTGAATAAGATTCAGATTACAGTAGCCTAGAGGAAAGGTCCCTATTAATTATCCCACCAGCATTTGTTCTTGGAGTCCTTCACTTCCAATGGACCATTCCCACATTAAAAAGCATCTACCCTGACATATTTATGGGGGAATTGTTATGACCTTAATGGTGGCGCTTGCCACTTTGAGTAAGTATAAAAAAGTTTAGGGGGCTGAAAGTCTTGTAGCCCTAAATTAGCTATCATTTGGCATGCAAACATTCTTCTTAATTTCTCATGCACATGAAAATGTCACTTGCACAACCCCTAAAATAGCTACACTTTAGCACTGACTCTTTCACCCAGATGTTCAGGTTCTGCAGTTTCTATATAGAAACATTCATGCATACGCTCAAATGTTTTTATGGGAGAAGATAAAAATTAACACACAAACACACAAACCCGAAGCAAAGAAAAAGCGTCAGGAAAGTCTAAATATATGCATTGCATCATGCATTGTTTCAATTTGTTACAAGCAACAGTTCACACCATTGATATACATGATATACATTTACATATGCTAATTTAGATATATAGATTAAGAAGTAGATTGTTGGTGTCTTACTAGCACTATCCACAGCCACCCTATAAAGAAAGTTAAAAGAAGAAATTAAAAGAGGGACTGGCCAGCGTTGCCCATCCCTTGGCAATGCTGCTGCCATATCATGGTGAGTTTGTACACCAGCTATTTATCCAATGCACAGCCTAACTGCAGAGAACAATTTCCAGATGTGTGTGTGGGGCCATACATGGAATCATAGAACTGTAGAGTTGGAAGGGACCTGGAGGATCATCTAGTCCAACCCCCTACAATTCAGGAACATGCTGCTGTCCCTCAGGATCGAACCTGCAGCCATGGCGTTATCAGCACCACCCTCTAACCAACTGTGCTTTCCAGGCGCAATACTGCATGCAGAGCACTTTGTACAATAAACAAGAAAATAAACAAACCAGCTTCTTCGGTATATCAGATTTATGGTCTGAATCAATTAAAAGCACAGAACCAGGACAGCCTGATCAAATACAAACTAAAGATTTGCAGCTTTCCTCTCTGCTAATTTGTTTTGACCAGAACACTCTCTATAAGCCCTTATTTCATGGTCTCCATCCCTGTGGATAGGCTGTATGGAACTGCTACTGAGGCACTGCACTTATGCGACTGTGGAAAGGCAGGCTGGGTAAGATTGGGAGCTGTTAAAGGGTCAGCAAATTGATATCATGCTTTTACGCTAGTCTTTTTTTCCTTCTTATAAAAACACTCAAGTGTTATGGCCTGGGATTCGTTTAGATGGGGTTTAAAACAATGGAGCGTGTTAACCAGTGTCCTCTCAATGCCTTACAGTGCAGCCACACACTCCTTTTTGCAGAAATGGTCACTCTAGCACAGGCATAGGCAAACTCAGCCCTCCAGATGTTTTGGGACTACAACTCCCATGATCCCTAGCTAACAGGACCAGTGGTCAGGGATGATGGGAATTGTAGCCCCCAAACATCTGGAGGGCTGAGTTTGCCTATGTTTGCTCTAGCAGTTCAATCCAGTTGTGTTTTTTTAATTAGTTGATTCCCCCAGCCCACCCCACCCTACCCCGCTAAATCCACAAATTCCACACAACTTGAATCTAACAGTCTGGGAACAGAATTTAGGACAGAATCAACAATGCACATCTCTTCTTATAGTTACATGTCCAAGGATTTAAATAAGGAATGTGCAAACAATAGCAAATACCCTTTGTCAGCACATGCAAAGGAAATTTAAAATAAAATATGAAAATCAATAGCCATCCCTCAGATTTTTGAAAACCCACCAACAATAAAAATAAATGATATTGGGGAAAAATGATATATTGAAAAACAACAACACCATAGCACCACAACTATTTAAGACCTAAAATTGATTGGCAAGGCTAGTGATAGTTGCCATACCATCATTGTTCACCTGCAGTGGTGGTGTTAGAGAGCAGCAGAGATCAGGCCTGAAATCAGCCGTAGAAGTCCCTGGGACCATTCTCATAGTCCCTAGTTCAGGGTCTTTGCACATGGCCTGGGTCTACAAAATCAGTGGGCCTGATCAACTCATCAGTAGCACTAAGCAAGCCTCTCTGCTGACATGTACAAGGAAAGCTCTCATGAAAGTGATGGCAACTAGCTTTGGAAACCTACATGGAAAAAGGAACAGCATAAAGAAAGAGGCGTGAGCTTCACCGCTTGACTCTCTTAGCATTCCCATTCACCCCTTTCACGTCTTATAATACTAACTGAATGCCACTTGTCTCTCCCCTGTGAGAGCTTTCTCCTCAGAGCTATGCAGATACATTTCATTGGCATCAGTAATGAAACATGGCAGTTCTGGTTTTAATGAGACTGTCTGCTAACAGTGTTGAGACCTAAGAGATACCATACATGTTGTCAACACTGTATCCTGGAGTTACCAGCTGCTTTGTCTCAGTAATCATATCCTACAAATTTATGTTTTGATGGGAAATAGCTGGAGGGTAAGTGTGCTGTAAAGGCCTGCAAATCATTATTGCACTAATTCTTAACAACGTTCAAGTGCAACCTGCTGCAGAACATCACTAATTGCTATAGGGTAGAGGAATACCTTGTACATAAAAATTGGTGAAAATAAATGTTTAAATCTCAGCCATGCCTGGTGTCTTTCAGTTATCTTGTTTTGCTACGATGAATTTGTTCACCTTTTAAACAACATGAAGTATTCAAGGCTTACTCGTCTTTTCTCCCGAGAGCAATGTTTAGCTCTGTTTTTTTCTTTTTTCTTTTAAAAATCTACCCTGCCTTCTACATTTTATATTTATTGTCATGCACTGCAGTGTTTCCTGGTTCATGCTGTGTAGATAAAAGTGGAGAAATCTAATAAAGCAGGCTGTTTGGTTCAACTTGGGCTCCCAGGTTCAAGTTTAAGCACTTCACTTATTGTGCTCAATTGAACCTTTTGGGTCTTCTGAGAATATTCAATAATGCAGCCTGCAAGTCACCCTGGCTACTCACGACACCGTGCCTGTATGCCTCATTATTCTCCTCACGCCAATAGCATCCTGCTTGCTTTGCCTAAATGTTCAGGTGTCTCATTTCCTACTGTCTACTAGATTACAGGAGATCATGTGTGAGAATATTCATTAAAACATCATTTGCAAAACGGCTTATGAGTAAAGATCAGCCAAAACTATTCACTGGGTATTGGGGTTTTTTTCTGTCTCTTGGTAAACATTTACAGTATTTGGCTTTGCAAAAAAAATATGATGCCCCTTTTGGCATTTCCCTTTTTCTTTTGGTAAAAATGTTTGTGAACGTGACAATCCCAACCTCTGCTGGGCAATAACAGAGTATGATGGAGCAGTGAAACCATTGCTGAATCTGCCTGGCTGGAAGGTGTGTGACTGGCAAGTTGTTGCACCAGCCAGGAGCTGGGGCAGCAGCCTCAAATGATGGTGGAGGAGCCAACTCAGGATCCAGTGGATACCAGGCCAGTTCATTCCCTCTCCTCCTCCTCATTTGGGGGCACTCCTATTGTTGAAGATTCTTTCCCCGTGTCTGCTGTCATGGGATTGTTGTTTATCACATGAATGTGTGTTTTCATTCCACAGTGGGAAGTGACGAAGACAGGATGTTTGTGTTACTATGTTTCCTGAAGTGGGACCATTGTCTTTTGTTCTTTCTCTTTTCTGTCTGATGCTAGAGAGAGAGGGAGCCATGTTGCAGTGCTCCATGTGTGTTTATATGTAAATAAAAGTAGATTAGCCAAAATGCTGAGTTGCTGAGTTCTGCTACACAGCTGCGCAAACTCTGCGAACCCGTAAGTGTGCTGATGTTTCTTGGCATCAGTTGCTGTGATGTTCAGGCTGAAGAAAGCTTTTGAAGCTCCCGAAGGATCAACCAGGAGGGAGGGAACATGCCTGTCAGGCATGTGTCCCTGCCAGGGTCCTACTTGTGAGTAGGAGATCCTAACACCTACTTCACTGGAATGGGGTGTTCCACACCAGAAGAATTATGCTGGCATCAGTCTGAAGTTGGAGGCCAGCGGAGCTGGGTGGATCTGCTCCAGAGAGTTGGGGGGGGGGGAAACCCAAGAACAGATTTAGTGGGTGCACACACCGTCCCCAGGCCTGGTGCAAATTGGGCTTACACTGCAGCCTTAAGTTGTTGGTGTTGCCCTCCTTCGCAGTTGCCCTGGGTGGTGTTTGCACCAAGCCAAATGTTATTGGCTTCGTGGTATTGTGATCACATTCCCAAGCTGGATTTCCCAAGTCATTTATTGAGGAAGCAGCAGCAGCAGTCAGGGAAAAGTGCTGCTGCTGTAAATAATGCAACACTGTCACCGAACAGAATTCTGGAGAAATGTCTATAGTGCCAAAAGAAATAGAAAACCAGAATTAGTGAGTACGGTATTCAGCACAGCCCTACCTATTTGCAATGGAGAAAAATGGAACCAAACACTGTGATTGCCATTCCTCTTTGGCTGCAGAGAATCACAGCCCTTAATATGTACTAGCCACACAAACAAGCAGTTTCTCATATGAGCCACATCTATTGCTAATCAAAACTCCCCACTGCGTTTTCCTGCAATGATGTGGGCAGATGATATTTTATGTGTGAGGTGCCCTCATTTTCCTACATGGAAGAGAGAGGAGTAAGAGACTGAGGCGTTTAGTGATCCTAGGTGCTGAAAGGAAAAAAATGTCTTAAGATTGTGAAATGGGAGAGCTTAAAGCTTCCTAAATAAAAAAGTTAATTTTTAATTTTTAAATTATTTATTTATACCCCTCCCATCTGGCCAGCTTTCCCCAGCCACTCTGGGTAGCTCCCAACAGAATATAAAAAATACGATAAAACATCAAACATTAAAAACTTCCCTAAACAGAGCTGCCTTCAGATGTCTTCTAAAAGTCAGATAGTTGTTTATTTCCTTGACATCTGGGAGGGTGTTCTACAGGGCGGGCGCCAATGCCAAGAAGCCCCTCTGCCTGGTTCCCTGTAACCTCATTGCTCGCAGTGGGAGTGGAGACACTCCTTCAGATATGAAAGATGGTGCTAAACTGAATGATAGGCTATGCAAAAAGAAACAAGCATTAGTAGGTCAGGCTGTGGGGCGATAGATGGAATGTGGTTGTGGCAGAGAACTTTTTTTTTTGTTTCTAAAGAAAAAAGTGTTCACCACTATTGTTCAGGGCTTGTGATTGGGCTGTAGCAGATTCCTTCATGCTGCAAAAATTAGGATTTGTCCACCAGGAAACACGGTACAAGGTTTGTATGCTTCTTCAACCGCTGCCACTCCACAAAATGGGCCGTAAATGACTTGTCTCCTTTTGCACTTCCTATGAAGCAGAATCTTGTGGCTTTTCTTTTTTAAGAAATGCACTATCGGCTCATTTGTAACATCTCCAAGAACAGCATGTAGCTGTTACTGGATACTGGCATTAAGGTCCCTTGTTTCTGTAATTGCCTTTCCCCACCACAGTTTGCTAGAAAAAGAACAGTAGCCACTCAAAACTCTCTGATACTATTCTTTGGAAGCTAAAAGCATGGCAGAAACCCACCCCCCTCACTTTCCCTTGGAAGCTTTGAGAATTTGCAGTGATTATGGTGATTTTCATATCAGGCTTGATGAACTGTGTACCACAAGAACTGCAATTTTCCACTTGCAAACATTACCAAACCAACACAGAGGTTTCGGCAGCTCAACCACAAGATGCTCCTTAGGATCTGCAAGCCAGTGCCATGTCAAGCTAGAAACGGGTAGACACGGCTCCAAACCCCCACTCAGCTATGAAGATCACTTGGAGACCTTGGGCTGTCACTATCTCTCAGCCTAACCTAATTTCACAGGGTTTCAGTGAGGGTAAAATGGAGAAAGGAGAATTATGCACACTGTCTTGAACTCTTTTGAGAAAAGATGGGATATACATGTAAAGAAACAGATAAAAATTCAAGAAATGCATCGCTGGCAATTCACACAATGAACCTCCATTACACTAATGGCAGGGAACCTGCGGTGGCCCAGAGGTTATCTGAGCTTGGCCTGCAGTGAAGGATAATGGGAGTAATGCATGGTTATTGTTAGTAGTAGTAGTAATTTATTTATACCCCACCCATCTGGCTGGGTTTCCCTGCCACTCAGGACAGCTCCCAACAGAATATTAAAAACATGATAAAATTAAAAACATCAAACATTAAAAACTTCCCTAAACAGGACTGCCTTCAGATGTCTTCTAAAAGTCAGATAGGTGTTCATTTCCTTGACATCTGATGGGAGGGCGTTCCACAGGGTGGGTGCCACAACCGAGAAGGCCCTCTGCCTGGTTCCCTGTAATCTCACTTCTCGCAGTGAGGGAACTGCTAGAAGGCCCTCAGAGCTGGACCTCAGTGTCCGGGCTGAACAATGGGGGTGGAGATGCTCTTTCAGGTATGCTTGCACAAAACCTTTCACCATCTCTTCCTGTGTATTTTCTGAAGCCTTCCCAAATCTGCTCCAGAGACGTGGGACAACCCCCATAACAGATTTAGTGGGTGCAAAGGAGGAGATGGGGAAAATTCCATTGTGCAAGTCTAAATCCTCCTGCTAACAGAACAATTTAGGGCTCATCCAGACTTTCTTTTGCTCCATGCTTCCCAGGCACAAGTCCTGGGAAGTTCTGTGTCTAAGCGGTTCTGTGTCTAAGTGGTTTTTGTTTGTTTGTTTGTTTTGTCCCAGAGTGTTCCTCAAGAAGACCTTCCTTCTACTGCTGAATTGGTGCAAACAGCAAACAGCAGAAAATGCTGTTGCCATTTGTTCTGATTCAGTGGTGAAACATGAGTTTTCCCAGGGAAAGTGCTAGGACAAAAACAAAAAACACACACTCGTGCCTGTGCCTAGAAACACGGCACAAAAGCCAGTCTTGCTGAACCCTTGTTTCGCACTACTTTGGATACAATCCTTTGTGTCTGGTACCGTAGACTTGAGGATCTTCTCTTGAAACCTGTACTCTGAAACAACTGCAAGGTAGATGTGGATATGCAAATCTATGTTCACATTTGCTTTGGGATGTCATCCTACAAGACAGTGAAGGCATGAACCAAGAAACATTCAAGGGCTTGGATCACAGCTGATTAGGTCCTTTGAACATTATGATTGCAAATGTGAACATTGCCTTGACCAATTTCTCTGAATCAACGTAAGCCTCTTTTGTTATCACATTGTTTCTGAAGAGAATTCTGCTCACGTTCTCAGCTGAGTGGTTTCTCACACAGCACAAGCACGTAGCCTTGCCTGCTTTGAGAAACCTGCAGCTTTGCTACCAACTACCAATTTAACTTGTTTCTCCAGGTGAATGATGGATACAAGCCTGTTGGAGGTTGTTTTTGTTTCCTTAAAAGAAGGAATGTGAGACTCAGCCAAACTGAATGGGTCATTGCTGTAGAAGTCAAAGTACGGGTTGCAGGCAGGCAGGCAGGCAGGCAGGCAGGCAGGCAGGCAGGCACACACACACACACACACACACACACACACACTTAAGCTGAGATGTGAATAAGCCAAGTATCCATGCACACTCCCCTTTCTTCTTCCCTTCTAAGAATGGCACAGTCAAACCTGAAAGGAAGACTTTCCATAGTTTCTTGGTTCATCTGGACTGGTGAAACTGTGGTTACCAGCTTTAGAACCAGTCAAGATCTTAAATCGGCTTCATATTGTGAATTGCATCCTTGTCTAATACAGAACCTAGTAAGCACAGTTTCCTGGTGTCATGATGACCTGCCCAAACCCCTGCCTGTCCATTCACAAATTTCCTTAAACCAAAGAAAGACTCCATTGCTCAAAGATGCATGTCTCAAGCATCACCCCCACCAAAACATGATACCATTTTTTCTTTAGCTAAATCTGTCTGGCACAGATCCAGGAGTGATAATTGGAATCCATAGTGATAATTGCCCAAGTACCCATCTCTGAAAGTTGACTGCATGCGATGCTGCCTCAGGTCCTTTTTCCATTTTGGGCCTTCCCTCATCTACCCCTCTGCCAGCCGAGATATAAGTTAGGTGATTTTTACGAGTTTTTTCATTTCTTTATTGGAATATCTTGGTGATCCATGTATACAGCAAGCAAAGCAGCTGAATTTTGTAGTGTTAGGCTAGCTATAGGCTGAAGTTATGTTTTATGTTATATTGTACTCTGATCATCTCTCTTCCCTTTCATTATTAAATAATCTTAAATAATCATTACTTATTTAAAATAAACTCTTTTATCATTTAGAATACTGGCTGGTGGCTGGTTGTTTTAGACATCTGCGATGTTATTTGCCACAAACCAGACTCTTTAGCAACATACTTCCAGGTTTGTGCAAACAGAGGCTTGGGGGGGGGCAGACACAGGCTGACTCCTACACCCAGTGGTGACTGGAGGAAACCTGCCGGCAGTTTCTCAATTCCCAGAAAAAACAAAGCCTAGATGGTTGTGGTGATCCCAGCTCTCCTGCTAGCTTCAAGCCTCATAGTGGAGTGGCAACAGTATTAGCTGACACTTAGTTGCAGTGTTTTACCCACTCGCAGTATGGATGCAAAACAATGGCTCTATGAACCCTGGCTCAGATGGAAAGGGAAACTATGATTAATTGAAGACTTCCTGGCTTATCACAGTGCATCAAGGAGGGAAGCGGTAGCATGAGGATGGAGCATAGGGATGGGTGAACCTGTCGGTTTTGTTTTATCTCCAGTTAGCCATTTCCCCAGTGTTAAATTCAGTTCTCCACATCTCTGCAGCAACCTGCAATTTCTTTTTATAAAAATAAATCATCATGAAAATTAATCAGCATTTCTCTGCGAATTTCTCATAACAAACACATTTTTTATGCTGTTTAGACAGTCACGGACATTTTTGCAAGCATTCCCCCCCTAATACAATGCATTTCTGCATACTATTTTCACTAATATTTGCAAATGAAACAAATTTTTCCCCAGTGTGTATTTTATTTTACCTAACATGTGCATCTTAATGCACACTCTCCACTAAAATATGCCTTTTTGTATGCTTTTTCTTCGGTTGGAGAACTGCATTGAAAAATTCAGAGAAATGTGAATTTTGAGCGACACCTATGTTTCAGACCATGTACTGTTTGGGGAAGTGAGGATTAGGTAGGTTTGTACTAAAATAGAAACCGACCCCAATTTCTCCCCCCTCCCAAGGAAGAAGCCAGAGTTTCTAGTACTTGCACTGAATTTGTGGTCTACGTGCGTGTGCATTTAGCATGTCACCAGGGAGTTTCTTTCGTCCACCTGGTTCTCTGAAAACAGAAAGCTTTTGTGAGAATTTGTAATCCTCTGGAGTTAAAAAGTAGAACTAGAAAGAGTAATGGCCCATTGCCTTATGAAAACCACTTCATTGCCCTATCCCCGAATAGTTTTTATTCCATGGAAAGGGAAATAAGACCATGACTGTGACGTGAACATAAGCATGCAGCCTGAATGGTGTGTAGTGGTTTTGTCTATTTTTTTGCTGAGAAAAATAGCTGATTAGTGCTGAGTGACATGGTATCAGGGACTAGGCAGAGGAGGAATGGTGGAGAGTGC
This sequence comes from Lacerta agilis, assembly GCF_009819535.1. Taxonomy (NCBI): domain Eukaryota; kingdom Metazoa; phylum Chordata; class Lepidosauria; order Squamata; family Lacertidae; genus Lacerta; species Lacerta agilis. Next base: position 37,012,586 of record NC_046316.1, read on the forward strand.
CTGAATCATAACAGAGAAGAAGAATTACAACAGGGGTTTGAGGGAGGTCACAGCTCAGAGGAAGATGAGGGGGAAAGTTGGGAAATAATGGGAGAGGAGGCAGAGCTGGAGCAGCTAGCTGACACGTTATCACTAGAAAGCATTCCAGACCCACCATCTCACAGAACCTGGCAAGCCTTAGGAGTAAAGTAGGAGAGTAAAGAGCTTGGAGACAGATGGCCTTAAGTGGCAACCATAGGAGGGTGGGGTTTGCTGTTGATGAATGAGGAAGTGGGAGAAAAGGTGGGTGGAGATTTACTCGGGACAACGCCATTATTCCAAGAGGCTGCATTCTCAAGCCTCTCTCTGTAAATATTGAATAAAAAGCAGATGGTAAGGGCTTTTTCTTGTCTTATCCATTCCTGGCAACCTGCTTGGGGGGGGGGGGTTGGTTCCTCTGCTGCCCGACACATGGGTGTGTAAAATTTAATGGTGTTTAGAGACTCAGCAATACAAAAGAGAGAGGTGGCAATTCAAGTCAAATTCAAACAAACTAAAATACACTGTTAAGCAAAGGGACGCATAGGGGCAAAGGAACCCATCTTTTTCTACCTAAGTGTCCAGCTATACTGTGGAATATGATCTGAAGACCCCGACACCTTCTGCATCACATTTACTGAAACCAAGAGTCAAACATTGAAGCAATAATGCAAAACAAGGAAGAAGGCTAGCTGACAAGGTGCATTCGCACTCTAAGCCACTCTGACAAATTCTGTGTTTGCCTTTCAGTTTGTGTTCATCAACAGGTAAGTTTTAATACACTGTGCTCATCATAGTAAACATACTGGTTCTGAAAATAATTTGATTCGTTTCTTCATTGTGCGCACAATTTTTGGCCGATGGGAGAAAAGGCCGCACATGGCAAAATAATAAATGGAAGCTGACAACTTTGATTGTAATAATCACCTTTGTTAAATGTTTTCACCAGAGGTTTGGCAGTTTCCAGTAAAAAAAGCAACCCTGCCTGATGTCGTTACCATAAATGAAAGCTGAGAAATTAAAATCTATAATCTGGGCTGATTGGATAAGGCCTCTTGTGACTTCTATGAAGCTTAACTTGGCCTGTAATGCACTGTTAAATTAATGTCTCCAATGTCAACTAATAAATTATACCTCATTGTACTGAGATGGTTTGGAAAGTTATTTAGATCAGCTTCTGATGTTAGCGCTTCTCCACTTGAGTTTTGAAAAGACAAGCTGCCACAAAATGGTTGAAAGTATCAAGATCTTCCAGGCACTGCTTGAAAAGGCCAAAGAGATGAAGTCAGATCAAACACCGAGGAACTCAGAGAGATAAACAGGACCAGTCCAAGAAATGTGGTGAATAATAAAATGGTGTCTGTCCCCATTCCACCTATGCAAGCAGATTAGTGGCAGCTGAATTTCACCTCAACACTAGCAATATGGGATAGTGTCTTTCACCAGGCTAGTTTAAGCGGGTCTAGCACAGTCCATGTGGCATACACAGCTCCATCCTCCAATAGAAAGGAGTGGCTGGGGTTCAGGAAGAACAGCCAGGGAGATGCTGCCACTGCCTCCCAGCATCTGTTGCCTGAGGCGGCTCCCTCATTCTGCCTAATGACAGAGCTGGCCTTGAAGATAATGGACACACTCATCCCTGACCTTTCCAGTATTACAAAGATGTGTGGCTTTGTCCGTAGTCTGGCTCTGTTTCTGCACACATTTTTAAAAATAGAAATTGGGAAATGTAATATCTGAAGCACCACTCATTCTTTCTAAAATCAATTTGTGAAAATGGATGGTAATGGTGTTAGGCTCGATTTGGCTGCTTTTATCCATGCTAGTAAATACAGCTTGAGTTCTGCAAGCACAGATATCTTTCTGGCTGTCATTCTAAATCATCCCTCCTTTGGTCCAAAGATAGGGGAGCTCTCACCTCTCTGCATGGTCATATCTGTGGTTTGGCTTTCTCTCTGCTATAGTGCTAGTTGTTATTATTCCCTGAATTCTGATGGAGAGACATACAGATATCAGACATTCACACTTTCCTTATCATCAGGTATCCTGGAAAATGCATACTGAACATCAGTTTTCATCTGTTGTGGAAATATTCTAAGGTAGGTTTGGGGTATCAAAGGTCCTCTCTTTTTGGCCCTTGGAATTCTCTCAGGTGATGCACCATCCCAAGCCAGAACATACAGGAAGACTTTGCTATAGCCTTTGAAATAGCTGTTTTCATCCTGGGCTTTCTTTGCATTAGAACACAATGCCTTTACCTCAAAATTCTTAAGCTCCTGAGAGCTCTTATTTCAGAAATAAATTATTCAGTCTCCAACAAAGCAACAGTTGATTAAGTCAAACACTAGATGTTGGGGTATGTTGTATTGCTTTGCAAACAAGTTTTTTAAAATTGAAAATGGCTATGTTAAAGTAACACAGCATTCCAAACTTAGGGGTACAATACCATTATGAATGTGTGTGTGTGTGTGTATATGTATGTATGGGGGCAGGGTAGAATTTAGCTAGTTTTGGAGTCTGAAGGGAAGATGCCGGGCCAGCGAAAAATACAGACTGAAGCAGTCATTGCCATTAAGAACAAAGTACCAGGCTATTGAGAACAATTGACCATGCAGATGCTGTCCTTCCCCCGTGGAGAAGTGGACAGAAATATGAGAATTGAGAGAGAAGGTTGCTAGGGTAACGGGGGCATGATGTCACCACAGGAAAAGAAGGTGTCCTTTTACAACAGAGGTTTTGGGAGCAGGGATTTTCTGGGAAGAAGGAGCAGGAAGTGGGTATAACTTCATGCAGGGACCGAAGGACAGCAGCAGCCATGCTGGCTGGCTGGAGCAGGCTGATAGGACACAGGGATTGCGCCTTCATCTTGAGATGTAAATGCTGCCTCATTCCAAAGGAGCATAAACACTGGGTAAGTCCCAAGCCCTGTGGAACCTCTTGCTACTGCTTGAGAGAGAGAGAGTGGGGTGGCCTGCAGCAACACCAAGTTGGACTGATAAAATTAAGCCATGCCTTTAAAAGTGCCATTGTCTTTCCTGTTACATCTGAATGTTTAAATAATTAAACATGATGCGCCCCAAGCCAGTGAAACCCAGATGAAGTTGTAAGGAAGGTTCCTGCTCATGCCAGCACACCAAACTGATGGCTGCTTGGCTTATTAAAGGGAGGTACTATGTGTCACAGACAAAAGAAGAGAAAATTATTGGCAGATGAGATGCAAAGCCATTCAAGGTCTATTCGTCCCTTGATCCACACACACAACTGCTGTCGACTGTAATAAAAGCTTCATGCCTGAGGATTTGTCTGTCTCATGGATCATAACAAGGGAATGAGAAAAGAATTAGTGGGGAGAAAGATCTGCCAGTGTTGTGTGGCATTTGACGAATGAATATAATCCTGGAGAACATATCCATTTCTACGGTGAGCAGAAGAAATCCATGAGCATATGGTAGGGGTGGGGTGGGAAAAAAAATTCAATTCAGTTTGCATTTTGAGGTGAGGCTACACAATTTGAACTTTCCAAAACAGCCCACAAACTAAAGGACAGCTAGCCTCCAAAATTCGCCCATCTCTGAAGTTTGCAATGTTGTTCTCCAGCCAAACAACTTGGACAAATATTTACATACACGGGTACAGTGCACAGAAAAATGTAAGTGTTGATGAAAATAACATACAATATGCATTGCATTTGGGACCATTGCATTTGAAAAAAAATGTTTATATTAGGCAAAATTTCATACCAACGTGTGTGTATTAGGAGAAATGGGCACTAAAATGCTGATTGATTTTCAAGCGGACTTTGATGAAACTCAGTGTGGAGAACTGAGCTTAAGGCTGGAAACATGAGAGAGAAACTGAAATTGACAGATTCCCCCATCTAAACATAGAGCATAGAATGGCAAGAAAGAAAATACTCCCTGAACCACATCCTGAATGATAAGTATTGCTTGTGATGCTACCCGTTGTCCTCCTTTCCTGATCTCAAACAGAATCCCACAGGGCACAAAGGGGCAATGGAGACCAGAGTTGCAAAACCTCAGAGGGCTCAAGTTAGCAACCCTGTTCCACTAAGGTGATGCTACCATTACCTGGTCATAGCAACTGAAGGCTGTTGCTCTATTGAAGGCTGTATACCATGATGATCAGGTCTATCTATGAGTTCCCACATAGCTTATGCAATGGAAGCCCCACAAATCCCTCTCTTTCATGCACTACTCAGTTTTATTTATGATATCCCACTGCACTGTGTTCTGACTTAATTGTTACAAAGACTCATCTGAATGCTATTGCTGTATTTTTTATATGAACCAATACTGATTCTTTTTTATTTTATCTTACGGAAGAGAGTTTTAAAAACTACTAAGCAGTATATAAATTCTATAAATAAACAGGCTCTGACTGAAGCCCAAGCAAGACCTCTTATATTACTCAGATCAGACTGCCCACTCCTTCCCAGAGCATCTCCTGAACTGGTGGCTAGCCTCTCCATTATTTTACCCCTGGATCACCCGTCCTGGCCTATCACCTCTCCATTATTTCAGTCCCTGGCTCTTTGCCTGTGCTAGTGAAGCAACAATAAGCAGTGTGGTTCCTCTAGAACTTCAGGCTCAGGGGTTGCACTCTCTTGGTTCTGGCTTTGAACCTTTCCTGGGTCAATTGTTGCATGGCCCTCACTGCTGGTCCTCCTGATCTGGATGGTTTTTCCTAACTGAGGTTGGAATCAGAGCTGCTGACTATACTCATCAAGAAAAAAAAAAAAACACAGCAGCAACCCCTGTCCATTGTTATGCGAACACTTAAGAACAAGCTCTACTCCACTGAAAATACAGCTTACATTTTTGCTATTAACAATGGTGCCATATACATTGCAACATATGGTTTTGGAACACACTTAACATTTCCAGGCATTGGAATGAAAAACAGGGAGACTTTCTCGAAGCAATATTTGTAGTCCTTTTAATGGAAGTTGATAAAAGTAGTATTGTTTATAAGGTACCAGTGTGGTTTCTGGTATAGCACATTCTGGAAATGTCCTTCCAGATTTTGTGTGTGTGTGTGTGTGTGTGTGTGTGTGTAGGCAGAAGAGCCCTTGGTGGCAAGGAACCACAATATTACCACCATATAAAGACTGCTGTTTTAAACAGTTGTCACAAACAAATGTACAATGTGCCTGGAATGCGGCTGGCTTTTTGCTGCTATTTTGCTTTGGGGATAAACAAAATATTATCCTAAACACTCAGTGGGGCAATTTTCCAGTGTTCCTGTATCTATATACAAATGTAAGAACATATGAAGAGTCCCACAAAATCAGACCAAAGGGACATCTAGTCCAACATTTTGTTCTCGCAGTAGCCAAACAGATGCCTATGGGAAGCCTCCAGGCAGGAGATAAGCACAACTGCACGCTCCCCAAATGAATCTTGTGGAAGTCCCATTTCAACTTAAATAGCTGTTAAAATCTTAGAAGGAGCTTTCCTTGATGGGTAAGCTGTGGCCTTCCAAATGAACTGCAACCCCAACCCCCCATGAGCCCTAGAGATCGTGATCAATGGTCAGGGATGATGGGAATTATAGTCTAAGTATCTGGAAGTCACCAGGCTTGAGAAAGCTGCTATAGAATATATCAGTTGTTACTTTTGGTTTTGTTTAATGTCAGTGTTAGAGATCTCAGAAGCCCGTTCTGGGACCCATCTGGATGTGGTTAAATTTTTGCCAAAATCTATTATCAAAATCCATGCAGAGATTTTACAAGAATTAAATACGGAAATAAAGCATAATTGAATACCGAATAAAAATATGAAATCTGGAGTGAATATTTGGCAAATACACAAGCACTCATATTATTGCAATGAACAATTTGGACTGCATCCCACAGTCCTAAATGAAAAGTCAAGGAGGCACTGTCAAAAATAACCAGTTTAAGCAAATTTCATTTAGGAGACAATCGTAAATTATAATCATACAAAAACTGGTTGTAGAAAGCTTTCCACTAGTTTACCAGTTCTTACTAGGTTATTTCACACCCATAATAAGCATGACAAATAGGTGTAACCCAGATTCATATATGTAACAGCACCACATGCCTCACCTTCCCCATTAAACACACTGTCATTATGTGGTAATTCATAACTGGGCCCATCAATTTCAAGAAAGCTTCTTGGTCAATTAAAAGAATAATTGGAACAACAGATAACAGCCTGCAGACTTCATGTCAGCTACTGTTAACAAACAGAATCCTGAGAATGCCACTTCTGCCTTTTAGCAGGGGTGAATTTGCCACACACCCTTTCTTGGGAGAAGACGTAAGTATTCCACAAATTGGTGTCTTCTGTGGGATCACATGGGCAGGAGTGCCCAATAGGAGGGAAGCCACCAGGTTGCTCTTTAAATCTGCTCTCCCCTCTCCACCTCCTCCTTCTCTTTTGCAGCACTCTCCCTTCAGCCATCTATACTTTGGGTTTGTTTCTGGGTTGTTGTTTTTTTGTTTTGCTAATCACTGTTTGCAGGGGCTGAGTAGAAATTTTCTGGGGGGAGTTCCTGATTGATCATTGACATGACCTCCCCCCCCCGCCTACTCCGCACTGTATGGTTATTCTTGATGCATGTACTTATTTGGTCTGTTTGGCATTCAGCGAGAGAAGGGAAGGGAATTTAAGAACTCAAGATGCCCCGATGCATTATGGGATTTAATGGCACCCTGAAAACACCTTCCACAGCCTTTGCTTAGGAGGTTGTTGGGGCTGCCCTTTAGATCTGATGTGTGCACCTTGGTGAATGCTGGGCAGTGGGGTCTGAGTGCATATGTTGGGATTTCATACCCAAGGCTTACTTAGCAGGGAGGTAGAATTTTCTCACAACCCTTTGCTGGAGAGCCATGGAATTTGGCTATTGACATACTTAGTGGGGTGGAGGGCTGCTTCCCTCATATATGTCACTTCAAACCCACCTGCCCTACTTACATCCTTTGGTTATTGTTTTGGCGGGTGTTCTGTTGTTATATGTGAATACATGGGACCTTTCCACCATGACTCCATCTCTCGAGTCTTTTTCCATGGTGTGTTGGCAGTAAGGAAATGGAGAAGGTATTGTTGACAGAGCTCAGTTCCTTTAAAAATGCTAACATCCCCTGGCATCTTGCCCAGTTAGTCTTTCACCACTATAGTTATGTAATAAGCTCAAGATTGCATATCTTTTTTTTTTCGCAGCAGCTAACAACGTATGAATTTCAAGTCATAATTTCCCAATGCACAGCAATGCTAGAGAGCGCAGAAAAAGAACAGTGTTCAGTGGTACAGAAAATATCTTAAACATCTGTTTCTCAGCATCTTAGGTCTCCTGCAGTGTTACTAGTGAAGTAAACACAGACACATTTTTGAACTCAGAAGTGTTCAGAAGTTGTCACATGGGGAACGTGCTTGCACTTTTTCCAAAGGCACACAACCCTTGCCTTCCTACTCTTGTATTCACACATTAAAATATCAGTTAATGGTTTATTCATGTCCAGATCCTTCCTGCCTGTATTAAGCTATGCTATGGACATAATCAGATACATTTCATATTCTGCATAGAATGGCTGTCTGCACTCATTTCAGCAATACTAGAGAAAAAGGCCTCTGAAGACTTGGGAGAATTAACCACCCTTTTAGTTTCTCTCAGTCTATATGCAACTATTGAACCTTTCTGATGATGGAAAGGACCAGTCTTTCTTTCTTTCTTTTTCTCAGTGCTTACATGAAAGTTTCGTATCGTTCAAGGTTACACTCATCTCTCTGTGTCTCTTGCTGGCAAATAGTGAAGGGCACTGATCAGGAGAGAATAAGGGAAGATATATCTTACAGAAGATTTTCAGTTACAGCATCTAAAGAGAGATCAATATTTTCTATTTGCTTTATTGCTAAACTTGTTTTTCTTCATCATCTACAGGGTACTTGCTTGTGCTTACTACTGTAGCATCAAATGGCTCTGACTTAATAAATTGCATCAAAGCAAGTCAGAAGATGATACTGTTTTGAAGGCACTGTGTCATCCAGTAGTGCATTGTTCTTTAATTGGAAAAACACTAGGGGAAAGTAACTACCTGAAACAATTCACTGGAATGTAATGTTTGCCTGCTTTTGTTTAAAAGAATGGAAATGATTCAGTTTACCCTTCATGACAAAGAGGGGCTTTTTAACAGATATAAATTCTAGCACAGGAGAGTTCTAGCTCAGCCTATTATATGATTAATAGAACTAGAAACAGTTGCAAAGATTGGAATGAATGCAATTACCAGCTATTCACTATATTAGTGGAGCAGTAAATGCAGAATAAACTTTATGCTCCCTGACTGCATAATTTTCCAAGGTGTAGTGATATAGTACAGAAGACCTATGGTCTATTTCTTTGTTCTATTCCCACAGTGTTTTGCAGTCTTTATTTCAGCCACATTATTGATTAGTCACTGGGGACAATTATTCCCCTTTTAAATATTAGGGACTGAGGTTAAGAAAGAACAACTTGCCAATGCTAGTCATCATTATTGCTGGTTTATTTACATACTGCATTTTTCACAATAATTAATATAATTGCAATAGCGCAAAACATAGCATAAGAACAACAACCAACGCAACAGCTAACAATTCATGTAAAATATATAAAAAAATGGAACGTAGCAATAGGTTACTTAACAATATCCGGCACATGCACATCCCAAAGCAGGCCCAAAATTTAATAGCTGTAGAAGTGAGCAAGGCCCCAACCCTCTTCATACTTACCGGTATACCTGAAGAAGGCAATGCACTTTGATTATTCAGTTGGATTGTAAATGTTTTATTTTACCTCTTACAGTCTTCTTTCCATTAGGCTAGAGTTGAAAGTAAATAGACATTATGGTACTGTAATATTCGCCAATCTGGTGCCAATGGCTGTGCTGGCTGGGGCTGCTGGAAGTTGTAGTCCAAAACATCTGGAGGGCACCAGGTTGGTGAAAACTGCTGTATGGATATGAATTTGCATTCAGTTGAGGCAACCACAAAGCATGGAACATGAACCATGAGCTTTATACAAGGAGTAACAAGTTAACAAGCTGATAATTGTATGCTGTGAAGAGTCCCGTCTTGTTTAATTCACATCTTCTGAACTTGTCTAATAAAACAATTTTTTGAAAAAAAGATTAGCTTAATAGCATTTTTGACCTGGCAGATTTCAAGTTGTCAATCTTGTAGTTTGAAAAGATCTTTTACATTTTTTGTCCCAGTTAAACTCCACAATTGGTTGAAGACCTTCTCTTCAAGTGTCCAGATTTTCAGGGGAACAGTCCCACAATTACAAAAGTCATCCTAGCTTCTGCTTTGAACACCCTATTCCCCCTGCCAGTGCTGTTGCTGAGGAGGATGTGCCAGCTCTTATCCCAAGTGGTGGTAGTGATAAGGGAGCATCCCGTTGCCTCTACATGGCCGCCAGCGCTGGTCTCCTCCCTTGGGTAGCTTGTAGAGCAGGGGCCAGCAAACTTTTTCAGCAGGGGGCCGGTCCACTGTCCCTCAGACCTTGTGGGGGGCTGGACTATATTTTGAAAAGAAATATGAACGAATTCCTATGCCCCACAAATAACCCAGAGATGCATTTTAAATAAAAGCACACACTCTACTCATGCAAAACCACACTGATTCCCGGACCGTCCTCGCGCCGCATTTAGAAGGCGATTGGGCCACATCCGGCCCCTGGGCCTTAGTTTGGGGACCCCTGTTGTAGAGGTTGCTGGAAAGTGGACAAGGAGGGCAGGCTATAGCTGCCTGCGTGATGCGCCAGCTCTGAAGGGCAGGCAGAGGGTAGGGCTGCCCTGGGCAGGAAGAAAGGGGGACCAGAGAAGAACGTGAGAAGTCATGCTTTTTATTAAAAAATGCTTTGTGCATCCACATGTGATCATGCCACTTTCTAAAGTTTATCTCTGTGTGTTTTTCTTTTTGTAAATCTACCAAAGAATAAAATAAAATAAAATCAGTATTAAGGGGTTTTCTCAAGTCAGTGGAGGATGTTGTGCTGTGTCCCGTTGGTGTACTGGCGGTAGCACTCACCCCTTTTCTGATAGTAAATATTTAGGGGTGGTGCAAAAATGGGAGCCCCAATAGGGTCAGTTTGTGGGGGGGCATGAGAAATGTCCCTATTTTCATCTGTGGAATATTGGAGGGTATGCAAAGAGGAGCTAACAGTGAAATCCTATTCTTGTCTGCTCAGCAGTAAGTCCCACATCATAATATGGAAAATGGTTTGCGAAAATGTGTATAAATCACACTAAACTGCTGACCAATTTTCATGATGACTTAAAAATAAAAATAAAAATTGAAGCCTGCTACAGAGATGTGAACTGAATTAAAGATAGAAATAATCTTTCTCACTCACTGAAATAAATTTGTCCGCTCCTACACTCATATTAGTTCCTTTGAAGTCAATGGGCTTACTTAAGTCCATCTATTTCAGGGGTCAGCAAGGTTTACCTTGCCTGGGCTGGTTCACTCCAGCGGAGATCCCTCCGTGGGCCAGATCGTGCATGCCCCCGTGATTTCTGGCACCTGCGCAGACGTGATTTCTGGCACCGCAAAAGTGAGTCCCCGTGCCACACTGTGCCGGTTTAGCGCAGTGCATGGGGACTCGCCGAGTGGGCAGCTCAGTTCAGGGGCGGCTCGTAGGCTGGTTAAACGACTCCCATGGGCTGCTTGTGGCCCATGGCCTTAGGTTGCTGACCCATGATCTATTTCATTGGGTCTCCCCTGATAAAATTTAAGTTGAGAGATCACCCATGACAGCCATCTCACTCCAAACTTTTATAAAAGGAAGCTCTATAAATATGTTGGGAACACAACACAAAAGAAGCACCACGACTACTATGCCTTGAACCTCCCAGGAAAAGGTTTCCTTCATGCTATACACATTCCTAATACTATTGCTATCAAATTCTATTTGATTTCATATCATATCACCACACCATTTAGTTCAAATTACTTTCATTGCTAAAATGTATCTCTTAATGTGAATTTTTATGGGGATTAATTTATCCCTATGGAATGTGATCAGCTAAGGAAATTTTTGATGTACTTTATTAACAGATTTTTACCTGAGCTGAGCCAGCCAAGGATCCTGGTGTTTGTGTTATTAAGGGTGGGCATTCAGCAAAGAGGTTGAAAATGTGAGCTAGAGAAATATGGTGGCCTTTATTGCATCACACCTAAATACTGAAGGAGGACATCATTGCATTGCAGGCTGCCTGTTTGATCTAGTTCCACCTTGCTTCAACAATGCCTCTGGGGCAATTCAGTAGAGCTTGTTTGGCGGAATCAGAGAAGTGTTCACAAATTTCAGGTATGGCTGTTCTGCCAGCGTTGATTCAAGGCTGCACTTTCTGCTTTGTGCTATGAGTCCTCTTTGACTCGTCACCAGGGAGTGATCCATGTCACAGCTGGCAATGTGGTAGCTCTGTGTAACATGAGCACAGTTCAGTGCTGATCGCCTGGTGACAGTCAAGTCCAGCTGGTGCAAGTGGCCTGATCTTGGAAGTCTCCAGGACACACTCTGTTTTGCCTTGGTAGAGAAGAACATGTTTGTAATGCGTAGGCAGTGATACAAGCACAGCTCAAGCATCCTTTGTCCATTCTTGTTCATTCCACCAATGCAGTTGTCCCGTGTGTGATGATCATCCTCAACTCTGGCATTGAAATCTCCCAGCAGGAATAGATGTTTGCAGGCTGGGACCCTCCTGACAGCCTAGTCTAGTTCCTTGTAGAACTGATCCTTGGTCTGCATGTCAGAACACATAGTGGGAGTGTAGATGCTCAAGATTTAACCAGAACAGAGGTGGTTGGGAGGCAGAGGGAAAGCAAGTGTTCAGAGCCCTCGGTCAGTGGTTCTGTTGCAGACAGAAGGGAATTCCTCACCGTGAAGCCAACACCGTGAATACATGGTTCTCCTGAGTGCCCTCGTTGCCAAGAAAATGTGTCGTTCTTTTCTCAGAGGATGCCATTCAAAACGAGTCTGGTCTCCTATAGAGCAGCAACATCAGTGTTGGGTGTTTTCAACTCATAGTCAATAATAGCTGTCTTCTGTAAGTTGTTGACCTGCAGCAGGTCAGTGGACAAGACAGGACACATGGTCCTGGTGTTCCAGCTTGCTAGGTGCAAGAGGGTTTGTTTCTTTTCTTTATTGGCTGGTACAGTAGTTTGGTCTGCTTGCTGAGCGATACACAAAACATACAGGCAGGAAAACCATATTGGCTCCACCAGTGTGTTTGTACCACTCTGACTTCACTCGCCCTCCACATCTCAATAAGCAGCAGTGGCGTGACTGAGTGGAGGTCAGGTGAGTGGTGATGGTGCCCCACCACAGTCCACTACTGGATATATTCAGGCACTGTAATTTTTATAATTGCCATTTTCACTATTGACTATTGAATACAGTTTCATAAGATTTTATGTTAGTTGCCCTGGGAAGGGAGGAAGGATGGGGCAGACATCCAGCCATAAATAAATAGTAATTTTTGAGATATTAGTTATGATTATAGAGACTGACAGTTGTATACTGGGTTCTTGTTATTTCTACCCCTGTAACATTCTAGAACAAACTGAAGCTTAGGCAATCATAATATTTAAAGAGAAGTCACAATGGGTCTCTGTCCTACAGGCTTCCTCCTGGCTTTACAATTTGCCTGTCAGACATACATTCTGTCAAGCAGAACACTGGGTGAACCATCTGTTTTGTATTTCCCACCAGGTGTCTAGTGTGGGTTGCCTGCCTATTTTGTATTTTTAAGCGCAACGTACATATTTAGCCATCACACCTTTTAAAACAAAGCTTTACTGAAAATAGAAGCTTCTTCCTCCTGATTCTGTCCTAGTTAGGTCAAGACAAGTGAGGGTTGGGGTGTCAGGTAAGGAGGGTATACTTTGGGATGGAGGGTGGACATGGTTATATTAAAGCAGTTAAGAAGATGGGGAGTGTGGCCCTGCTTGTTACTCTTGCTCCATCTCTCACTAGCTTTTGCCCTCTGAGGCCCAGGGCAAGTGTACCCAGCTGCCCCCCGCTCTGCATAGACTCCCCTGAGAAGTAGGGTAGGTGCTGATGGTGCTTCAGTTTTGTCATATGCTGAAAACTTACAGAGGCCTTTGCTGGCTACGAATGCCAGCCATTTGCCATACTTTTGTAGGTTAACTTTTCCACTGGCTGTTAATATTGCTGGATTTTATTTTTGTTCTTTTATTTTTAATGAATTTTATTATAAACCACCTAGAGATGCTTTCACAATATGTAGCGTGTGAAAGAGGCAGATATTGTCAGGATGCTGTCAGCGGCTCCTGGCTGGTTGCCCAGGAAAGTATAAAGACAAGGGAAAGTTTCTTACCGTCCTTTTTTCTTTCAATATTACAGAGAGAGGCTATAGAACCCAGCCTCTTGGATAATGGCATTGTCCGAGTGAATCTCCCACTTCCTCATTTGTCACTTCTATGGGTGCTGCTACGTGCCCTTTGTCTTTGAGTTCTTAGCCCTCCTACTTTTAAGGCTCACCAGGTTCTGGGAGGGGGGGTCTGGAATGCTTTCTAAAGACACCGCACTAGTCAGCTGCCAGTTTTGCCTCCTCCTCTCCCATTATTTCCCAACTTTCCCCCTCAACTGCCTCTGAGCTGTGACCTCCCTCAAACCCCTATTGTAAATCTATACTGTCTTCCTCTTCCTCCTCCCTGGAGGGGTCAGGATGGGGAGGCAGTCTCCACCATTCCTCCTCTGCCCAGTCCCTGACAGATATGGTGTGTGTGTAGATATATAGATAACATCTACTGAATATAAATGAGGAAGTTTTGAAATGCATGGGATATGCACTGTGGGGGAATAGGGAAGTAGGAATTGTTTGGAGATCTATATCTATCTATCTATCTATCTATCTATCTATCTATCTATCATCTATTTATCTATCATCTCTCTCTCACACTCTCTCTCTCTCTCTCTCTCTCACACACACACACACACCCCCACACACACACACACAAAATCTCAATACCCACCCAAAAGATGACTATTCTTGTTTGGGTGAAGAGGAGGTGGATTAGTGACATTACAGGCGCTAGCCAATCAATGCTGTCCATAGCCTTGGCATTGAGTATAGTGAGGATGTTTCCAAGCCAGCCCACTGTTCTATTAATATTATGCATGTCTTCATCATTCGTCAAGAAATAGCAGATGGTTGTCAAGGCTGTATCGTTTGGTTTCCATTCCTCTGGAAATAGACAGCAGCTACTTATTTGCCATGGTATAAAAAATAATGGGAAACAAAGACTCTCAAAAAACTTTGGCAGTTAAATGGTTCACTATAGCAATGGATCATCTAAACTGACACCAATAAAGGCAGAAATAAAGACTGCCATATATTGTGCCTTTACTACATTCATATAACAGTCCTCTTTAAATGATTTTATTTGCCAGTATGCATGTATATATCTATATCTGCTGGTTGGTTTAAAGCATTATATATTATTTAAAAAGGAAAGAAAATGGAATGCTTGTTCTTTCAATTTATGCACAATTATTTATAAAGTGATTGATAATGCAAGTTTTGCTTTTAGGAACTTTTCTTTTAGGAAGTGAATCTTTAGAAAAATGTCCTTTGACTGTGAATAACAACTTTCAACATCTGTATGAGAAACTGAAGGAAGATAAAATAGAGCAGAGTGTAATTTTAAATAGTAAGGTGTTTAAAAACTCACAGCCAGGGACAGAAAGAAAATTAAACAGAAGGCAAGCAAATAAGACAATGTTCTCCATAGGACATAAGACTTATAAAGAAGGGGCAATATGAAGGGAACAAGTGAAATTTCGGACCTGCAGTGGAGAAGGAGCTCTCCTAAGTTCTCACCATCCATTCTTGTTGATTGTTATGTCTTCATGCCAATTGCCCTTCAGATGGGTGGGTAGTCCTCATACCAGATAAATTAATGCCAGGTGTGGCCAGTAGGGACGGATGCCGTTGCACACAAGACCTCCTGGGAGTGACATCAATGCTGCTTACTGGGAGTGAGAGGGGTGAGGTGACAGGGAGCCAATCTGGTACTTCTGCTACTGCACCCACACAGTACCAACCTCCTCACCACCTTGCCCCTTCCAGGAAGAGGCAATGATGCCACAGCTGGGGTGCCAGGTACCTGCAGGCACCCTTCCCCACCGGCCACTCCTGTTAATGGCTAACCTCATGTCATATTATGCTAAGGTTGGTGGCACCAAATCTGTTCACTAATGTGTAATATGGATGGGATGCGGGCAAACCAGTAGGAAAACAGCAGCCTGTGCACTCTGGAAGCACATTGATCGCTTCTGGTCAGAAAACATCTATCTTTCTCCAGTATCACATTCTGGGAATCTGTTAGTGAAAGAGGGAGGGAGGGAGGGAGGTTGGAGCACACTGTGGGAGAGAAAACTACATCTCTTTTGATGCATGTCTGCATGTGGCCAGGAGCCCTGTTAAGTGAAGGAATCTTAAAATATGATCAGGTCAAATGCCTGAATAGAGCTTCTGTCAGCAAGTATCCCACTTTGCTATTTGGCTGTTGAGATGTTTAGAGAGCTCTAAACTGGTTTACTCCTTGCATACCACAGTGTGTGTGTGTGTGTGTGTGTGTGTGTGTGTGTGTCTTCCTTGTGTGTTCATTGGCATTTTGAACTCTTTTTTATGGCATGATTGTATATCTCCTAGAAATTTATATGAAAGATGATTGCTAAATGAAAGTTGTGCTACTTTACCTGAGAAGAACTTGTGCTGAAAAAGAATGTTTGGCTTCTTCAAAACTCATTGCATTATGAAATAGAGCTACTTCCAGTGTAATATATACAAAAACTCAAACTCATCAGTTGCTAAAACATCTGCTTTGGGCAAGGTTTTATCGGTAGGCCAAAACCTATGTTTAATTACTTCTTTGTACTGTAGTAAATGGTGCCGAGGCAATGTACATTTTCAGCTGTGAATCAACAGTGACACATTTGTTGCCTCCTTATAAGCTTTCACAGACTTCTAATTACAGATCAATTCATCATATTTATCACCATCATCAGTCTCTGTCTTTCTGCCGCAATGCTTATATGACTTTTTCAGACAATGGAGTCCATCCAGAAAAATCACCAAAGGAATACCATTTACTTTGCATCTAAAAACATGGACCACTTGGGCACAATCCAGACACTTTACAGATGCAATTAAACATGCACTTAAGCCCTATCGATTTCGGGGAGATGGAGGTCTGTTATATTTGTTGATGCAACCTTTATTAATGATAAAAGGAGACAACAAAAGAACTGGACTCCAACTGGACAACTCAGAAAATGGCCTCCATTCTTGGTGTTTCTCCTAACTACAACCCCTTGTGAAACAAGGTACTACTAGTATCTTGTCACAGTTGCCAGGTGGATCACAACCTCAACCAGTGTATTTAGAACTTGCCATATGGCAGAGGTGTGGCACTTGTGGCCCTCCAGATGTTGTTTCCCATCAGCCTCAGCTAGCATATCCAATGGTCATGGATGATGGAAGTTGCAGTAGTCCTGCAAGGCCACCAGTTCACCATCCCTGTGCCATATGGACTGCTTGAATGCTCCATCAGTCTCCATGTTGATGCAACCTTTATTGCATGGTCTCCTGGAATGTGGAGTAGGGTAGGAACACAAAAGACAGCCCATAAATATTTCACACCAGTTCTTGGATGGATGCATCACACATATGTAAAAGAGTCCAGAGCCTTGGATTTTCCTGCAACTTCCTTGCAGCTAACTACCAAACATGCGCCGCAAGTTTAATTTCAGATGCTACACAAGATGGCACAAGATGGAGGAATCAGACATCTTTGTGGCTCTTTCTCCAAAATACCAAAGCCTAATCTATCTGAACCATGGCTACTTTGAACCAGTATGTTGGAACCAGATATTGTATTATTGGAACTGGATTAATATTAATGCTAAAGATAAAAATCTGTTTTTTTAACATTCTGATAGAGCCATAAAGCAGAATAGTAGTTTTCATCATTGTTGTTATCAGAAGCAATTTGCTTTTAAGCCCACTAAGACTGTATTATTACAAGAAGGCTTTGATAGTATTATTTGTCAAAGATGTACATTTACAATGTAATTTCCATACATGCTATCCTCCGGTAGAATATGTTTGCTTGTGGCTCTTACCCTTAGTTCAGCTACTGAGTGAATTACCTTTTTTATTTGATGAACTTTTCTCTTGCTATCTTTCGCTTACCTACGAACAAATAGCACAGATAAGGAACAAGCCATTTACATTCCCCAAATAATCTCTGGCCTCAATAACAGTCTCTCATTTGCTACTTTCTGCAGCTTGATTTTCGTCCTGATTGGTTTGCTAGAACTGAGATTTGATTATAGAGAAACTCCAGACTCCCATCACTATGCAAAATGTCTTAGTGTATCTCTCTGCAGAACCGATGAACTGATCATGTTGTGATTTGACTCAACAAAAAAAGGCAAATTGACACTGAAATCTTTCTTACAGGGTTGTTAGACTCCCTTCACCTGAGGAGGGAACATCAGATTGTAAAGTGAGGCAAGGTACATGCACAGATAACTTGAATAGCTGGCTCTTCTGACAGACAGGAAAGCTATGAAGGTTATGTATAACTGCTTTCAAAAATTCCACAAATGTTATCTGTATGTTATTGACAATTAGTTTCATGTACACTGCTTCTGAAAATCAAAATGGCAAAACGCAGGAGGTGGAGGGAAACTTTGGGGGACGGCCATAGTTCAAGCACATGCTGGGATGCAGAGAGTCGTAGGTACGAACCCCAGTACCTCCAGGTATCAAGGGAATCACAAACATTCACACATTTTCTTGCACGAACGTAAGACAGACGTATGTACCAGGGGTGTGCAACTGCTCTGTGAAGGGGCTGAATAATGAGATGAATTGGGGTGATCTGGGGGATATCCCCCCTCCCTAATCCAAACTGTGAGACATCCACAAAGCACAAATTAGGCCTTTAGTGTTGTGGCACCTTCCCTTTGCAACTCCCTATCAGTGGAATTCCTTGATTTGGGCCCTGTGCAGAGCTTTCCACCACAAGAAAGAGTGCAAATTGTCTTTAAACTTGTTACAAAAATGTTGCAAGTACAAATCAACATGTTGCACTTAAACAACTAGCAATGCAATCCAGTTTTCTTTAAGTTCTTACTGATTAGTATAGCCACAAAACTAACCTCTCTCTGGTCCCAGAGAGAGATTCAGATAAGCAAGTTACTTATTCAATACAGTGGTACCTTGAGTTACAAATGTCTCAGGTTAATAACGCTTCAGATTACAAACTCTGCTAACCTGGAAGAGTTACCTCGAGTTGAGAACTTTGCTCCAGGATGAGAATGGAAATCGTGTGCCGGCGGCGCGGCAGCAGCAAGAGGCCCCTTTAATGAAAGCATGCCTCTAGTTAAGAACAGTTGCAGTTTAAGAACGGACCTCCAGAATGAATTAAGTTCATAACTAGAGGTACCACTGTATACTGGCAGAGAGATCCAGACATAACATTGAAACAAGGATTCCAACTTCTTCAAACATTAACTGCACAAGCACCTTTTGTATGTGCTACAGTTCTCTGCACATGCAAACCTCCACATAACATTTTATGCACATTAAACCTATATCCTTTACACTCCCTCCCCTTGAGTATTTGACAGGCGCTGGCTTTGTGGTCTTTTTGGTGCCTGCCATAGACCTTTCTCTTTCAACAAGTCTTTTAATCTAAGGTCTTTCTGAGTCTGTATTGGCATTGCTTTAAAGACTTTGAAAATAGTTTGATCTCTTGTCTCTTGCACCCTGGGCTCATTTGGGAGGAAGGGTGCAAGCAACTTTAAGAAATGAACAAAGGTAAAGGTAAAGGGACCCCTGACTGTTAGGTCCAGTCGCAGACAACTCTGGGGTTGTGGCTCTCATCTTGCTTTACTGGCTGAGGGAGCCGGCGTTCAGCTTCCAGGTCATGTGGCCAGCATGACTAAGCTGCTTCTGGTGAACAAGAGCAGCGCACGTAAAACCATTTACCTTCCCACCGGAGCAGTACCTATTTATCTACTTGCACTTCATGCTTTCGAACTGCTAGGTTGGCAGGAGCAGGGACCGAGCAACGGGAGCTCACCCCGTCGCGGGGATTCGAACCACCAACCTTCTGATCGGCAAGCCCAAGGCTCTGTGGTTTAACCCACAGCACCACCCGCGTCCCTAAGAAATGAATAAACAACCACAAAATCTTGGATTGACATTTGCCAGGGTGTGGAGCAGGATGAGCCACTGAATTTCTTCCACTGTGGCTATATGGAAGCAATGCAAAAGCACTGCACGTAAGTACTGCATTGGGTTGAAACTGGAAAGGTTAGAAACATAAAATGAGTCTTAAAGGAACTTAGGTTAGAAATAACAAGAAGCCCACTTGGGAAATGGAGAGAGGTAATGGCTTCAAACTGAAGTTCAGCCAATTGGGTATTAGAAGTAAACGTAAGAATGTTTTAAAAACTGTACTAATGGTTGTGCCATGAACCATGGAAGTTGTGGAATGGCCTTTTTGGGGATGTTTTGAAGAGAGGGCATACTATAGTGAATGCTACAGTAGCAGGAAATCTTGCTAGTAATAGGAGAGGCGCTCTGATTCCCGGCCTGTGGTTTAAGTAACAGAGGAAATGTCAGATATTGTTAGCAATCATGTCTCTGGCTCAGATTGTGTGCTTCTAAGAGAAAAAGAAGCCCCAGGTTTCCTAGCTATGTTTGACACCTTGGAAAAGCACTAAGTAAATACTATTATTTATTTAAAGATTGCTTTCAAGGACAGCTTGCTTAAAAATATTTTGTCCCTTGTTTGAAACTTTTTCTATAAACTCAAAATAGAGCTGATCACTCAGTATTTTTTTGTTTTTTAAAAAAGCTGTTTCTTATTTCAGGAAAGGTTATGGAATTTGCATGCATATAAATATTTGCATTTTAAAATATAAATAAATGATGAAGCCTAAAAAAAGAATCAAATCACAACCAGTAATGACATATATTCATATGCATGCATAACCTTGATTGCAGCTGTAATTGCTTGGTTGCTCATGCTACATTTGACTGTGTTTATATAGTTGCATATAAAAAGGTTGCATATGCCCAAATGACAATTGTAAATGCTTTTCTTCCATGTGCTTCCTAAAGATGAATGGAGAACTCAGAGGAAGAATGTGCAGAGGGACTGTGATAGCCATCTCCAAATATCTAAAGGGCTGTTATATGAAAGATAGAGCAAGCTTGTGTTGATCCAAAGTGAAATGTTCTGGAAGGCCTGCAAATGCCATCTTAGTAGTCAATGTGACTTCAGAAATAATTTGTAGTTGTTGCAAGAATGAACTCATATGTGTTTATGTTTCCTTGCTTTGATATATGCAGCTTGGCTTGCTTTGATGCTGTGCTTCTCTGTGGACCTTGGGATGCTGGGCTCCAGGCCTAGAGATGGGAGAAGCTTTGGATAGCTGTCACACCAGCCAGGTGTGATGAGAGGTACTGGAGAAATGGACATATGCTGCTTTGTGCATAGGGCTGTATGTATGTTTACTTGAAGACCTCTTACTGTTGCAGAGTCTGCCCAGTGTCTATAAAAGTGGTGAGGCTCTGCGTGCTGCATTGTAAGTTTAGACCTTTCTTTAATAAAGAACTAGAACTGGCCATTCTGGCAGATTTGACATCCTTCTTTGGTATCCCTGCCTCAAACCGCTCCCACAAGCCCACCTTTGGGCCAGCAGATCAAGACATTGTCCAATTGTCTTTTAAAACCATCTAAATTGGTAGCCACCACTGCCTCCTGTGGGAGCGAATTTTTTAGCAGTTGCTTTTATTGTTGCTATTGCCACTATGCAGAATGGCATTTTTAATGGTTTTATAGCTGTTTTAGCTGTTAGTCATCATGACCAACTTAAGTACATTGAGCTCAATGGATGTACATTGAATATGACTTAGTTAAATACAACATTTAAGTTTTTTGTTGCATTTTCATTAGATTTTGTTAAGATACCTTGATTACCAACTATGAGAGAAAGAAAGTATGCAATTATTTTAAAATAAACAAATGCAAGCAAAACAATGGCTGACCCATAGAAATGCAATGGGGCACAATGGTGATGGGTTAGAGAAATATTCTTACCATAGTGTTAGGAATATGAATATTTCATTTTCTCTTAATCTTTTTTGTGTGCCACCTACAAAGAATTTCTACTTGTTGCTATGGTGTTTGATGTGCAACATCTTTCTTTCTTTCAGTAATCTGTCAGGAGAATCTTGAAGAAACATACCCAGAGATAAAGTTGAAATACATCCCTACTAGGGGTGTCCTGTATCTCTGTGTCTTCAAAAAGTCTGATCTGTTTCTCAGTATCTATGTGTTCTCTCCACTAGGATCCATGCCCTGGGTTCTGATCCTCTCTCTATAAAATGAAGCTCCAGGTCCCTACATTCACAATAAGATTGGCAAAACGAAAAATGGAGAGGAGTCAGAACTTACAGATGCATTCTTCTCTAACTGTGAGTCTCAAAACTTTCAGAGAACACTGTCCATTCATATGGGACAAGTTTTAGAAAGAGAATTCAGTGCTATGTTTGGCAAGCAGAAAGAATCAAAACTTTGGAAGAGTTGCATTAATGAGTTAAAAAAACCTACGGGAATCTGACCACTGAGCAGAACCAAGCATATGAACTCTTCAATAAAATATATGAGATTCAGAGGAGCAAGAGGTTCATGTCCATGATGAGTCTTTGGAAGTTGTCACTCTATGATCCTGATAGTTGGTAGGGAAAGGCATTTGAGGTGCCTGAGCATCTTATTTGGTGTTGAAAAGGGATAGCCAACAAGGTCCCCCCAGATGCTGTTGGACTTCAACTTCCACACAAATGTCTGGTTGCTGGGGACAATGAGTTGTAGTCCAACAACACAGGGGAGAGAACCCCTGATGTAGACCCTCTATTATATGAAGAACATAGGAGGTTGCCTTATACCAAGTCAGATTGCTGGATCACCACTCTCAGTGTTTTCAATACTGATCTGCAGCAGGTCTTCAGGGTACCAGGGAGGGATCTGTCCCAACTTTAAATGGAGACAATGAGGACTTGACCCTAGGACTTTTGAATGCAAGTCATGCAATCTATCACTGAACTATGGCCTTTTTACATTTCAGCTACCGGTAGCCCTGGGTTGACTTCTTCTTCTTCTTCTTCTTCTTCTTCTTCTTCTTCTTCTTCTTCTTCTTTTTACAATGGAATCCTGTCTCTGTTCAGAAACCACTTGAGAATGTACAGAACCAAATGCAGGACAATACTGTTATGTGCAACCTGGGAGTAGAAATCACTCCAAAAATGGAAAGGGAGCTCCATCTCAAAACTGTGACAAGTAGAAAATGTGAAAATGACATTTCACAGTAACAAGCGGAATCTGCAAATCAAGTATTCTTCACTTAAAATCCATGCAATTAGTACTTGACAGGAGACAATGGCAACAGTGTCTTTCCACTTACTGAAGGGACTTGGATCTTTTGTGAATGGAAAGTGGATTTTGTGGATTCCCCATTCAGTCTATTGCCCTTCCTCCTTTACTGTTCAGGAGGGTCCATCTGCCCTTTAGACCACACATTGGGTGGTGGAGATGGTGTAAGGGACTAGTGGGGAAGGAGAAAGCCAAGACTTGAGAGCATCCCATTCTACTAAACATGGAACTATAGTATAGATCTAAGAGACTGTATACTTCTTTCTCATTATAGCCAATGGGCCTTAACAACGACCTCCTGTCTGAGAACAGTGGCTATGGAAAAGCCCTGTTTTGTTGTTTTCCATATTGCAACATGGAATTATTGTTCTTTGTTATCTACTGCAGGTGAGTTTTACTCCATTTTGCTGGTTTCTTCTTTTTGCTTTTTCAGTGTCCTGCTCAGGTCCCTTAACTCTACACTCAAGTGTATTTCTGATATGCTGATAAGGTCCTCTTCAATCACATCTGGCAAGTAGCCTGCAGTGCTGGTAATACCCAACAGGGTGCAGCATAAGGCAACTAAAAAGATTCCCAAGTACAGACAGAATATCATACATTTGTATTGGCAAGAAGCAGTAGACTTCAGGATGACCTCAGTGAAGTTTTCCTAATCATTGAAGAGAGTTATAAAGTGGGTGGATTTCTTCTGAAATGCCTGTATCTTCTCTGCTGTTGTTGCTGTGGTCGTACCTTCCTTTGTAAACTGAAGCTAGGCTGTGCTCATACAGACTCTGTGGGATGAAGAGCTTAACTTCTCTGATTTCATTCTGAGACAAGAACATGCACGCCCTTGTCTTTCCCCTTATTCATGGGGCTGTATTAGAGCAATGCAACAGTGAAACATCTGTTACTGATTTGGATGCAAGCAAATGTTTGGGTCTGAAAGAACCAGGGACTAGGGCTGGCCGAAGACATTTTGGCACCTGAGGCAGAACCCAAAATGGCACCTCCTTCCATACCAGGGAAGAAGGGGTAAGGGAAGATATACATCAGAAATAAGGGAGGGGAAAGACCTATTGACATTGGGATCTGCTGCCCCAGTGAATCTTGCTACCTGATGCAGTCACATCACCTTGCCTCATGGGTGGGCCAGCCCTGAATGAGTACCTACATTGGGATCTGCTGCCCATGTGGATCCTGCCACCTGAGGCAGTTGCCTAGCTTTGCGTCATGGGTGGGCTGGTCCTGCCAGGAACTAACTGCTCAATCTGGCAAATATGAACAGCGCATTTCATACCCCTAGACCTGGACAATGTTGCCCGAGTGGATTAGGATGTCTTGCAATCATGTGCCTAGTTACATTGAACTCAGAATCACAACTGATCAACAAATATGCATATCATTTGGCTGCAGACAGTTTTCCCGGGTCATGTGGCCAGCATGACTAAGCCGCTTCTGGCAAAACCAGAGCAGCACACAGAAACGTCATTTACCTTCCTGCCGGAGCAGTACCTTTTCCCAAAATAAATTCACACAAGACTCAGATATTTGGTTTGGTTTTTGGCAGAATTTAGGCCACAACTTTATTGATTACAATCAAGTGGGTGGTTGCATTGGTTTTGGTTTGACTATCTCCCTGCACCCATGCAGGCAGTGCTGTCCCAGAGCCACGTTCATAGGATAGCCAATGATGAACACCAGGGACAGCTGATGGAAGGAGCACCAAACAGCCGACCTGATGTCCCCTGGACTTGGGCACAGGCCGAAGCCCTTTTGGGGATCGCCAAACCAGTGAGTCCCTGGATTCCTTTACCAGAATACCCTTCATTGCATAGGCGTGGCCACGTCACGTCACGTGCCACGGCCATCTCCTGAACCAGAGCCTATCCACCACCAAGAGTGCTAGCGCTTGCCGCCAACCACTCACTCTTGTAACCAATCCCTTAACCCCGCTGACATGGAGGTCAGCCATAAATCATTCCCAAATACAGACAGGTGAACACCATCAGGCCTGTAAATGGATGCGTTTTGATAGGTAATACCTGGGTGGCATATGAGTGCTCTCCCCATGGACAAAACCTTCCTGGCCACCACGCTCTGGACGCATTTCCTGGCCCTCTCGGTGGCAGCTGGGCCACGACCCCCTCTCCATGCGTGCCTCTGCAAGAGTTGCAACCAAAATATTTTGAGTCAAGGAATGGTTGCCCCCAACTCTTCTAAGTCCTCCTGCATGCGGGTCCACAGGCTCAGGCAGGGAACCTCTGGCAGGTCTTTTTTCGCCCAGCTGGAGCCCCAATGCAGCAGGAATGTTTGCGATAGACAACCTGCTCCGAATCATCGGGAGAAGCTCTCCCCAACGCATCCCTCGACTGGAAATCCAGGACAGGTGCACATGCCCGGGAAGCCCAAGCCGGTGTCCAATTCCAGACTCCGCTGCCCTCCTGCTGGCCCAGTGGACAATGCTGTGTCCGACTATTCAAATGTGCAAGGGAGGTGGACCTACGAATGAACAAAACACAATTACTAACTGCACCTCAGGGCCGTTTCCGAACGTACCCTTTGTAAGCATCGGACTTCCAATGACCCAAGTCCTTGATCCTGTCTACCGACAGGCCCAAAAGCACAGCGGTGGTAGCTGCCCCAATACAGAAGGAATGAGGTGTGAATTCAAAGGCCTGCAACAGCTGGGGAAGCATCAGCACAACCTCCCCAGACCTGACAATTGTGGGGGCACCTCAGCAGTGATTTATTTCTTATTTAGTTTTTACCCAACACACCCTTCATGTGTAACAATACCAACTCAGGCGTGTGATACTCCATTATCTGTCTTTGAACCCTAAAAAAACCTACAGTTTCTCTGATTCTTGTGAGGAAGACATGGCTGTTTAAAGTGGCATGATAAATGCGTGGTGTGGATGTGACCAGAATAAAGAAAACTCACCTAAAAGCAAGTGTTAAGAGAAATCAAGAATATTGTTTTTGGAAGCCCAGTTGGGTTTTAATCCTGTTTACTTAGAAGTAAGTCCCATCAGGTGCGCTGGTATGAAACTCATTGCTTAGCAACTCAGAAGGGAGCCCTATGGGATTCAATGGAACTTGGTCCCAGGTAAGTGTGTCCTAGGACTGCAGCGCAATAAATAAGACAAATCATGTATTGCCTAGAAGGCATTAGGTCAATCTCCCTCAAAAGAAAATGTATAGATCATTTTAGACCAGGGGAAGGAGTGGAGGTGGATGGGTGATGGGGTAAGAATCACTAAGCAGTTGCTTTTCTCTTTCATTAGCAGACTTAAACCTACTAAAGCAGTAGAAAGGTTTCTAGAGTGACAGATCTTCAAAACAGCCACCTACCCAGACAAAGATCAAAACAGCTGCCTACTTTGCTTCCAGGCATCTCCCTTGATTTGTCGCCCTCCTAATTATACACAGGTGCATGAGAGGGTAGTCATTTCCAGTGATTTATCATCCCTTTCCCAATTCCTTCTGAATAATTGGAAAACAGCAGATCATCACAGGGACAAAAGTAAGAAAAGACGAACAAAGAAGAAAAGCACTCGTTGAGGTAATTTACCCTTTTCACTTTGGGACTGAACTACTACAGTTTGTCGAAAAGACAAACCGAAAAGGGAAATCTTCCGCGGTAAATGGAACTGCCATAAACATGGACACAGGTAGTGGTAGCGAAGAAGAATGGAGACAGAAGGTCATAGCATCTGCTAGGAACTTGCATGTCCTGCAGTGCACCTGAACAGCATATGCATGGCTCTTTGGCCATGAGCCGTGGTGCACAGTGGCAAATACTCAGTTTTCAAATGAGAGCATTAACAAGAAGCCAGATTTTAGAGCAATCAAATCTGCAGTTTATTACCAAAATGGAATAATTAAAGAGGTAACGTTCAGTTTAGATAGGTGTTTATTTGAAAGAGGAGAAGACATGAAGGGGAACTTAGGACTGAAAAACCGAGTGCCAAATAAGGAGGACGGAGGGCCAATAGGAGCTGAGGGGACTCAAGGAACATTCACACATTTAAAGCACTGTTTATTTAATTTCATGACATTTATACACTGCTTGATTGGGGCGGGGACAAAGTGGTTGTAGAAAAAACCTGCCAGGGCCACAATTCCCAGAGTTCCACGTGAAGAGGGAACTCTGGGAATTGTGGCTCTGGGAGGGGGAAAGGGGCCTCATGAGCTCTCAGCACCCTCACAACAAACTACAGGTCTTATAATTTTTTGGTGGAATCTGTGTCTGGTGGTATCATAGTGCTTTAAATGTATGGAGTGACTCTGGCCTAAAGGTGTCCACATGTTAGCTTCAAATGCAGCTATATTTCCCCCCCAAATAGAATCCAAACTGGTTTGGGGAAAATGCATCAAAATGTAGTACTTCATTTTTTAAAATGGCAAGATATATGCTGATGGTTGTTAATGTCACTCATCTTCCCAAACCAGAAGTGGGAGTGCACTAGATGCAGAGTAAATGGGAATGTGTACCCAGGGAGAGACAGATTGGTTAGAAAGAGGTGGAGAACAAAATGTAAACAACACTCCACCGGCGTCAACATTGGTAACTTCTTTGAATAGGTAGACAAGCAGGAAAATAAGCAAAATGAAGAAGGGAAAGAAATCAGATCGAAGATATTATCTATTCCAAACTGAAGGGTATAGAGGAGGCCATCTTTAGCAGCCCTACCATTAGCTTTGCTGAGGAAGTCACCTCCGGTGGCACTTTGGGGAGAGCTGGGAGGGGTGACAGGTTTCGTACATTCCTTTTCCCTGACGCAACTTTCCCACTCCTTCAGCTGTGGATGCACTACCATGAGGGCCTCACCACTGCCTTCCTAGACAGGGTTCCGAGCCCACTGAGTTCCCTAGGCTGTGTCAGGAGCTTCTTGTCCAAATTTACTTTATTTATAAATGTTAGAGCCTGACTAGCACATATATCTGATGCCACCTTGAAGCCTGATGCATATCATGGAGGAGAAGAAATGTACATATATAACGAATATGTAGCTCTAGCATGGTGACGGATATGCCAACATAGACAAACTAAATTTGGACTTTTGCAATGATAGACAATGAAATGATAAGAATCCATTTAAAATCCGTATTTTATTTTATTTTTTACTCTGATGGGAGCAACTCTGAGCCTCCAGGTTATACTAATATTGCTGCGCAGGCTTGTTTCTGCTGTAGAGATGTTTATGGATTTTTGAACTTCTCTGGAAAATCCCTTTTACAAATAATGCTCATTTTACTTGCTCACCTCCATTGCACTTAGAAAATAGATTTCTAGTGCTACAGGCACCAATCGATCACTTAATTCATTACTCATAGATGAAAACAGTATTTTAAACACATTTTATTTACAGAGCAATCCAATCAGGGGAGGTAGAATATATGGCGGAGGAAATCCTGAGCCCTGCTGGTCTAATGGTGGCCAAGGGGAAAGTTGGGAAGAAGATGGAAAGAAAAGGTGTACTTACTCCCCTGTCCCTCCATCATGGATATGTGTCAGGGGAACGGAAGGGCTTTGGATGCAGCCAGGAGTGTCGCTGGGGGGGGGGGGGTTGGTTTGCCCCAGGTTCCAGGGGAGGGGGGTGACTCTCAGCATGCCCACCCCACAACTCATAAGTTGCTCAGTGCAGCAGCTGGCTTACACAGCACACACTTTGCTTTTTCCTTCCTGCTGGGAAGAGCCACAGAAGCACAGCTCTGCCCAGTCAGGGCTCCACCCAGTAGCCTGGCGCATGTCACCAGGGCACTGCCCTCTCAGGGGGTACAAAGGTGCCATCTTCAAGGGGTGACATTTGGCACCTCCACCTAGAGCCTCAAGCACAAGCCAGAGCAAATGCAGTGGCTTTGGGCTTAGGACTCACCACAGCATTGCAAAAGCATCAGCTGTGCTTGCTTTACTCAGTCCACCTGGACCTGGGGTACCACCCGCCCGCACCCCTTCAAGTCACAGTGAGCGTTTTGCGTTCCCCCACAATGCTTTGCGGCACCTCATTTGTATGCAAATTAGGTTCCGCAAAGCATTGTGGGGAAACACAAAACGCTCACTGTGACTTGAAGGGGAGTGGGCGGATGTGGGGGGTGACAAAAAAAAATCTGCACTGGGTACCACTTGGGCTTGCTACGCCTCTGGATGCAGCTGATCCAAAGAGTGGTAGTCAATTAACTTTTGCTCAGAGTAGACCCACTGAATGTAATGACCATGGCTTGGTTAGGGCCGTTAATTTCAATGGGGTTACTCTCAGTAAGACTTAGTTAAATACCACTCAAAGTTTCCCCTGAAATGCTCATTTCTTCCCTCTCTGCTGTCAGCTCTCTGACTCTGAAGGGGGGAACAGGAGTGTTCCTTCTATGATGGCTTCCAAGGATGGACCTTCCCCCTTCACCCATTGAAAGGTGGAGCCATATAATCTCCCAAAGGGCATAGGACTTCATCTCTGCTCCTCTAGGTTCAACCCATGAATCTAAGAGATTCCCTCCCCATGATGTCATTCAACAGTGCTATTTCATAAAGCAAACTACGCCAAGGACATTAGCTTCATTCAGTTGGATTAAAGCCTTTCTATGGAGATGACTTGAAGAGGACTTCGAAGATGGAAACTTTGGCCTCTCTTGCCAAACAAGCTTTGGTTGTGTACATGAAAATAAACAGGGTTTTGTTTAACCCCCCCTTTTGTAAACCACTTTTAGGGTTTGTTTGTTTGTTTACAATTAAGAAGAATGTAAATTTTAATGAATAAATAAAAACTATCACCATCAGATATTGCCAAACCGTCACTTCATTTGAGTTGCTATTAATGTTATTAGCTGATTAACTATCATGCTTGTGAGTCAATCAATTCAAATAACAATTGAATAACAGGACAGAAAATATATATCACGTTCAGCCACAGATATATGTCAAAATAAATGCTACTTTTTTAAAAAAAAATCACAAGGAAACAAACAAACAAACAAACAAACAAACAAACTGGGTTTCTTCTAGACTGCTTAGATTTTGATTATTATTATTTTTACTTTTTCTGCCTTTTGGCTGAGCAGCATGATTTAGGCAAATCTCCCCCCATCTATTGTGAACTCATTTAGCATTCTTGGCAAGAGACAAATGCTTTGTTATGCACAGACAGTCACATTCCAAGGAATAAAATTAACATGAAAGTCCAGGTGATTTCATGAATATTCATAATGTACAGTTTAATCAGCTTCTGTTCATTACCAGCATTTACAGGGGAGGCAGGTTCCCAGAATGTAAATAAAGGTTTAAAAGAGATGGTATTGACATTTTTTTTTGGTGGGCTGGAGTCCTGTGCTTCCTACTAACCTTGAATATTCTGCTGTCTTCTTGCACATGTAGATTACCATTACTTAGTTAGTTAAGAAGCTGCCGCTTCATTATTGATATAATGAGTTCCTGCAGTACTCTGCTGTAACTCACAGGGACATGATGTGCTTTCTTCTCTTTAATTATTGCTGCTCCTAGCAGAGCTCAATATGGCAACTTTTTGCAATGCACTTTAATGTTGGTTGCTATTAGGAAAATGTACGTCTTGACATTAATTCCTCCACACGGCTTAAAATTGAGTCATCATTAAAAAATGAAAAGCCCCCATTTAAAAGCAAGGCTCTTCTGCAGCAAACTCATATTTTGCTTTTTACAAGCAATAAACCACATTCACAACATGGTATTTGGACTCCCTGATTTTCAGAGCCTAATGTTACACTAGTCCCAAGAAGAATATTATTTGAAGATTTTGACACAGTTAATACTCATGCAGCATGAGCCTAAGCATATCTTGCTCAGATGTGAATTCCATGGAACCTTTTTCTAAGGCTGTGTTCACACAGCAGTTCGTTCTGTTTCCCTAACTGTTAGTTTCTGCATTATGTTTGAGCTTTCACGCAACATTAAAAACCACTTCTGGAAAACCAACGGAACATAGTGCATGTCTAGTGATCATTTCCATGTTATTTGATTCCAGGAAAACAAATCTGCTTCCACCCCCTTAGCCTGGAAAATTGCAGGAGGAAAGTGACAAAATTTGGGGCTGTATACTGGCATAGAATTCTTTCCTGCTGCTTTTCATGGGGGAACAGAAACACACATGCATGGAAAGAGTGGGGGAGTAGCAAAATTGTCCAATGACATTCATTACTGTGTCACACCACGCCTACCGATCTGAATGAAATTTAGCACGACATGTTGGTTTATTGGTCAAAAGCCCACAGTTCCATAACACAGCAGACACAACAGTGTGAAAGGAACATTAGAAAATGTTTCAGGAGTGCTAGCGTGATAGTCAGAAAAATTAACACAATAGTGTTAGTGCACCCCAAGTGTGCATGGAATTGGACTGTGCCTTAGTGTTCCAACTTTGCGCTATAAACCTGAGAGCCCTTTGCCACTGAATTCATTGGGACTTGCTTCTCAGAAAACATGTGTAGGACCCAGGCTGTAAGGCTGTAAACCCCATTACTTACAAGGAAGGCATGTTGGAATGGTCGCTCTTGCTTCCAAGGATTGCAGTCATGAGTCAACATTGCTGTAAGACTAAGCAAGTATAGCTATTCCTGGAAGCCTCATTCTGTGCCCAATAAGTGTGGGACGCCTTTGCCCAGTGGCGCTTGGGCCCATAGATTGCAGCCAAATATTGGGCAAGGTTTTGCCCAGTATCTTGTTTGCGAGATTGGCTCATGGGGAAAAGGGGAAGATTTCATTGGCACTGGTGGTAGTTTTTCCTTCTAAATCAAATGGTAACGTAGGGAGGGGATTTTCTTGGCTGGGGAATGAAGGATTGAAATTTCCCTCTTGGTCAGCTGAAATCTACCCATTCATTCATGCTTGGCAGTGAAGAAAAACGTCACCTGATGTGTGCCATATATAGTTAAAGTGACATGTAGGTCACATCTGTACCATCTATTTTACACCACTTTAACATTCATGGCTTCCCTCCAAGAATCCTGGGAACTGTAGTTTACCCCCTCGCAGAGCTACAGATCCCAGCACCTTAACACACCCGTTCCCAAGATTATTTGGGAGAAACCATGGCTGTTTAAATGGTACATGTGCTTTATTTAATTTTTATTTATTAAATTTATATACTACCCTTCATCAGAAAATTACAGGGTGATTTACAGTATATGGATGCTGTGGCTATGACCCTAGCTGGACTCTCAGAGCAAGTGAAGGGAAGCTGGCTGGGGATGGGTTAAACATTCCCTTCCTTCCATTCCCTTCTCTGACGGAAATTGTACCCACCCCTCCTGAACACATTGCAACAGAGAAGAGGTTATTGGAGCTTTGTTCATGTGACTGCAGTGTCTGTCACATGTACCTTGCCCCTTGGGAAAAGACAACATGAGTTTCTCTACATTAGATGCTTGTAAGGGTTTCTCTCTCTCCCCCCCCCCCAACTTCACTTTTTTTTCTGTCAGCAGATCCAATTCGTGCCAAACTGCTGTTACATTATCTTGGTACAGGGTTAATTAGAAATCATCAGTCTAGATACAGTATAAGAGTGTTATTTGCACATAAGGAGCAACTGATGAAATTGTTCTTAATGTCAGCGCATAGGATGGCGGGTGCATGAATGTTGCTCAACTGATTTGGACCCAGGGAAAAAGTTTAAGTTAGGCATAAAATGACACTTCCAGATCAAGCATCATCAATGAATGGTATAATCAGATGTATTAACCAATTCATTATGGAGAAAATTGCAGGTTTAAACCAGGGACTAGCGAAATTAATTTGACAGATGAACTGAAGCCCTGGAAGATTTACATTATGAATTAAATTTAAAGTGTGTCCTCATATTTCATTACAATTGGAGAAAAATGGATCGCTTTAATCTCAGAACATAAACGGAATTGGAGGCTTCACTTCAGCGATGTCTATTCAGATATATAGGTTTGTGAATGCCTAGCTTGAGGTTAAGAAAAAATATATCTGTACATTTCTTATATTTAGTAAATATAGGAAAGAACTATAGGCAACATTTTTCTATTTGGATATTAAAAAAGACTTGCTCTGGCAACTTTTAATTCCTACATGTATATATTATCGCATGCTATATTCAATAAATGTATAATCTGTGTACAGAAATAATCATTATTATTTATATTACATATTGGTTTATACCCTACCTTTCCCGCTGAGCTGTACAAATCAACAAACATACACTCCTTCACACGAAGACTTGTACATGTGTAAAAACAGCTTGTATTTCTGTTTGGTGCAATGTATGAAAATGCCTAGTTCTGCTATACTTATTTGTGCCATCCAGACCTAACATTAAACTCTGCTCCAGTTTGTTTGCTAGCATTTACAAGCGCTAAAATTAATATTTTAGAAAAGAAAGAACTTTACTGTTGTGGCTTGCAATGCTAGCTTTGCAATTCTTGTAGACAGCATCTCAGTGTTTTTTTCTATCTGATCCAACTCTTTCCCCCTCTACCTCAATCGGAGCATTTAATCCTTTAAAATATGTTGTAATCTGCAGTTGCTAGTGCTGAAACCTGTTCTCCAGTGTCTCAAAAGATTTCTTCCCCTGTGAAAGAGGCTTCTGTTCTTCTGCTTCATCCTCAGGACACCTTAGCACTGCACAAGGGACTCTACCACATTGCCTGCTACTTGAGTGCAATGTGTCACTTTGTATTTTGTTCTCGAAATGTTTATTTTTATGTAACTAGTTTTAAGACTGTTCCGAAGTAAAGCTTTGAAACTCATCCTTGGGGTGGAAAGCTCATTTATTTCTACACATGGTCCTGATCAGCGATTGCGCTGGACAACTCTAACATCCACAGCAATACACATGTTACTACCATTGGCATCCTGGGCTGGATCTAGACACATCAAAGAAGCGTTTCAGCTTAAAATATTGTAAATTTAAAAAGGGAAAACAGGTAGAGAAAAATGGGACTCCACCTTGCCATCTGGTGGCACCATGTTATATGGCATATACAACACATATACGATTCAGGTTACGTACTCTGCTAACCCAAAATAACGCTTCAGGTTAAGAACTTTGCTTCAGGATAAGAACAGAAATTGTGCTCTGGCGGCGTAGCGGCAGCGGGAGGCCCCATTAGCTAAAGTGGTGCTTCAGGTCAAGAACAGTTTCAGGTTAAGAACGGACCTCCAGAATGAATTAAGTTCTTAACCCAAGGCACCACTGTAAATTACTTTTTCTTCACCAGTCTAGCTGAGTCCCTGGTGCTATGTCACATAGCCAGTAGGATCAGTCTTGATGAAGATGTCAGATCTGGACCAGAACCTCCTTCCAGCACTAGCCCAATATAATGAATTCCAGTCTTATGATGCGAGGTCCTTTAGTAAATTCAGATCCACCTCTGAATTTTAGGCCTATCCTTTCAGATAATAAATGCTTGCACTAACAGCTTCAGAATGCATTTGCTTTTTTAAAAAAAAAACCCAGAACAACAGTGCTTGTTCCTCAAGCAGTACTTTTATTTGTGCATTTTTTTAACACAATGATCTCAGCTATGATGGGTTGGAGATGCATTATCTTTCTCACTTTGCAGATGAGAAAATTGAATAAGAGGTTATCTGCGCTCCCTAATAGCAGAAATAATCTCAACGAGTCCAGCCTTCCAGCATTTCCTGTTCCTTTGCCTCCCATCCAGAAACAGTCCCCTTTCCCTACCTAAATAGTCCTTAATGTGCTTTGCGGAACAGAGCTGTCTCCCCCTTTGCCGGAGTAATAAGGCAACCTCATCTGAAGTCTGAGCGGAGATCGTCTTGGAAGAAATACACTAACTGAGCCTGATAGAGAAGATGAAGATGAGTGTATAGAAAAGTAATAAGTATTTTCTAGGTAATGCTCTAGCAAGAAAGAAGAATTACACGGAATGGTGGGGGGAAAGCCAGGAAAGATTCACTATCTCTGTTATTACTAGTGTGTCTTTTTAGAGGCCATCAGTGGTTTGGTGCGTTGGTAAAATGGTCCATAATGTGTTTTACAGAGATGATAACCTAGCCTGTCAGAAGCAGGAAGTGAAAGATTAACTTCCTCATACATTATTGGAGCCTAGCTTTAAAGCTCCTGATTTTCATACCACACTGGTTCCATTCTTTTTCAGATATCCCCAGGATACAAGGCAGTTCTTTAGCATTTGTTGCCACTGTAGCTGCCACTGGAATAGCACAGTCTCTGCCATAGTAACAGGTACTATTGACTTGTGGTGACACAAAGGTTAATCTTTGCTTGAAAATGGTTAATTATTTGAAAGTAGCGGCGCTTTTATCTGCCTTTGCTTGGGAATTCCAAGAAACCAAACAAATAAATGCAGTTTTGAAAGCAATGGTTAAATCTGGCACAATTTCAAAAGGTTCCGTCCACCACCTTGAATCAAAATGGTGCCCATTTGTATCCAGACATCACACAGGATTCAATTATGGCATGTGAAGAGGTGTCCAAATGCATATTGAACAGACAAATAACTTGGCTGTGTTATAGTATGTGCCCTAAACCTTCCTTGCAAACACAGTTTAAGACAAGACTTCAGCTCCAAGACACACCAATAATTTGATGTTCATCATTTAATTTCAACATTGTTTCCAATCTCTGCCAAGCACGGTCTTGGCACTTAACCATGGTTTGTGTCCCTTTGGAATGGGGCATAGCAGAGACTGTAGTGTCTTTAAGAAATATGGTTTTATTTACACATATTTACACCCGAGTTGAGGTGGAGGGAGTGCAGACCATTACACCCCAAGAGTGTCTCTTGTTGCTTCCCTCATGGCTTCAACAAGTTACAGGTAGGTAGTCGTGTTGGTCTGCTGTAGTCGAAACAAAATCATTTTTTCCCTTCCGGTAGCACCTTAGAGACCAACTAAGTTAACTATTGGTACAAGTTTTCATGTGCATGCATACTGGACTGAAACAGAAGTCACCAGACCCTTATATATAGTGAGAGGGTGGGGTATTACTCAGAAGGGTGGTGGGAATGGGTGATTGGCTGATAGGTGAGGTAAACCTTTTGACGACTGTTAATGACTGCAATTGGTCTTACAGGAAAAAGCAAGGGGTGAGATGTCTTCAGCAAGCTTGGGTTCAGAACAGAAGCCAGCCATGCTCCCTGGGTTCTTAGTGCAGCCTCTCCCAGATGGCATGCATTGAATTATTCCCCCCTTCCTCCAACCCTGTTTTAAATGGACACCTCCCCCCCATGTGACATCATGTCCCCTATCACCCTGGCAGCTTCTCTGCTCCCAGCTTACATAATCAAACACTAAAATCCTAAACATGGCCTTTGTCTCAGCTCACCATCCCCTTGTGGGAGGAGGGGCTCACACTCCTCTGCTGCCAAGCACAGGGTAAATGTCTGTGTCAATCACCCATTACCTTCTTGTCCCGGCCAATAAGCTGACTCAGCCTGCATTTCTACATTGCTAAGCTGTCTTGCACCCAGGTGAATACTTAAAGCACCCAGCAATCGGCTGCATTTACTAACTCTAGAAATTAGGGGGTGGAGTGGGAAAATCTGGTACCCAGGACTTTAACGGGGATTTCCCCCCCCCCCCCCCAATTTTATAACAACTGCTGTTATATGCAGGTGCTGCTGTGATATTATCTTAAACCCAACTTGGTTTAAAGTAACTGCTAGGAGCATTTTAAGGTTGTTGTGAAAAAAGCTAACTGACCATAAACATGGTCAAACTTGGAACACCCCCCCCCCCCCGAAAAAATATGGAGAAAATTTATTTGGACATTAAAGGGGAATACATTGGAACATATTAAATAATTTAAGTATCCACTTTCAATGTGATTCTAAATGAAGTATATAATCTACATATGCACCTAAATTTGCAAATTGCAGTGCCCATGTGCAGTTGTTCATTTCTATTATACCCAAGGCAGTTGTATCATTCCCTACCAATGAGGGTACTAAATTAAAAATTAAGCCGCTGGCCCAGTTATTATATGGCATTACAGAAGAAGAAGAAGAAGAGGAGGAGGAGGAGGAGGAGTTTGGATTTGATATCCCGCTTTTCACTACCCGAAAGAGTCTCAAAGCATTCTCCTTTCCCTTCGTCCCCCACAACAAACACTCTGTGAGGTGAGTGGGGCTGAGAGACTTCAAAGAAGTGTGACTAGCCCAAAGTCACCCAGCAGCTGCATGTGGAGGAGCAGAGACATGAACCCGGTTCCCCAGATTACGAGTATACCACTCATAACCACTACACAACACCGGCTCAAACGGAGATGAGCCATTCTTCTATGTAAAATGCCCAGCTGAACTGGATAAATTGTGCAGTGCCTATGTTTTTCCTCTTTGTTATTCATGCTCTGCATTTTAACTTAAATGGTTTGTATGACTGTGCAGACACAGAGATATCAACACTCACTGGCAGCAGCTGTCCAGGGGTTCAGGTAAGGAAATTTTCCCAGCTGTACCAGAAGATGCCATGGATTGTATCTGATGCCATGAATTGAATATGAGCTGTTCTCTATGCAAGGCAGATGTTCTACCACTGAGCTATAGCCCTTCCTTAAATAGTAGTAAAAATTGACTATTAAGCAGTATATCAAAAGTTTTATTTTCCAGTCATAGTGCAGACAAAGCTACTTTCCCTCTTTCGGGATGCCTATGAGATGCATGAAAGATAGAGGTCTGTATTCAAAGAACATAACTGAGAGGTTAAAAGGAAGTCACCAATAAGTGTAGATTATCTCAGCACACCATAATAGATAATTTTGCAGGACCCACACTCATTTTTTGCCCCAGAGTTCTCTCAGAAGACACTGTGCCAGGTCAGTTGAGATAGCCATATTCTTTGCCGGGTCAGTTATTATGAATGAGAAAATAAAGCAGAGAAATTGTTAGTTGGGCAAATAAAGTGAGAGATAGAGTCAGCTGAATAATGAGATCATCTTGTCTTCTCAAGTAATTACTTCAAAGTCCTGAGAAATAAATAGTGCAGTAAAGTATTTTAACACTTTTTTGTTGGGAAGGATTGGAGTTGAATGTTCTGGGCTTCACTCCAGAAACTGAATTTACCTGTACTTGATGACCAATACTGATTGATGGGAAGTAACCTAAGGGAATAGAGGAATTAAAATGAGACAACCCAACACAAGTCTCATATATGCACCTTTTTAAAAGCTGTGTTTGTAGCATCATTAGTATACTAGCTGATGTAATTACTTGTTGTCAGGAGCCTGACTAGGCATTCAGACAATGATAAGTTGTGCTGTAATTGGTGGGATTTACCAAGTGCATGGATTCCTGCAAGACCAAGCCGTGGTACTTTTGGTTCTAACTGCCTAATTGATAGCATCAAGAACTTTTCAGATCTAAATCATGTCGACACAGGGGGAACTAAATAGGAGTGTAGGAAGCAAATTCTGAGAGGTGGGTACGAACAAAGGCAGCCAACATATTTTACTCAGAGCAGACCTATGACTAACTTAGGACCATTAATCCCTTCCCATTGGCCATGCTGGATGGGGTGGATGGGAGATGTAGCCCACCTTGGCTATCTCCATCTTAGAGGAAGGTGCAGATTCTCATTGAGGGTGGAGATGACTCCTGCCCTTATCCACCCTCCAGAAATGCAGATGCAAACCCATCCCAATCATGGGATCATCTAGGTGGCCAGCCCATAAGGATGGGGTTGCTTCCTTTGGTGTTCAGAAGTATAATTTTTAATCAACCAATTTCTAGAGAGGTGGGCATGTGAGGTCCGTTGTGGCAAAAGCAATGAATATTGTGACATTTTAAAGACTAACAAATTCTTTTGTGGCATTAGCATTTGATGTAGCTGGTTCTACTCCATATTAGCATATGCCATAATAAAACTTGTTCGTCTTAAGACTCATCAGACTCTTTGTAATCTTTAATGTGAAATTTAACTTCGGGATTCAATTTGACTACTTTCGGCTGAAATCTTCAACCTGAAAGCCAGCCCCATTATATGCAATGCAACCTACATCTGAGTCACTATGTATAGGATTGTGCAATTAGCCATTTTGGCATCTATTGACTGTTTTGATTTTGGGAGCCCTTAAGTATGAAATTTCAGGAGGTCAAGTATCGTTGAATCCCAGTGTCTGTCATCTATCACAGGCTGTCAAATAATTAAACATAGTCACACATCACCTTTCAGATATTGTCTAACAACAACAACAACAACAACAACAACAACAACTTATTTGTACCCCACGCATGTGCCTGGGTTGCCCCAGCCACTCTAGGTGGCTTCCAGCATATATAAAAACACAGTAAAACCTTAAACCTTAAAAAGCTTCCCTAAACAGGACTGCTTTCAGATGTTTCCTAAACGTTATATAATTACTCATCTCCTTAACATCTGATTGAAGGGCATTCCACAGGGTGGGCGCCACTACTGAGAAGGCCCTCTGCCTGGTTCTCTATAGCTTCATTTCTCGCAGTGTGTGAACTGCCAGAAGGCCATCGGAGCTGGACCTCAGTGTCTGGACTGAATGATGGGGTTGGAGACGCTCCTTTGGGTATACTGGGCCGAGGCCGTTTAGGGCTTTAAAGGTCAGCACCAACACTTTGAATTGTGCTCAGAAACATACTGGGAGCCAATGTAGGTCTTTCAGGACAGGTGTTATATGGTCTCGGCAGCTGCTCCCAGTCACCAGTCTAGCTGCTGCATTCTGGATTAATTGTAGTTTCCAAGTCACCTTCAAACGTAGCCCCACATAGAGAGCATTGCAGTAGTCCAAGCGGGATAATAGGATAATAAACACCCTTTTACATCAGCTATAAAATACTGTCGAAGGTCTAAATATCAGATATCAAATTCTGTCAAATATCATTAGGTAGTAGTCAGAATAGTTCTATTGAAATCAATGGACCTAACTTGCAATGAAGTCCTAGGCGTGTCTACTCAGATAGTTCAATTGAGCTTAATAGGGCTTACTCCTTGGTAAGTGGGTAGAGGAGTGCAGCCTTAGTCATGTTCCTTAATTTCAGTGGATGTACTCTGATTAAACTTAGTTGACTAGCACCCCAAACGTTGTAAAATACTAATATCAAACATTTAGCTAGCACTTGATTGTAAAAATAGAATTCTGAAGAAAGTTTTTGGGAGCAAACTAATTTCAGAGTCACATTAGTTAGATATCCTCTACTGGGGAAGAACCTTATCCTAACTGTCTGTTTTGAAACCATGGTGATCACACCATGGCACAGAGGCATTCTTTCCCCCACTCTTCCTTTTTGTCTCACCCTTACTCCGGACGCTTCAAGTACTTGGGTCACCTAACATGAAGTAGTTTCTAATGTGATTATTGTGATGAAGTATTTTTTTTTAGCAGGGGGGAGGTGAAATACAGCTTTTTGCTAAGGGCACAAGAAACCCTAGGTACGCCTCTATTAAGAGATGCACTGAACTTTGCAACTTTCACCACAGCTTTGCAGAAGTAAAAAATGATTAAACGTGACAATGATCTGCATTTGAACTACATTGTGTTACTCCCTCCTACCCCCCCAACAAAAAAAAAAAAAAACAATCTTCCAGAATTAAAGCAATATGCTGAGACACCAGAGAAACAGCAGCCAGGCTCATTAAATGCACTTTACCACTATAGCTTTGTTACTGGTTGCTGACTTTCTGAGGATGCTGGTTTCAACAGTTTTCTGAAAGACTCCAGCTACTGCTGTCTTATTAGTACCAGCTTCATGGTCTTCAGATCTTGTTACTGTCAGAAATACTCTGTCACTTTGTATTCGGTGACATGAAATTCCCTTTTAATTATGAATTTAGTCTACCTCTCACATTTTCCTCCAGTGACTCTTCCTTCACCTCTAGCGCAGGTGGAGAAAGATTTTGCTTGCACATCCGTGACTGACATTCTGTAACAGGTTGCCCAGGTTCTCTGCTGATATGTAATAAAGGAGCGGGGGTATGAATGGAAGGGAAAGGAGTTGCTCTGGTATTTTCTCTGTAATTCATGCCTAGAATATGAAGGCATTCAAAGTGTGGTACTGGTTGCCACTCCTAGGCACTTGAAGAAGAAAAAGGAGAAAGGCCTGGTCCACATTGCTCATGCACCCCAAATTACACCCATGCAAAGATTTCCCTGTACTGGTGCATTAGCTCAAACCTCATAGGGTTGTTGGGGGGGGGGGGGTAAAAAATGGAAGGGAGAAATCACCTGTTTGGTTCAGTTCTCCATTATCATGGTGGCCAACCAGATACCCATGGGAAGCCAGCAAGCAGAAGTTGAGCACAACAACATTCTCCCCACCTGTGATTTTCAGCAACTGCCATTCAGATCTATACAGGGTGGATTTCAAGGGCATGTTAATAGAGCTGTTCCATCAGCACAAGTTTTCCTGCTTAACAGCTGGAAACCGCCCCCCCCATGTGCTTATGACCCTCCAGAGTGGCTTTGAGGTAGTTTGTCAGGAGTTGAGTATGGGGGAAAGCCTCACTGAACTACAGGAATCCTTGTGCAGTCTTCTGCTAGTGCACCAGTTAGATTAATCCTGCTCAATGCCTCCAACAGTAAATACCTCCTCCTCTTAAGCTCCTTGGAGAAAAGGAGGATATAATTGTAATAAATGAGAGTGCTGTCACATTGGGCCCACTGGCTAAGAAATGGGGAATGCCTAACAGTGATATGTGTCCAAGTGCTATTATTGCCAAACGGTGATTCTTTCAATGTGCACTGTCCTTTTTGGCCCAAAGTGTTCGGAGCCAAGAGGCACAATGAAATACGCCTGTGTGGTGCCTGTCAAGATCAGAGATCATCTCAAAAAGCCTGCTATGAGGCAAACACCATTCTTGAGCATGCTGAAGCTAAATGCATTGCATTTCAATTAGTCTGTGACTTCAGCACGTTTTGGTGGCGGCTAATATTATTATTTTTGTTTACTCAGTTTATTTATTTAATTAGAAAACTATTTCTAGACTGCCATATTCTCTGGAAAGCAGTGAAGCAGTTTACAACCATCACCATCACCAATATAACAATAAATCATACAATAGATCTGTAAAATAGATCATCATATGTGGCTGGAAAAGTGAACAGCCTAAGCCCAGTATACCTGAAGGAGCATCTCCACCCCCACCATTCAGCCCGGACACGGAGGTCCAGCTCTGAGGGCCTTCTGGCAGTTCCCTCACTGCGAGAAGCGAAGCTACAGGGAACCAGGCAGAGGGCCTTCTCAGTAGTGGCGCCTGCCCTGTGGAATGCCCTCCCATCAGATGTCAAGGAAATGAACAACTATCTGACTTTTATAAGACATCTGAAGGCAGTTCTGTTTAGGGAAGTTTTTAATGTTTGATGTTTTATTGTGCTTTTAATATTCTGTTGGGAGCTGCACAGAGTGGTTGGGGAAACCCAGCCAGATGGGCAGGGCATAAATAATAAACTATTACTATATATTATAAGCAGTGGCTTGGCCCCTTGGCACTTGTAATAAATCTGGATTCAGTATCTTGATATGAGAGTTAACATGGTGGTCTTTTTAAGTATCAATTACCACAAACACTAGTTTTCTGCTGGAGCCCTCACATCATTCTCCAGAGAGTGTCTCCAATACTCCCACCCCAATGTTGCTTGCAAGGAAACATCTCTGAATTACTAAAATTGCTACAGCAATTTGGGGGGTGGTGTGGTGGAAAAGAACCCACAGTAATCTCTGAGAACTTCAAAGCAGCCTTTTTTCTGCTCCCAGCCACTTTCCTCAAGACCAGTATGAGTAACCCAGGCAGCAAGTGGTGGAGTGGGGCCCATTTACTCAGCCTCCAAATGCCTGAGAATAAGAAGTGAAAAGGTTCTGTTCCCTAGCAACAGTCTCACCTCCTGTTCAGTTGAACCAGAGGGAGGTCTGGCTGTCCTTGGCAGACATCATGTGAGATCT
Organism: Lacerta agilis; assembly: GCF_009819535.1. NCBI lineage: Eukaryota > Metazoa > Chordata > Lepidosauria > Squamata > Lacertidae > Lacerta > Lacerta agilis. The sequence goes on from NC_046316.1 coordinate 37,054,969, forward strand.
AGGCCGAACCCCCACAGTGCAGCCCTCTGCCATGTTGTTTTCTCTCTCCAAAGGTCCTATCCCACGCTGTAAGCATTGCAGATGGGTGAACCATTTCTGTTTCTCCCCATTCCCCCCCCCCAATCTTAACATTCAGATCTTTGTATTTCCTCTTCAGTTTACATTTTTTAAAAAGTCCTCATGAAAATTCATCAGTATTTTAGTATGAATTTCTCCAAATAAGCCATATTTTTGTATGCACTTTATCCTAATATACCCATTTTGCAAAGCATTTTATCATATACATATTTTGGTGAAGCATATTATAGTGCGTTTTTGCATGCTGTATTCACTTACATCTGCATTTTATGAAACTTTCCCATAATACATTCATTTTTAGTTGGATGGAGAACTGCAAAATTCAGAGAAGTGTGGCTTTCGATGGATGGCTGTGTTCCAGTTCACATGTTGTTTTTGAAAGTGCAAATTAGGTAGGTTTGCCTTTAAATGTGGACTGAGCCAGCAAGTTACTTGATAGTAGCTGAGCCTGAGATAGTGTGAAGGGCACAAGAGGTTTCCTTTAATAGCAGCCAGGAGAGAAAATGTTTAATAAGGGGAAGATGTGTGATGCCCTATCTCTGCTCTACACATGACATCCGAAACATCCCCTTGAGGATTTCATCCATGGTCACATCTAAGGGTTCATTTTAGGGCATGCATCAGACATTACTTTTCCAACAGTGACTCAGAATCCTGAGCAATGTTTTTATCTGTATAGTGCCATGTAATGAACTGACCCTGATTTTCAGGTGGCTGCAGTTACAGGAAGGCTGGCCTTACATTCAGGCCTTATAATCAAAATTCGATTTAAAGTCAGAGGTAAGTTTCAAAGCAACCTAAATGAACATGTATTATCAAGTGCATGGATTTGTGTTGAAGATTTATAAAATGGAGAACTGATGCAAGAATGATCTAAGTGAAGAGTTGAAACACAGACTTAAAGAAACGACAGAGGGCTTCTTCTGCTACCACAGCACTGCTGAAATCCCTATGAAATATAAACTGCAAACTTGGATTTGTCATGCAAACCGCATTCCCTCCCCCCCTTTTTTGCTAGTTAGAGGTTTTCAGCGACAGCATCACTTTAGAATTTAGATGTAGATGCCTTGCAATTCCTGCCTGACAATATTGTGAATCATGATCCATTGCTGTTATTATTTCAACAGGTTTAGCAGTAACTGTATAACAAAAACATCCTTTGCTACCTATCACACACACACACACACACACACACACACGCAAGTTGAGAAACGCAGTACATTGTTTTCAAATGCAAAATACATCAGCTGCATTGTTGGAATTCATACAGCACCTCCAAAGAAGGTGTTTTTCAGCTACAAGCGCTGCTTTTTAATTTTTAACCATTTCTTTTAATCCAGAAGGATACCATGTGGAATGGAGGGCAGAAAGAAAACAAGGATTCCTAAACCTTTGAGGCAGCATAATCCTTCTGGGCATCCTTTGACCCAGGACTGTGGAGCGAATTGAATTCATAATGATGTCTCCAGGGCAATGCTAGAATAATTCAGAGGGAAGCAAGAAGGGGCAGCAAAGATACCCTACTGGGGATGAGGGAGGAAGGATTTTGCTACGTGTTATGGAACAGAAGAAAGTATTCATAGAATAAGAAGAGATTTCATGGGCCACCTCAGCTAAGCAGTAGTAAAAACAGGATTCCCTGGTCTGAAACTGCACCTGACTGATGTTTCTCTAGTCTCTTACTAAAATAATAAATAAACCCATGTGGGAAAGAGTCCACCATTTACTTTAGGTTCCGTATTCCACCTTCTCTTATACTTGATTAAATATGCTCACCCAAGCTTAGATGCCCACATATGAGCATTGCCATCTATTCCTTGTGCCATCTATTGATGCAGCATAGTGAGACTTACATTGTAGCTCTGTAGATCAGGGATGAGAAACTGGCTCTCTGGATGTTGTTGGACTCCAACTCCCATCAGTCCCACTCTGCATGGTTAATGTTCAGGAATGATGGGAGTTGGAGTCCAACAACATCTGGATGGCCATAGGTTTCCCTATCCCTGGTGCAGAGGGATGAAGAGTTTAAGGGTTGTGAGTGAAATACATGCACCCTCAGGTTTCTAGAGACACGTGTAACAATGGTTTCAACCCTTATTATATTTATTTCAAGTAATTGCACTACCCATTAGGAAAATATGGTTCAAAACATGGAATAAGGTATTTAAAAATTGGATTTTTGGAAGCAAAAGAGTTAGAACCCCAGACATAGTAAATTACTCACCGCAAGAAGAGATGGGATGGGGAATACCAAACTTAGAATTTTATTACGAAACATTTCAACTAAAAAATTTAATAGACGTTGGATATAAGGATAGGACTAAATGGATTAGGCTGGAAAATGAAATAAATGAAGGAATAGGAAGAGAGGGGATATTTATTAGAGATATTAACTTGGCTTGTAAGAAGACAATAGGACCAAGAAAATCTGCACTAGGAATCTGGAAGAAATGGAATACGAAATGGATGCCAACTCTCTCAAGATGGATGCCGTTAAAATACTTGCTGGAGAGTCAGGGGGAACCGGGCTGGTGGAGGAGATTGGAGGATCGGGGATTTGTTATATTGGGGAATATGTATGATGATGAAGGGAGTTTAATTAAAAAAAAATGTTTTTTTGGAAAAAATAGGAAAACAATATTGGTTGAAAGTGGAAGGACTTTATGATTTGATAAAAACAGAAAGAGCGGAGGAGATGAGGAGGACGGAGATGAAAGTGGATATGGTGTTGAACAGAAGACAAACAACAGAGAAGGGGATAGCGGGGATGTTGTATGGATTCATGGTGAGGGATAAAGAAAGAATGATAAGAATAATCCAGAGTAAATGGGAGCAGGAGGGTGTTATTCATCAAAGTGTAGTCCAAGAATTAATGAAGAATATAAATAATATTAAAATAGAAAAGTTTAAAGAATTAAGTAGAAATTTTTTATTAAAATGGTATAGAACTCCGGCACAAATGGCGTATATAGTGAAAGGGTTTAGTCCCAAATGTTGGCATTGCGGTCAGGAAAAGGATTTTATTCCCACATGTGGTGGGAATGCAGTCTGGTTAAGGAATATTGGCAAAAGATTACAAAGGTAATTTCTGGATTATTTCAAATAAATATAGAAGTGAATAGGGATTTACTATTTTCGGGAATACTGGGAAATAACAAAGTAAAAAGTAATATGCAAGAGCTGTATAAGATTATGATTCTAGCCGGAATGGCAGTTATTGCACTGGGATGGAAAGAAAAGGCTAAATGGGAAATGGGAAAATGGAATGATTATGTTTTTGAATACGTACAATCTGAAATATTTGCACAGAGAGCGGCAGAGGATAGTTGGGAAAATAAATGCCAAAGAATTACAAATAAATGGGCAATTTATAGGAATTGGATAGAAAGGGGTGAAGCCAACCCAAACATACAAGCTCGAATGAACAGACTGTGTACATGGATAAAGATCTGAAGAACGAAGGTCTGTCCAGGTGGGAGGGGAGGGGGAGGGGGAAAAAGAAAAAGAAAAAGAAAAAGGTCTATTGGAGATGCTTGAGAGTGCTACCTTGTTTAGTGGCTGTTTTAAATGACGCATTCGAAATGTATTAATTGTATTCTGAACTTTGTGCATATCTTATTGTACGATGATTCTTTTTTCTGTAAATCAGCTGCAGATTTTTGTTAAGAGGTATTTATATCTTCTGAATAAATAGTTCATTTAAAAAACAAACAAAAAACAATGGTTTCAACCCCTTTACTCCACACTATTTCCCAGATCTGAAACTCCTTTCTCTGAGCTGTTGTCTGTAGCCGTTTCCCTTGCTGGGACATTCATTCATTCATTCATTTTCCAAACCTGAGATGAACAGAACAGAATCATGCTATGAATACCTGACATACTGTTCTGAACACAATGTATAGTAATAATTTTTGTGAGATCCGTGGTGCCTCGTTCTCCTTCAGGCAAACTTGAAGTTCATTGTACTCCTTGCTGTCTTGCTTATATTTCATTAATCTTATCAACAGCTCATGCTGCTTCTTTCATTTGAAACATGCATATCCTGTTCAGCAGCATATGCATGCACAGGATACCACCTGCATATTGACAATTTGGAGATAGACACTGGCACCTCAAATTTCCAGCCAACTAGCGATTGACAACCATTCGTTCATTCATTTTATTCGGTCATTTATTCATTCATTCATTCATTCATTCATTCATTCATGTGATACATTTGTATTCCACCCTTCCTCCAAAGAACTTAGAGCAGCATACACTAGGACTGGCTTGAAATGGCATTGATAATTTTGAAGCCATTTCACTCATCTTGAAACAGGTTGCTTTGATTCATCCATTTTACAGTGAAATGGCAAGTTGCCCCCTTCTCTTTGTCTGCCTTTCTCAGTTTTACTGCAGATCTCCCTGTTGCTCCTCCTGTTCCTTAGAAGTTCCACTGCACCGTAGCACCATCATCCATTCTCCTTTCTGTTTTGCTTACCCTTAAGCCTTCACTATTCTTTTTCTTGAATTGTTCTGATCTAATCTTCTTTGCTCTCCTGAATAGCTTGGATGGACTATTCTTGGTCTTGACTAAACAGTACAAAATCACACACTTGACTCCTTGTACTGGCTAAAATGTGCTAGACTGATCCAGCTTTATCAGACAGACAGGAGACCATCTCTAGAATATAGTCAGGGTCACATTGGGAAGCAGAGTGTCCACAGAGGCCTTCCCTGGTGCTGAAATAGATTCGAAAGAAGTGTTCTTAAAGTCAATAGAAATAGGTTTCTTGGCTTCGATGTGTGTGTGTGTGTGTGTGTGTGTGTGTGTGTGTCTATGGTGCTCACAAGTTACCCTAGTTTGCAAATCTGCCCACAGCCTCACAAAGGTTGGCAAACCATGACTTGGCACCACATTTCCGAGAATTTTTCTCAGTCACAGGTGTTCCAGAAGAGCTTATTCTCTGAACAATGAGAGGTAGTATGCAGGCTTGTTCAGAGACATGCCCTGAGCATGTATGGTACATAGAGGACTGAAGCTGGCTTGTTAAAAATATAACATAATGGTGTCACACACCCTTATGGTAGAGCACACTGTGACTCAACTATAGCCAGTCACAAACAGTCCCCAAATCTGTCTGAAGATGCCAGGTATTGAACCAACAAAATTTTGCATGCAAAGCCTCTGCTCTACCTCTCATCCATGGCCCTTCCCTGACTGGTCACTTCCGACTGACTCTGATGTCATCTTTTGCGACCTCAGCAATTAACATGCAAAGAAGGAATCCAACCCAGCAATCATTCTTAGACACAATGTCTGCCATAATAATGTAATGTTGAAAACTTCCCAAAGGAGAAAAACAAGTCAATTTCACCCTCAGGGTGAGTTATTATAACATTGACATCTTGAGTGCTACGTTCTCCCTCACAAACAACTGAAGACTGAAGTCTATACATTGCTAATTTAATTATGTTCAATTCCTGGAAGTCATTGCTATTGATTACAATGATGTATAAACAATGCTTTGACATTTGGCATGGAACTCCCCTAGATTATGTTTTAGGGAAACAACCTCAATGATCTAACTGGAAAGTCTTTCTAAGGTTGTGTTCTTCCTAATATTTAACTGTAAGAGCCATTGAATATAGGCGCAATCATTTCCAAATAAACATGTACAGTTGTACCTTGGTTCTCGAATGGCTTGGTTGCCAAACAAATCGGCTTCCGAACACCGCAAACCCAGAAGTAAGTGTTCCGGTTTGCAAACGTTTTTTTCAGAAATTGAACGTCCGATGCGGCTTCCACTTGAGTGCAGGAAGCTCCCGCAGCAGCCAACTGGAAGCTGCGCCTTGGTTTTCAAATGGTTTTAGGAGCTGAATAGACTCCTTGAATGGATTAAGTTCGAGAACCAAGGTACCACTGTATGAGATTGGCAGTGGAGGTGAGCAGACTGGTGGTGCTCACCAGACCTCCAGCCAATCACATCACTGCCACTTACTGTGAGGTAGAAGGGGGAAGAGTGAGGAGGTTGGCATGGTGCAAATACACCAACAGAACCCACCTGGTTCTCCTACGGGTGTGTTTGCACCATAGTGACCTCACCATAGCTTCCCCCTCCTCGTTTACCTTCCAGTAAGCAGCTGCAACGTGGACGATGGGAGGTTAGGTGAGTGCCACCATCCTGGCCCACTGACAACTGTTGGGGATTGGGCTGCACTTGGGCTTCCTTAGTGCTAAGTATTCAGGTATTATAAAAGCCCATCAAACTTTGAAAGTTTTATCTTTATTGATTTAGCTCTGACAACTGGAAATAAAACTGTTAATGAGAGCTTGGTCACTTTATGCGCAGTCCAGTTGATTATAACTATTTTAACCTGATAACTGGAAGTCAGCAAATGTAGGATTAAGTTTAAGTCAATGGTATTACGTGTTGAAGAATGAAGAATGTTGATGTAACTCAGACAGGGTTGAAAAGGAAAGTTTTTGTGAGTGTAGAATTATCACTTGGTTTCCAGAAACTCAAAAGCAATTCACAGTATATCAAGAAGAAGAAAAACCCAATGGCACTGTGATAGTAAAATGTTTCAGTTGACAATGTCTTGGAAACTGTGATGTCTTTTACCACAGCAAGATCAACTGCTGACACTGAATTTCTTTTTTCCACTTCCCTATTTTTTCCCTATCTTTTTTTTCCAAAAGGCCTGCCATACTGTCACCCCCAAGAAGTTGTGAGTAATGTTTCCTCTATTGAACAACTTTCATCATTCATTCCGCAATGCTCCAGTTTGCTTTCATGATTTTTTTCCTGCAGCAATGTAGTGTGTTAGCTAATGCATTTATGCTGAATATAATAAATCAAAGAAGTGTGCTGCCTCTGCCTTCTGAATCTACCCCTCTAACAGCACGTTCTCGCAGAAAACTCTGCAAGGCCAAGGTATTGGAACTCAGGACAATGAACCTCTCACTTTAGCAAGAATCTTTTAAATCCACTGAGATTGGCTTGGATTCTAACTAAATAAACGAATACAGGTTGCCAGAGATTAATCTAGCACCGTGTAAGAGTATTGTGTCAATAAGGAAACTGATGGGCAGGAAAATGATGCACAGCTGTTGTGTCCTGAACTATATACCACAATAGTCCACCTCTATAGCAACAAGAATCGTTACCTGTCCACTTTGTCTCCCTTACCTACCCCTGGCAAGGTATTACAAAATGCTCACATTATAAAACAAGGTATGAAGCTAAATCCTTTAGACTATTACAATTAATAAAAATTATTAGTGGAAAGATCAAGATAATTATAACTCTTTATTTCCAAATTAGCAATTGATTTTGTTGATTTCTTACAAACCACCAAGATTATCATCAAGTCAATGTCCTCCAGTCTGTAGTTCTTCTATGTATATCAATAGTGGACCCAACAATGTGAGCATTCCTTGTCATTTCCTTGCTTGCTTTTCCTGCCAACATTGTCCAATACAACAGGGGGCCTGGTGATCAGTCTCAGGATGTTGGGACTATGCAAAAGGTATTTCTGTCTGATGTGGTTAAAGGATTCAGTCCCAGTCTCACATTCAAAGAAAAAAGTCTTCAGTACTGGCAGATGAGTACCACTGATCTATGTCCGAGTTTCTTGGCCTCCTTCCAGAATGCAAGCAGTTCAGAGCTTTGGTTCCCCTATTCATGGATTTATTCTGCTAAGGCTGTCTCCCTGTTTTTTATTGCCAAGTGGGAGCTGTGCTACCGATACAAATGTGACATATTATGTTTGCTTGATGCCATGCTATGACTCTTAAGCACAGAGTTAACTATTCTGTTTCCCAAAAGGTACGCTGTTTTGCTAGGGGGCTTTTCAGAATCTCTATGCATCCAGCAGGGGTTGTATTGTGTGTTAGACGATGAAACTTCACAGGAAGGAACGAGCCCCCCCTCTCTATATATCTATATATATATTCAAAGGTCTTCCCCTCCTGCCCTCCTCATAGTGTTTTACACATAATGGTTTATATTAGCAATGGCAGGTTTCATCTTGATTGCAGGCTGAGCCATTTGCCAAAGTGAAGAAAATATTTCATTCATTTACCAGCACGGCAGTCTAGTAGCCTATCAGTACCAAAGGCATTTCGTCAACATTCTTACTCATATTCTTACTGCAGATCTGAAAGCCTTGATTCAGAAGTCTCAATACTGCCAGTGGAATTTATTCTTTAATAAAGAGATGCAGAATTGCACCCACAGTTTCTTTTTGTAGGTGATGAGGCCCATGATCCTAAGTGCACTTACAAGGAAGCCATTCATATTGAATTCCTGCTCAGTGAGGAACAGTGCTATTTAGAAGTAAGACCCATTGAGTTCAGCATGGTTTACTTCATGGTATAATAACACTGTTGCCTGTGTTAAATGTGACACATTTAGAAAGTCAATGAAAGATCCGAAATCTTATTCTATCAGGTTTTGTCACTTATAAATTTGCTATTATTCCCACTATTTCACCACCACCAAAAACTACTGAGGTGATTGTGTCAGCTGCTGGGAAGGTGCCTCTGTACCATTTCCAGAATGAGTATGTGGAGGGAAATTGATGGCAAAAAGATCAAACATACGCAGTAAGATAATTGATCTTACATATACACTATATCAATGGATTAGGCCTTGAACACAGCAAATTTTTGACTCACTAGTGCTTCAGAGAAACCATTTCAGTTTATGCTATCATCAGAATAGATTAATCAGTAAATAACACATTATAAATGTAAAAACACCCACCAACATGTATATATAAAGAATTGCTTTACAGATTCCAGAATCTGGAAATCATTAAATAAAACCGGCATAGTAAAACATTCAGACTTTGTTAATTTATCTTAGGATAGGCCAACAAAAAATGATTGAATATCAGAACAGACCGTCATACTGCCACCATGCAAAATGAAATTATAGAGATGACTTCAGAAAAAAATAATGTCTACTTTAGAAAGAATATCACATTTTGTATAAGCTGGAGATGGTAGACAATAAATGTCTAGTCAAGTTACTCATCAATATGAATAGTGTCAACATGAAAAGAAGAGAAATGGAGAGAAAGTCCCAACATTTATTATGATGGTAAATTGGAGAATTGCTCCTACATTGCCCCAGCATTCTTCTGATATGTCTTAGGATGCTCTTATCTGTGTAGGACTTTCCCCAAACTTTGCAACTATAACACCTACTACCTGAGCCACTTATGCACAACAACCACATTTCACAACTGTATGAACAGGACAGATAAAGCAGTTGCATGCTTGTCCCACTTCTGGATCTGTGGACAAGGGACTCTGCGGAGATTTCTGATTCGTTTGATTTTCAGAGTGCCAATTGGGAGAAAACTGATACTCAGACTAATTTTCTAATACCATGGAACAGTTGTACACTGCTGAAGAAACAGTCAGTTGTTATATTCCTCCCAGACCCCTGTAAATGTGCATTTAGCCTCTCAGCCACTGTTTGATCAAAGTTCTTAATTCCCGGGGCACCATCTTTCTTCTGCACACATATGCCTGCATCATAGATGTATAGCATTCTGGAATCACAACACCGCCACGATTTTATGACATAAAATTTGTGGGTTTTGATGGCATATACTGCCTCACTGGACATCGTCCTATGTGAACAGCACTAATTGTCCATAAGTTGTGACATTGTCATATGGCACAAAGCTTTGTTCCACAGTTCCTGCACAGAAGTCAAGCTTGTAGCTCACAAGGATAGTTCAGGGTTGAACAGTCATCTAAAGGTCCTTGTTTGTCAGTTGCCATTAAATCTGGCCACCAGCTGAAGTCAGGGTGCAATTTGCTTGCAAACATTTGCAGATGCAATTGGGGTCTCAGTGACCACAACAGCCAGGACACTAAATTTTGTGCATGGCTGAGGACTTCCTGGAGCATAGAGTCTGACATAAAGGGCAGCATCCAACTAAAGAGTTCAGTTAGAGCAAGGAGTTTTAACTGCACAATGGACCTTCTCCAGCCTCTCATCTCCCTGCATGCCCCATAAATCTTCTCTGGAGGGTTGTAAGAAACCCTGGAACAGATTTATGGGGTGTGTAGAGATAAAAGAGGGCAGGGAAGTTCAATTCCACAACTAAAACTCTTTGCATTAGTGGAACTGTTTAGTAGGATACCACCCAAACATTATATGATTCTCCTGATGCTGTGGTCTAAACCACTGAGCCTCTTGGGCTTGCTGATCAGAAGGGTGGTGGTTTGAATCCGTGCGACGGGGTGAGCTCCCGTTGCTCTGTCCTAGCTTCTGCCAACCTAGCAGTTCAAAAGCATGCCAGTGCAAGTAGATAACTAGGTACTGCTGCAGTGGGAAGGTAAATGGCATTTTCATGCGCTCTGGCACTTGTCATGGTTTGGATTTCCGTTGTGCCAGAAGCAGTTTGGTCATGCTAGCCACATGACCCAGAAAGCTGTCTGTGGATAAATGCCACCTCCCTCGGCCTGAAAAGCAAGATGAGCACTGCACCCCATAGTTGCCTTCGACTGGACTTAACTGCCCAGGGGTCCTTTACCTTTTTTACTTTACTGCCTACACGTGTTTGACCCCACTTGCCAATGGAACACTAAAACAAGTTTTTTGGGGGGTCCCTTTTCAAAACAGGTATTTTGCCTTGTGTCAGATCAGGAATGAGATTCAGCAAGAAATTAACGGACTCACACAGCAAGTGTCTTTTCTAAAAACAAAACAAAAACCCTTTAATGTGATGCAGATTAATAATAATGCTGGATGAATACATTTGCATCTGTGTCTATTTGCAGGCTTCCTTGAAATATCCTGAAGCGAGCACGCAGTTGGAATGGCACAAAGAGGAACAAAGGTGACATTGGCATTTAAAGAGGATTCATTGCTCTGAAAGTTTACAAGAGCCGGGGGCAACTTGCATGGGGAACACCTGTGCTTCCTTCTGGTTACAACTGGATTGTACGCAAGTAGCTCTTATTTCTTACAGCAGCATATCCAGCAAGTACCTTGGGTTGATGGGTAAAGGAATTGTTTGTTTTTAATCATCAAGGGAAGAGACCCAACTCAGTGGCAGATTCCACCAGGGAGGAAGTAGGCATTCAATTAGGGCTTCTTAAGTATGAATAGCATCCTGGCTTGTATTACAGTGAGCAGAATCAAGGCAGGCCCAACCCACCTCTATCAAGTCCCCTGCCTCAATTTTGCTCATACCCAATCCTGCCTTCCTCTGCCTTCTACCCTAACTCAAGTTACTGTGGGAAAGGCAGTGTGTAGTAAACAGAGGAGGGTGCTAGAGATGATGGCAGGAATGGTACTTTGAGTATCTTGTCTCACTGGGGGTTGGTGGATCTGGAATATAAGTTTCACGATCCTGGTGGGAAAAGATGATCTGAGCATTATTTACAGGCAAGAAGAGGCCTTTTTGATGAGAGGAAATAATACTCCCAGAACCTTCTTTTCCTCCTCTTCTTCAAGCTGGCACTTTCAACTGCTCCCTATTTTTCATTTGGTGGTGGAGGTCTTTTTACTTCCATTACTATAAAAAATGATGCATTCTGGTGTGTGTGTGTGTGTGTGTGTGTGAGAGAGAGAGAGAGAGAGAGAGAGAGAGAGAGAGAGAGCCCTCCCATGAAGAACTGTGGTCACAGAGTTCAAGGCACAGCATCTTGTATCTCTAGTAAACCCCAGCTGCAAATGCTTTCATAGATCCCCCAGATTCTCTAGTCTAGATTCCATTCCTAGCTTTCATCAAACACTACCATTTAGTCATTCTGAACTCCCATTAAGCGATATGATGCACAGTTCTTTTGATAAAGACATGTCTGGAAATAAGCACTCGGTGTACCACATTACTAAATATTTCAGTTTTGCTATAATGGTAGACTTGTATAGAGAAAATTGTCCAGTGATACTTCTGGAGAAGTACGGTCTGCCTGTACTCTGCAGAAAATGTATTCCATTTTCAATGCTTTCCCTCCAGACATTTATCTCTAGATGCCAGGCTAAGAGACAACAATATCAGTGTGTAAGGAGTTTGGTCTCTTCCTCCAAGCCTTTGGAAATATATGGTGGACTGATAAAGCAATGCAATACAGAGAGCTACCATAACAAATAAAATCTGTTAACCTAGATGCTTTGCATCATTATAGGGTCCCCCCCTTTGTTTTGATTTCTCTCCCTTCACATTTTCCCTCTCTACATCTCTGCTTTATTCTTGAAATAAGTTCTGAGGAACAAGTCCCTGGCATGTAAAAATCCAAAGCTTATCTGAATATAAACATCCTTTGTGCCAACACTATATATTTGCTGGATTCTTTAGATGAAGATTAGCAATTTGGAGAAGGAAACAGTGGAAGGTAGGCTGAGCAGGATTCCAGAAATATGAGAGAGACCCAATGTTGAAAGCTGTCCAAAGTGTTTGTTACCCCTAATGTCTGTGTTAGATGAGCACCATTGATAATCTAAGGCAGGAATGGGGAACCTGCAGTCCCCCAGATGTAGTTGGACTCCATCAGCCCCAGCCAGCATAGCTAGTGGTCAAGGATGATGGGAGTTGGAGTCCAACAACATCTGGAGGGCCATTTGTTTCCCATCAGTAATAGTGGGTTAATTCCTCATTCCCCACACCAAACTGATTATCTCTTTCCATGACCCACCTGCATGTGATTCAGATCTGTAAGGCCTGGTCCTACCATTGGGTAGAGTGGAGTGGTTGCCTTCAGCAGCAGATGTTGGGAATCAGTGGCAAGGTATTGAGATTAGAGCTGTGTGTGCTGTGTGACTTGAACTGCATGCTCTAAGCTAGCCTTAAGGTGCCGAGGAGAAGGTTACTCCATCACCAAGCGAGATTCAACTGCCAGTGGGGTTGGATTTGGTTCCTGAAATGAGTGAGGATGCCATCTTGTCATTTACTTCAGGCCACAAAATGTCTTGGTCTTCCACTTGTAAAACTAGGCATCTGGATGATTCAGCTTTATCACAAAACGTGGCGATCCATGAGTGTGCTGCAATTCAGAATGAATGTCTGGCTTCTGGATACAGATGCACTGAGCACCTGAGTTTCCAAATCAGGATCTGCTTCACCATTGTCCACCTGGCAGGAACAATATCTCCTCCTCATACTCCAAAGGACTTGGAAAATATGCATTAGGCTCAATCTATGATTGGGATGGGTAAATATGTCAATTGTGGGTTCTCATTTTTTGCATGTTAAATTCAGGTGCCCTGATTTCCACACCATTTTGCCATTCCTCAAGGGTTTCCTAACAGCAATTTGATCAGAGTTTCTTACAAAAATTCTACAGAATTTTAGTGTGACTTTTCCCTAATATAGACATTTTTTTAATGCAGTTTTGCCTGGTTTTTGCAGAACACTTTCCTTAATACAATACATTTTTTTGTATATTATTTTCACCCACACATGCATTTTATTCATACTGTATCTTGGGATATGCATTCTGTTGTACATATTACTTGGTTGGAGGACTGCACTGCAAAATTTGGAGAAGTTTAAAAGGTGGCTGTGTCTTGGTTCGTATAATGTTTCAGAAAGTGCTAATTAGGTAGGTTCTCCTTCAAAAGGAAAATTAACTGACACCCCCCCCCCCCAGTCTTCTACGGGGCCAAGTCAATTCAGTTAATTCAAGGAGACAAGGAATAACTGGGGAGGGGGGGGAGAGATACATGTAACAAGGATTTCAACACCTGCTCTGAAATTCTGTAAGGTATTTAAAATATTTGCATATCAATGACCAGCAGTTCACAGGGCATAACTAAGCTGAAGCCCTGGGTTAATAGCATCTCCTTCTCTATTATTTATTTATGGAAATATATTTTAATATTTTTGACACATTTTATTAAGGGTCTGCCCCTTGCTTTCATCCTTTCACAACTTTCTAATTTTTAGAAAAGTCAGAAGAGGCAGAATGTGACACATAAATTTGATTAGGAAGAGTGATTCCTTTATAAATATCTGCAGACGTGTTTCATTATTGATAGATACTTATCTCCTGCCCCCCTCCCTGCCCCTGTCTGGGTCCTTTAATCTATAGAGTACAAGCCATCTCCTATTGAAGGTTGAACTGGGCTTAATTGGGTAAGATTGCTCAAGAATTTGGATACCTTATGTATTCCCCTCTTCCTCCCTTTTAAAGAAGCCCTTTAACGGATCGGTACAGTGGGACAGTGAAAAAGGTTCGCTAAACTTTTCATTGCTGGAAACTCAGCCAAGTATCCAACTTTACTCTCTCATCCATTATTAGGCTACTCCTTTCTCTTAATCCATCTAAGGAGCTGCTATCCTGTCCTAAGTACTTCAGCAGGCTCTCATTTGAAAGTTTTGAGGAGACAGGGAGCTTTTGGCGGCCTGGCAGAATTGGGAGGTTGTCTGGTTCCAAACATTAATGAACATCAGAGGTTATGAGGGCTAGTTTTCTGGTCGGCAAAACTGTTTGGCTTCTAGTACATTGTTTACAGCAGTTTGATTAAAGGCCTTTCACAAAGAAAATTGCACACACTTCCATTTACACACATGCACACCCAATATGGGAACCACTCCACTGTGGTGAGAGATTCTCCATTCACTGAGAAAAGTGAATGGGAAGAGCTAATCACAGATATCTTTTCTATCCAATCAGCAGCCTCTATATAATCCCAGTATATGTGTGCGTGCGTACATAAGTGTGTGTGTAGGAGGCTTCAGAAAGTGTCATAGGAGGAAATGCAGATCCCTAATGACTTCACAGCTCTGTCCATTCTCAGCGTTTCTCCTACTGATGTTGACAGTAAAAATAAATAAATTTATGAGTAAAGTGAAATGAAACATTTTGATTATCTGACTTAAATGCTTCAATATTTCAGCAATTTCAGCAGTTCATTTTTTATTAAAGCCTTGCCATGTGGCCTGTCACATTGCTCAAAATTGAGGTTCTGATTGCAAAATAAATCAAAGCAAATGGAACATGTACAACTTAATTCCAATGCACGTTCTTTCATTTCATTAATAAAATACGTTTCGCAAAGTGCACAGTGTTTTCCAATACATTCACAGAACTCAGTTCTTATTATTACTCTAAGATCCTGATGAAAGAGAATGGGGTTTTTGTTTTTTTTATTTTTAAAAGACATCTAAAACTCAATTCCATATAATCTCATCCATTTTCTGAAGTAGCCCTCCTAGCGGGCCTTGGTATGTTGGTAGCCCTATTGCAGGGGGGCTCAATGGGTGTAAGAGGCTCTGTATCTGGTGGCCCCACTCCCAATGGCCTGTGTGTTGTATGTTTAGTCATTTAGTCGTGTCCGACTCTTTGTGACCCCATGGACCAGAGCACACCAGGCACTCCTGTCTTCCACTGCCTCCCGCAGTTTGGTCAAACTCATGTTAGTAGCTTCAAGAACACTGTCCAACCATCTTGTCATCTGTTGTCCCCTTTTCCTTGTGCCCTCAATCTTTCCCAACATCGCGGTCTTTTCCAGGGAGTCTTCTCTTCTCATGAAGTGGCCTAGATACACCCAACCTTTAATATGAAGGTCTGGAGGGGCTTCTGAGTTCAGCGGAATGAGGTTAGAAGTCTTCTCGAGATTGGCAATCCTGGTAAGTCAATGTTCCTGATCATGTAAAGGCTTCCAGCTATATTTGGCTGGCATTGGTTAGATCATCCCTCCAGGCCATTTCAAATGAAAGTGGGTATGCATGGGAAGGGGGGGGGGATGCATGAAGGTAGGAGAGGACCTCTTGCACAAATAATATCAGGTAGGGCAACCACACTGGCTTGGCCTCCTACACATATTTAGCTTCCCTCGGTCCAGTATACCTGAAGGAGTGTCTCCACCCCCATCGTTCTGCCCAGACACTGAGGTCCAGCATCGAGGGCCTTCTGGCGGTTCCCTCACTGTGAGACACGAAGTTATAGGGAACCAGGCAGAGGGCCTTCTCAGTAGTGGTGCCCGCCCTGTGCAACGCCCTTCCATCAGATGTCAGACAGAAATTTTATTGCGGCTATAAGCCCATATAGACATTTCATTGCGGCTATAAGCCCATATAGACATAAAAACATAAACATAATGAGGAACAAAGCGTAAAAACATGGGGATACACAGAAATCACAATGACAGAATATCGTACCATGGCCGTCAGAAGTAAACCCACATCCAGTAGTATTAAAACTGCAATTTAGAGGGAAATGTTAAAAAACACTTTTATTAGTCATGTAGTTGGCCGTTTCGCCTTTTTTGGGACAAAACAGAGTTTAAAAACCTTGCCACCTGCAAGGTTATATAAGGACCATTGTCTTGCAAAATTAGGGCAAGGTGAGACTCTGCTGCCATACCCACAATTTTCAGAATTATTGGTCTTAGTAAATTTGCCCGGGCGTCACTGTGCAGAGGGCAAGAAAAGATTATATGGTGAAGTGACTCCGTCGACTTATTGTCGCAGACACATGAAGCAGAAACTAGACCCTTAGAAAATCTATGTCTCAAGACGTTAGAGGGAAAGGCATTAAACCGCGCTTTAATAAATGCAAATTGATGAGAAGCAGTGGCGAGAGAGGATAGGTATGCCGGAGCATGATGTAATGGAGTAATACCAATGTTCTGAGGTGAACAGACTCCCCCACCCAACGTAAGATTACGATGTAACTCATTATCGCCCATTCTCTGTTTGATGAGTCTTTTTGCTGAGACAAGGTCTAGTTTTAGGGAATCTGACGGAGAGATTCCAAACAGCCGAAGTTTGGCGTGGATACAGTGAGTGGTTAATGATACAGCGAGTGGTTTACATTTGGAAGCCTGAGAATCATCATCCACCCTGACAACTTCAAATGCCTCCACATCACTACAGCAACTTCACACACACTCCACTCCCATTGCAACTGCAACTGCCCCCCCCCAAAAAAACATACCCTTCCCACTCCATGGTCCCTAACACATACAAAAAGCCAGCATCCCCACACATCTTGACACTTAAGCACTCTGCAACCCCGTACCCTGACACACCTTGGCATGCACACACACTACCCAACACATCCCGAAACTCCAAAAACTTACAAAAGCAATCATACACATCAGAAAGAAACTTGGTGGAGACGTTGCATCTCTAAATTCCCAAGAAAGTCAGTCTTAAGAGATGGCACATGGACCCCAATGCTTTTAGGCTGAGACCTTGTTTCAGATTTAGTAAGGTATGAAGCAGCTTCTTACACTCCTTTATGCAATATACTGCACTTGAAGATGTGCTGTTACAGACATAAGTGCCTTGAAAGTTCAGTTGATTTGATTTCAAGAGGTATGTGAAAATGTAAGCAGCCACAAGCATCTATTACTATTTGAAATATTTCACACTATAGCATGATAAGAGTAGCAACACCAATTTAAAGGATGCTAATAGATGAGATACAAACGCCTAGGTGATCATTTTAAATGAAAGATGCTACCCTAGCGGGTTTTGCATCTTGGCAATGTTTCAGCCTGGGCAGCATGTTTGATGCTATACCTGCTGGTTTTTCATTTGCCAAGATGTTTATCTTTGCTCATCTGGAAAAATACAAGAGTCATAGTTTCCATTTACACTTCAGGTTATTGGCAAACACTTCTGAAATTAAAAACAACAACCTGTGCCATCTATTTTTAGGGTCATTTTGATTAACTTTATTAGATTTGTTAGCCATAAATTATTATTTATCTGCATTAAGTCTGTCCAGCAATTTTTCTTCTTCTTTTTAAAATAAAGATATTTACCACTTCTACCTGCGGTATGAGCTGCATTTCTTGGCTGCAATGTCATTCTGAGAACTGATTTACTAACTTGGTAGAGCTCCATCTTCCACTATGAAAAGCACATAGCTAGCTTCTCCATAGCTCTGTATCTTTCTCCTAATCTTTCAATTTTATTACCACAGTTATCTGTGCTTTCTTGTCCCCCCGCAAAGTGCTGTATCAATTTTTTTTTTAAACCCATGTCAGTAAAGTATTTGTTTCCACCCCCTCCTTCATCCAGTTAAGGACCAGTATTCTTTCTCTTTTTTTAACTGTAACATTGTTTTATTTAAATAAATAAGTAATATGATATTGCAAATTTATATATACCTGTATGCACATTTATGCTCACAGTAGGAACTGCTGTGTTTCCTAAATAGTAATAAAATGACTGCTTTGATTTGGATTTCTTAACTTATATTCTGGAAGAGTAGTCTATTTTATTGAGAGACTTTTGGCAGGGACAGATTGATATTTGCAGGAATTTATCCTTCTGGTTAGCAAACTATTTTGCTCTGTTTCATTTAGGATAGTTTTATGTCTTTTATAATTGTTAGGATTTTATCCATTTTTATAGCTGAGTTGCCTTTTATTTTAACCTGCCTTGGGGCCTTCAGGTGAAGAGTAAGAAATCTTGAGTTGTATTCCATGTAGCGCTAAGGTGAACCTTTGTCAGTGCAAGGATTTCTCCTAGAGCAATGAAGCATTCCCCCATCTTCTTCTTGCACACTCCCTACATCTGTTTTGTGTTTTCCCCAGACCCTCTGAAACATATTGCTTTTTTTGGGGGGGGGGTTCATGGGGAGGAGTGTGGGGAAATCCCCTTGTGCAAAAATTTAGTTGAATCCTGCCCCTTATGGATAAACTACAAATGATCTACTGTAAATGTAAGTGACTTATTGCAGTCCTTTGAATTATCTGACACCTTTGAATCTCTGTTTCATGCGTTTTTATACTGCTGTTGTGTTGGTTTTAGACTGTTTTTGTTTGACTGTTTTAATTATATTTTATGATACAGTGCAGTCTTCTCAGAGTCAATATGCAGGCTCATCTTCACATCTCTCTCTCTCTCTCTCTTTCTCTTCCATTATCATGGTGTACTGATCTGAAATCTTAACATGGAAAGGTAACATTTCTCACAATGTATTTGTGTCACCTCATATGTTGTCATCTTATTCATCCCCTGTATTTTTTTTAAGCAAAGCAAAGATCACAAAGATAGTAAAAAAAAACCAACACAAAAAACACCCTCAATTTGTTGTAACACTCTGGAATCGTACTGATGACTAATGCCCTTCCAGTACAGTATATCTCTTCATCAGAAGCAACTGAAAACTCCATTGCAGGGATATATAAATCAGGCAATGTATCAGGGACAATATTTAAATCCTAAAACACATAGACATATTTTATTGCTCTGTGAGTCTATAAATACCAAAATGCAACAGGAGCCAATGTGCAAACACTATCTAGAAATATGTTTGAGAATAATTCTGAAAACAACCCACTCTCTTTGAGGTTAAGTATTCAGCCATTCAAGGACTTTCCCCTTTCATTACATGTTATTACCCAAAGGGGGAAAGGTAAATAAAACATAAGAAGTGAGAGCTCCAGCACAATGTTGTCATGTGGAGTGTATGGTGTTCCCTTTTTCAGTTCAACGTCATTTCCCAGTCCAGTCCATTCTCCCTCCTATTTGCTTTTCATTCCCCTCTTGCAAGCATCAAACATTCTTTGGATAACGTGCACAAGAAGTTCTCATGGGGACTGTTTTTCTCTATGAAAACAATTTTGGATTTCTGCAAGCTCCAGGGTCTGCCCCCCATGCTTTCTAACATCTCACTGCTGTGTGTAGGCAGTACCATTTTGGCTACAAAAGCAATCTTTCCACCTTCTCATGTTTAAGTAAAGCCTGGCCAAGGATGTCATCAGGTTTTTGGGAAGCTGAGGACTAGAACCCTGAATGCCTACTTCTCAGAACAACTCTACAACCATAAAGCCACAAGAAAAGACTAACAACAGACAATGTAGGGCCATTGTAATCCCACATACACACACACCCGACCCATAGACTAAGCTATATACACTAGGAGTGTATAAGTGGCATGCAGACTAGGAGGACTAGGCTTAGGGAAGGCGGCACAGTGCTCAGACTCACAACACTGCCGCCCCATCACTCTCACAAGCTGGCACCTCTGACCCTAATTGTTCTTCTACAAAAAAAAAAAAATCACGCATGTCACTGCAGTGTATATGTGTGCGAAGGAGTCCATGAGTGGAAAGGGGGAGCAGGCTAATTCTGTTGACCCCAGCCCATGCACTGAGAACAGATTGTTATGTGGGAAAGCTCACCTGCATAGACATCTTTGTGAAAAGTTGTGGTTTTCAGCTCCCATGGAAGTCTGTGCATATACAGTAGAGGGCTACACATGTCTGCTTTCCTCTGCAGGTGTCCAGACTTCCCCTGAAATGTGTGGACTTTCACAGGGGCAGGAGAGGAAGCTGTGCGATCTCACAGCCAAGGGGCAGGGGTGCAGACTCTTATTCACATGTACAACACAGCTAATGTGACTACCAGTTGAGGAACAACATAGGAAGAAAACAAACCACCTGAAGGTGTGCATTATGAGAAAATGTATGCAATGTCATGACACACAGAGTTTTCCTACATACCAGTACAAGAGATACATAAAATCTGTCAGACTGTTGAATCATTCACCCCTCAAATATCCATTTCACCTTTCCGTAACTGAGAAGAAGCAATGCCTTCCAAAACAACGTGCCCTTTGGCACTTAAATCACTGCACAAATAAGTACAAAAAGCAAGCTACCATTCCATATTAAGAAAATCCCAGAGTTTGATCATTGGAAAGATGAGTATTTCTGCATAGGACAAAGACAATAAAATCTGCACTGCAGTATCTATCTTCTCCTCATCTATTTTTAAAAAAAGGCAATTTCTGTTCATCAGAATATTTCATTGGATTTTAAAGGGACTTATACAAGAGTATGCTCAGGATCACAGCTTAAATTAGCAGACTTTCGAATGCATAAAACACCAATGCACCATCTCAAAGGAAGCAGGATTATATGTGCAAGAGCTAAAATATTCACAGCAAAGAATACTAAAGAACATGAAATATTATTCATAAATTCTAGGAAGTGGATCTTTTAACTGGAACTTGTCTTAGGCTGTACACCTGAAATGTTTCTTTACACAAAATTTGACTGCAACTTGATGGCAAAACCCTAGTTATTACATTAATCTAAGCCTTCGGGCTATTCCTTGCAAACTTTTGAAGAAGATTTTACGAGAGGAGAGCTCAATGAGAAAGATTTGCCCTTCTTCAAAGACCTCCAGAGGTAATGAAAAGAATCAAACATATATTTATTAGCAGCAACAAAATGAGTCTGCTGGTGTGGGTAAGGCAAAGGATTAACTTTTAACTGTGCAGGTGAGATATCAAAAGCCGTGAGAAAGGTGGAGAGCCTTGTCAAAGGAGAAATTGTGCCTTGTGACACACTCCAGGTTTTATTCACATCTAAGATGTGAATAATTTTCTAGATGCAAGGTTTAAACAGGTAACATTTGTCACTCAGACTCCTGAAAAACATTGAGACAAAGTAGTTTCTTATGGAGTACCGGGTGCTATTTGGCACTAGTCCTACTCAAAGTAGACCCATTGAAGTTAATGCACATGACTAACTTGTGGGCATCTTCCTGCATTCCTATTGATCAGTAGCTCTGTCACTGTTGGAAGAAATCAAAAGAAGAGAAAGTCATATTGGCAAAACATGTTGGCAAATCATATATTGCTAAAACCGTATCTGGGTTCCTGTATATCGTAAAAATCTCTAGGTTTGCAACATCTGTATGGCCACTGAAGATCACACCTGGATTCCTGGGTCATGTGTACTCACTGTCATATATAAGTACCCAGGTCTGATCCTGACACTCATACAAAGCATTGTTCAGGAATTCCAAGAAACCAACAACAGCAACAAAACAGTGCAGTTTTGAAAGGTCCAGTCTGCCATCATGATTTAAAATGGTGTCCAATTGTATCCAAACAGACAAAAACCTTTTATGAAAAAAATTATTTCAGTATTTTAAGTGGTGTCTAAATGCATAGCAAACAAACAAACAACTTCCACATCTATGTCAACTACCAGCAAGATGGTGAGGTAAATCAGAAATCAGGCAAGTTTCAGAAACATGTGTGCTTCCACAGAATGCATTAATCCATACACTTGGTCCCAGGCCAGTTCTATCATTAGGTCAGCTAGGCAGCCGCCTAGGACACAGACCTGAGAGGAGTGCAGTACTGACCTTTGAGGTGCACAGTTTTATACATTTCCGATAATATTTTAGTTTTATATTTTGAAGATTTTTTAAAAATCATTTTTGAAGTAATCCAGACTGGAAGAATATTGGAGCAATTCTATCTTCACATGAGAGGAATAATGACGATTTAGAAAAGTATTAGACCTGGCAAGAACTTGAATTGTTCTTATTATCTAAAGAGAGGGGAAACCAATTGATGATATTAACTAGCAGAAAATTAGGCAAGAATAACAATATTGGCTACAAATCTTAGAATGCTTGATTGCTTTGTTCAGAATTCTTGGCATGCAAAACTTGGCATTCCATGGTACAACTGAAAAGTTGCATAGTTCTAGCAATGCTTTTTTTGGGTGAAGTTTGTAGAATGTCTTTTTTGATCCTATTATGAATCTAGAGTTAAAGATCAAGAAACAAGGGTTCACTACCTAGGAAATGATATCTAGAATGAGCTTATACAGCTTCTAGCGGATGCTATAATGCAGAAACTTTTAGCACACGCAAACTCGGCCAAATACTACTCAATTATTCTGGACTGCACATCTGATGTTGCAAATGAAAATGATGTTATGTTGTATGTTGCATGAGGAAGAAAAGGAATCAAATTTAAATTCAGGCACAAGCCAGTTTTAAGTGATCAGGAATTACTTTGTGGGCTGCAGATGTGATAAGGGTTTTGAACAAGTTTTGACAGATGCTACTGAGATTGCAAAGGAGCTAGAAATACTACCAAACTCTGAGATAGAACAATTAGAAAAGGGAGAAAGAAACCGCAGTTTGCCTTTGAGGCCTAAGAAGAGGCACCGCAAAATCCAAAGCAGAAATTCAAAGTAGGTTTCTGCTGTGCTGTCTTTGACATAACCATACAATCTGCTGAAGAGGGATTCCAACAACTGCAGCAATATAATCCCTGATTTGCCTTCCTGTATGATATAGAGAGTATCCACACACAAAAATCTACTGAAGGTGTACTTAAGGCCTGCAAGAATTTGAAAAATAATTGATGCACAATGGAAACAACGATATTGATGCTGAAGATCTGTGCTGTGAACTTAGAGCAATAGCTCAAAGACTTCCAAAGTCCATGCCGCCACAAGAAGTACTTCTCTTCATACTGCAACCCAAACTCCTGGATAGCATGCCTAATGTTTCAGTTGGCCTAAGGCCCCTTCGCAAACTTGCAGTGTCAGTGGCAAGTGGCGAATGCAGTTTCTCAAAGCTTAGACTTGTAAAAACTTACATACACTCAAAACAATGTTGCAAAAAGGAATTAGTTGTCTTGGCAATTGTATCAACTGAACACACCCAAGCATCAGACATGAAGGAATTAGTAACAAAATTTGCAAAGGTAAAGGCATGCAGAGTGACATTTTGATTTGCCTGAAATTGAAACTTTTAAGATACTTAAATTTTAGCATCACAGTTCAGAATGATTATTCAAAACCTTTTGTGTGGTAAAATATTTTCTTTTGTAATTGAGAAAGGTGGTCCAAGATGGTTGTATTACTTATTTTTGCAATTCAGAAGAAATTTAGCAGTTTCAGATTATGTGCTTTACGTTTTTTTTTCTACAAGATGTCTGTTTTTGAAAACTGAAGTTAGCAACTTTTTGGGAGGGGGGTTACAAATAGGTAGCCCTGCCTACATTGCCAAATAGCCTGGCACTGGCACTCAGGGGCAGAGAAAGGGAGTGTGGTAGGGGGCGGGCTGTCCCGGCTGTCACCACTGAGGGGGGTGACAAAATACCGTGCGGCACTCACTGCGAGACCTGCAGTGGAGTGACACTCCTGGAAGTGACATGGTGGCTTGGGTGCCCGCAGGCTCCATGCTGCCCAAACGGTCCGTCCACCGCCTCCCCCTCAGCCATAGGGCAGCTGAGTGGGAGAAGGCAGGCAGACTCTTCAGAGGCCCTGCAGAGCATCCTGCCCCAGCTTGCCCCGCCCCGTGGGCAGCTGGCACAGGGCATGCACACTGCCCCAGGCGCCCAATCGGCTTGCTCCGCCACTGCCGGCACTGGGTGGATCTATACAACATTGAGCACCATCTGGGCTAGCCCTGCATCTACAGAAAGTTCAATGTAAACCGGTCTTCAGCATGTAAACTGACCCTTAATATTGGAAATAAATACGTGGTTTTGAAAGGGAAGAAAAAGCACTGCATTTACATATATTCTCTGATACATATGTATTTTCAGAATTCACTTTTATCTTTTAACATATGATGTCAGAGAGGTGGCTGCAATGTGGGCACCTCCTTCTTAAACTGCCCAGGGCACGAGGCATAGTCACCTTCTTCAAGCTTCTTCAGAGATACTATATATAAGAATGGTATATGCAGACATACATGACTAACTTGTAGATTGAAGTTAACTGTGCTCTTCTGCCCCTTTTCTTGAGAGCTTCTGTGTTTGTGCTTGAGGAGAAAGAGCTGGCAAATCCTTCCACAGAAAGAAAGCTGACAGGTTCATCTGGATGAACACATTAAGCTTTCTTCACTTTCAAAGTGTGAGACAAATTAGTGAGTGTGGGACTCTATTAAGATTTCCATTACTAGAGACATAGCCTCTCTAGAGACTTGCCTCTCTAATTACAACAAATGTATTCACACACACACACACACACACTTAAATGTGGGTGGGCTTACTAGTCGATTTTGATATACTACTTACCTGACAGTTAACAAAATGAACAAAAAAGTGCTAAAATGCAGCCTCCCAATATCAGATGCACGTACTATGCTTTATTCAGCAAACTACATATTCCTTAGCATTTGATCAGAGGTGGTGTACAGTAAGTACTGATGATTCGGCAGTCCAAGACCTAACTGATTTGGCAGGGTGGTGGGTGGTGGTGGAATGAAAGCAGAAATGGCTCTGGGGTGAATGGAGAGGTTTAAACCTCTTTGCCCTGTCCAGCATCGCCATTAGGATGCAAAATGCTCCCTCACCAGTCACTAGATGGATAATTCAATGGAGTGGGGAATAACAAGCCCTTTGGCAGTTGATCCGCATGTGTCCTGTGCTTGTCTGTGCAGTGTGTGTGTGCATGTGAGAGTGTGGGCCCCTGGAGGGTTGGCCAAGGAAGAATACAGCCGCTGCTCTGTAAAACTTAATCAACAGGTTCAGAAGCTGAATTGCTTGGCTAAAAGTCTTGGGCCTGCTAAAACATCCTGATGTCTAAGTAGTATGCAATCTGGCAGTCATTACTTTCTTCACCCCCATTGCAGTTGGTCAGGAGCCTGTTATCCGCACCTAGGGTTTTGTTCAGAGACCCACATTTTGGATTGGCTTTGTTCATCAAGGCAAGATTTGGGGCCTGCCACTGACCTTGTCCTGTGCTTCCATATGAGGTGAGGGATACCCCACTGTTTTTCTTCCCAGTTCCACCTTTTTTTGCTCAAGGAGGGGTCTGGGATGCTACCTGCAGCTAACACAGGGTGTCAGAGGCTTTTGGAGGGCCTCAGCAGCCTGGCCTCCCAGCAGCTCCAAACTTGAAAGGTGAGATGGAATTCTGTTTTGGTACTGAGCGCCTTGGAATTCCAGAGCCAAAAGTTCTCTCTGCAGCCTTCATCTCCAGTATGGAGCTAGAAAAGGGAGAAGGGACTCCCCCCCCCTACCCAAGTTGCACTGTGCTATCTTGCATGCTTATGCTGTTACCAAGATCCAATTGTGTTTCACCTTGCTATATATATCATCAGAATCTGGTCTAGGTCTTCAGTCTGAGAAATACAAGTAAGTAGGTGCCAAGCTGCTTCCTGATTAGCACCATTATCTGCCTGCTTCCTTGCTCACTATTTCTTGTTCTTATGCCCTGTCAGTTCCCACTTGTCTCTTTTCTACTTGGCCCTTTGTCATTCGTCACTCTAAAAACTTTAACTCTTATGGATCCCAATGGGAGGGAAATAAACTGCAAGTAGGGATGTGAAAATTTGACAATCTTGGTTTCTTTCAGTTTATCATTTTTTCCAATCTTAAACAACATTTTGCATGTGTGTGTGTAACCTAAAAAATAATAATTCACCAGCATTGTAATTTAAATCCCTCCAAATGTACATTTTCACCCTTAATGCACACTTTTATCAAAGCAACTTGCCTAAAAGAATGCAGTTTGCATGCTATTTCCATTAATATTCAAATTCTATGCATACTTCGTCCCAACAGATGCATTTTTGTAAATGTTACTTGGTTGGAGAACTGCACTGCAAAATTCGGGGAAATGTGAATTTTGAAGGGTGTTTCGAATCTTATATTCTTTCAGAAAGTGCAAATTAGGTAGGCTAACCTTTCAATCTGAACTTAAGTGAATTTCTTGTGCATCTATACTCACTATGTATTGCCTTGCCTGGTGAACATAAGAAGAACCCTGCTAAATCAGAGCAAACACTCACCTGGTCCACCTTGTTCTCTCCCATGAGAAGCTTACAATTCGGACATGAGCACAACAGCCTTCTACACTCTCATGGACCATCCACTCAGCTATGATTCTCTCCTTGCTTCCTAGACTACACCTTGGCTGCACCTTTAGTCTGCTAGCTGTGTTATCCATTCATTGATCCTCTGTGACACTGATCCCCTGAGAAAACATTCCTCCATTCAGGGAATAGGTTTTTTTTCCCTTTTCTTTTGCAGCAATGAAAAGTTCTTTCGCTATTGCTTCCCATTTACTACAATAGTTTTATTGCTTTTTTATTTTACCCTTTTAAGGCCTAAAAGACTTCTGCAGAATGTCATTTATGAGTAATGGCAGTTCAGAAGGTCAAGCACTTGGCTACTGTGCTGTTGCTAAGTATGATATAAAAATCTGGCCAGTGTGGGAAAAGTTACATCTCCTGGTTACATCTTCTTGTCTGGAGGATTTATCTTTTGAAAGAAAGAAAGAAAGAAAGAGAAGAAAACATACACACCAAAGAAGCATCTTCAAGGAAATGCACAAGAAATGATGTTTGGTAAAAGATGCCAGGTATCTGGGAAAGCACTGTGCTTCTCAAAATAATGTTTTAGGTTTTTGAAAGATCAGGATTATTTATCCTTTCACTTTGCAATGTAATTCTCTGCATTCCTACTCAGAAGTAAGTCTCATTGTGTTCAGCAGAGTAAGTGGGTTTTGAATTTGTAGCCTTAAATACTGAGTTAGGCACAGTTCATTTATTTTTGCACATATTGAAAAGGAACACCCACCCTGCCTACAGGACACAATTATAGTGGAAAGAAATATGCTGGAAGTCTGTTTAGCAGAGATTCCTTCAAGCTAGAGAACCTGCTATTCCTTATAAAAGCAAGCCGGAAATAGTGGACATAGATCTGGGCTTTATTTATTGCACAGTCACTTCCAGCTTGATTGCCCTTTTTCTGCTTTTCAGCAACCCTGACCTGAACTTGTTTCATGAAAAGAAAAGCCCCCTTAAAAATAATAACAAGAATTCTAGAAAACAAAACTTTTTTTATTTCTTGCAGATGGCAATATAAAATGCTGCACAGAGAGGAGATTCTTGGCAAGACAATTCCATCCAAATTTAAGAGGACATTAACATTCAGCGGTTTGTTGCTGGAAAGTGGCGCTGTAATCAGAGCAACAATGAGGCAGAGATAGCTTTGCACAACCCATCATTTCTTTATTTAGCATGTAGCCTCAGTCTCACTGTGAATTGCTTCACACTTCCATATTTTCCAAGTTGGCTGAGCCCATGGGGCTTATTCTGTATCACCATAGATGAGTTCTTGCTTTATTCCATTATATTACCCTCTGCTTATAATTTAAGTGATACGTGGCACAATAATATTTGCTTTATCTAATAAGTTTTTCCCCCTTTTATTTTTAGGGATCTTGAAAATGTGGATGTATTAGAATGGTTGGAAGAGAAATTAGAAGAAGGAGATCATAGCTAACACTATACAATTTGGATAAAGAGGAAGGCAGAGTAAACTTGGAAAATGTGGAACCAGTCGAACATTTTCTTTGTATTTTCCTTGTCAGAGTTGGGGCGAATCTACACTCTTGGATTTTTATGTTAAAAAGGGGTTCAGGAAAGGTATATGGACACATGACGTCCTACTTTTGACATTCATAACGTTATTAAAAGGTGACATTAGAGGGTGCTGCAGAGCAACCAGCAACCAGCAGCAGGGAGATAGCATTTTGATGGGGAAAAGGTAAAAAAAGAAAAGAAAAGTTTTAATTTACAAGTATGCCCTGTGATGTTTTAGAATGACATATCCAATATTGTTCTAATAACGTGAAACTGGTCAGTGAAGATCCAGCCTCAGTCTATCTACTCTCTCTGGATGCAGCTACTACTAACTTCCCTAGGAAGTTGTGTGGGAAGAAGGATTCACTTTTGAACCACTCTGGGAATTGTAGCTCTGTGGAGGGAATTGAGGTCTCCTAACAACTCTTAGCTCCCTTAAAAAACTACAGCTCCTCATAGTCTTTGTGGGAGTCCATGGCTGTCTAAAATGGTATCATAGCACTTTTTAATGTACGGCGTGACTGTGACCTTGATTAACAAATATGGCCAGTGGTGTATCCCTGTCCATAAGGGATATGCACTCCAAATTAATTTTGTCACCCCATCCTGGAAAAAAAACCTATTAATTTGTGAATTGCTACATATTCAACATTTTGATTTGCAAGAACACACGATCCACTTTATGTTTCTTGCTTGAAGCTGATTGTGGAATACATATCTTTAAGAGCTGATTTCACGGCTACCTTAAATAGGTTATAACCATAAATTTCTATTTCTGCAAGGGCATACATGAATACTGTAGAAAAACAATTGCTTAACCCCTGATGTGAAATTGATTTTCTGGTGCCCCAAAACAAGTTGAGGGGGAGGAGGGACTTAGAATTGTATAACTGCCTGTGTTGCCCTCCTTGCTTGAATCTCCTGGCAGTATCCTCAGCCTTAGCCCTACCCTCACAAGCAGGTATACTTGGTGGTGCTGAAATGGTTTAGGAGCCACTGAACAGTTACTTGGCTCTGATACGCATCTGGAGGCTCCTGTGTACCAACTAGAGACCAGTCATTTGGGACGTGACACAGGACTCTATAATTCTGTGATTCTATGAGCTGAGAGGGAGAGGGAAGCTGTGAGACAATGGTTTGCTTAGGGCCAACTTAGTGAACTCATGGCGGAGGTCTGATTTATTAATTTATAAAAGTCTTTATTATATTGCCATATCATAAAATATCAAGGCAGGGCGGTATGCCCTAAACCACTAACCAAAGCTGTAAAATAATCATTAAAATGACTGCACAATGGCATAATCACGTTGGCCAGCTACATTGCCTCTCTGTCCCTTAGCCCCATACCAGCTCCTAAACTGAGAGCAGTGGGGTGGGGAAATCAGCGGCCAAGAAAAAAAAGGCTGATAGGACAAGGGGAGCTGGAGAGGTTGGCAGCTACCCACACTCCAAGCCATAGCCCAGGTTTAGGGCTATATTTCTGCCCGTTTCATCGCACTATGGCAGGCATCTTGCAATAGGGATGGAAGTGTCTCAGGCAATCACCGCTATCACTGACTTCCCATAAAACATTGTTTGAAATAACAGTGATGATTCTCTTAGCAACATCAAATGCTTAGTGGAATCAGCATGTAATATCAGCTCGTAGGCATGAGGGAGGTGGCTCAGGCGGGTTAACTGTCTAACTCAGTTTCCAAGTCACAGTGTATTAAAAAATGTAAATGTATCTGTAATGTAGCCAATTATAGCAATTTTTTAAATAAAAAAATTGCTTGGGAATGGATTAGGTTATTTTATTTATGAGACATGGCTCCAGCTTTCAGAGGAGCTGACATGAAATAAATGATTTACTAAATGTGGTTTTGTAAATGAAGTTGTAAGAATAATGTGATGCTTTAAGGGGTCTTGGGCTCACTGCAGTTTGTACACCGAAGGATTGATTTCTTCTGGCTTCTGAGAGGGCGCAGCCCCCTAAACCTGGGCACTGCATTGACACAGGTAACTTCCTCTGTGATGTGCTCGTTCCCACTGTAATGATGGCACAACCTGTCTTCAAACCAGTTCCTGCCAACCATGTGGCTCAGAGCTGAAAATGTCCTGCACATCTGGAACTGGGGGGGACGGGGACTGGAAATACTGAATCACATCATCAGGAAAATATCTTCCCTAATTCTACTGGCTACCTGGTCTCAAGTAAATTCTGATCTTTACAAAAGATTCATCTCTTCTGAAGAAAATAATTGTGTTGTGCTTATTTCAGCAGCACTGATCTTCTCTTGAATTGTCACAACACACACACAAAGGTTATGGTATGTATATGAACGTTACAATTGTCTGTGGTTGGGACTGATTACATGGATCTTTCCAACTTGATCCAAATGGTGTGTGTGTGTGGGGGGGTGTAAGATAGAGAGGGTGGGGGGGAAAGAGAAATTATGGAGAGCACTGAATATTGACACACCTCACATGAACTTGAGTTGAACATCATGGATTACCAAGACTAGAGACATGATGTTGAATGGGTAAGGGAACATAGCACATTATTATTTCCTATGTCTTGCTGAATTGCACTGAATGGCCTACTTCTGACTTGGTTAGGGATTGTTACTGTTACTAGAGACTAAGCCCCATTTACTTCAATATGTCTTTTGAGCAGACATCTAAAGGACTGCACTCCAGTTACCCAAATCTGTTGACAAGTTTCTCATTCTCCCCAGGATCAAATCTGCATAGTATTTTTTTTTAATTTCCCCAGTCATTATTGCTAATGTGTAAGTTACCTTAAATATTTATCTGTCACCGTGAATCTTCAAAACAGTATGGGTTATCCAAAACAACACTCTTCCTCCTCCCCAATTGTACAGAGAAAACCGCTTTGTAAATGGGTAACATAAGGAAGAAATAAAAATCTATAGGTTGGTAAAATGGAGCATAAAGGCTTTTTGCTAACATTTCCAAACATTTAATAGCATTGCACCTTCCGCTCTAGCAAACAGTAGAATACACTTGTATCACTGAACAGGAGCTAAATGAGTTAACAGATGGAGACGTGTTTTTTTTTTTAAGGGGCGGGGGAACCCACCTTCACATTTAAGCTGATTACCAAGAAGCAAAAGACAGCAAGTAATGAACGGCTGCCTGATTGTTGAGATGAATACCCTATAGTAAAAGTCATCGCCCCCCCCAGCAAATATACAATAGGCAAAACTCTAAGGAACATTTGTCCATTTATGTGAATTTAACAAACAACTGCCACCTGATTGACAGGCATGCAAATGTGCCATTTTGCTTTTGCCAAACACCAGCTTTCCATTTCCTGATAAAGCACAGCACAAATCTATCCCAGCACAGATGTTGCTCATAAAGCATCATTTGTCAGTGGAACTTATACAAGGAGATACTAATCGCAGACAGGCAGACTGACAGTACGGCTTACAATACTTTGAATGCGGTGCGTTAAGAGTCAGTAATTCCTATTGACATTTTTAAAAGCTACTTTATAAACACAAGTGGGCCTTGCATGGAACAACTATCTTGAGATTCCCACCCTGAATCACTGAGAGGCTTTAGTAGCACAAAGAGAAAAAATTGGCAAGGTGCTTTCTGTGTTTCCCAAAACCTTCAAGCATTTAGGCAAAAATTTAGTAGGTTTCTTATCATCCTTGATTAACCTTTTATTCTGTAAGGTCTATTCAGTAGAAAGGACACTTAGACTGGTTTGTGATTTAAAAACAACCCCCACCCCACCCCCCCAAATAATAAAATCAGTGAAGCGAAAGCCACTAAAATCTAGCAAGACTAGAAAATACGGCAAATAGTCCTCATCTGGCAACAACGGAGCTTTTCAGGGGATGGCATACCATAGGGGGAGGGCCTTCTCTTGGTCCTGCCACCCTCACAGGCAAACTGGGTAGGTATGTGGGAGAGGGCCTTCTTGGCAGCTGTTTCCAGACTCTGGAACTCCCTCCCTGGAGAAGCTAGACTGGCTCCCTCCTTGCTCTCCTTTTGCTGGTAGACCTTCTTATTCCAATAGGCCTTTGGGAACAGACTGCTTTTAATGAGGGAGCTGGCGCTGTGTTGTCATCTGTATGTTTGAAATAGATTTTATATAGTTTTAATTCTATTTATGTTTAATTATTTTTTAATGATCTCCTCTATGTTTTTAGTCGTTCTTATTTTATCTGTAAGCCACCTTGAGTCCCTTGTCAGGGAAAGTGGCAGATGATAATAACAGCAGCAGAAGCAGCAGCAGTCAAGGAGCCATACTCGAGCAGGCTTGTCTCTGTTCACTAGCCACCTAAATTCAGACAGTTGGGTGACCTGGAGGAGGGTCTCAGGTGAAGAATGCAGGGTTCTAGGATGCTCATGGAGGAGAAGATGGTCTTTCAAGTTGCCAAGCTCTTAAGCATTTTGAGCTTTGGGCAGACTTTCCCTCTCAACCTTGAGAGCAGATTATTTTATTCCATAGAAAGAATTGGCTTCATTCTTTTTTCAGGCAATGAGTAAGTGAGGGAGGAAGTAAATAAGACTTAGATAAGTAGACCAGGCATTGCTGCGTTGAGGAGTCCAACATGCCTACAATTCAGCTTCCTCTTCCTTACAGCTGCACTTGCACTAGAGGCAAGATGGAGTCATGCTTCCCCACCTAAGATGTAGCTTCTAGAAAACTTGGTGCATAGCAGCTGAAGCCTGAGGGATGGCAATTGTTTTATTCTGCCTCCACTAGAAGTTTAGGTGGTTGTTATATCCACCCCCCTGTAATTATTGTAATTTTTTGTTTTAAATCCTGTGTGATTTCTGGTTTGTTTTTTGTTTTCGCAAACCGACAAGAGAATTTTATTGATGGGTACCTAATAATTATTACTGCTAATAATAACTCTAGCAATAACCATCAGCTTTGCCAAAATGCCTGCTGTATCAAGTACCTCCCAACAGATAATAATGCCAGCTGGTTGTTATCAGAGCAACTATTAAAGAATGAGTGCTTGAGTTTGGTTTTTCCCCTTTTGCCTCTTTTGTCCCTTTCCCCTTGTGTGCTGCATTTCTTTCCAATTGTGAGCTTGTGAGCAGGGACTGTATTATTTTAATTGGTTGAATGTAAGCCACTCTGGGAGAGTTTTTTATGGTTGAAGAGTGGGGTACCAGATCCTCTAAATAAATAAATAAGGAAACCAAACCCAAAGGAAGCAGTGACACCCCTGAAGTCTCTTCCTGCTCATAATTTGGGGTGCATATAGCAATGCTGCCCTGATTGCGGAACTGGTTACTCCCTGACTAAATCACCACCCCCAGCACCATTATTATCATCCTCACCGTGGTCTGAAATGGCTCTTGCAGCCAGCAGTGTAAAAATACAAGTACAGAGCAGGATGTGCTTCGCTGGCAATATTATCTTGCTAATGACTGAAACTATTTCCCACTGCTTGGGAAGAAGTATTAACATGACGGGGGTGTGTGTGTGTGTGTTGCATATAAAAGGAGGGAGCAAGAATTGTTACGTTATTATCACAGGATTTGGAGTGACAATATAATTAGATTAAGAAAATATATTAGCCTAATTGCTATTAGCAGGTAATTTGCTGGGGTTGTGGCAGTAACTGAATTGTCATATCAGTCCTGATTGAATGAACATGAGGCGGTGGATACAATTTTCATCAACATACTACAACCATATTAATCTCCACTGAGAATTACAACGCTTTAGCTGGAATGCAATACTGTATACAGATGACACTGCCCTGACATTAAGATCCCAGGTCCGCTTTCCTCTGTTTTTGGCAATCTGGTGCCCTCCAGATGTTTTGGACTACAACTCCTGCTACATGGGAGTTGTGGTCCAAAATATCTGGAGGGCACCAGGTTGCCAAAGGCTGCATTATAGGCAGCTTGCTGCTAGGGAAAGCCATTCTTCCTCTGTACCAACAGGCATCGTTACTATGACTGATCAGCATGACTGATGACTGCCATGTGGGAGAATTCTGATGAAGACAGGAAATAGAAGAAATGACTGCTTAGCCAGTCTCTGCGTAAGTGGCAGTTGCAGCCTGTTGTGGTAGGCCCCTTGGTGCAACAGAACAAAAGGGCTCTCCATTGTGGGAATTCCCCCAGCCGGCCACAAAGGAGGGCGGGATAGTTGGCATCACCTAGTTTTTGAATCAGCTAATCAAGTGGCCAGAGAGCCCAGCTATATAGGCTGGCTGCACCCGAGTTTGGGACCACAGTTGGATAAACAACAGAAGAATTTTGTTCTTTTTCGAAGACCAAGCAACAGGGAGCAGCGAGGGACAAGGCATAGCTACTCAGGGGAAGAGCCTGCTCTGTTTACGCTGCATTTCCCTTTGCCTGTGCAGCTGTGTGAGCTCAGGGATTCCGAGCTCCAGTAAAAAGCACAGCAAAGGCAGCAGAAATCCCCGCATTTTGTGTGTTCCATCTGTGGTAGGAATGCAAATCAATCAAGAAAAGAAATGGCTGGTATCCATTGACACTGTTGTTATTTTTTAAGTATGTAAATGATACAAATTTCATGATTTTTTGAAACATGGCTTTGAATTCCCTTTCCACTTGCTCAACTTTTGTTACATAGCAGACAGGGAGACATAATGCATTTGGCAGAAACTGAATTGCAGCAGAACAGAAAGAATGTGGCAAAGACAGGTCAGATTGAAAATTGCTACCTTTGTACATCCCTAGTCCTGGATGCCTAAATGATTAAAAAAAAAATTAGATTTTAAGGTTCTTCTGTAACCCATGGGCCAGGTTCATAGCTGTGAAGAGATTTTTCCTCCACTCACTGGCTTGAACCTGACTTGGAAAAAACAACAACCCCCAAACAAATTTGGACAGAGTAACTTGTTACAGACCACTCAAGCACCAGGAGTGTATACTATCTATCATAATTAACTTGCTTCAACCTAAAATGCAACTCTACAAACAATTTTTTTCTTTTTCTTTTAACGTATAGCCTTCCTTTCTGCTAAAAAAAATGACATTCAATGTGACTTATGCCAATATTAAAAAGCAACAGCTATGAAACAATAATAAAATAGAGCAATATATATTTAAAACAGCAGGTACTATAAATTTAAAACCAATACTAAAATCTAAGAGGGATCAAAATGTAAACATGAATCCCCATGCATATTAACTGATAAACAAGCACTGGGAACAATAGCAACCTGCACTGCCAATAAAATAACATTAGCCCGATGGTGTGCATTTGTCTACCTTGGGGAATGAAGTAAGGCTCCACGATAGGGCAGCAGGACTCAGAGACTGGTTGTAGATGTCGATGGTTTGGTGGCAAGCTGGCTGCAACCAGCCACTTCAGATGGCATTGGGTGGTATCCTTTAACATTAGGATATCCCGTTAAAAAGGTATGGAAGGAGTATTGCTGTTCAGGAGCCCACATGGAGGCTAATAAGCCATATCACCCCTTCTGAGAGGCAGAACTGGCAGGATCGTCACACTTGATCCATGTCAATAGGTGGCCTTCATGCCAGCACTGACCCATCACCAAGTTCAGCCAGCAGATGCCTTTGCCAAACAAGTTTACAACTGTAATTAATAAAACTGTGGCCTAATTTACCCTGTTAATTGTCTACTGGAAGGTGATGCTTTGTGTTCCCTGGAGTTCTCTGCAAGGATGTTTATGGACTGCGGTCTGACCTTTGGCTATAAAGAAGAAGAGGACATTCTGGACAATGATGTTGGAGGGAGGTGGAGAGATGTCTGGTGGGTGATCCCGAGATGGCGAAGGAAAATGGTTAGAAGGGGGATAGGGTGAAAATACTTAAAATATAATTAGGACGGCTCATCATGGTACCCTGAAGTGAGTGTGTTAAGAATTTATGATTTTGAACTAGTGAAGAGATATGTGAATTGATTTATTAGCAGCAGTCTAAGTAAAATAAGATGTAAGAGTTGATTTAAGAAGTAATATGCTGTATTACGAAGTAAAAATAAATATTAAGAAGTTATATCTGGATATTTTGATGGTGATAGATTTAAATTTCAGAGATGAGAAGTTATTAAAGTAAATTAGAATTGGAAGCAAAGGAGAGAAAACGGGGGAAGTCCCCCAAGTAGATTCGAAACAAGATTTTTTTTATTAGTAAAAGGAATGTTGGTATTCCAGTCTAGGTTTGTATCTTTGTTTATTTCTGTTTCAGTTGTTGTATTTGTTGGTGTTGTATTTGTTTTACTGTATTGTTTTTTTGTCTTTGTGGAAAACCATTAAATCTTTGTAATTGTCTAATGTTTCTTATTCACCTCTGGCAATCCCCATTGGAACGCAGTATGCCTTATGCGCCTGGGACATGCAAACAATTTTTTTTCTTTTTCTTTTGAAGTGTACTCCTCCTTTCTACTAAAAAACGACATTCAATGTGACTTATGCAAATATTAAAAAGCAATAGCTACAAAACAGTAATAAAACAGAGCCATTTCTATTAAAAAACAGCAGGTACTATAAATTTAAAGCCAACACTAAAATCTAAGAGGGCTCAGAATGTAAACACGCAGCTCCTGTGCATATTAACTAATAAACAAGCACTGGGAGCAATAGCAACCTGCACTGCCAATAAAGCAATATTAGCCACCACTGGACATTCGAATCACTGATTTTGCCAAGTAACTGCAGGATAGAAGAGATGGTTAGGTGAACATACCTGAGAAGGGGATTCCATAATCAGGATGAAACCACAGAAAATGTCCTGTCTTTGAAAGCCACCTCCCTAACATCTGAAGATGAAGAGGCCCAAGAAAGGGCACTCTGCAGATTATCTCAGGTGTTTGTTAGCTTCATCTGGGACCAGGCAGTCTGCAAGGTACATGAAAAGCAAAGCAGCCAGCAAGTCAACTAAATAAGCCAGTGTATGAGAAGAAGGTCCAGGAAAACTCTGTTCAAGGGCTGCATTGTAATGAAGAACAGATTGTGTGCACATTTATTACTCAAAAAAAAAGGCAAATAAGATTGAAATCCTGTGCTAGAATTATTTATAGGAAGTTCTTATTGTTTTATGTTTTGTTTGCTGCTCTGGGGTGCTTTGGGAGGCAGTGGGATATAAAATAAATAAATAAATTAGCCGTGCCTGAGCCGATTACCATTTTTATTGTGAGGTGCCAAGAATGTCTAATACTGTGAAAATATTACAAACTCAAAAGTACCAGATACCATTCAAATGAACCAGGTAATTCATTCCTGCTCTAATCCTAAAAAGAATCAGCATCATTCTACTTATAGGCATCATTTAATTTTTCATCATATCTTCAAAATTTACAGTTCTATGGGTAAAAAGAAGCCATTTGTACATACAAAAACCAGTTATTTATTTAGTATTGTGCTATGTCCTAATTTCTAGACATCATCATCATCATCATCTCGCAACAGATGTAGCACTGTCAGAGTTCTCCCTCCAAGCTTTAAAATCAAAACGAAGCAAAACAAAAATGATGCAGAACATAGTTTTGTGGGGGGTAGGAAAGGAATCAGTCTTTTAAATTATACTTCATAAATTGTACACTAAACGAAGTTGCATATTAATTTGAAACCCTGCACTGCTTCAACCCAGACACAGCAAAGCTCAAGAAATTAAGCAAACTTGAAGAAATTAAGAAACCTACCAACAATTTTAGCCTTTGCCTGTTTTGTGATCTGTGATCTGCATGTTGACTTGGCAGAGGATGCCCTTTTTCTGCAAGTGGAGTCCATCCTGTCAAACCCTATTGTGGCTGAGAAAATCTCCATATCTACCTCTCTTTTTCAGTTTACCCTGATGTTCACAATCTCTGCTTTCCCTCTCAGATATTTGGATTGAGCAGAAGCAGTAATGGAGTTACGTAGTTCTAGAATGTCTAGACTTAGTTCCCTAGCAGGCTATCATATATGCACATAGGGGAAGCCATAAACAAGA
This sequence comes from Lacerta agilis, assembly GCF_009819535.1. Lineage (NCBI taxonomy): Eukaryota > Metazoa > Chordata > Lepidosauria > Squamata > Lacertidae > Lacerta > Lacerta agilis. Next base: position 37,093,009 of record NC_046316.1, read on the forward strand.
GCTCTGCTGGATCAGACTAAGGGCCCATTCACTCCAGCACCATTTTCAATGGCTAGGGATGATGGGAGTCATATTTCAGAAACATCTGGAGGGACAAAGGTTCTCCACACCTGTAGAGAAATATGAAAGGGAAATATAGAAGTATCCATCTTATGTCTGGTGTTTTTTAAAAAAACAAAACAAAACAACAACATTTATTTATTTATTTATTTATTTATGAATCATCATCATCATCATCATCACTTGGAACCTCAGTTTCCTTTGAATTTCCATAGCAGATAACATTTCCTTCAGATGCCATTTTGTCCCTTTTAATTTCTGGCGCTCATGTAATGCTGGATAGATTGTTGACATTTTTCATTACTGCACAATCTGTACCTTTGTTGAGCAGTTACAGTTACGCTTCCAGCTTTCAGGGAGCTCCAAGCATTGGATATTTCAAGAAAAACTAATTAAACTTGCAGGCTGCAAGATAAAGTACCGTCACCAGCAGGAGATGTAAATTCTGGAGGAAGTTGCTCCCCACCCCCAACTTTGTGGTTAAATATTGACAGTAATATTATGTAGTCCTACACTACAGAGAAGCAACTAGACACCTTATAATTATTTTAATATAAAGAGGATCAGCCAGTCGGCAAGACAGACAGATGTTTAGGCATAGATGTTTAGTTAGGCATAGGAGCAAGAAAATGGGTTGGAGCTTCAAAGACAGTAACGTATTTTGCACTTAATCTCCTGCACCGGTTGGCTACATTTTCAAGGTCACATGGCATGAGTGCTAGCATGGCCTTGCTTCCTTTCCTACAATGTCTCTTGTTTTAGAGTAGATAACTGTCTTGCAGCTACTATTTCCCATCCACTATCAGCTTTAGTTAGTCCTCCTCTCCTACTCAAACAAAGGCCCATACAGCATGCTATATCAGTGGTGGGGGACCTGCGGTGAGGGGTCTAACAAGACCTCCTCAATTGGCTCATGAAGCCATTTTGGCAAAAGCCAAGCTTGCCTGCCACATACCTTGCATCATATATGATGTTAGGTGTGGGCCGGTAAAGACATGGCTGAGCCAAAAAGGGAGTTGCAGGCTGATCATCTGCCCTGCATGGCTGTTTATGAGCCCTGATGGCCAGCTGGTTGTCAGTGAATGTGGAGAGGAGAGCTTTGAAATCTCAATGATCAGCTGACTGTTGGAGTTTCAAAGTGCATGTGGTGCACTTTGATGTCAAGTGACTCCACCCACTTGTCAAACCTGCCCATGGGGGCTAGTGAAACAATGGTGAGGCCCACCATAATTAAGTAATGCTTAATTAAAGAAGACTTGTGATGAGATATCTCATCCAGAATTTCCCCCACAATGCAAAAAACATAAAGTGGGGATAAGAAAACGCAAAGTGCAATAGCATTTCGTCATGTGTTTAAACATTACCGTGGATGAGATTTTGGTTGGCAATTAAAGAGCCTAATCAAGGAATCCCTTATTTCTTGATTAGACTCTGTAATTGATTCAAAACCATCCATCTAATTGGCATAGTTATCCCAAATTTTAATACAAGTAAAAGAAGTTGCATGCTGATTTGTGTGAAATATCAGTTGTGAGTAGTCATAAAAAAAAATGTCTATAGAGAAGGCCTAGGCTGGTACAAACTCTTCTGAGAAGCTTACTTTCATTTATTTTAAAGCCATAATTAAGTGCATTCCCAACACAGAATTTTAAAAACCCTGTTGCAATAATGTTTATAAATTAAGGGGCAAATTCTCTCCCAGGAGACAGAAAGAAATCCAACTGACAGCATGAAAGCATCTGAAGGTCAAATTTGGCCCTGAGAATGTAATTAAAATGAAAGAAAGTGATCCCGTCCGGAGAGAACCCAAGTCAGAAAATTATGTTAATGTTGTTATGTCTTTAGAACATTCTCAGGGATGTCAGCAACATTTAATGTGAAGCCATTTCTGTTCAACAAAAAGGATTTATTTGAAGTTGATAATTAGACACTTTTGTGTGTTAAACCTTGTTTACTATTAATCTCTTTGGCACTCACAAACTTCCAGAAGGATTACTTAAAAATATCTAAATAAGCAAGCAAAGACTGAAACATGCCCATGGTCTATGAATCCAGCAAACGCCACACAGAGACAGACAGGGGAATTCCTAATGTGGAATTTATATTCTCAAAGTTGCGTTAACATTGATTTGCTTTTAAAATGAAATGGTTACAATTATATTTGAAATTATGAATGAACTGTTTATAGAACCTGTACACATCCACTGTCAAGGGGGGAAGAATTGATTATCTGACTGTGCCTGGAACTACTTCAAAGTCAAATGATTCAGACATTAACAATGAGCTTGGACTCGTCTATGGAACTAATAGCAGAATGCTATCACAGTCAGAATTGGCCTCAGCCTCTAAATGATCTCAAGAAATATAGCTAAAAATTTCTCTGTTAATAGTGCCCTACAATATAGAGATAATTTGGAAGTGGCCTATTGTTTAGGATTAAAAAAATTCACTTAATGGAAAGCCCAAGCTATGTGTTTTCAGACTTTGCACAGGAACTGGGAAATCTCTTTGGTGTACTGTGGATATGTAAGCTCTGGGTCAGATGTCCCCAACCTGGTTTCCTCCAGCTGTTTTTGTCTGCAACTCCCATCATCCCTGACCTTTGGCAACACTGGCTGTGAATGATGGGAGTAGTCCAGAACTTCTGGAGTACACCATGTTGGGGTGTGTGTGTTTATCTTCAACCTAAACATCTTGGTCTTTATGTGCACATCACAGAAGCTTCCATAAAGTGGTTAAGCTCACCAACACTAAACAGTTGTTTTAGTGGAGTTGTTTTACTTGGCACACAGGAAACACTCACTCTATATTTGTGCACTATATACAGGTTACACACACATACAAAAATGTTTTTCTCTCTCTGGTCCCAGAGAGGGTTCTGTACTTCCAAGTCCTTGCTGTGTTAAAGTCCACAGCCAGATCCTAAGTTCAGTTGCTTCAAAGTCCTGAAACTGATAGACTTATCTGAGTTATGAAATTATGAGGTCAAGTTTCCAACTTATTCCTCAGAATGATCTCTTCAAAAAGTCTTCACTTAAATCTACAATTTGGACATTTGGACTCCAGTTGACAGCCTATCACCTTTAGGACCATTAAATCTTTCTAGACAGCATGAAGTAGAAGAGGACATAGTGTTTTCCTGACCACTAGAGTATTCCTGTATTTTTGTTTATTTTTTGTTGCAAACTTTCGGCATGTTTCTGCCTCCAAGGTTCCAGTTTGTGTCTTTTGGCTTGTTCCTCAACCTCCTAGCTTGCTCTTTGGTGCTAATATCAACTAGTTTCTCAGTCCTGCCTTTGTTTGGTTCTGACTCTCTCCTCACCCCCTGAATACTGGCTGGTCCCATGACTCATCTCAGACTTCGAACCACCCCCTGAAAAAAAGCAAAGAGCAGAAATCTTTTTTATGTTTGTTTCTTACACAATTTCAATTTTATCTCTCAAGATATCCATATGAGGTGGGTTTGTGAAGAGTCTAGAGAACATAAAGTTGCTTCCATACTATGAGCATCAGTGCTGTTAAGACATTGCTAGTCTCCGATCAGTTGAAATAACTAAAACATTGATTCCACATGGAACAAAATGCCTTGCCCATAAACCATGTTTATTCACAAGTCAGACTCATTCAGGAAAGATCCCCTGCAATGTTAATTACCAGCTTCTTCCTTGCATGTTTGCTTCTTTTTGGCTTCCTGTTCAGTGCAGCTGGTGGATCAGTGAGTAATCGCCACTTATATAGTGAGCTTTTCATCGCTCAGAGTGAGGCATTGTTTCTTGGTTTTGTTTCCCCTTCTTTTGTAGGAAAAACAAAAAACAAACTGCAAATGCAGATGAGAAAATAGTTAAATTTCTTATTCCATCTCTTTCTCCCTCCCTCCATCCCTCTCAATTGAGTAAACAAAGGATGGCAATTCTAGACACCCCATCCATTTCTGACCTTTTGGATACACCACAAATACCATATGTGGTGACTTTTAGATGAAGGATCACAACACCTATTAGCCAATAGTCAAGGGTGATAGGAAACTGAGGTTCAAGAACATCTGGAGGCACCATGTTGGCTATCCCTGCACTATACTGTACTTGTTCTTCTCAGCAATGCCTGTATCGACTCAAAATAGTACTGCTGACTGGTAAATCCTAAACAATTTGCCAATTTTTCATGGCTGTGGAGGAAGCTTCTCAAGTTTTATTGCACATTAGATTTTCTCCTCTATAGAATCCTCTTCATTTCTCATATAGACCTGCTTGGGGCTCTAGTACATATTTATTAACATTAATATATTCAAAAGCCTTTTCAGCCACCAGGGAACTTTTAAATAATCTATCTTGACCTACCTCATAAAACATACCATAGACAGTCACTCGCAAAGCCAAACATCTGATTCAGCCTAATACCTTTTAGGCAGCAATGCTTAAAAGCCATCTGAAGTACTCCCTTTGAAATTTCAGCACTGACCTCACAGCTTCATGACTGTATTTACTGAATTAATCCAACAAGTAATGTAAGATCTGCCATGTCTCTAGGCACAGTAGCCTAATTCATTAGTGAAACACTTTCACCAGTAACTTTTATTAATTAGGGTTCCTCTATAAAATGCCTGTATCAGAATCCCTCCGGTACAATTTTATATATGTTTAATGTCTTTCCAACAATGATTCCAGACAGCTGTTTTTATGTTTCCAATATATATGTGCTGTTTCTCAGGATTGCAGACTGCATTTGGTTCCTTAAATAAAGAATGACTTGTATATTGTTAGTTAGACCACTAGGAAGTCCCAGCTTGTGAGAAGGGATCCTTAGCTACCTCTTTGAGAAGGCAAAAATGCTGAGGTTGTGAACAATAACATCTCTAGGTATACATTGCTGAGATAGCTGAGCAAAAATATTAGTTAGCACAGTGCATATAGAGATACCAGAGTAATTTGATCTTAATTAATTCCTACACAAAATGACCTGACCTGTACCTTCTGGACTAATGTAAGGATTAGAACCTATTTCTGAATGTTGCGCCGCAGTTTGCAGCAGTTTAAGCATACCAAAATCCTCATTCTCTCACTGGAAGGAAAATCTGCATCTTGAGGAAAGTTAACATAAACTCAATGCAGAAACAGAACAAAGTTATGGGTCCAGGTGACAAAGTGCTGTGTGCCACCCTCCTAAAAATGTTGTCACTGCTGCTTACTGGGATGGTGGGGGCCAGGTCAAGATGAGAAAACCTATTCACTTCCAATCACAGGAGCATCACAAAACCTTCATCTACAGCAGTGGTGGCCAAACTTGGCTCTCCAGCTGTTTTGGGACTACAACTCCCACCATCCCTAGCTAACAGGACCAGTGGTCAGGGATGATGGGAATTGTAGTCCCAAAACAGCTGGAGGGCAAAGTTTGGCCACCACTGATCTACAGGGACACGTTTGGATTCAACCACACAATAAATGCCAGCTTACAGAAACGCACTCCCAATTTGCTTCTCTTTACCACAACAAAACTCTTGAACTCATGTCAAAGGCTTCTAGCTACTGAAGTTAAGCAAAAAATAATTATCAAGAAATTTGTAATCTACAACGCAGAGAAATAACTATGCAATTCCACAGAGTACTGTTCTCTTTTCTATATAATTCATGTCTAATTAGCTGGTATTTGCTTATTTTGCATAATGACCACAAAACTTTTTTGTTTCAACTTCATCTATCCAAATCATTATTTTTTTTAACCTCTGGAAAAATATCATCATGGCTAACAGCCACTGTTTAGAAGAGGTAAGGTTCAGAAGCAGACCATTACAAATATTTTTTTTTTTGGGGGGGGAGGACTTTGTGTAGTAGTAGTTGCACTTTGTACAGATCTTTATCAGTAACCCTTCACACTGTTACCCAAAAAGCAATGAAAGTGAAGCCAGGAAATCAATACAGTCATACCTTGGATCTTGAATGGCTTAGTTGCCGAACGTTTCAGCTCTTGAACAATCAAAAACCGGAAGTGAGTGTTCCGGTTTTCAAACGACTTTCAGAAGCTGAACGTCTGGCGCAGCTTCTGCATGGCTGCAGAGAAGCTTCTTGCAGCCAATCAGAAGCCGTGCTTTGGTTTCTGAACATTTTGGAAGTCAAACGGACTTCTGGAACGGATTCCGTTCGACTTTCAAGGTATGACAGAAATTTAGGTCCCCCCACACAATTATTACTCAGGAAAGGCTGTCAAGAATTTAAGAATCTCATACAAAGACTGGGCTCCTTGGCATGACCAGAATATCAGCCCCAAGGGTATTCAGTCATAGAACAGATGAAATACAATAATATTGTGCATTCCCCCATGATGTTCTGCCAGGGCACTTTACAACACTCATGAAAAAAGGCCTACCTTGCCATATCTGAAAGTATATGTCATCCATTCCAGGACATCTCTTTGATTCTATTGTGATGCTGTTGAGTGCCAGGGGTTGTGATGGTCCTTCTGAAATAGCTATTGGGCTAGAAGAAAGAAAGGGGGGGGGGAGTTCAAGTTAATTCACATAGGCAATCTGTCAGATGGCCTTCATAGCTTGGGCCATTCAGATATCTGTGAGTTGAGAGATTCCTTCTACTGATCCCTTAAGCCATCTGTTTTCCCCTTGGACCTGAACTGAATATTAACATCTTGGAAGTTCTTTTAGAAATGCAGTCATTTGAGAAATAACACTTCAAACTTCAACTTAAAATAAATAAATAAACAGAATATATTCAAACTGAAGCTCTCTTCCTTGTGAATCCAAATTAGCAAGATGTTATGATAGTGGATTTTGACTGGAAGGCTCAGTCATGAAACGCTTAATATGACCAAAATGTAGCTGTTGGTTTTGTGATTTTTCAGTTGACCATACCCCAACAGCCTAATGAAACTGAAGATTTTGGAAGAAACCAAAAAGTGAAATGCAGAGGAGAATGTATGTGACCCCTAGACTTCCACTGTAGCAAAATATCACTCTTTGCCCTACTCAGTCATATTAATAAGTGGGGACTCAGTACAATGAACTCTGTAGTCTGGGAGAGGTCACCATTCTAGATAACTACACCTAAGATCTGGAAGTGTCATGTCATTAAATTACTGCCAACTTCTAAAATATTATTTTTCTGGTCATTATAGTAGATTAAGAAAGAAGTCACAGTAGTAGCAGATTTCATATTTCAGCTGATTCACACATGCATACTTTGTTTTACTACTAACATACCCTGATTTTGGAGCATTTGATATTATTGACTTTATTGTGTTTGGGGTGGTACATAAGTTCCATTTATGGATTTAGTTCTGTGATGGCTCACTCATTGATGAATAGCCATCATTTGATGACTGCAAGAGCAAGTTCTGACATATGCTTCCATGCGAGATTAGCGAACACTACAACCCATTTCTTAAAATACTGTAATGGTAAGGAAAGAAAAGGAGAGAGAGAGAAAAAAAAATACTTGTTGAAAATTGCTATGTCTGGAGAAGCTGATCTAATTTTCTCATAGGAAAAATGTTCAAACATTGATAAAATGTACACCAATAAGATACGTGCAGTCATGCCCTGCGGTAGTCTATTGAACTATTTTATCATTCTGTACTACATAAGAGGAGGATAATATTGTACAAATGAAATGATTTCTTCAGAAATATGAGTATCATAATTTAGAAGGAAAGCTTTAAAAAAACGGCAAATTTGGATAACATGCAGAGCTAGTGTAACTCCATTTATGATTTTTTTTGTTGTTGATGATTTTACATGTTTATTGGAAAGAGTTATATTTCTCAAGGGAATTCTACAATGCAAACTTGGCAGCGAACTCTTCAAAGATGTGATGCTTTCACAAGTTCTTTTGCAACTTTTAAAAATGTTTACAGTGCGTATCATAGAACTTTCTGTTGTGGCTACAAGCAAGTCTGAACTGTGGAAAGGCTGAGCATATAACCAATAATTCATTTCAAGTAAAGATGGATGTTTCTCATAAGGCATGAATATACATGCCTCATACCCACATGTTCCATATCTCACACATAGCTTTTTCTTTTCTACTTTTACTATTATTGCAGTGCATTTGTTGTGGGATAAAAAGTGAGTTTAGTATTTGATATGCTCTCAGATAAGTCATCCATCCTTTTAAAGTGCATTTAAAGTTTACAGAAAGAATTCTGAAGTGGATACTGAAAGAATGGGGGCATGTGAGTATCTCTACAAAAATACATAAAGGATTCCTTCAGGCTTGATGAAATTTATTATTTTTATGCCGTGAAGAGGTCATATGAATCTGCCCCCACATGGTGAAATTGTTGTCTACCATAGATACAGAAAACATTTAGAAATTAATATTTTTCCCCATAGTTGCTAATGGCAATCTTCTTACCACATGGGACTGAGTCAAAAGACTCTGCTTGGGAAAAATCACCTGTTGATGACCTTGCTATAAAAAACCCATATATTAAAACATTGTTAATGCAGTATTTGATCACCCATACATAGAAGTGTTCACATTCCATAAGAAGTGGCACAGATTCCATAGTCTCAGACATAGAATCATGACACACCACAGGGACGTTGCCTGGCACACCAGTTACAGTGGTGACAGCAACAGAACAGAGACTGTCAGTGAGACAGAGTCTCAGCAGCAAATCACACTGTCAATGTAGATAGAAGGGAAACAAAAATGAAATAAGCTCCTTAGGGTTGTTGATGGGTATGTGCTGTTGATGGGTATGTGTTTAAGAAAGTTTTGCCACTTCTTCTTCATCAGTTGCAGGAGCAATTTTAATTTATATATTTGAACATTTAACCTATGCTACTGCAACAGAATCAAGTGGAGGATAGCACTTCAGAACAAAAGCCTATTAAAATCCTTGGGGAGAAATATATAACACATTAGAAACCACACATCTCTTCTGTCCCAGTCACTAAAAGCCAGGCAACTTTTTTTTTTAATACAAAAAAGATGGTCCCCCCCGAAAGATCCTCATTCTGTGACAAGCCTCCAATGAACCCAGTCACTCAATCAGTCAATCAAACATTTTCTTGAATCAATCAAAGCGCACCACAGATCCCTGTAGGGTTAATGATTTAAAAGTAGAAAAAGAAAGGGCTGGAAATACCCCTAATGGAAACTCTGTAGAGCAGCTGCCAGCTAAATGGACCAATTGCTTGATTTGGTATAAGGAAGCTTCCTATGTTGCTTAACAGTGATCTCCAAAAGGATCAGTACCTCTTACTTCTAAGCAGCAATAAATTCTCAGCAGCAATAGCAAACAGAGCACTTTTTTGTGTTACATCAGAGATGAAGAACTTGTGACAGCTGGGGTTGATGGCAACTGGAACCCAACAACATTTGGAAGGGCACAGGTTCTCCGTCCCCATGTTACATAAACACATATACTCCTCTTCAGGCCATCTCTGTGTGTTCCGTGAAGGGATCACATCAGTGATCTCACCCTTGATGTCATGTGCCCAGATGCCCTGACCTTTGCATGTGGAACTGGGAAAAACAACAACATACTGCTGTATGTATAGAGGAATTGCATGTAACTGGGAACCTGTACAAACAGGATTCTGAATTCTGCGGAGCACCTACACCTGTATAGCTAGCTGCACGTGTGTAGACATCTCTTTTCAAATATTTGGTTCTACAGCAGCAGTGTGCTGCTATTTCATACTGTCTTATATTGTTGTACATGTGGGGATGTTGCAATGCACTTGAGCAAGGCCAATGACACGTCTTTTTCCACCTGATGCTTACAGAGTGCTCCCTACTGGCCGCTCCTCATATGGGAAAGATTCATGCCCATGCAATAGCCCCACAACATTCCTTAGCAGCATGGGATCACATCACAAGAAAGCAGCTTTGATGCTGCTGTGTGTATCGGTGATCTTCGTCTTCTTCCTTTCCAAAGGAGGATGCAGTTACTGCTATTTATGGCACCCAATGCCAAGCAGCGTTGCACAGAGTACGTAAAGAGACCTGTGTGCCCTCTCGTTCTCTCACATCATCTGTGCACGGATACCCTTCTCCTATCAATTGTTTGCTGGTGAGTGGAAAATCTAAGACAAATTCTTTTGCCAAGTATAATGAAAAGGAGCCCTCTACATCACACTGTGAGCATCTTTCTGAGGTCATGCAAGAACTGTTGAATCCATATTTTAGACTTAGCAACTAGGAAAGAAAAGAATACATTGTGAAAATCATGTACAGTATATCCACTTATTTTAAAGTGCCAATCAGGAAGCTGTGGTTCATACCAAGCCCAATTCAGGCCAGCTTTATATCTGAGATGTTTTTGAGGTTAATAGTGAGGAGGGAGGTAAGTCCTGTTTACCATCAGAGTTGTGACTCAAATGTTGCCCCTCCCTATCCAGGGGCTATAGGAAGGTTTTCCTGTATGGAAGAAATAAGGTCCATTTAAGGTCAGACCAGAACTGCAGATGATAATTCAAAGCAGATGCACTCACTCATGCAAGCATATTTGCTTTAATTACTCTGGTTCCAGTTTAAGCAAGCCCTGCCTCACATTGGGCTGACGCCTCACACTCACTTCCTGTTTGCCTTCCTGTCCCCAATCCAAGAGAAGGGGCTGGCAGGCAACAGAGAGCTCCAATGAATACAAGACCCACCCCACTTCCTGACTGGCAATAAATGACATACTCTTGGCATATTTTCCTGTTGGTCATCATGGGGCATAACTATGTCCCATACTTGACAAGAAGTGGTGCTCTGTTTTCTTAAGCTGAAGTTCATCTTGGTATGCTTGCTCACTTTCAAACCAAGGGACAAAGATATTAATTAATATAAACTATGATAACTAGATTATGCAGGTCTTGCTAACTTTCCATTGACCTCTCACAAGCTCAGCTGCTCCATATTCAGGTGGAAGGTCTTCATGATTCACATCAGACGAGAGGACAACTGAGCACACCAAATCATGCCTTTCTAGAAGCTGCCAATGAGATGCTGATAATGAGAAAGCTGTGTGTGTGTGTGTGTGTGTGTGTGCTGTGTGTGTGTGTGTGTGTGTGTGTATATATATATATATATATATATATATATATATATATATATATCATGTCCAGAGCCTCATGGACACCATCATGCATATATATATGTAAATGTGTGTGTGTGTGTGTACACACACACATACATATAAATTTACACACATATATATATATATATGCATGATGGTGTCCATGAGGCTCTGGAGTACAGCAAAGACTTTATGTACCAAATAAAGATGGGGAGAAATTCAGTGCACATATGAACCTACCTATATCATTCTTTCTGAAACAATGTGTGAAGCAAAGCACAACTATTCACACTCATCTAAATTTTGTGATGCCGTTCCCCTACTAAAAATGTATGAAAAATGCATATAATGGTGGAAAGTGTGCATAAAAATGAACATATTCGTAAAAACGGCATGCAAGATGCATTATATTCTGGGGCAAAACCCCCAGCAAAAATATGAATATTGAGCAAAATTGTATACAAAAAATGTGTACATTAGGAGAAACACCCACACACTGATGTAATTTCATGAGACTGGTTTTTTTGTTTTTGTTTTTTAAAAAATGCAAACTGATGTGGAAATGCAGTGCACTGAACTTAAGATTGGAAAAATGAGAAACCAAGAGAAACTGAAATGACAGCTTTGTTCATCCCCAGAATCAAAAGCCATCTCCACTTGCATGTTCTGAAAATGGGATGCTGTTTTATGGAGGTTATTATGGTAGAAATAGATACACACACAAATAATTTAACGTTATTTGTTCTGGAGAACAAAGCGTGCTAACCATAAAAATAGTTATTTTCTTTTTATTGCATTGACCGAATTGATTTGTGGAGAGGGGAAAAAAAAATCTTTCTAGTCATAAAGAACTGGTTAGGGCAGCCACTAAAAGTAGGGAATATTGAAGAACTTGCACGCTGGCAAAAGAGCTGCGAACCTCTCTGCCAAACCTCTTCCCTAGACTGATAAATGTAAAAAAGACAAGACAAGCCTTGGATTATTGCCCCTAGCAGTCATCAGCTAGCACCAATTAAACACAATTATCAATAGTTATAGCATAATACTGGCACTTGCATTAATAAAGGTGTCCAGCACTTCGGGTGTTACTTTAGTACTTAATTACTGATTCAGCAAATAACACAAGAATATGATTAGCTTTAAACAAAGGCTGGAATCTCATTATATAAGCATGTACTTAAATGTCTTGTAAAATGTTGAGGATGAGTTCACACAACCTTGGGGGTAATAAACTCTTCACTAATTTAATGAAACAAGGGAAGTGTAGCTTGCAACTTTGACTTAAATACTGAGCACTATGTATACAGAACTTTCAGATGACTAATACTAAATAAGCGACATTTTCCTTCTCCCCTCAAGTCTATATGGGGTTAGTTATCCTTTAGTACAGGACTTCTCCACTTTTTTTCCCTGGTCTTTTAACAGCAACACGGCAGACTGAATTTCAACAGGTGTAACTGCAACATCTTCATGGTAGGAAATGCTACCATGTTTTTCTGTCACAGTTCTTAAAGACAAAGGAGAACCCACTGCCAAAAAAAAAACGGTCACCTCTACCTTTAACCACTTTTACAAACATAGTTGTTGTGGTGTCATAGTAGATTTCCCTCCTTTTAAAAATAAAAAAAGTAATATTGTATCTATGGCAGAAGGGCAGTGAAGGAAATCAATGGCTCCCAGGAATGTGCGATGCTGGTACAGGTGGGATCATGCCATTCCCTTGATCTAAATGGTTTCTTTTGTTGCGTCCAATGCTTCAGCAGCAGCGTTCCATTTGCACAATGGGACTTCCCCTTTCTCTTCTTTTTTGCCCCCTCCCCATCCGCTCCAGAGATCGTCCAACCCTATGAATCAGATGTTGAGAGTGCACAAGGGGCTGTAGGGGAGAGGAGGGAGATGTTTGACCACACATGCCAAAGTGTTGTGTGAATGTAATGGCAGTGTTGGGTAGAACCCTTTGACCATATGTGGCACTGAATTGCAACACACTGAAGCTGCTCTGATGCTACAATTGTACCATATGGAGGGGATTATTTGGGTACTTGGTTTTTGCACTCATTATCTCACAGGCTCTCATGTGCACCTTAAACCATATGATGAGAGGTTCCTTTCCTCTCAACTCTTCCAGCTTTCATTATTGGTTCTCGTGAAAATTGTTTCTTTGGGAAATGGCAGCTCAAGACAAAGAGTGACTTAGGGTCACTCAACAAAACCGAATTTGGGAAGATTAGTGACAGACAAAAGTAAATAATTTTCCAAGTGGTGCATAGTTGAACTATGGAACATGCTCCTACAGGATGTAGTGATGGCCACAAACCTTGATGACTGTAAAAGATGATAACACAAATTAATGAAGGATAAAGCTATCAAAGGCTACTTGCTACAATGGATATGTTCCACTGTTGTGTGCCTCTGAATCATCAGTTGCTGGAAATTACTAGTGGGAAGAGTGCTGTTGTACTCACACCTTGCTTGCGGGCTTCCCATGGGCATCTAATTCGACCATTATGAGGATCCTGAACTAGATTGGTCCTTCAACCTAATCCACCAGGGCTCTTTATTACGTTCTTAATTCCTGATGTCATCTTGCTCCCTAAAGTAAGTTGTTTCACTTTTCTGCATGGTAGAGCCAGCCCTGCTTGGTTCAAAGGTAGAGGTACTGAAGGAAGGCCTAATGTTGATAAAGTGGGTGGCAGACCAGGAACAAGTTCTCTGGCCAAGCCCCTGTGCTTTTAAACAGTTGTCTGAGAGACAAGAATTCAACTGCTCTATGTTGTAAGTGAAGCTGCATGGATGAGAGGCAGAGATGAGCTGATTCTATCCTCCTACTCATCAAAGTAGCCTTCCTTTTAGAACCTACACCTTTGTACCAGGCAGGGTTGGGATACTGTCCAGATCTTCTACTTGAGCTGTTGCAAGTGTTAGCAGTAATGCACCTAGGTTGTAAGTAAACTTGGAATAGGGTTGTCAGATAATTTTCTTTCTTCTTCCCACCCAACAGGGAACCTGCGCCTTGATGAGTAAACAACTCCACCTTTTCACAGCTTTCCTACAAAGAAAGTGAGGCATGGCAGGAGAGAGAGAGAGAGATAGCTCCTGGAAAGATTGGTGTGTTTACCAGCTCTGTGTTTCATATGGAGATAGATAGAAAATAAGCACTTGATGAATTCAGTCTACCTCATAAGAGAAGAAAAGTATCATCAAGTGGGTTTGCTTTTCTTCTTACTGTATAACATTTTTGTAAGGAAAAGAGTCATTGTCGCGCAGTACATAGGCAAGGTTTTCATGCAACGCAATCAAGGGCAGCTGCCCCCTAGCACAGGCACAGGAAGAACTTCAGAGCTCAATTGTTAAAGCCAGCTCACTTAGCCTCCCAAAGCATTCTCAGGCATAAGGCGTTTTCTCCCCTCACATAATTTAAGATCATATGAAGGAGAGTGGTGATGCATTGGCAAGCTCCAACCATTCGACTGCATCACATTTTCTTTCTTTTTTTCTCATGGAAGTTCTCCGTGGAATTTAGCACCCTGGTTTTAAATCACATTTGGAACCTCCAAGAGTACAGGAGGATCCTGGGGGTTATAGTTTGTTATGGGTGCTGAGAGCCACAGTTCCCAGAATTCTCTGGGGGGGGGGGAGCCTTGACTGCAAGAGTGCTTTAAATGTACTGTGTGACTGTGACCTTGGAGGGCTGTAAACAAGGGGAAAGTGATGTGCCAAGGCAAATAGCGCATTTTGAATGTGCTCCTGCTCTCCCTCACACAATTTGAATTGGACAAGGCAAAAAAAGAAGAAGAATGCCTAAGCTAATACGTTTGCATAACCAACTAAGGGACAATGCTGATGTTTCTGCTATTATAAACTAACATGTGACTCTACAATGTTTTCTTCCAATTTTAACTTATGTGGCAGAGAATGGGGACATTTCCCAGCTGGCCATTAAGCACAAAGTTACCTTAACTCTACCTTTGTCTCAGGAATACATTGCCTATGCTTTGCTCCTTCTGATGAAGCCCCAGGTTTCTTTTTAAGATGCTATGAGTATGCTCTCAGAGGTCAAACTATTAATTAGTCTTATTTTTATGAATAATATTCTTCTTAGGAAAGTTAATTAATTGAAGGTGTTTTTTTTCTTCCTGGGAAGCCACATAATGGCAGGGAGGGGAAGTAAAGCTGAACTTTCATTTAGAACAATGATGAGGTTTAATTCGTAGAAATCTGCATACAAATGATTTTCTAGACCTTTCTGAATGCTTCCCAAAATAAAATTCGTTGGCTTTTTATGACAAGTACATTCAGTGAATTTATCAAACGATAGGCATCCTTGGTTGCTAAATATCCCACTCTATGATCTCAATTTGCCAGAGTGTCAAGAAGCATGTAGATTCTACCTGCCTTCATTTTCTGTGCAATTACAAATGGATGGCATATTCTTCTCAGCTTCAAAAATGTCATATTTCATTTAAGTGGAACTGCTAAACGGTGGCAGTAAATGGTGGGGGGTGACTTTACATGTTACTAATTATACACTGAAAGGGAAAGTACAAGTAAATTGCAACAAATCATTTGGGCTTTGGGGTCAGCATGCTAAGGGGAAATTTAGAGTTGTGCATCTCCCCATAGGTTCTTCTGAAAGTACAAAAGAGGGGAGATAAACTCACACTTCCTGTTTTGGAGCCTCCCTCTAACATGCAAAATGCATGTTAGCTCGGCATAGAATTTAGAACTTTGCAATGGACTGGTTGTGTGCCTTCGTTAGCATATTAGCATAAACAAAGAACATTATGTAATTATCTGTATCCAACAAAGTCATGCCATGAATGGAACAACTTGTGCAACAGAGCTTCCCCTCAATATCCCCATCCCTTACACACACTCTGCATCTCCCCAAAATGTCCTGGGGTTTCCCCTCAACCCCCTGGAGCAGATGTGGGTGTATGTGGAGAAGTGTGGGGCAAGCAAAGGGAAGGGAATCCTCTTGTACAAACAAAAGTTTTGCTGTTCGCACAATGACTTTGTTGGGTTCAACCCAATTCATTAACAGTGCATTTGTGGTTTTGGCTGGTTCCACAAAGTTGGTTTTATCAATGGTGTCCAAACAGGTCATATTAGTGGGCTGCCTGCAATAGCTGGTGCGCTAGTAGTGGCTGTGTATCCTCTTATTCTCAATGTGGGATTTCAGAATTACGTACTAAATCGAGGAGTCCCTATGTTTTGTTTAGCATAATACATTCTAATAGATTAACAGGGAGAGGCAGTCGGAGGAAAGTGTAATCACATGACAGAAAGACCAAATTAGACCTATGTTTTAAATTCATATTCAGAACTGAAAGTGAGGACTAGACTTGCAATCACCCCTAGACTTTAAACAGGACATTAAAGTATACTACTGTACATGTTTTTAATTAAGTCAAATAATTGGGGCAAAGAAATCCTAGGCAATCAAATGTTGGTACTGACAACCAACCTGTTTTCTTCCCTTTCATCCAATTATGTTGGAAAGAAGCAGCAATTGTTTCTACAATGCATTATGGACAGGCATCTCTCAGTTTCCAAAACAGCCTTGTAAATTATAATGAATCTGAAAGAGAATATTATTTAGTTGTGTGGTAATGAGAAAATGGAGCAAAACTGCATTCTATACACAGTAGTTAAGCTAGAATGACTCACATTGTGCTTAAAAAGTCATTAAATGATGGTCCTTCACACTATCATACTTCATTTAAAACCATAATCATACAATAAACAGTAGACGTTTTCTCACCCTGAAGACAAGTAGAAAGCAAACGTGTTTGAGTAATATGGAAATGGATGATCTGGGATTCCCCTTGACACTCTGCTGTTTTCAAGTCAGCATATATAATAGTAATCTACGGGAACTGTTGGAGTATACCAAAGCTGCATAGCTAATGGGTGGATTGCATAAACCTTATTTACAAAAGCAAGCAGTGAAATAACATAGGGAAATCATATCTCAGGCTATAACAGTGGCGTATAAACTGTCACAACTCCATAGCCAGCATGTAGTAGGAAAGGCTTTATTCATTTGCTATTTGCCTACTTTCAGGGCGGTGGGTGGGGTGGGGTTGGTTGTGCAGCTGCATTTCTTTTTTGTTTCGCTTTTTAAAAGGTTTTTAAGGGTTATTGCTTCCAGTATACTATCCCTTTGGAAGATTTTTGGCATCTAATAATGAGTTTTTCTTCTCGGAGACTAGCAATGTGAATAGATATGCAATATTATTTTATTTTTTACTTTCCCATGCATTCATCTGAATGTGAATACAGATGGGAACGAGATTGTTCCCACAACAGTATAAACACAACATATTGATTTATGTTGGATTAAGTTTATTTAACTACCACCACCCAGCATTATGATTTATAGTAGGAACATCATACAATGCTCATTCTTCTCAAAGGCCCTCTGGAAATGGACTATCTGGCCCTCAGAAATATCCCAAGGCCACACACACTCTCCACCCCACTCACCCCTATACTCAGGCCATGCTCCTCATTGACATTGCTTTTCACTCTCCTTGAGTGTTTTTGCCTATCTGGATTGTTTCTGTGAACTCCGATAATGCCTCTTGCTTACCTGGATGAAGGATAGCAAGAGGGTGTGTGTGTGTGCAGAAAGGTAATATTTACATTCGTTGCTTTGTCCACTTTTGCCCATGGCCCCCAGAAAGATAGCCTAGAATCCAGCTCTCAGTCCAGACAATATTCTCCACCCAGCACTATTTGAAGGGCTCTCAGAGGTCCATTGTCTATTTGAAGGAGCCATCTATTTGATGGCTGGCTAGTCAAAGTTGCCCACTGACAGTTATCAACCGAACAACAGACTGAACAGGGGTACACACAGTACCTCATCGGGGTCTCTGCGATGGTGAGATGTATTTCTACTTAAATTATAATAATTATTTCTGACTTTGTATCCGTGGACACTACTTGATTAAATATTTCCACAAATGCAAAGACTGCTAATGCAATGGGATTTCCCCCTACCCTTTACCCCTGAGTGCTCTGGAGGGTTGGGGGAAAAAACCCCAAAATATTTAGAGGGTGGTGGGGTGGAAGATTATTCTGTTGTGCAAAGAGAACTTGTGCTGACAGAACAATCTGCTTAACACTACACTGAATACAACCCCACTCGTGGAAATGTAATGAAGCACATTGAAATGTAATAAAAAAATTATTACATTAGCACATGGAAATGTAATAAAGATATTGGGGGGGGGGGTTGCTATAAGTTTGTCTGCCCTTTATATTTTATGATCTATTATAATTTGTGCACCACTGTTTGGAAATAAGGTTAGGGAAATGTCCAAAACAAATGAAATAACTCTTGTTGCTCTTTCTATTATCTCTGTTTTAAAAAAATATCTCAAAGGAACAAAAGAAAAGAAAATGCCACTCGTGTGACCCACCTTAGGCCCATCTGCAACCAGTCTGTACATCCCTCTTGACCCACCAGTCAAAGCCTGGAAGAGAAGATCATACTGTAATTAAAAGAAGCAGCTCAGAAACAGTGACTCAAAGCCCTGGAAGTGAAGGGTCCCTGTTACTCCGTGGAACCAACGCAATTCTGCTTCTGAACTGGCCAACCCAGAGGCCAGCTAAGAGTCACACTATTGCTATTTGAATCCAATATTATGTGCCATTCTGACCCCAGTGCCCACTGAAATTATCAGCTGTCTGGAGCAGAGCCCCAATGCCCCCCTCCCCTGCTAGGGACAACACTCATAAATATGTCTTGCTGCTGTATTCGCGGCACCAATTCTTGCCTTCATATATTCCCCTCCACAGTGCCGCCTGAAGCCGACCGCTTCACTCCTCTTGCATGAAAGGACCCTAGGTAGCTGAAAACTTTAGGATTTTACTTGGAAGATAATGTGTCCAGCTTCTGAAAGGCTGTATGGTCTAAGTCTTGGGTTCCATTTGTGATTAAACCTCCCCCCCCCCAAAAAAAAACCCCTCATGAGAATACATCAGCATTTGAGTGTGGATTTCTACTAAGATACACTTCATATGAAATTTTGCCTAATAGACATTTTTGCAAAGCAATTCTCCCTGGTGTATTTTTGTACATTGTTTTCACTTACATGAACCCACATTTATATGCACACTTTGCTGAGCATATGCAGAGAAGTGTGAAAGTTTTAAAACATGGCTATGTTTTTGTTTTTGTGGATGGTGCAAAATGGGTAGCTTTGCCTTTAAAAGCAAACTGAATTGAACTTCTCCCCATCCTTTACTACAACCCACAATGCTTTAGAACATCTCCCCCAATCTACCTGCCCAGATTTCCTAGAGGTAAAGTGGGGTGCTGGAGGAGGGGGAATTGACAAAAACTGCCTCCCCTTTCCTTTGGTGAGAGTGTCCCATAAGCTCAATTCTACACACACACACACACACACACACACGGTTGTGCATTTGATGCTCCAGTGTTTTAAGAATGCCAGAGCAAATATTGGGTTCAACACACTGCACAACCTACTCTCGGTATGTCATAGAACTAATAATGTGAAAATTGGCTGCTGTCAACATGTCTTAACATCTCCTGGTTGGTGGAATTAGATAAATGGTTCTGAAAAGCCGGAGGCTCTGTTTAAGCCGCTTGATAGCTTTGCTTACCTCTGCAGCTTTGCTACAGGGTTGCACCACCTGAAATATTTGAATGAAACAAGCAGAGGCATGAACAAACAGTTATATTCTCCAGAGGACCTTGGGGGAATGTCGTCTTTTACTACAAAGACAGGGATGCACAATACAGACGATGTGGCCCATTGTTATGGTGGCAATGGCATTTGAATGAAGATACTTACAGCCAGCATTAAGAGGATTAGCGGGGTGTGTGTGTGTTAAAGAACACTGAAAATCCAAGATTACAGAATTATGGGACTCTCAAAGATAAACACGGGATCCAACTCGGAAGGCTAAAAATAACGCACACGGCTTGTATCTCGTGGAGCAGAAAATAGCTTTCGCTGTCTCTTCTGATTCTATCTATTTCAACTTCCTTGAACAGCTTAGAGTGTATACTGTAAATTAAACTTGGGTGATGCAGAAAAGTGGTGATTGTTTTGGCAGCCAACATTGTTCATGTGTATTTAGGTATGGAAACGGGAATAGAAAGAGAATGTTTAAAAATGGGATGTGAGGATCACAGTGTTATAATAGCAAGATGCAGCCCTGGCTTAGACGATTGCCAAAAGATGTAAGCAAGAGTGAAAGGAGGCAAACGGCCTGTTTGATTAACAGTCCCTAAAATGCTGGGGGGGGGGGGTTCATTCAAAATGGATCATGGCTGCAGTCCCAAAGATGCTTACTCAAATGCCCCATTTATTTCAGCAGGCCGTGTGCACTAGAGAATCCAAGTTCCCCAAATGGTGGATGGATGATCCTAAGGGCACATACTGTAAAGCACTTAATGAAGATTGATTACCTCTAAACACCCTTTGCCACCCCGATGAACAATACAATGAGGACACTGAGTGGGTAGATTTTCTCTTCCCTATCTTTCAGATGCATAGTTATGAGCAAAGTGGAAACTCTATCCTGCATTAATCTTGACTGTGAACCACAGAGAGTTCTCCCCCCCCCCCAAGATTAATTAAAGCTGAGTATAATGGTATTATCTTCTTATGCAGCATTATTTACTGTATCTGGTTGCTGGAGGTGGAAAAAAGGAGGTGGGAGAGAGGTAGGAACTGTTGGCTGAACCTTCACTGCAAAGTTTTCCTTGACCCAGGCTCCCCTTCCTTACCTTCTCTATATTTAGTAACCAAGACTATGGTACTCATTGTCACGATGCTTTTAATTTATGATTCACCTGTTGCTATAATAGATGATAGCTATCCCTGCTTCCCTTCTCACCTCAGCTACAAACTGACCAGATAGCTTTCAGTTGTTGTTTTTAAGTATTAAAAACAGTTCCTCTAATCAGTAAGTGAAAACCGTAGGCTTCCACTGCTATAAACTTTTATCTAATTATGAAAAGACTCCCCCTTCTCCCAAAATGCCACACCAATGGTTTTTGGGGTGTTTTAATACCCCAATGAGATTTCCAATGAATCAGGGTCAGGGTCAGACCACAGATAACATTTGTGCATCTGGTGTCAAATGAGGTGCGCTTCACAATACCCCAACACCCAGAGCCAGAAAGCTGGAAGGTAAAATTTGTGAGGTAAACATTGTTCCCTGCATATTGAGCAAATAACATGATTTCTGTTCTTTTCATAAGTTATTATTTTCATTTTCAATTGCAAACGTTTTCATAACTATCTTTTAAAATAAAAATGTCATGAAGATATTGTAAACTGTCTAGAAAAAACAACTACACTATTCCAACTGAAAACTGATATTAACAGTTTTGGGGGTGTTTTTCTAATCCCATTGAGAAATCTACAAGAAAGCTGCCTTTGGTTAGAGAAATGTCCCCAAGTAACATATACGGTTTGTGCCAACATTTCTCTGATTATTTGTCTATGGGAAAAATAATGATGGGGTGTTTCACTACCCCAGTCTGCAAACATTGGCTGGGTACTAAACACACTCAGATGGCAAAATCCAATGCATTTGTGGGGTATTTTATGCTGAAGGTGCCTTTATGTTTTCAGGAGGGAAATAGTAAGTGGTAACTGGATGGAATTTGGAAACGACGTACAGCTGACAATTTATTAGGACTGTTGTGGAGGTCTACGTATTTGTAAAGCGCATAATGAAAAGCAGACTTGTAGTAAGAAAATGAAGATTGAAGCAACCTTCTGCTCTCTGCATAGCTGTGCCACATTGTGGGCCACCAGAACGAGATATTGGAGCATCTTCTGGGCAGTAAAATATTCTCAGGTTCTGGATTGCCACCCCTGTCCCCCAGACTGCCTATTAGGGGTTCTTAGACTTAGGCTATAAAAGACTTTTTGCTTGGTGTTTGGCTCCCAGCTCTGAGTCCCTGACACAATTCCTGGTTCTACTCTAGCAGCTGTCCATTTTGACCCGGCTCTGACAATTGCTCGCACTGGGCAATGTTATGAAATATGGGTGTCACACAACTGTTTTTGACAACAAACTTACCACACGTGGAAGTAAAACATGCATGCACATGCACAATCACCCATGCACATCCTTCAGGAAAATCTTAGCCGATTGGATGCAACACCACCACCCCACATCATGTGCAGTACTGAAAATGACAACAAACCCCAGCCCAGGAAGCCTCTGGTGAATATAACTTTAGAGTGCATGAATTTGCAAGCACATTTCTTGCATTCACCCATCACATTTTAGGGGTACACAAATGCACACAACTAGGTGCCATTAAAAGCATGATACATGATGCAACTCCAATTAACTTTCTATATACCGGTAATAATCTGACGAATCAGGCTCTGCTCTTCATTTCAGACTTAAATGCTCTAAGCCTTTTAAAAATAAAAAGAGGCATAAATCTGCCACAAAGTGCCCTTGGAAAATGTTGAACTACATGTTCTTACACCATAAGATTTGGTTTAAAATGGATGTTTCAGAAAAGGAAATATGTTCAAAGACCCATCAAGGTTGGCTTTTAATGTCTCACTTAGCTTGTCCAAGGGCTATGCTTCCCTGATAGATTTATGGATATACCTATTAATTCAGGAATGAACTTGGAGCTGATGCCGAAAACCTGGATGGGCAGAGCAGAAATGGCGTTTTGTATAAGAAGGTAGACTTGTGACACCACCCGGGCAATGTAGGCTTTGTTGCTATTCTGCTATGTTGCTGCAGCCAATTTCAGAAGAGGTCACTTTGGGCTTAACTGACAGGACTGGTACAGTTTATTCACTGTTTCTTCAAATTATATGGTATTTCCAATAAAACTATATTGAACAGGCTTCTGATTACTTGCACCAACCTGCATTGAAAGGTAATTCTATTTATTACTATCATGCTCTACGCCTGTAATAAAAACAAAACAAAACAAAACACTGCTTTTGATTACAGTCCCAGGCAACATTTCGCTGTTATCATTTCTTTTTAATGCAAGTGATAATTTGCTGGCTGCTGTTTCCAGAGTGAAGTTAGTGTTATTTCCAGATGGCTACCTACCAAAAAAATCAAAGCACAAGCATGAAGGAAGAGAGGGCCAAAATATGGAACGGTCAGGAAAGCTTGGCCTTGCGGTAAAACAGGATATATGTCCAAAATAGCATAATGCCCAGTATTAGTTGAAAGCAGCGACACCCCTCAATGTGCCAAGAAGGCAAAGCCTATTGGAGTCAATGGACAGCACCAACAATCCAAGGTTATATTAATGATCTCATTGAAGTTCAAATTTACCAGACACATATTAAAATCATACCATTTCATCTGATAAATATTCAGGAACACCTTCCCTATAAGGAAAGGCTAAAACCTTTGGGACTCCTTTGGATTAGAAGAAAGACAAGTAACGGGGCCATGGGTTGTATCGAGAAAGTGAATAGGAAAGATTTGGTATATTTTGTTGTTCAGTCGTTCAGTCGTGTCCGACTCTTCGTGACCCCATGGACCAGAGCACGCCAGGCACGCCTATCCTCCACTGCCTCCCGCAGTTTGGCCAAACTCATGCCAGTCGCTTCGAGAACACTGTCCAGCCATCTCGTCCTCTGTCGTCCCCTTCTCCTTGTGCCCTCCATCTTTCCCAGCATCAGGTTCTTTTCTAGGGATTCTTCTCTTCTCATGAGGTGGTATATACACAGCAGCTATATATTCCAGGACTTTCAGTGTGTCTCTGATATGCTCATAGGCAAACAATGGTATAGGTATGTTGCCTTCATGTTCTGCATATGGGCTTACCTGAGGCATCTGGCTGGTATCTCTTGGGAACAGGATGCTCAACTAGGTGGACCCCTAATCTAATCCTGCAGGGGTCTCCATATGTTCAGCAAATCATGCATGAGTGGAAGCAGATGGCATCAGCTCTATCGAGATGCTGTGGATAATGAGAATGGTGCTGAAACAGCAACTCTGTTGTGAATTCTCCATTCCCTCCTACCCAAAAATGCTTAGGAATCCTCAGCATGTGGCTTGGAGGAGGAGGAGGAGAGGAAATCATAGTGTGATAATGCAGCATGGTGACCATTCCTAAAATTTACAGCAGGGAAGGCGAGAATTCTCTGCGGGGAATGTTATTTTGGTGGCACCCAGTGGTGGGTGTTAACATCTGTTCCCACTCTTACGCAGTCATTCCTCCCACCCCCTGAGCTTTAATCACTCTGGCAAGAGCAATGTCCACCCATGAGAGAAAGCGTCTTCAGCAAGGAGTAAATTCAAACTGGTCCGTTGCCAATCTCCATTAACAAAGCATGCCTTTGAAATTCAAAGCCAATGCTGTTCTTCTGCTTCTTTGAAGATGTAGTTCTGAGAGTAGCATATGCTTAGTTCCAGGTTCTCTGTTAATCACCGTGAAGATGAAATACCCATTTCCCTGTCAGTTGGTCAAAACAATGCATTAGAAGTCTGTTAGCATGCCTCAACAATGGCAATTACCTGAGGTGTCAGGTTCTTTATTAAAATTTGTAACAGTCATCTGCATCCCTATAATCAAAGAGATGCTCAGACGTACAAGCTATAGAAATATCTTTTCATCTGAGCTTCTGTTGTTACGGAAGGTGCTTCCGAATATTATTATTCCTTCGTGGCAAAGCACCTTGCTAGGTGCTAATCTAATGATTTGTATAAGGTTGAGTAGTTAAGGCTGTGACCCTAAACACTTACCCAGGTGTAGGCCAATTGAATACCTCAGGCCTGGAGCCCAGCTGTGGCCCTCCCTCTTTTTGGCCCTCGGGACTCTCCAAGGCCACACCCCTCACCACCCCTCACTCTGTGTGTGTCTGTGTGTTTGCATGGCTACAATGATAATGCCTCCTGGCTACCTGGATGGATGCTGGAGAGGGGTGCATGAGTATATATAGGAAGTTGCCTACTGCACAATGGGAAAAATTGCATTAGTTCTGCACTTTGACCTTTGGTCCTGCCCACGCACTGGCATTTGTTCCCTGGAAGGAATCTCATATGGCAATGCAGCCCTTAGTCTGAAAGAAGTTCCACATCCTTGCAGTAGGACTGACTACTAAGCAATCAGAATATGGCCGTGCTGTAAATATTATTATGTTGGTTTACTGTGGATACTACCAAATTACCTTCATCCATATTTTCCCTGGATTTTGAATTCTAAATTACTGGCCTTGAGGGTGTTGCTCACTACTGAAAGGACTCGGGGTGCAGGGCTGTGCCACAAATTTGCAAATTACGGTAAGATGGTGGTAGCTGGTTTTCATCAGCACTGTAGTGAGCTCATCCATCCTGTAACAGAAACTTGTTTTTAAAAAAATAAGTTTTTTTTTAAAGGAAGGAAAGAGGAGAAGATTGAGGGCACAGAATAAGAGAACTAGCACCCACCCCTCTAGGCCACCCCCTAAAGACACCCATGCCTAATGCAGTAGAAATCCTCCATTGCTTGCTGTTATTTCCAAAATTTGATGCGGAGAACTCTGCAAACAGAGTTTGCCGCTGGTTTCACTACCTTCAGCTCATTTGTGTCTGTTGGTGTTTGGAATTAGCACACAACTTGGAAGCTTAACTGAACACTGAATCACTGTTGGTGGAGCACACTTTATGTTGGATATAATCACACTGAGACTCTGAGTTTGGAAAAATAAGAAAACTCAGTTTTTTAAAAGATGTATCAGCCTACTGTGTAAGATGAGTTGCACCCCAACACTTCCAACTGTGTCTACCCTTCTCCTCTGCATTATGTAATGATGCTGAGATGAAAATTTCTCCTGCATTTTCTTCATCAGTTAATGAGGAAAGAAATTGCATTCAAAAATCATCAAAGGGAAGAGAGAATATCCTTCTGGATAGTTGGTTTGTTTAAATGTGCTCACTGTGGTGGGGCAGAGGCAAGTCAGTGTGGTGTAGTGGTTAGAAGCGGTAGACTCGTAATCTGGTGAACCGGGTTCGCGTCCCCACTCCTCCACATGCAGCTGCTGGGTGACCTTGGGCTAGTCACACTTCTCTGAAGTCTCTCAGCCCCACTCACCTCACAGAGTGTTTGTTGTGGGGGAGGAAGGGAAAGGAGAATGTTTGCTGCTTTGAGACTCCTTTGGGTAGTGATAAAGCAGGATATCAAATCCAAACTCTTCTTCTTCTATTCTCTGGTTGGGGTGAAGCAGTGTTGAAGGCAGCAGATCAGATGCTCTTGTCAGATGCTATCCTTGCCATTGCCTCACCCTACATCTCTCCCTCCTGATAAACAGCAGTGACTCCCCTGCTGGGAGGTCTGGTAAGTGCTTCCAGCCCACCATACTGTTTGCAATCAATTATTTTTATTTACCTTTGCTAGTCGCTTTATACAAAAGAATTGCCTTAGAGTGACTTAACAAAAGAAAACACAGACAGATAAAATCAATCAAAAGCCACATTTTTAAAAGTGCAATAAAAATTGTTAAAATACAAAGTATTAATTTGAATTCATGGTCTTTGCATTGCAGAGACCCCAAGAGCCCTTCCAATTTGCCTCTTTGTGTTTCAGAAATGATTATTGCATCTTCAGTGTTGGCACGGTGGACTTGCTCTAATCCCATATGCATCCAAATCAGGTAGGCAATACTTATTTATAATCTGTGTATATATTTTTTTTCAGAAGCTGTGAACATGTTGCTCTTCCAAAAGTGGTCTGGCAACCATGATGAATGAATAGTATTCAGGAAGAAGAATTAAGTATGCAGCATAATTTGCCTTTTTTAGAGCCTGCTAAAACAAGCTCTAAAGAAAGAGAAAGTCATTAGAAGTGAAACTCACTTGGAAAACACTGTTAAGAGTGAGAAGTAATTTTGAATGGAAAATTACACCTTCCAGATGGCAATCACACCTAGTGAATCCTGAGAATGATAAACAGTCTTAAGTGAGGCGAGGATTTTCAAACACAATCTACCATTGCTCATCAGATTGATTGATTGAAAGGAACACTCCATAGGATGCTTTTAAAGTTTGGAAGTAGTGGTATATGTGAACACATTGAAAGATGTCTCTCTTTTGAAATAACATATATATTCCCCAACAGCTTGCCTATGTTTGGTCCTTGCACAGTTCCTTTCATCAAATGGAAACATCCCTGCTTTGAAGAAATTGAAACTCTGAAACTGGCCACCCTTTCATGTAGTTTATCCAGTTCTGATGCATTTTTACCATTGGTTATGCATTAACATATGGGTAGAGAATATGAGTAATGGAGAACTATTTTCTTTATAAACACAAAACACTGTGTGCATTTGCATTCCATGGGTGTGGATCAAAGGGAGATTTAAGAGCAGTGCAGCATAGCTGGTTATATGACACACAACTTGTGTCAAAGAGGGCTTATAGTTTAGCATGCAGAAGTTCCTACGATCAGTCCCTGGCATGTTCTGTTAAAATGATCAAGTAGCCCATGTTAGGAAGGACTTCAGCCTGAGTTCCCGGTGCCAGTCATACAGATTGATTGATGGATTGATTGATTGATTGTATTTACATCCCACCTTTTCTTCTAAAGAGCTCAAGGTGGTGCTCATCATGGTTCTCTCCCATCTCATTTATTTCTTACAACAAACCTTTGAAGTAGGTTAGTGGCTGGCCCAAGGTCACGCTGTGAGATTCATGGCTGAGTGGGGATTTAGACCCTGGTCTCACAGGTCTTAGTCCAGCACTCTAAGCACTACACTACACTGGCTCTCCTAGATGATACTGGGTAGACAATGTTGGAGCAGATGGCCAAATGGTTCAAGGCAGCTCCTTTTGTAACTTATTGACCATTGCGATGCCAAAAATGTTATGGCTCTGGTATTTCTTGTGGTCCATTGTGGCATCCGGTTGGTCATAATCAGGAAACTATATACTGAAGTAGATGGACCATCGGGTCTAACCAAGCATGGCAGCTCTTTATGTTCTTATGACCTGAAGGTTATCCAAGAAAATCCAGTGAGGGTATACCACTTCGTCTTTCTCTCTGTTCTTGTCATTTTAGTTTTGTTATTGCTGCCTTTGTGATTCAAGAGCACAGCCAGCAATGGGAAGAGATGATATGTGTGGGATGCTCAGTGCCCACAAATCAGAACATGACAGCAATATAACTAAAGGCCAGTGAACCATGAAACTAACCCCACATGCAGGTGCCTAGATGCTTAGCGGTTAAGATCTGACAACACTCCACTGGGTGCACCGGTCCCCATGATTTGGTGCTCTAGATGACCCAGTCAGATGTTTGTTTGCTTTTAAGGCAGTATGTTATCTCATCATTACATTCCAGCTGTAAGAATTGCACATTGTCTTTGGGTATTTTAAAGACCTTTGAATCCACATATTTAAACTATGGGTTTTCTCTTCAGGTCTGGCTTATGTTTATTTTATTTTTAAAATGCATGTTAAAGGGGTTTTCTCCCCTTCCCAAATCAAGTGGCAAATTCACAACAGCTATGTTCTATTTCCACGGTCGAAGGCAGTATGCCTCTTAATACCAGTTGCTGAGAAACAGGCCCTGCTTGACAGCTTCCAATAGGCACCTGGTTGGCTACTGTGCTGGAATAGATGGGCCTTTGGCCTGGTCCAGCAGGGTCTTCCTTATGTCATTAACAAAAAGCATGGGTAGGAGAAGAGTCTAGCTCTCCCTACCTGCCACCCAAGAAGGTAATACAAATATCCATAGCCCATTTGATCAAGAATTGAAAGCAGCATCGTTCTGTCACCATCATGTCTACTTTGGCTTTTGCAAGTATTTTCAGAAAAAAGTGTATTAATTAAATGCAAGTTTCAGATTCCACTAAGACCTTGATGATATTTTTTGGTTCCCTATGTGCAGATGCTGGCTGAGGTTAATGAAGAGACTATTGGCCATGAGAAAAGTCTTCAATTAAGGCTGGCCAAACCCTAATGTAGAGGCCCGAGTCTTTTAATTTGTGCACTCATTAACTAAATAATTGCAGAGTTTTACATTCAAATGGTAACCTTGACCTACCCAAAATGGAAGAGATTAATTATTGAAAGGGTGAACCTCTGTGAAAAGAGAGATAAAAATCTTTCTTGCAGCTGGAAGTTTATGGTTTCTAATCCACGAGAAGAATGAGATTCTGACTCAATTATCTCTGGAACAATGAGTTTACCCGTTGTTAATTGAAGAACCATACCAAGAGCTTTCTGGCATTCCATACATGAGTATAATACACTACAGAGAAAACTGACAATACCAAATCCCTAGACAAAACCCTTCCAGACTTTTGGGAGGTGAATTAGAATACATCTTGATTAGAGAGACAGGGAAGCATTTTATCTGGGTAGTTATCAAAAAGGTCACATGAGCAATGAACAGAATTTATGAAATGTGGCTATTGAAGATGACACTCTTCAGGGTCTCCCTGGGTCCTCACAACACATTTCCAAAATTTATAATGGCAGAGCACACAACTATCTTTTTGATGTCAAAGCCCACAAAAGAATACGCTTTAGCAAACCGAGGTCAGCAGGAGAATGTATTTGAGAGCTACCATCAGTCCTGACCATAGGAACCTGGAATGTAAGAACCATGAACCTTGGTAAGCTGGATGTGGTCAAAAATGAGATGGCAAGAATAAACATTGACATCCTAGGCATCAGTGAACTAAAATGGACGGGAGTGGGCGAATTCAGTTCAGATGACTATCATATCTACTACTGCGGGCAGGAATCCCGTAAAAGAAATGGAGTGGCCCTCATAGTCAACAAAAGAGTGGCGAAAGCTGTACTGGGATGCAATTTCAAAAATGATAGATTGATCTCGATACGAATCCAAGGCAGTCCTTTTAACATCACAGTAATCCAAGTTTATGCACCAACTTCCAGTGCTGAAGAAACTGAAATTGACCAATTCTATGAAGACTTACAACACCTTATAGAAATGACACCAAAGAAGGATGTTCTTCTCATTATAGGGGATTGGAATGCTAAAGTAGAGAGTCAAGAGATAAAAGGAACAACTGGCAAGTTTGGCCTTGGAGTTCAAAATGAAGCAGGGCAAAGGCTAATAGAGTTCTGTCAGGAGAACAAGCTGGTCATCACAAACACTCTTTTCCAACAACACAAGAGACGACTCTACACATGGACATCACCAGATGGGCGACATCGAAATCAGATTGATTATATTCTCTGCAGCCAAAGATGGAGAAGCTCTATACACTCAGCAAAAACAAGACCTGGAGCTGACTGTGGCTCTGATCATCAGCTTCTTATAGCAAAATTCCAGCTTAAACTGAAGAAAGTAGGAAAAACCACTGGGCCAGTAAGATACAATCTAAATCAAATTCCTTATGAATACACAGTTGAAGTGAAAAACAGGTTTAAGGACTTAGATTTGGTGGATAAAGTGCCTGAAGAACTGTGGATGGAGGCTCGTAACATTATACAGGAGGCAGCAACGAAAACCATCCCAATGAAAAAGAAATGCAAGAAAGCAAAGTGGCTGTCCAATGAGGCCTTAAAAATAGCGGGGGAGAGAAGGCAAGCAAAATGCGAGGGAGATAGTGAAAGATACAGGAAATTGAATGCAGATTTCCAAAGAATAGCAAGGAGAGACAAGAGGGCCTTTCTAAACGAGCAATGCAAAGAAATAGAGGAAAATAACAGAATGGGAAAAACCAGAGATCTGTTCAAGAAAATTGGAGATATGAAAGGAACATTTCGTACAAAGATTACCACAATTAAGGACAAAAGTGGAAAGGACCTAACAGAAGCAGAAGACATCAAGAAGAGGTGGCAAGAATACACAGAGGAACTATACCAGAAAGATATAGAGGTCTCATGCACCTCAGGTAGTGTGGTTGCTGACCTTGAGCCAGACATCCTGGAGAGTGAAGTCAAATGGGCCTTAGAAAGCCTTGCTAACAACAAGGCCAGTGGAAGTGATGATATTCCAGCTGAACTATTTAAAATCCTAAAAGATGATGCTGTTAAGGTGCTACACTCAATATGCCAACAAGTTTGGAAAACTCAGCAGTGGCCAGAGGATTGGAGAAGATCAGTTTACATCCCAATCCCAAAGAAGGGCAGTGCCAAAGAATGCTCTAACTACCGCACAATTGCACTCATTTCACACTCTAGCAAGGTTATGCTTAAAATTCTACAAGGCAGGCTTAAGCAGTACGTGGACCGAGAACTCCCAGAAGTGCAAGCTGGATTTCGAAGGGGCAGAGGAACCAGAGACCAAATTGCAAACATGCGCTGGATTATGGAGAAAGCTAGAGAGTTCCAGAAAAACATCTACTTCTGCTTCATTGACTACGCAAAAGCATTTGACTGTGTCGACCACAGCAAACTATGGAAAGTTCTTAAAGAAATGGGAGTGCCGGATCACCTCATCTGTCTCCTGAGAAATCTCTATTTGGGACAAGAAGCTACAGTTAGAACTGGATATGGAATAACTGATTGGTTCAAAATTGGGAAAGGAGTACGACAAGGCTGTATATTGTCTCCCTGCTTATTTAACTTATATGCAGAATTCATCATGCGAAAGGCTGGGCTGGATGAATCCCAAACCGGAATTAAGATTGCCGGAAAAAATATCAACAACCTCAGATATGCTGATGATACAACCTTGATGGCAGAAAGTGAGGAGGAATTGAAGAACCTTTTAATGAGGGTGAAAGAGGAAAGCGCAAAATATGGTCTGAAGCTCAACATCAAAAAAACTAAGATCATGGCCACTGGTCCCATCACCTCCTGGCAAATAGAAGGGGAAGAAATGGAGGCAGTGAGAGATTTCACTTTCTTGGGTTCCATGATCACTGCAGATGGTGACAGCAGTCACGAAATTAGAAGACGCCTGCTTCTTGGGAGAAAAGCAATGACAAACCTAGACAGCATCTTAAAAAGCAAAGACATCACCTTGCCAACAAAGGTCCGTATAGTTAAAGCTATGGTTTTCCCAGTGGTAATGTACGGAAGTGAGAGCTGGACCATCAAGAAGGCTGATCGCCGAAGAATTGATGCTTTTGAATTGTGGTGCTGGAGGAGACTCTTGAGAGTCCCATGGACTGCAAGAAGATCAAACCTATCCATTCTCAAGGAAATCGGCCCTGAGTGCTCACTAGAAGGACAGATCCTGAAGTTGAGGCTCCAGTACTTTGGCCACCTCATGAGAAGAGAAGACTCCCTGGAAAAGACCCTGATGTTGGGAAAGATTGAGGGCACAAGGAGAAGGGGACGACAAAGGATGAGATGGTTGGACAGTATTCTCGAAGCTACTGACATGAGTTTGGCCAAACTGCGGGAGGCAGTGAAGGATAGGCGTGCCTGGCATGCTCTGGTCCATGGGGTCACGAAGAGTCGGACACGACTGAACGACTGAACAACAACAACAAATCAGTCCTGACTACAAATGCCCATAAGCACATTGCGATGAGTCACTGCAGCCTTGGGAACTGCCTTCCTACTGACCTGGAAGCAAACCTGCCATTTGGAGTTTCTAGGTTGGAGGTGGCAGAGTCAGTGGCAGGTGGTTACAGCTTCTGCAATCTACTCTAGTCCCATAAAAAGAGTCAGAGTCAAGGAGTGGGAAAGGTTGGACTTTGTGGATGAAGAAATGGTAGGAATCAATGCAGTTGTGAAAAATCCACTCCCGATTTTGATCTTAGTTGTACTGTGTGACCCAGAGCAGTTATGGGAACAGGAAGAGCAGCCTCAGTGAACAAAGGATCAGCATGAACAGCTGCCCAAAATATAAGCCCAGCAGTGTCAGCAACAAGAATGGGGAAGCATGAATTCCCTAGTGCAGCCTTCCTCAAACTTGGCCCTCCAGATGTCTTGAGACTACAGTTCCCATCATCCCTGACCAGTGGTCCTGCTAGCTAGGGATCATGAGAGTTGTAGGCCAAAAACATCTGGAGGGCTGAGTTTGAGGAAGCCTGCCCATGCGGCATCCAGGTGACACTTTGTTCCCTTTTCCTAATGTTTCCTTATTGGATAATTCCTGCATTTTATGCTATCTTTCACATGGTGTAAAAGCCACTTCAGGGAATCCCCCATGGAACTTCAATATTTATTTTATATTCTTCTTTTTATTTTTCCGTTGTGAACCTGGGATCTTCAGATGAAGGGCAGTGTACAAATTTAAATATAATTTAAATTTAAATATTTAAATTTAAATATAATAATAATAATGCTCATTTCCATATTTCCAGAAGAAATATGTTTACAACGCTGTTAAGCTAGTATATCGTTTCATGACAAAATTTGGGGTGGCATCCTGGCATACAGTGCTTTCCTGTGGTTTAAAATTTAGCATGACGTGGTAGGCCAAAAGTCATAGTTCCATAATGCAACTGAAGTGTGAAAGAAATGTTGCAAATCAGTGCTTGCATTATAACCAGTAAAACTAATGCAATAAACCCTGTTTTTGAATGCAACCTCACCCTGTTCCTATTCCCTTGGTAGGGCCAGCTCTGAGATAAGACAACATGAGGTGATTTCCTTAGGCAGCAGAAAGGCAGAGTGTGGACCATACCCCTCAGCTAGCCTGCGGACCTCAGGTGCAGTGAGAGACACTGTCCCATTGCTAGTGCTGAAATAAGATTCAACTATTAGGCTAGTTGGCTTTTGCCTATAGGGAGGTGGACACCATTTTATCCTTTTGCTCAGACAGCAAAATATCTTCAGCAAAGCCTTCCCTTGGCCTCAATTTAATTTAAGGTTGTATCCAATAAGTTCCAGTCAGAGTAGACCCATCAAAATGAATAAACCTGAATTAGTCATATCTATTAATATCAATGGGTCTACTAGGAGTAACATTGGCTATAACCCCAAGTATAAGAATTTGTACTCCCCCTCTTCAATCAAATCTCCAAGTCTTCTGAATGCATGGCTACTTCTCACATTTATGAAATATGTGGGGAAATGGAAGACTCTTAAGTAGCCTACTGATTTGTCAGTGATGGGGAAGGCATCAGGAAAATGCCTTTGGCATTCAGGATCAATGGCTAGGTCAGGATTGTATCCTCTGGAATTAGTAGCTAGGTGTCCATGCGAAAGTGGGAAAGAAAGGCATATGAGGATAAACAGTTCAGTACACTTCTTTCAAAATCTGTCACAATCCTGGCACATCTGGTATGAAATATGATTCCTGATATAATCCACCACTTAAAAATAATTAAGGAGCAGAACTTATAAGGGCAGATAGGTCCTTTGAAAACAGCCTGACAGATCATGTCACCAGTCTAACTTCATTTAGAATGTAGAGTGGGAGAATTTGGGACCAGATAGAAAACCGGTATGCACACTAAGTTGTTCTGTTTTCCACCACAAAGATGCACTTTGCTATAAAATGGGTCATACAAAGATCTGTGCCCTGGAGCCATTTTTTTTTTAATGCAACTATCTGAGCTGCAAAATGGACAAAAATCAATTCTGATCTTTTGCACACTTCTAAGAAGAACACTTAGCAGACATTAACTTATCCACTGATTTCACTTGCACACCAATGCAAGAGGGACCAGTGGAGTCAGTGGAATCAGCAGGCCAGATACTGATGGTATGATGAGGCTGAACAAAGAAGAATTTGGTCCAGTCCTCCAAATGCCCATGCTCTCCCTAAAAATGGAGTTAGAAAGTTGGCATTCTGCAATCTGAAACATGCACTTTGTGATTCATTATTCCACAAGTCTGGAGGAACTTATTTGCATCATTTTAATACCAGGATCTCAAGGAATTATATTTTTCTCATTTCACCCATTTTACCTTCATATTAAAACTTACTGAGATAGGTAGAAGGCAAACTAGGCGGTTTGAACCACAGATTCTAGCAGCAGCCTACAGACTTAATGTCTTGCACCACTGGAACATCTCTCAAGCAAAGAGAGCTACTGTTCTGAGAATCACAGTGCTGAAACATCACTCAGCTAATGGCCAGAGAGGTGTGCTGCAGTTCATCAGCAGAGCTGGACCAGATGATCTAGGGAACCATGAAGAACCTGGCTACTATTCTATAAATAACTGTTGATCCAGGCTTGGCTCTCTAGCATGAGCAATCCATTCCCACACTTCACTTTCCCCAGGAGTGCCACATTTGGAAACCCGAGCAGCTGCCTGAGTGTGCATTTGCTGTTAGCCTTAATTAGCTGATCTAGACTTCATCCTTGTCTTGTGTCCTTCCAAATGACAGCTGCCCCTGGCACAGCCTGATGGTAGGCTAAAACGAGAGGAAGTGAGATTGAGATTGAGAATGAGAATGCCTTTGACTGGCTGGCTCAGAGTCCCTCAGTGAGCTTTGTGACTCTCCAGTCCTGCCCCCCCTTGCATTTAAAGCAGAATCATACCACTTTAAACAGCAATGGTTTCCACCAAAGAATCATGGGAAGAGTAGTTGGCTAAAGATGCTGAGAGTTGTTAGGAGACACTATACCTCTTCCAGAGCTACAATTTTCAGAGTTCCCTGGGAAGAGGGATTGATCGTTAAACCATTCTGGGAATTTTCATCTGAAATTACAAATCATATCGCACTGCGCTAAACATACAACATTGATTTAAATGTATTTTTGTGTGTGTATATATATATATATATATAAACATATACATATACATATACATATACATATACATGTATATGTATCCAAATATGCATAACCCATTGTGTAGGGGTTATAGACAATAAATGCACATAGATGCAGAAAAGGATAATAAGCATTCAGCATGCCTCAAATAAATCAGTTTTAAATGCTATTCTAAAAGCAGATTTAGGCAAATCTCCTTGGGAGAGTTGTCCATAAGGAGCACACTATGTGCTGAAAGTCCTGTTCTTTATGGCACCATCTATACAATTGTTGATTTAATTAAATTGGAGTGGCATTATCAAATGTCATTCTCTATCCCTGCTACTGAATTGAGACGAAGAATTTTACAGAAAGGTGCATTACTTATTCCTGCTTCGTAATGCAATAAAGTTTATTACTATGAGTTGGAAAAAAATAATTTCGCATACTAGATAAACAGAGCCTTCCAGTTTATCTTATTCTTTAGAGACAGGGAGAAGCAGTGGATTATTAGTCAAATGTTTATTTGCCAGTATGCATTGCTAGGAAGTTGTAAATTTGTTTCCTTTTCCCCCCTTCAAAAACAAATCTCTCCTCTGTAGAACTGCGATAAGTCCCAAGCAGAATGAAATGAAAGTGGTTTCCTTTTCTAATTTCTTCATTATGTGATGGATCTGAAATGAGTCATTGACAGTGAAGTATGACACACAGGTGCTAATCTTTATCATTAGTGCAAAACACTGGCTTAATGATGCCCATTTTCTAAACCTTATTAATCACATTGGTGTGCGGTAAACAAAACCATCGGTAATAAACAATGTTGTCCCCAGTTTGTCCATGCAAACAAGTGACAGCCACCTTACTTGTTCTAATAATTAATAATTTGAAAAGATGCAGTAATCCTTCACTTGACTGCTTGTGCAACGCTCTGTGTTGTGTCAACAGGATTATTAGTAAAGACAGATGATGGGGTAATTAACCAAAGGAATCCAGTTTTCTTTGGGAAAGGCTTTTTTCTGCAGCTGCACTTTGTAGTTGTGCAGAAGGTGTATCTGCAGGTCACTTTCTTGGGTCTAATTCAGAAGTAACAGACAATCACAAATGTGAAGCGAAAGGCAAAGGCAAGACTAGGAAGTAAACTGTAATAATGCAACTCCAGGAAGCATATGCTAAAGCCTGATTTATCATTTATATGCAGATGTGCTAGTGGCAAATGAATGAAAAGATGGGAAAGAAACTTTGTGCTGTTCTGTCTTCCTGAACCATTAAGCGAATAGAAATCAAAGAAGTGGAAAATAAAGAATAAATTGTATAGTACCACAGAATTTAATTTCTGGGAGCACCATGAGATAAATCTCCACTAGTCATCTACCCTCTAATATTTATGGGAACAACTAAATGGAAGAGAGCAATTTAAAAGTGTATTCCCAGGATGTATTCATTGTGACTTGAGTTATTCAAGTAAGTTGTGGTTGCTTGAGTGACTGCCATTCATTTGGGGGGGGCACTTGTGTTGGTCCCCCTCTGGGGCAAGGAAAATATTTTTTTGGAAAAGACCAAGGGATCTGACAATGTGATCCATTCAGAAAGGAATTGTTGCTATTATTGGAAGCATTAATTAATTAATGTACTGCTTAATTGCCAAGGTAATTAATTGTTTCAGCAATGTCTAGGTAAAGGTAAAGGACCCATTGACAGTTAAGTCCAGTCAAAGGCGACTCTGGGGTTGAAGCGCTCATCTTGCTTTCAGGCCAAGGGAGCTGGCGTTTGTCCACAGACAGCTTTCCGGGTCATGTGGCCAGCATGACTAAAATAGCTTCTGGCATAACGGAACACCATGACGGAAGCCAGAGCGCATGGAAATGCTGTTTTCCTTCCCGCCACAGTGGTACCTGTTTATCTACTTGCACTGGCTTGCTTTTGAACTGCTAGGTTGGCAGGAGCTGGGACAGAGCAACAGGAGCTCACCCTGTTGCGCAGATTCAAACTGCTGACCTTCTGATCAGCAAGCCCAAGAGGCTCAGTGGTAATTGTCTCAGCAATGTCTATAATGGCTTGGTCATGTCCACATAATGGGAGATGGCAGGTTCTCCAAGGAGGTGCTCTATGTGGAGCTGGCTTCAAGCACCAGGTCTGTTGGCAGACTAACTTTGCATTACAGTGATACCTCTAGTTACGAACTTAATTCTTTCTGGAGGTCCGTTCTTAACCTGAAACTGTTTTTAACTAGAGGCGTGCTTTCGCTAATGGGGCCTCTTGCTGCCTCTGCACTGCCGGCATACGATTTCCATTCTCACCCTGGGGCAAATCGGGTTCTACCCTGAGTAAGAGCACGTGTTGCGGTCGGGGCCTGGCAAGACACTAAATTGACCTGTAGGGAGTGGCTGGACGCTGGCCTTAGTCAGGATTGGTCAGGTAGAGTTACTGGGCAAAGTGAGATGTAGCAATTTGTGATGGACAGGTCAGCGTCCTTTATAATCCTCTGCACGCAGGGTGATCCCTCTCTTGGCTTCGAGCTTCGGATCACCCACCCGCTCCCCCTGTTTTCTTAGGCCTCTGCTTTGACCTTGCAACTGCCTGTCATGGGGGTCGTCTGCTTTGTAGCAGGGGCCCAGTAGGAATTTTTCGATCTGGCTGATTGGCTTTTGCCTTATGGTTTTCGCCTACTGCAGTAGCAACTTGTCACAACTTGTAAGGTTGGCGGTTAGGCATTGGTTATGTTTTGGATTGCTCGGATGGCGAGGCCCCACCTCCGCAATCATGTTTATGTTGGTACAAGGAATTCCGTTAAAGGAATCCGGCGGCTCTTATGCTTTGTCCGAACCCCAGGTCTGGGGCTAGGGCCGTAGTCAGAGCCCCCGGGACCGCTGGGGAGGGGGAGGTTTTGTCCCCAGCCTCCTTAACTCTCCCCAGCTGCATTCTCCCGACGACGCTGACTGGAGGTCAGCAGCTGTCCAGTCGGACAAATAGTCTGAACCAATGCCTACGCAACCACTCACCAAATTTGTATTTTAATAAAGTTGTGGCCTAAAATTATTGCCAAAAACCCAAACAAAATTCATGTCTCTGTGTTTAATTCTTGGGGGGTGGCTTGAGAACCTCGACGCGCAAAGTTCTCAACTTGAGGTAACTCTTCCAGGTTAGCCCAGTTTGTAACCTGAAGTGTTTGTAACCTGAGGCGTTTGTAACTCGAGGTACCACTGTACAAAGATGTCTGCAAACGTGGCATGAAGGCTGGCAGCATTAACCCCACTGTATGGGAATGTATTGCATATGACCACAGTGTCTGGAGGCAGACAGTCAGGTTGTGCAACCATAGTAGTGACCAGAAGAGGAATGACCACTGGGAGGAGCGCAGAGAAAAGAAACACCATGCTGCATCTTCAGCAGCACATCTGCCCCA
Organism: Lacerta agilis; assembly: GCF_009819535.1. Classification (NCBI taxonomy): domain Eukaryota; kingdom Metazoa; phylum Chordata; class Lepidosauria; order Squamata; family Lacertidae; genus Lacerta; species Lacerta agilis. The sequence continues at coordinate 37,132,036 of NC_046316.1, forward strand.
GCTGCAACAAAACATGTCTCCTTACATATTTCCTTACTGGAGGTGGTCTAGGCCAGACAGGAGCAGAGAGAAAAGCAGGTAGCAATGTGGCGGTTCATGGGCGCAAGGACTGACACAGGAAATAGTAAGGAGCACAATCTTTGAGTAAATTCTTTGCTGCACAGACAGAAAGTGCAAACAGGAAGGGGAAGTTTATTTGTGTGGCAGTGAAGCTCATTTGGGTTGTAATGCAGAGTCAAAGGATCACAAGAAGTGTGACGGCATCCCTTTTGTAACTGGTTTTTAAAAATTAACATGTGACCTGCTATTAATGTATTCAGGGTATCCCTACTCCTTCCAAGAGGCAAACTGAGGGAGGAAAATGTTGGATGAGACAGTGTTCCTGTCACATGATCCTTTTACCAATGAGAAACATGTAATGTGTTGCCAGTGTGAAGTCATTAATATGTTACCATGGAGATTCAGGAAAGTGGCAGGGATGTGTAGAAAACACATCTCTATCCTAATAGCAGAAGTCTTTAAATACACCTCAGTCTTTACAGGACTTGAGATGTGGATTGTACATTTAACTTCAGAAGTACTACTGAAGAGTGAATTTGAGGTACACAATCTGAAATCTACTCCTTAATCAAAAGGTACATTAAGATTAATTTTTAAACAGTTTCCATTTGCTCAGTAAGTTTATCTTGCACTGTTGCCTTTGAAAATCCATATCTGCTTTTCAATATGCCCTTTCAAGAAATGTCTTATTTTCTAAACCACTTTCTCACTTGAAATGCAAATCTTGTTTTCAAAATAAGAACTTTAAATCTTATTGGACAAATTGAAAGGCATTCAGGAAGATGGACCTTAAATGCAAGCCTTTAATGATAATATCCAGGATTGGTAAGGAAAGATCAATGCAATATGTGGACAGAACTCTGTGCGATGATCTAAATGTGAGCGACGTGTTCTTGTAAACAGACTATTTTTAAACTTGTGAAGCAAATTAAGCCAGTTGTCAATATGCTAAAGTATTTCAAAATCCAAAATAGCTGGAACATTTACCTTCTTAGAATCTCCTAACACATTAGTCATTGCAAAGTTTGCGGTATATTGAACTGTAGTAACAATTAACATGCAATTCATCAGACTTCCCCCTGCTATTTCATGTTGCATTTTCAGATTGGTTTCCTGGAAAGCGTGCATAGCACAGGGAAGCTCAAGAGCGAAGTTTTTTTTAACCACCTCAGGCAGGAGAGTAGCCAGCAATAGCTTCTAATCTGACCGAGTAGCTGCGGGATCCTTCCCCCGTCCCCTGCAAACTGGCAGCACTCTTCTCTGTCAATAGAAACATTTAGAAACCACCCTCTCTATATATATTTAGTATATATTTAACTAAGTGGTGTACAACATAAAGAACAGTAAACAAAAGTTCAAAAATTACAAAGCAGAAAACTATAACAGAAAAGTATAAAACAAACAAAACCAGGATCGGAGATTTTATATGGCTAAAAACATAGTTTGCTTTTATGGGTCAGGATATTCTAGACATAGTGAGACTTATCATGGGGTAAACATGTATAGGATTGCTGTGCACAACCTTGTTATTTGGCACCAGTATGAAGTCTTTTAAAGCATGATAACTCTTGGCATCACTTTTTAGTAATAGCTTGTTCAACATAGTTCCACCCTAGCTAATCTAGGCAGTGTCTTACATGCAAAATTGTGAATTACCTCAGAATGGAGAAGCAGAACTTATGCAATGATTGCAGGCCGCAAGTAGAAGACTGGGGGGCGGGTAGGTTTGTGTTTGTAACATCTGCATGAAACTGCTGGGATAGGTCACCTGGAGCTGACATGCAGTTAGCATGCAGATGGCCCCCAGCTCTACCGCAAGTGCTCCATCTGCTTGTCCCAGGGAAGCTGTTGAACTTCTGAATCAGTGCATGGGTTGGATGTGGACCAACAAGCTGAAACTTAATCCAAGTAAGGAGGAGGGGTTATATGTGTGTTGGTGTGGGAGGTGTGTGAACAATTGCTCTGGATGGAGATGTTGGAGCAAAGTTAGATGTAGCTTGCATGTCCTACTGTGCTCAGTGCTGTCTGGGGAAGTGAATCAGATACCCTCGATTCAGTTTTGGTAAACTGGCTTGTATGTCCCTGGTATGGAATGGGCTATTTTAATTTTTAAGTTGTTTTTCTGTTTTGATTGAATGAATTTATAATTGTACATGGTTGTAAGATACTTTCAGAGGCAACTTTGGTCTAAAAGCACGGGGGGGCATCTAAAAGAATGCTATAGACTCAACATGTGTTCTTTTGAAAGTGCAAAATACTTGGATCATCATGATTCTGACTTATGCAATAGGTCTCACACAGTGATTTGTAGCGCAATTTCGCCCATGAAGCAAAGAAGAGTCCTTGGTGATTTTATAATGGCATGTATACTTATGCGTGACTCACAGACTTAAATAGTAAAAGGACAAGGACATCTAATGAAGATGAAAATGGGCTCTGTACACTTTTGATATAAGTCAGTGGCCAAAATTCACATACATCTAATCTCCGTTCTCAGCGTACCAATAATTTATGCACAAAATCAACCAAAGAGACACACATTGCTTTGAAAATGATGATTAGTAATAAGCCAACAGCAGGTGACCAAGCTGACCTTTCTTAGATGTCACTGAATGTCACAGGCACTGTGGTACCTGAGCATCACTCCTGGAAAACTTTAGAGTGGTGATGAGGCAATGTTTAAGCAAAGGGAGAGGAAAAAAATACCCTCACATTGCCAACAGTGTACACCAGAACAGACATGCATTGTACTGTTAGTTTGATTTGCTGAGCAAAATCCCTTAATGAATTACATTAATCCCTTTTTATTAATTTTTTTATTGAAATGTTTATTATTTTTAAAAACAAACAATTCCCACTTCCCCTTTTTCCTTCCCCTCCCTACTGACTGCATAAACATATAGCAAATAACCATGCAATCCTATGGGATGGGACCATCAAGGGGAGAGAAACCACCAAATACAAAGCTATGGTGACCTCATGCCAGACAAGGGAGAAGTAGAGGCAACTACAGGGAAAATAACTACGAGCTTCAGGGCTGGCTTATTTTCCCTTCCTTATAGGGGGATGAGGGTTGTTGGGAAAATACAAGGGCTTTGAATGATCTGCCCCTGTCCCACTACAGTACTTCCCTCTCCTACCTCTAGAGGAGCACCATTGGAGAAGTTTCCATGGAGGAAGTCTCTGGGGATGGAGGTACACAATGTCACGTAGCCCATGGGTCACCCTAGTCAACCCCTCCTTAGATTCAGCAGTGGAACTATGGACCATCAAATCATTTATCTCCACCACATGGCAGTAGCAGGAGAGGCCAGAGGCAGGATGATAAATCATGCAATTGATGAGAAAAGAAAACTATGCATTGCAAGTTTGACAGAACACTGGAGACCAGTTGAGGTACAGCAGGAAACCACAGTTTCTCATTATATGAATGAACTATGGAAAGCCTCGAGTTCATGCATCCCCCCTCTTCTCCCCTCTTCTTTTGTATCCATGATGAGTAGATTGGAAATATCCACTTTCATTTTACTGTAAACTACCATTTCCTTTTATGTTGAAATTCAGGGAGATGTGGTTTGTTTAAGCTAGAGTTAGGGAGAACAAGCCCAGATTGAATTGTGATTACAGCTACTGGCTTGTTCTCAAATCATAATTTAAACAAACCACAGTTCCCTAAGTCTGATTGTTTACATATCAGGAAATCATGAATGTCTAAACTATAGAATGTCTATGTTAAACAGGATATCTTCAGTAGGGAGAGACATCCAACTATTTGAGGTAAATAGTGGATTCTTGGACCTGTACATGGTCCAGATGCCTCTTGGACCATACCAAGCCCCAAAGGCTCCTGTATGGGAGAAGATGTAAGCCCCTTTGAGCTCATTGGAGAAAAACCAGGTTATAATTAATAATATATAGGTCACATATACCTTTGGGCTTGATAGATTAGCTGCTATGCTAGGCATACCTTTTGCCCAAAAATAATTCCTTAATTATAGATTTATTTCTTGTATCTTATGATTTAGGACATTGTCTACAAGTTAATTCTATTCTAAGTGTTCCAAATAGTTAAGGCCAAAAGGAGTAGACATTGCTTTGCAGTGATGATTAATGTGATATGATGGGATTAACTTTAAGAGAAAAAGTGCTTTAAACTGAATTATAGTAATAAGAGTTTATACCTCTGAAGATCAAATGCCCATATTTGTCATTTTAACATAAATCCCCATGAATAAAATATGCCTATTTTTTTTTTAAATCTCTACTCAGTGGCAGTGATCCAGAATGAGCCATAAATCAATTATTGCTTTATATTCCTTCTGAGTTGTGCTATCATATATATTTATTACACATTTGGAATTTGGCCTACATGCGTTGATTCTAATGTGGCATTTCTATTTTTGTGGGTAAACATCTCAGATGTTTGGCCTGTGCATAATTCATCATAACTGTGGGCTGTTTAACACAGTCTTTTCATGGTGATTGTTATATGGTGCTATGGATGCATATGCACTTGGGATGGGCTGAGCAACTAATCCTGCTGGCATTCAATCATAGGCTGGTTCCATCTTGCTGTACTTACCCATTATATATATAAAAAATTATATACTGCCCTCTCATAAAAGACCACGGTGGTGTACCGCTATATAAATAACTTATAAAACTGCTCAAAATTGTGCAGAACAATAATTGAGATGACTGGCTACTCAACAATAGGCTTTTTGGGATAAGGAAGTCTTCAATTCTATTCTGTGCCATCCCAATGCTCACATTGTTTGTGCCCTTTTTATGTAAAAAACACTTTTAGGGTAAAATACACACTTTTCCATTCTTTTGACTGTCTGTATCTGTAAAATATGTGCTTAGCACACATATTTAATGCAAAATCGTATTTGCACATCAAAAATGCATTGCAAAATCCGGAGACATGCACAGCCCAACAAAGAGTTGCATTCTGACCTGCAGACAAATTTGTGACCATCAGATTGGGTTGGTCTCCTGTGAAAAGCAGATGAAACTAAACTATCAGTTTAATCTTGATTAGGCTGGTTTAATGAATACTGTTTGGGCCTGTTGGTGCTCTGGGAGAAAATACCACATTAAAGGTTTAAGAACCTGCTGGGTCTGCCCAATGACCACTTAGTTCAGCATCTTGTTCTCACAGTTGGAAACCAGACCCTCCAAGTATCCCTATTTTCCAGGGACAGTCCCAGATTTACAGAAGCTGTCCTGGTTTCTGATTTGATCCCAGAATGTCCCACTTTTCCTTACAAAGGTAAAGGTACCCCTGACCATTAGGTCCAGTCATGGATGACTCTAGGGTTGGGGAACTCATCTTGCTCTATAGGCTGAGGGAGCCGGCGTACAGCTTCCGGGTCATGTGGCCAGCATGACTGAGCTGCTTCTGGCGAACCAGAGCAGCGCACGGAAAGACCATTTACCTTCCCGCCGGAGCGGTACCTATTTATCTATTTGCACTTGACGTGCTTTTGAACTGCTAGGTTGGCAGGAGCAGGGACTGAGCAACGGGAGCTCACCCTGTCACGGGGATTTGAACTGCCAACCTTCCAATCGGCAAGCCCTAGGCTCTGTGGTTTAGACCACAGAGCCACCCGTGTCCCTATTTTCATCGCAGAAATTCTGGAGGGTATGGTTGGAAACCTGTAAGTGGGACCCGAGCATAAGTGCCTTCTCCCTTCTTGCAGTTTCCAACAGCTGGTATTCAGAAGCATACTGGCTTCCACAGTGGGGGCAGTTGCACTAGGCACTGTGTGAATAAGTACTTTAAAATATTTTAATATGCCCACAACAGCAAAAAGGGATATAGAAAACTAAATAATCTGGAAGCACATGATTAATTTAATGTGACTATTGCAACTGTGTTCTTTATTTCGAAGTTTTTGTTTGCCATAACAAGATGATAGGTTGCTTCTAAAAGGCTGATACAGCAGTTTCTTTTCCAAAGGTATTTTGACCTTTATTAGTCTTGCTTCGTTCTCTTCATAGCAATGCAATGGAATTTTGGAAGGCAACAGAAAATAGATATCTTCCATCTTTTTCCCATCTCAGAACATGTATTTAAAGGGCACCTGATTGATATCACAGAAATATATTGAATCTGCAGAGGTTTACTACATTGTGTGCTCTTCTTTACTTTAATTCTGTTGCAGTGTAAGGTCTGATGGTGGCTGATAAATGTAGAAGGCTCTTTTGGAGAGTGTTGTCGAAACCTCAGCCTGGGAAAACTGTCACTTAAAGGAAACAAACCTAAACAGAACCCTACTGCCACTATGATTAGCTAAGATGTTGGGAAGGGGGCTGAAAGTAAAAGATAAAGCTGGCAATAGGATTAGTTAGAGTTGAAGTGTGGGCGACAGTCAACCCAGAATCTGGACTGAAATGTCTATTGCCAAGTACTGAGTTGGGCAGAGAACAATCTCTACAATAGGTTTTAGCTAGATGTGTTTTCCTATGTTATTTTGGTTTGCTCTTATGGTTATGTTGAGATAAAAGAGCCACTTGCTGGAGGCAGCCAGAGAATAAAGATATCCACTTGGTGGCAATGATGAGGACCAAAGATGGAGAAGATGAGATAGCTAGTTTGCTTTCCTCCCTTCTTTCACATGGTGCAAACTATAGCTTGTGTTATCACGGTTTCCTTCAAGGATTGAGGGAGGGGAGAACACAGAGATCAGATTTGAAACAGGATGTAGGAACTGTAGCACAGAACTGGGATGACCCTTTTGACCACTGAGAAGCTACATTAATACATTAACCAACCAAAGGATTATATGGGAGTGATAACAGGGCAAGACAATGATACAGAACAACACACAAGGGTTTGTTTTGTAGTTTACAGTTACGACTCTTGTATGTGACTGATAATGCATGTGTGTTAGCAGCCTTTATCATCACTCACCACATCCACCACACTACTCTGAAGTATGACACATAAGCTCATTGAATAAATTGTCATCATCAAATATGTTTGCGATATTCAAGACAGATATCAGGGTCACTGTGTGCATGCACGAATGCATGAAATCTGGCTAGTACATAGCTCTCTATTCTATCTTCTATTGACACAAGTAAATAGTGTGTAGCTATTAGCTTGTTTTTAAATGCAGAGACCTGCATCTCTGGGAGGGAGTAAATTTTTTCTGAAGCAAAAAGATGCATCTCAATAAGACAAGCAGCCAGATGCACAGCTAATTCTTTCCCAACTAATACAGAGCTGGTTCACAGAGGTTTGAGGAAAGAGTTTATAATAGTGCGATCATAACCAGTAACAAATATGTAGCATAGTGCTCTCCCATTTTGTGTGTGTGACAATCATGCATAAATAATTGTGCAAGAAAGTCAGCATTAAGGTCGCTTGAGACAAGTGGTGATAAGTGTATATTGGCATAGAACAACACACATATACACTGTGCGTTGACTCTGTGTGTACTTCAAATGACAGTGGGGAATCAGGGTGATTCAGTGAAGGTTCTCATATTTCTAAGCTAAACTGTACCATTAACCAAGCACCCTGAGGTGGATGAGGGCCTTCCTAACCTTTTAGGCAGGTTTGTGGTCTTTAATATCCAAAACACCCTCAAGAAATGAAACTGGCATGACTGGGGAACTGCCCAGAGCTTAAGAGAGTGGTTTTTTCTCCCTTGCTGGTGGGGGTGGTCTTTCATTTTGATAAGCAGGTGGGGGTTGGCAGGCCAAGTGAGTTATTTCCCCAGGTCACTCCAGTCATAGTGATTTGGGAGATTAAAACATTCTTATGTTAATCTATACAGATCAGTTGAGAATCCTGTTGTATCCCCCCCAAAAAAATCTGTGTGGAGGGCAGAAGGGGAAGAGTAATTGCTGTGAGGGTTTATTTCCCCACCCCAATCTTTCCTGGGGATCAGTGCTATTTTCTCCACCTACTCCTACCCTATGATTCATATTTGCACCAACTCGCAATAGTAAATAAAGCCTGCCATTGTGGGAGAATATTGGAGAACTTTGACAGGTTTCATCCACTTAGGAGGAGTGACCAGTTCTGGCAGGAAAATTTTTTACTTTTCATTTGTTTAAAAGATCAAATTTTAAAGATGTCCTGCATGAAAGCCCTGGATGTGTCTGCTTACAATTTGACCATTATGCCTACAAATTTCATCCACTTATTCCCCATTATAGTGAAGGGAACGGGGTCAGTGCTTAGTTTTTAACAGAGGAACTGACTGATGAAGTGGAAGTACTGGGAATCTTGGGAGGAAGTGATAACGTCGTCTTAGGTTTCATGCTACAGGAGCAAGGGGAAGCTAAGCTTAGCTGGATATATACTCTGGACTTAAGAAGGCCGATTTTAAAAAGCTTAAGGAACTTCTGGGTGAGATCCCACGGTCAGAAATATTCAAAGAGAAAGGAGTTGAAGACGGATGGGAGTTTTATAAAGGTAATATACTGAAGGCACAAATGCAGACAACTCCAACAAGAAAGAAAAATGGGAGGCACCTAAGGAAACCAGTGTGGCTGCATAAGGAGCTTGAAGATGAACTGAGATTTAAGAAGGGCATGCATAAGAAATGAAAGAAAGAGGAAATCATGAAGGAAGGGTTTACAAGAATAGCCAACAGTAGCAGGAAGCTACTTTCACCATAACATGGTACAATCCCATGCTTCAAAATGCACATATGTGAGTAGGCCTTTCTTGTGGAACTGGCACCTTCCTGATTCCTTGTGAAAGACCCATTATTAAAATGCATTACCCTGTCGTATGGGATGGCAGCCCACTAGAAGAGCTGCTGTGTGTACATGTGAGGTGGCAAAGGTGAGCTGATCTATGGCAACTGATATCATGAGCAGCTCCCCCTTTCACCTCCTTCACTTGCGGCCATAATGTTGGAAGTATTTGCAGCCAGAAACAGTGAGTTGTTAACCATGGCGTACATGTGGCCAAGTAAGTGGATGTTGATAGTATTTGCCTTTCATGATGCTGCAGCCTAAAGATCACTAAAAGGGTCTGCAAATAGCTCTTCAAAAGAGAACCTGCAGTTATTTCATCATTTAGTTCTACATTAGTGACTTTCAGTTGGTTTATGGCTCTGCATTAAACAAGGGTGTGCAAATTGCAAAGCAACACAGTCCATTTCAAGCTCTTTTTTTCCTCGCAAAGGTTGAAGTGGTGCTGCTATTTATCAGCTGCGGGAGGGGGGAAACCAGGGGCATCTTATTGATTTCACTGGTGGATGTTCTCGTTTTTTTCCAAGCTCATGCATAATGGATGCTCTCTGATTATTTCTTCCCTCCCCTACCTTTTTTTTTAATACTGCCTCACAAGAACAATGCTAAAGATTTGATTGTAATGAAATACGAAGCCCCATGCTAGTAAAAATCAACAGACAAAATAGAATTATTGCGACGAAGAGGCAATAATCTAAAGTGTTATCACAATCCCAGAGAACAAAACCCATTACCAGTGTCATCCAATACATGGTCTGCTCAGAAGTAAGTCCCACTGAGTTCATTGGGACTTACTCCCAGGTAAATAAGTATAGGATTGCAGCCTACTATTGCAATTACTAGCAATAATGGCAATAATAAGAATAAAAAAACTCAGTATAAACAAATACTAGTATTATTGCTAACAATAATTCTAAATGGATAACAATCTAATATAAACAATTTAATATAAATATGTGTGAGATCAGCTTTCCCCAGACTGGAGCTCCTCAGATATTTCAGACTACAAGTTGCATCATGCCTGGCCATTGGCCATGCTGACTGGGGCTAATGGAAATAGGGGTCAGGATGTGGAGATTGGGTTGGGAAAGTCTGTGTCAGGGGTACTCTGTTAGTAGAATCATGTTTTCTAATGGCTCTGACTTCAAATTGCTTTTAATAATGAGCATGATTCTATATGTATCAGAGGTTTTTATACAGTGAAGCCTTTTCTAGGAATTTGTCTCAGTTAGTGATTATTATTTTTAATTGCAGATTTAAAAATACATGAAATGGCAAAAATGCAGTCTAATATAACCATAAATATTAGATTAAAGACCCATTATAATACTAATTCAAACATGAGGATTACACTTCTGTCTGTTTTATAAAGCACACCATGCTTAATCCAAATTTCTCAATTAATCATCTGAGCTCAACATCATCATCTGACTATTCGTTTCCTAATAATGAATGGATATGCCGGAATGTCTTTCCAAATTGGATCTTGATTTCATCTTTAGTAGGAATTCCCTGCAGTCCAGAAGATCTAAAGAGTGCATGTGGTTACTGAATCCTGTCAGGAATTCATCCATTTCAGGCCCCGTAGCAGTTCCATAGCCATGCTCCTAAACTTTTCTCTATGAAAATCTATAGAAATGGATGCATACAACAGCAAAACAGTCAGAAGCTAGAAAGCTTTTCATGTGCTCACCAAAAAACAAACATGGGTCAGGTTTCAAAAGACAGTGTGAGAATAACTATGCACATGTAGGATGTTTCTAACTCCCTTCCCACTGCAGCCTCTTGTTCTCCTGAAAAGCTGCTCCTGAGATCTGGGGCTACAAATAGTAGCAACTGCAAAAGGGAAGTTGGCAAGCTATGAATGAATGTGCTAACTGTTGTGTATTGATTCAGGGGTTATCATATCTGTATTACTATTGTCTGTATTCACATTAGGGGAAAGTAACTGCCTTCCTGTTCCAGAAGGAACAGCTACTATTGGTTCATTCAAGTTGCTGCATTTGGATCCTCAGTCTTATTGGTTCCCACCAAAAGGCAGCTTTGTGACTGCTTGAGATTGTTCCCTCCAAAATATATCCTTTCTAGCCAGTCTACTGTCCCTATAAATGTAGCTTCCCTCTCCTCAGTTCCCCAGTCTTGTTTACTTGAATAAAGAGTGTTACATGAAGAAGCTGTCTCCTGCCTGCTATGTCAGAGAGCTGAAGTCACTTGCTGAATCACTATCCCCACGCTACAACACTAACTCTCCAAGCCAGCCAGGAATATGGACCAAAACCAGAACTTAGTGGCAGGCTGATTCCCCTTTATATAACATACAGTGGCACAGAGTTGTACCCAACATTAGGGGGCGGGCATTGAACGTGCATGATGTCACACATGACACCCCCCCAAACGTGGCCAGCCCAACTTGACCCGCCAGCCCCCACCTACCCACCGCATGCTGCCTTACCTTTGCGAAAGGGATGCACAGGGAAAAGATTATTTGCCTTGTGCGTACCTGGCAATCCTCAAAACATGGCAGGGCCAATCTTTGTTTTGGCATGTCCTTTCGAGGATCACAGTGGAATTGGGGGGGGGAGCCCCCTTCTTGAAAATATATGGAGGGGAGCTGACTTCCATGGTCCCCCGTAGATGGTGCCCCTGATAACATATGAAACTTCTACCATCTGCAGAAGAACCTTCAGGTTAAAAAAATATCAGTCAGTTTCCACTGATTCTTGAATTATCCACTTAGGCTAGATCAACAGAATGCATTTGAAACACATTCAGTGCACATTCAAACCACATGACTTCCCCCAAGGAATCCTGGGAACTGTAGTTTGTTAAAGGTGCTAGACGTAGCAATTTTGTGAGGGGAAACTGCCTGGCAGCAGCTGTCCAAGCAGTAGCCAATTCATCAAGCCAGCCTGCCTTCCTAAGTCGTCTATGTGCAGTGTTGAGCTTCAAACATGGAGTATGCTGCTTCAGGCTAGAAAGATAACTGCGCTGTGAATCCTGCACTCAAGTTTGCGATCTGAGGGGGCGGGGGGGGGTGCTAATAGTACTCAAGAACCAGGAAATGAAAGCCACTAGGGAAATGGAGTAATTAACACATTTTTAGTCAGTTGCAATCTCTGTCATGAAAGCATCAATTAAAGTGTAAATGTAACAGCTAAAGGAAATAACTTTTCGATGTTCAAGCCTAACATAGTTAAATCTGAAACAATTTTAGTTTATTTTGCATATTACCAAAACCCCAATTCAGGAGCCTTTTTGAGTTATAGAGAGAACTATAAGATAAATTACAACTTAATAAATAAAAGCTACCACTGAATGTTAGAGGGAGAGGTTTTCTATTTACTCCCCCATCACCATAACAACCAGAACCAAAATAGCATGAAAAAGAAACAAACAAGTCTGGCCTTAATCCTCGCTGGTTAAAATTGACCCCTACTAATTAAACCAATTACAGCTTGTTGCTCCTAAGCAATACATTAGTTTTCTACAATACATGTTCTGAAAATTGTGCAAATAATATTCTTGCCTCTTCTTTTTTACTTTTTTGGTCTTTGGAAGAAGTGAAAGCCCAGAGATAGGGGAAATATAGAGAGCTGCATAGTACATTTTTTGCTCATGCAACAGAACTCTCCCCATCTCTCCTCTGCTGCTACCTGAGCACCCTTTGAAACAGACATCCTCACTGAAGATGGGTGCTGGATAACATGGCCTTTATTTGGAGTGCGTTACTAGATAAACCTCTCCCTGTTGCTGCCAGCAGAAGTCTAGCCTTAACTGTTTGTGGTAGTGTTGAACACCAGCAAAGGCATTTTATTTCTGTGAAGACTGCTCAGCATCCACCCCCTTCCCTCCCAGAGGTTATTTTGGATCAAAACAGTATATTTATCAAATTACACTCTTGGAGGGTTTAAAGCTTGATGGTTTCACAGTTGAGGAACAAACCTAGTTTAGAATGCAAAATCTTTGCAGCACAGAGCAGCTCTTATCAAACCAAGCCTTAGGCAGACTTTCCCCTCCTAGAGTGGCTATCAGATTTTCTAACTAGAAACACCCATCAAGCCCTTTCTAGGATTTAACTTCTCAGGGAGAATGCTTCTCTATAACCATAACTTTGTAAGTCTTCTAAAACATGTGGGGTTTTTTTTTGGGGGGGGGGGTATTGGTTTGTTTGTCCTGAACCCCTGGCTTACCTGGCAGCAAGTTGGTATGCCAAGTTCAAAGTCGGGGGGGGGGTCAAGCCACACAAGTGAAGTCCAAAATCCAAACTTCAAAGCCCAAAGGTCAGGAAACTCAGGCCAGAGTTATTCTGAACTCCCCTAGTCAGGATATAGTCCAGAATAAAACCCAGTCCCATAGAGGTCCAGGAGCTTCAACATGCTCAGTTGAGCAGACACAGCACCTCAGCACCTCTGTACTTTGCATGCTGATTGCAGCATCTGGGCTTGATGAGGCATGTGACCCTCACCTGCTCCGAGCCTCCCTCCAGAGCCAACAAGCCCTACCTGGTCAGCTAGGGAGCTGGGCTGTGAACCCTTGCCTGCCTCGACCACCTAGAGTGCCCCTCCTGCTGCTCCCTACACCCCAGAGCCTGCTGTGTTTGTGGAGATGGGTCCTACTGCTCTGGTTCCTGTGCATTGACCTCCATCCCTTCACCATTCTCTGTCATCCTGTGAGTACTTCTGTTCCCCCATCCCCTGCTTGCCCTGGTGTGTCCCAGCCTGGCTACACCCCTCGCCAGGATCTTCTTCCTCCTCACCGACATCCTGCCAGTTCATTACATTGCTTTTGTTTTATTAGATGTCTTGAGTTCTCATTTTGAATCTTTATGCTGTGAACCATCCTGTGATCTTCTGATGAAGGGCAGTACTTACACAAATTTAATGAATAAGAATAAGAATAATACAAAGCAGCCTCCGTCAGTTGCTAGCGTCCCAGTTCCCTGGTATGGGCCACGAGAACTGACAACCCCCAGCCATTGGTTTACCTGACTGTGGCAGCAGTAAGCAGTCATTTTAGCCTATACAATATTCTGGAGTGGTGCCCCCTAAGTCAAAATGACTGTTTGCAGCTGCCACTACAAAGTAACTGCACAACTGGAAGTCCACCAATGGAAGATGCCACCAAAGGGCGCTTCCCAGACAGTCTGTCAAATCTGGAGCTGACCCTGAACTGAGTTCAGTAGATGATTTTCAGGTTCCCATGCTTCAATCCAAACAGCACTAAGAAATGAGCTGAACTTACTTTTTAAGTAACCATGCTTAGAACATTGTGCTTCACAACAAAACTATAACCTCAGCTAATGGTAGCAAATACTTAATATATTGTTGGAGGACCTTTGAAAGAGCAAAAGCACTCCTTGGTTTCTCAAGAAATAGATATATGAGTAGCCAATTGTTAATGGAGAAGTTTATATGGATATTTCAAGGTGCCCTAAACATGTCAAGTGACCGACAGAAGATGGATTGCTTTGTAATCTCTCTGTTGTGCTCTTCTTCTGAAGCATTTAGCACCGGAATCTGGGTTACACGAACCCTTAGCATGACCCAGTACAGCAGTGCTTGTGTTCTGCCATTTATCATGGTCATTGCATATCATAGCTGCAAAGCAGATAAGGCTGGGAAAGCATTTGCTTTGCATCCCCAATGTTTTCCTGGAGTTTAAGCCACCGCTAGTGAAGCCTTTTTATACCTAGGATTTCCTTACTGAAAATCGAGCAAACAACAGCGCAACTGTTTTGTAGCCCAGTTTATCCAGATGGCAAGTCCCATCTCACTTCCCACTAGGGTGAAGCTTATGATCTGGGTTTGTCGCAGTAGCTCAGCAAATCTAAGGGCTTCTAGTCTCAGCTGACAGGGTGGGTTAACAGCACGGCCCTGCACTTCTGCTACAAGGTTGTCACTAAATTTAATAGAGGTCAGGGAGGAAGGATGAGAGAGGACTCAAATAGCTATAAAGCTGCAAAAGAGTGAATGTTTGGAATGGGGAAACTTGCTGCAGTACAGGGATGCCATATTGCTTAAGCAGCAACTGTGGTTCACCAGCAAGTAAGAACAGGAAAAGGCCCAGTACCAGCCAACAAGGTGAAGGATGCAAGAAAGTGGGATTCATCCTATCCAGTAGTCACTGGTTTTACTATATTGACCTCTAGACAGGCTGAACAATGATTATGGTTACAACCACTGTTTCTTTTGATTAGAGCAGCTGTGCTCTTACCTCTGCGTGAAAAGCAAAAAGCAAAACTAAAAAATAGGGGGGGGGAATCAATAGGGGTAGCTTTTCCTATCATTGCATCTTCTTCACGTCAGGAAAAGATACATTTGGCTTGGAGGGCTGTGAATTTGGTTCATACAGAAGCTGATTAGGGATGGGCTGAGCAGCTGATTGCATCCCTTTTCAGTCTTGCTGGCACTCAGTCACAGGTCAGTTTCCTCCCCACCATCCCTAGGAAAGAGCAATATATAGCTAGAGCTTGGAGTAGCAGGAGTTGGGAGTTATGTGACAGAGCATGATGTTCGACGTCTGTTTGGATTCAAGTCTGTGCCTATGGGAGAAGCAAGACCCTATTGGGGTGATTATGCTGTGAACCCCTCTATCATAGACACAGGTTGTATATGTGTGTAAATAAACCATATAATAATACAGATGCCATCATAAAGAAACACAAATCCTGGATGCGCATCTGGAACCCCTGGAATCATGCACTGCTCAGAGATTAGGATGGTGTGCAACAGTAGTTTTAACAGTAGTTTTAAGCACAAATGACAAATTCTTCAAGTATGCTTGTGTTTAAGAAGTGAGAGGCCATTGTTATGAAAGGCAATTGGCTCACATTTCAACTGGCACCCTGCTTTCTTTGAAAGCTGCAAATTTAAGGGCTTGGGTGACTCACCTTTTCCACCATTTTGTTGTTGTTCAGTCGTTCAGTCGTGTCCGACTCTTCGTGACCCCATGGACCAGAGCACGCCAGGCACGCCTATCCTTCACTGCCTCTTGCAGTTTGGCCAAACTCATGTTGGTAGCTTCAAGAACACTGTCCAATCATCTCATCCTCTGTCGTCCCCTTCTCCTTGTGCCCTCCATCTTTCCCAACATCAGGGTCTTTTCTAGGGAGTCTTCTCTTCTCATGAGGTGGCCAAAGTACTGGAGCCTCAACTTCAGGATCTGTCCTTCTAGTGAGCACTCTGGGCTGATTTCTTTAAGAATGGATAGGTTTGATCTTCTTGCAGTCCATGGGACTTCCACCATATACCTCCCAATATACCCCATGCATTCCTTCCATTTCGAGTTATAACCACTTGCAGTATTCTGTCTGTATTATAGTGCAGGTTTTGAAACATTCTGTATAGAGCCAGCTGCATCTATCAAACTGTATAAATAAAATGCTGATAATTATTCAGCCCCAAGGCCTCCTTTGCTTCTGTGGGAGACAGAATTCCCTGTGTGACAAAATACATGTTTATTGTTCTAAAAACACCGTGCTTGGGATATAGCATTTCCTTGGTTTCAAATGAGCAGCAAAAAAGTAACTTTATCTGTTTTGTAACTTCAAAAGTGTGGATTTATTTCTATTCAAATATTTTGCACGTAGCCTGAAGATACGTATTAATCGGTATGGCTAGAGAGGTAGAAGCAGCATTTTATTTAATACTCTTAAGAAGAAACAACCTTCGTTGATTAAATGCAATGAACTGAAAGTTAAATATAGGCTTCTGTGTGCTGTCATTGTGGAAGTCCTTTTGTATTTCTTTGTTTAACAGTCATCTGGAATTTTTTTCCTTAAAAAGAGAGAGAGAAAAAAAATAATTACACAGCAAGCTGCCAGAGCATAGGCTATGTTACCCAGCTCAGAAAAAAATGTCCAGAAGCAAATGAGAATGAGGTTTTAGGACTGAATGCAATAGTGCAGGGGTTCCTGAACTATGCTCATTGGACCACCAGTGATCTGCAAGCTTCACTCAGGTAGTCCATGGCATGTCTTTGAATAATGGTGGGAGCAGCAGCTGTGACCGGCAGGTCCAGAGGCTACCCTGTTGTTTTAAGAACACAGCACAAAGGAATGGAAAGGATTAGGAGCTGGAAAAGCAGAGTGAGAGGAAGCAATGAAATGCAAATAAATAAAGAAGCAATAAAAAGACAATTAAAAATAATAAAGAATTTAGCAATTGCTACCACAGGCAGGGAAGTCATGGTCTGTCAAGACCCCCAGCAATTTTCAAATGGTCCCTGAGGGAAAAAGTTCATATACAGGTGAAACTTGAAAAATTAGAATATTGTGGAAAAGTCCATTTATGTAAGCAATTGTTTTCATTAGCTACTGGAGTTTAATATATGAGATACACTCGTGACATGCAAAGCGAGAGATGTCAAGCCTTTATTTGTCATAATTGTGATGATTATGGCGTACAGCTGATGAAAACCCCAAAGTTGAAATTGTTAATTTGGGGTTCTCATCAGCTGTACGCCATAATCATCACAATTATAATAAATAAAGGCTTAACATATCTCGCTTTGCATGTCATGAGTCTATCTCATATATTAGTTTCACCTTTTAAGTTGAATTACTGAAAGAAATGAACCTTTCCACGATATTCTAATTTTTTGAGTTTCACCTGTGTACATCCCAAGACTTCTAGGTACAAATCTTAGTTCACATTCTGCATTATTCAAATGCCAACTTTATGAAACATTGTACAGAAGCAATTGCTCCTTATATTATTGATAGGCATTATTTTCAACTTAAACCTTTAGAGCTATTTTCATACACAAGGCTTCAGTGGATTCTGGGAGGCAAGTCCTTAGGCCAGAATGGTGACCTGCTTCTTAGTGAACATGCATGGAATTTGCACTGCACAAGTGGGATTAAAGGCCATAAGTCAGGGGTGGGGAATCTGAGATCCTCTAAGGTAAAAAAAAAGTAAAAAAAAGTAAAGGACTCCTGGACGGTTAAGTCCGGTCAAAGGTGACTATGGGGTTGTGGCACTCATCTTACTTTCAGGCCGAGGGAGCCAGCGTTTATCCACAGACAGCTTTCCGGATCATGTGGCCAACATGACTAAACAGCTACTGGTGCAACAGAACACTGTGATGGAAACCACAGCGCACAGAAACACCATTTACCTTCCCGCCACAGCAGTACCTATTTGTCTACTTGCACTGGCATGCTTTCGAACTGCTAGGTGGCAGAAGCTGGGACAGAGCAACGGGAGCTCACCGTGTCACAGGGATTCAAACCTCCAACCTTCTGATCAGCAAGCCCAAGAGGCTCAGTGGTTTAGACCACAGTGCCACCCACATCCCTACAAGCCCCTCTAGACCCAGCTAGCATGATCAACAGCTCGGAATGCAGATACCTAGCAGACTGCCTCCTCTATTGATTTCTGCATTCCTCAGATGGGATCCTGCTAGAAATACCATAGCCATTGAATTACCATATTGAAATCTTCTAGAATGTAAAATTCTAAAATCTCTTGCAAAAACCCAGTCATATTGTCAAAATTGAGAGTCTCAATTTTCAGCAGTGAACAGTTCCTTAGCAAGCTTCTTAGAAAGTATATATATAATTGCACCACTATTTCTAATACAGTGGTGCCCCGCTAGACGAAAATAATTCGTTCTACGAATTTTTTCGCCTAGCGGGTTTTTCATCTAGCGAGGCATTCGTCTAGCGGGGCACCACTGTACAGTAAAGGGCAAAAGGAAAAGTGTCCAATCAATCTACATTTTTCCGGGTGAGGGGCTCTCCTTTCCTTTCACATGTAGCAGAAAGAAATATCTGAGTGTGAATTGGCATGGGAAGTCACTGTACAACCAAGAAAAAAGCATGAAAAGATAAACATATCAGAATCAGAAGGTTTCGCCTTGTGTTCTGTTCTCTCTGGTGCTTAGACCACTAAGGAGCTGTAGACAACATATTTTTCCTGGTTAAGATATAGAAATGGAAAAGAGGGAGGCAGTGTGAGATAAAAAGAGTAATGCTGTGCTGAAAATGCCTCTGTTTCCCCCCAACTATTCTCCTCTTAATGAGAAGAAATTGCATTTGAAAATTATCAACAGGAGATACAATTTTGGTGACAGCATCACATATGGGCTGTGACATTTTTCAAGGTGACAAGGGTTTTGTAAGCATCCTTGCTTTCATTTTGCAAATCCAGTAGTCTGCATTCTTGAAAAACCCACGATGGCCTTGGCTGATGTTTAGAGGCAGCCAGGGAAAGTGCCTACCTATGAATGCCATTATTTATTGTTACTGTTGTCTTATTAAGTGAGATTTGTTTGTTTGTTTGTTTAAAAAACCCAATATGGAAATATTTTTAAAAGGTAAAAAGGGTTTTTTTCAGCCAGAACTCTGTTTCTTTGTTGTAAGACACTTTTAACATTTTGTGTGTGTGGAAAAGTGACATACAAATAAAATGAATGAATGAATGAATGAATGAATGATAGTATAGTCTTTGTTTTCATTTTAGATTACAATATTCTATGACTTAAAGGAAGGGGAAAACAGAGTGCACCACAGCTCCTTTTCAGAGTAGAAAAGGTCCTCTGCACATCCTCTGTCAGAGTGCAAAGCTGTTTGACAAGTGGAGAGGCCTTCAAGTTGATGATGCACAGAGCAAATCAGGGAATGAGGAAAATAATCAAGGATAGTCTAGATATCTATTTCCTTTTGTTTGATGGAGTTCCTATTTCATGCTAGCATTTTAATTGCTAGAACATCTATGCAACATTATTTGCATTTCTATTCAAAAACTAATAGTTGCATTTCAGCTGGCTGAAGTTCCTGCATGCCAACCAAGGCCCCATGCCCCGCAGTTCCCCAGTGATTCCTCCTCCTTATTGAGGAGGGGCCGAGTGGAGGTGATGCAGCTGGGGCAGGCGCAGAAGGGGGCATCAATCCCACGCCCCCTGAGTGGGGTCATCACAAGGGCCTGGATGCCCAGTCGCAACACCGCCCATCACAAAAGGTGATTAGTCTTTTCTTAAAATTCCATGTACTTTTTATGTTAGGCACTATTGAGTTCAATGGAGCCTACTGCCAGGAAACCATGCATAGGATTGCATTCATGCTGATCCTAACGAATCAGTTATTATGCTGTGTACTGCTGTTCTTTGGGTATGTGTGAACTACATAATAGATCCACACAGCTGCTTGCATTTTGGGGCTCTCCGTGGAGCCATAAATTGTGAAGGACAGCAGATGTCATGATATGCTCCTTCTTTTCACAGTTTTCCGCCACACCACTGAGTATATGCTAAAGAACACAGAAGCTCAACATGGTGGTTGTGTTGTTTGGTATTATCGTTTCCCCCACAAAAATAGTGAGAAAAGTTGAGAAGTGAAACTAATCTCCATCTGCTTTGCAAAATCAGTTCCTACTACAGCTGTTCCTGTTCTGAAGCCTTCCCTGAAATGAAAAGGAGACTCCAAACAAGATGGGTGTTGGTAAAACCTTACATGGTTTATTTATGCACCAAATAATGACATCTGCTGCTATTCGGAAGAGGAAACGTACCTAGATTTTTGAAATAGGTTTGCTTTATCTGTGATATGAACTGCTTATTTTATTAGGACAATTTTGCAGGACTTCCAAAGGCTGGTTGAAAAATTCACAGTACATTTATATGGAACTATGTCATCAAAGGTAAAATTGCCTGTAAAAATAGTAGGTGTGTGCATCAACTGTATGTGTACCCTGAATTATGAGGTGAATTGGGGTCATTCTGGGAAGGTTCTTATGTTTTGGAGTTGGCTCATGTCATTAACAAGCTGTCTGGGGGTAGAGTCTCCATAACCCATTTTGGCAGGTCAGGTCAGACCTTATTTCTTCCTATCCCTAATGAGTGAATTTTGACTGGTACGTGGGACCACATACCAATCAATTATCTGACATAACAATGACATTGGAGATTGACATGTGTCTAATTGCAGCACTTTGCACAGTGCTTCCAATGCATAGAGCTGGCAGAGCATGTTGTGCAGTTTTTCCCAAGTGTCTGGCAATCAACTGGCTGCTCTACAGCTTTTCGCAAGCACCCAAGTGGCTTTACAGGCACCTAGAAAATGCACAGTCCCTAAAACAAATCTATGACAATGACATCTGTTTTCATCCATTGTTTCCAAACTGCTGATTAACTCAAAATAGCTCGATATCCAGAAAATTAAATCTAATATATTTGAAGAGCCTCAAGGCTTTAGGGTATTATACTAGTTGTTAGGAGAACTGACAGTTATGAAGAAATTTGTATAATTAGCTGTTATTGCTGGAAAGCAACTGCAGGTATTCAGTGATCTGGCTGATCATGGAGGAGAAAAGTGGTAAGTGGATACAGCATCTTCATTCTTGGAGTGGAACTCAAGCTTGAACCTTCCAAGAATTTGGTGGACTCACAGTTGCCTTTGTTTTGCCCTAGTTAGCAATAGGCACTTTGGATAGGAAGGCTATGGAACAACTGAGCTATAAAAACCGATTTGTATTTTACTCCAAGAAATGACCTTTTGTAGGTCATGCATGAAAAACATTGGTTGGAGAATGCAAAGGGTTATTCCCAGTGGAAGACCTTCATTTTCCTGCTGCTCATTCAGCATTTCATAATCAAGCACAGTCAGTAAAATAAACAGAAAGGGCAGGCTCCCCATACCCCCACCCTCCCAAATCCCTAAGCACTCTTTGACCAAGAGTTTGAATGCACACTTGAGGACTCCTCCATTAAGTTTTATTGGGATGTATCCTGGGCTGCAGCCTCTAAATGTTCCTGAGCTTTACTGGGTATTTAACTGATCTGGGAATTCAGCTTATTTCCTGCTTGTGAGCTTTAGTACTTAAAGCTATAAAACACGTCTTGAGTGAAGTGGAGCTAAATGTTTTGCAGGTAGCTGAGCTTCCCCTTTTCAGGTACGACAAGTTGGCTGATAATATAAAATCGGTTTCTTGTTGTCAGAAACGATTGTGACAAAGATCAAATATCCTTTCGTGATTCCTTCTTAAAGGATTTAACTCAGTGCATAGTAAAAGAAGCAAAAGCAGCGCAAGCTGTAGATCACAAATATGACATTTTGGAAGTGGCAATATGTCAAATGCACTCCTTAACAGCTTTCCTTTACACTCATTTGCGACTACAACCTTCATACTTAAAGGTACATAGTCATGTCTTTGTTTTCTGAAAAGGGAGTCCTTTAGATTCGAATGGGATTTATTTTTAAAGAAAAGCTACATTCCAAAGCAATTTTACCCTCATGTACCTTAATGTGTTATATAAAGTGGAAATGTATTGATTGTGACTATGGTCACACTATTTAATTCCTACAAGTTTGTTCTATTTTAATGAGGAGAAATTGGGCACATTTTCATATACATTCTCCCTGGGTGAAATGGCTTTATCCATTAGAAGAAGTTTCTGACAAAAGAACAACCAGCCCAAGTGCCCTTCTGTTCTTGCTGCAAAGCTTTTCTTCCTTCTGACCCATCTTCTCCATAGAGAAGCATGTAATCAGGCAAGTGCACTTCTCTCCTCAGCAGGAGGTAAAGGTAAGGATAGTGCCGACCACAGTCTTTCAAATTTCACATGTGCAGATACAAAGCAATTTGTAAAACCTTGACGTACACCTGGATTCTGAAGGTAGAAAGCTCCCTGTGCTGGAATATAACTTTAAAAATCCAGCACAGGGAGTTCATGTGAAAGCAGATCATAAGTTCATGTGTAAGTTCATGTGAAAGCAGATCATTGGGTGGTTTGGAGCCATCACACCAACTTCCCAACAGGTGGGCCTCTGTTGCTTATGGGGAGGGAGACAGGTGAAGTGGCTGGTAAGTCAGTGTAGGTCAAACACACCAGTGGAACCAAGTGGAGACAGGTGGTGGGCCACCAATCCCACTGCACCTCCTTCCCTGTAAGCAATAGTGATCCACCTGTGAGGAAACTAGCATAGCCACATAGAGAGGCATTCCTGAGCACCTGTCTGGAACTGTACCAGTATGGATTGCTGCACTAGTAGTACCACAGGGATCAGTTCTTTGAGATGCTAGCATGATGCCAATGAGGCCCCATCTGCACTATACATGGAAAGCATCATCATACCATTTGAAACAGAGATGGCTTCCCTCAAAGACTCATGGGAACTTTTTGGAGAGTATATAGGAGACCCCTGTTCCTCTTACACATGCTTCAGGGAGCGGGTGGCCCTAGGGTCTAAACCACTGAGCCACTTGGGCTTGCCGATTGGAAGGTCGGTCGTTTGAATCTGTGCAACGGGGTAAGCTCCTGTTGCTCTGTCCCAGCTTCTGCCAACTTAGCAGTTTGGAAGGATACCAGTGCAAGTACACTGGTACCTCTGGTTACGAACTTAATTCATTCCGGAGGTCCGTTCTTAACCTGAGGTAAAGTTCCTAACCCAAGGTACTACTTCCAGGTTAGCGGAGTCTGTAACCTGAAGTGTTTGTAACCCAAGGGGTTTGTAACCCGAGGTACCACTGTAGATAAATAGATACCAGTGCAGCGGGAAGGTAGATAGCGTTTATGTCCACTCTGGCACTTGTTGTGATGTCCCGTTGCACCAGAAATGGTTTAGTCATGGTGGCCACATGACCTGGAAAGCTGTCTGTGGACAAACGACAGCTCCCTTGGCCAGAAGCGAGGATCTGGAGAAGCCCAAGAACATCACATGGGGGAAAAAGAGGGAATATTGTTCTGTTGAACAATCTGAAATGCTTTCACTGACAGTATGACTGGAAGAGCACAATGTTGAATTCCTCCTCTTCTTCACAAATTCTAAAAACAATAAAACAATTTCTTCAGATCTATAATAAATCAGGATGGAATGCAGGAACACAGCAAATACAGTACATTAATTCATTTTCCTGATCTGCTTAAATCCCAACATCTAATTTGCAGACAGGCAGAGCCCAGGTGTGTTTGTGTCATCATCCCCTTCCAGTCTCATATTTCAGCCATTCTGTCCCCTCCTTTGGGTCCAGAACCTCTGGGTTATTATCACAGTCAGGAATTCAAGCATTCTAGCAAGGTCATGAGCGGATGCTTTTACAACAAGCTACTAAAACTGATGAGTGTCCAGAAACATTCCTAGGAGATCCACACATGTTCACAAATGGGCACTGAAATGGCTTTTCTCTGGTTCTCTTTGGAGACTCCAGTTCTCTGTTAAATAGCTAAATACACAGTGGTCAGTAGGCCCTCAACCATCTGCCACAGGAAGGAGGAACTAAATTTTATAGATCCCCACTCCAATAACTATCAATATAGGTCTGGTGGCTTTAGTGCTGGCTTGGCATTGCTTAGAGGGCAATAGTGTGTGTGTGTGTGTGTGTGTGTGTGTGTGTGTGTGTGTGTATACACATTCTCACAACTACATGCAAGGATATGGCCTGTATTAGCAGATGATCAGCACTGTTAGCTCTGATCACTTGGAAAGGGGTGGTCCTTGGAGTCAGTTCCTTCCTGTAAGGAGTAATCAATGCTGTCAGAGAAGACAACAGTGTGTGTGAGTACACTCAAGTTGAGATACCACCTTGAGACCTGGATGTTGCTGCTGTTTTGTTTAACAGCATCCTCCAGCCCCCAGAATTGGCATTCTGTGGGCTGTTTCAACCTGTTTTTTGTATCCTTGCTTAGGAAAAAATAGGTTAAGAAGCTCCCAAACCATTTCCCTTGAAATAGCAGTACTAAAAATAATGGGACTACTCAAAAGCAAGCGGTTGGAGCATTTCAGGGATAAAATGTCAAAATAATAAATCACGCACACATACACACCAGTTTTGAAGGCAGGAAAAAGAAAGCAGTTCTTTTCCCTGAAAGGTTGCTAGAAAAGAAATTCAAACAGACGTTACTTCTTCCTGCAAGTAAAATGATAGACCTTTTTGACAGGCTTGGCATATCTGGCTTAAATAATTTGTCAAATAGCCAGTTTGCAATGAAGTTGAATCTGAACTTTTCAGCATTAAGGTTTTGTTTCCCCCAAAATTGCGAAGTGTGTGAATCATGATGCCTCTAGCACTTCATCTATATTTTAAAATGTGATCTGTGAACTCCAAACCAAGTCTTCTATTTTTAATGTGTGTTCAACTGACCACCTTAAGACAAGTCTCACTCCCCCCCCCCCCGTGATAGTCTGGGAGGCTGCTATCAGAAATGTATATGTTGAACTATTTAAATATGAAATTCTTCCTTTTTAAGTATAGTCTCACAGTACAATAAATCATTAACTGAACTTCTTAAGAAAATGTATAATGTAATAAAACTCTCACATTCTTTCTTCAATTTCATGTGTGTTGTGTCCTGGTGTGAATATCTAGAGTGGTTGAGATCTGCATACCTTAGGAGATGGCTCACTTACTTACCCTTCCTTCTATTGTTCTTTGTAGTAGCAGATGGTGTGCAGAATACCGGGAATGGGGCAGGAAGTCAGATCTCATTTTAGGGCATGAGTCAAACTCTCTTTGCTTTGGATTTTAGGGTTATTGAGATTGGGGAAAATGTGAACAGATGGGACACCCTGCAGGGGACAGTTAGTGGAAAGCCAGGAAATGAACCACTTTGGTGATGGAGAAGGGATGAGCCATCCCTGGAACTGTTGGATCCATCACATTTTTACAGTTGTCTATATTTCTACATGTAAGCTACATGAGTTGGAGTTTCCTACAAACGCACAAATCTTCTTCCAAGCAAGTGGAAGGCAATCATCACAGTTCAAGGACACATCCCACCTCAGCAAAAGCACCTGAGGATGGATTGGTGATAGGCTAGTGAGGGATGAAGCTTAGGGAGAAGGCCTGAGCTTTAGAAGGCATAAGGACCACATTTGGCCCATAGGTGTTAGGTTTCCCACCCCTGCTTTAGAGTCTATACAAAACCTGGCCATCTCCAATGAGATGGCATAGATTTCCTTCCCTAACAGTCAACAAAATAGGATTGTCCCACTTGTCTTGCATAAGATGTTGAGGGAAGGCACACTGTGCATTGCCACTTGGCTACCTATATCATTAAAAGCCAGGGTATCCAGAAAATCTACTCAGTAAAGGTGAAGACCACATTCAACTCAAACGGCAGTTATTGAGAGTCTGTACATAAACTCCAATGTGTTGAGTGGGTGAGCAATCCTTTACATTGGTGGTAGGACGAAATGCTTTTAAAGGCTTATTGGGATTCTTTAGTGCTTCTTCAGTATGTATTCAGCCAAGATGCAGCAGCAGAAAACAGCACATTCCACAATTCAGTCTCCAAGTTGCCTCATCATCAGATCATCCATCTCCATTGTTCCTACAGGGCTTGGTCTGCACAAGTGAATTGGTGTTTTAGAAGGTAGCTCAAGTTCCTACACAATTGCTATATATTTATTTTCCACAGGAAGGTCACTCTGCTCAGTGTAGACTCTCTTATTTGTTCATCTATTCTGTTTCATTGGAGTTCTGCTATTGCTTAAATGCCAGCACCTGCACAGCATTTTGCTGATTATGAGTTCCCTCAAAGCTGCTGCTTTCTCAGGTCAGTCCATTTTGATTGAATCCTAGCTGTGGGAACATTGATTGCTTGCTTTTATCTTCTGGAATGCTGCCAGCTGAATGGATTTTGGTGCTTTGCTGTCAAATACTGGATACCCTGAGTTTAGTGCTTTGGAAGGATTCTGTTGCCACGTGTTCCAACAGAAGCAGGAGAGCTCTTATGAATGAGCAGCGCAAACAGGCTGTCCTAGTTCCAAGGATGCCTCCTACTGGCAGTTTGGCCATACTTGTCACCTGGATTCTTTGGAAGTCACCCCAGCACTGCTGAGAAGCAATGAAAAGATATGGCCCACCATTCTCCAGGAGGCTATGCCGTGGATATTTCATTTGAATGAATGGGAGATGGATGAGAATTATGTCCATTATTTTTATATGCTTTGTCAAATGTCTGAATATTGCTCTGCTAATGTAAAAGTAGATGTTTAGCAGTCTTTCAGCTTTGACTCTGTTGTGTATTTGCTGTCTGTTTCCCTTATTTCTCTGTATTCCCATTTCTCCATATTCACTGGATTTACAAGATCATAGGAAGTTGGCCTAATGGTCCATCTGTATTGTCTGACTCATAGCAGCTGTCCAGAGTTTCAGCTAGGAGTCTTTCTGAACCCTGCTTGGAGATGCTGGGAATTGAACCTGGAACCTTCTGCATGCAGTGGGCCTGGGCTACCATGAAGTTACAGCCCCCTCCTTTTACTTAATAATTATTTTAATACCTTTGTTCTCTGTAGGCAAAGTAGTATATCTGAACAGCTTTGCCGCCATTTGTTCTTCTCTGCATATTGACACATTAAATTTTGAGAAAAGGAAGGGATACAGGGTGAGTAATTGCAAATACTTGCTCTAAGTGAACAAAACAAACAAATCCAGTGTGGCTGCAGATTTAGCTCTTGAAACTGTCCTTCTGGCACTTTTAAATTTTGCCTCCGAGGACAGTGGTACCTCGGGTTACAGACGCTTCAGGTTACAGACTCCGCTAACCCAGAAATAGTACCTCGGGTTAAGAACTTTGCTTCAGGATAAGAACAGAAATCGCACGGCGGCAGCGGGAGCCCCCATTAGCTAAAGTGGTACCTCAGGTTAAGAACAGTTTCAGGTTAAGAACAGACTTCCAGAACGAATTAAGTTCTTAACCCGAGGTACCACTGTAATTAACTTTCCCTCTAGTTTTGAGTTACAGAACATTTCAAGGCGCCTTACATACTTGAAATCTGGCAGGTTTAATTTAAGTATTTCACTAAATTCAAACTTGATTCAAAATGTCATTACTGTACTCACCACTCCCACCCCACCAAAAAAGAACAAAAATCTCCCAAGTACTTTCCTCTGATTTCCACAAGCTTAATATATTTAATTTGGCTGCAGTGTTCTGTATGCAGGATGGCAGGGTTTTTTTTGTTTTTTGTTTTTACATTTCTCCTGGAATCAATTACAAGACCTTTCTTGCCTTTCTCTCCAGCACAGGCATAGGCAAACTCGGCCCTCCAGCTGTTTTGGGACTACAACTCCCATCATCCCTAGCTAACAGGACCAGTGGTCAGGGATGATGGGAGTTGTAGTCCCAAAACAGCTGGAGGGACGAGTTTGCCTATGCCTGCTGCAGCACAACCACCATCATGTTTGCAGGTGGACTGATGTAGTACCAGGAAGACCTGCCTACATGAGCCAATGGTTGTTTATACAAAGGGTAGGAAACCCTAGCCACATGCACTTGCCCCACACACTTGTCATATGTGAGACATGCCAGATAGAAACGTGGCTAACTTGATTGCACAGCCGATCCCTGCAGAAAACAGGGCTGAACTGATGAGTTCAGGCCTGCTGAATTGACTGCACAACTAAGTTCCCCTAGATGCCTGCAAAATAATTCTTTTCTGACTACTGTATTGGTATACTTACTTTTACTCTCCCAAGTTACTTTTTCCAGCTAATTATCAAGAGCTTCAAACTGTTTGTTCTGCACTTATTATGCATCTGTTGGACAATGGCAAATAAATGAAGAGAGGAGAGAACCAATGGCATCAGTATTGTTAGCTTAAGTGATGAAAATATGCACTAAGGGAGTGAGATAGATCCGCCTTATTTGTTAGTGAACTTAGACGGTGGCTCCATATAGCTTCAGTCTGATGCACTGGAAGGAAGTCACACAGTTTGGCCCTTTGTGGTTCGCTGAATATGGGAGCCTCCTATGGCGAGTTATAGTAATGCTTTGAATGAAGGCTGCATGTTGCACTGCTTATATTTGTTCACTATAGTGAAGCCCCGTATAAATAAGAGTTATTGATTTAATTTCAGGCGCACTCCAGCTTCTTGCAGCGGGAAACATATTCCTTACCTCCCAGTAGTGATGCCCCTGGGTGGTACACATATTCTTTTCCTTCCATTAATATCGAAAACATTTTTACTCTAACCTTTCCCTCTTGGGCTGTTTAGGAGGATAGGTTGATTTGTCAGCATCTGTGTTCTACCACCTGGTCTGCTCATCCTTGGCCAATGCAGCTGTTAATGGATTATGAAGACATTTGGGGTTCAAATGCTAGTGGTACTCCATTTTTCACTTATTCAGGCTCATCCACTATCCTGCAATTGTTCCAGTTCTTAAACACCCCATTTATTCTCTTAATGATTCATTTAATTTTATCCTGCTTCAAACCATCCTTTATTTTATCTCTGTGTCTCCTAAAAAAGCCCCCTGCTAGTTAAGAGGGTAAAATGAGGGCAGGTTCTTCAGCTCTAGTTATAATAACCAGACACCATTTGTAGCAAAACTTAGGGATGCTGTCAGCATGAACTGAGCTGTTTTGAGTTCTTTTTTTGGATTAAGTTTGTTCCATGCGAGCAGCTCGTGTGGCACAGAAGGTTTCGTTTTTGTGATGCAGCCTTTTTTCTTCCATCTTTTTACAAGGGATGCTCCCAAAGGTCTTGGCAAGGAAGGGTGCTATCCACAAACCCCAGTATAGTTAGTGCAGGTACACAACTTCCTGCTTTTGCCAGAGGTTGATAAAAAGCAGATATGAGAGGGGGAGCATTATTCTAGTCTTACTCTATCCCCAAATGACTGGGTTCACTGGGGTGGGGGTTGGTGGGTGTGGATTGCTTAATTTAGAATCAGGGTGTGTGAAATAGCCATGCAATACTTACTTTTTGAGCCAGAAACTTAGTAAAATGCCCAATCAGGAATGTAAACTTTTTCTTCTTCTCCAACTGAGTGAGCGATAAAGGTAGAAGGCAAATTGATTCCCTTAAAATAACAGGTGCACAAAGAATGTCCATTATTTAGAGACAAAGGTGGCAATGGGTTTGTTACGCTGCTTGATTTAGGGCATGGTTTGGCTTCAGGGGGGATTTTTTGTGACATGTGGAGAGTGTGGGAAGAAAATAACTTGTTTGGTTTTTAGAACCCAGTTTGAGTTTTCAGATCTGGCAGTGCAGGAGGAAAAAACAGACGAGGAGAGAATGCAAACTAAGAATGAGACAAATCTAGATCCATGTGACATTGGTTCACTTCAAAGTGACTTTATAGCCACAGAGACTTTACAAAGCAGCACCATGCCTTGAAGGTGAAGGTTTTAAAGGCACAAAGGCTGCTTAGATACCTGTCTTCAAAACACACACATGATGTTCCCCTCTCATTTCTACCTTTTGGAAAGGCAAAGCAATTTAGTCCTTAACTCTCAAACTAGTCCACAATAATAAAAGGAATCTGAGTGTTGATAAATACTTCTCAAAAGTGTCTCTTTCTGGTCTTCTGTCCTGGGGTTTTTAGTATGTGTTTCTCACATAGATATTCCTCATGTACATGTTTCCCTTCCTATCAAAAAGAGACCTGTCTTAATCTCAGCCCTGTGGCCATTTGGACATGTGAAGAGCAGCTCACTTCTGAGGAAGAAAAGAATACTAGTGATGGGAAAGTGTTTTTGTTCTTCTAGAAGCAGTTCTTATCATCCATCTCCTGTAGAAATCATACTTCTGGCTACCTTGAGGAAAGTAATTCCTCAGCTTAACTGTGCACACAGAGTTTGAAGAGAATACAAAGTTCATGTGTTACAAGTGGGGTGGGATGTCATCCTTATTATTATATTTTTAGGAAGACTAGGGTCACATCCTCACCATGCATTTAAATGGATCGAGGCGTAAATCTGTAGATTTAGATCTAAACCTCATGTGTGTGGGAGAAATACAAATGGAAAAACTGGCTGTGAAGCCTTTTTAGCAGAGTAAAACACTTACATTTTTCAGCTTATTAAAGCTTAGGAATTGGGCAGTTATCCCTTTCATTTGTGGCCTGCAGATCTTGCCCTTTTCACCCCCATTGCAGAGAATGAACCACACATTTTTAGTAAGATAAACAGAAGAAAGGGTTTACTTACATTTCAATGCAGGAAACAAATACAGCAGAAAAAAATAATACTTCCAAGTTACAGTAAAATAAAAGTTAGTAGTCTTAGCTAACATGGCTGAAAGCAGGAGCTTTAGCCATGTATGTTTGGTTCGCTTGGAAGCATGGTGGAAAGAGATAGTCTCCTCACAGAGAGAAGGAAATACAAAATATTGTCTCCTTTGTTACAGAGTTCTTGCCCAAAGGAGGCAAAGGAATTGACCATACACAGAGGGTTCTCTCTAGGAAGTTCAAGAACTCTCTGCGTACTAGCCCTGTGCTTGCCTAGCAAAGCTTGCATTTGTGATTTAGCTGCAAACCCCACATTCCCCAAAGAATCCTGGGAAATGTAGTTTGTTAAATGTACTGGGAATTTGTAATCCTGTGAGGGGTAACAAACAGGATTCTGTGGAGAGGGATCCAGGTGCTTTTACATGGATGTGGGTGTGAACTCTAATGCCTTCCTACTTATTTTCAACAGATGTCATTTGAGTTTGACCTAAATGGAAACCAACTATCCTACTTCCTTTTGTTTTTGTGACTCACCTCCAGCACTGATTATAACTCTTCCACATATTATGATAATGATGATGACTTCATATCTGCCCTTCAGCCTATAGTTCCAGGGTAGGTTAGAATAATATTAAAATCAATTAAAACAATTCATATATGCAAGAAAGGATTATTTTGGGTAAATTTGGTCAGGGCAGGAAACAATATAGGGAAATGAGCAATGTAGCATGTAGGATTTACAAGATGTGAGATGAAAAAGTAGAAGGGATTTTAGGGTTGTAAACACATCAACATTAATGGGCAGCACTAACTTAGGCCCATTGATTTCAGTACTTCTCTAATTTAGCTGGTTGCAACCCTTGGCGTCTCTATTTCAAAAGAACCAAGCCACTTTGATAAGGAATTTCATGCCTTCGGTTAAACTCCCAGAAGCAAATCTGAGTTACTTATTTCCTTCCATTTAACATGGTCACTTACTGCTAAGTCTCAGTGGCATATCAGATGCACATATATTTTAAAACCTATAACTCTTCGTGCCATAGGATTTGCAGGAGTAAGGCCTGACTGAGTTGGAATGTCTTAAAAATGGATGGCACAGCAGGATCCTGGTAAAGCATATACCAGTAGGACATATTGTTTAGTTTGATTTCATTCAATGGCATTTTGCTGCACCATTTTTCCTAATTTAATGTGCATCTAAAGCAAACAAATCAACTTCAGCTTGATAGGGACCTAGAATTCCCCAGACTACAGAAAGTACCAAGTGATATGTTTCCATAAACCTCAGCAGTGAAATATGAATACAAAAAAATAGAGAGGGGGATGGAATATACTCAAATTGCTTTCCCTTTACCATGTTGCATTTTGTTCAGCTACAAATGTTTCCTGCTGTTCCAGGCACTGAAAACAAATCTCTGTACTGCTATGCAGAACACTTTCCACAAAGTGCCTTTTTTTCATCATGGCCCTGGCACAATCCTTCCCCAAGTTTTCTATTTTAAAATGGCACTTTGTTCTTCCTTTTTACTGTTTTATTGAACCGTTTAACCAACATCTTGAAAATATTTACATGGATTAAACATGACTATTACTGCACAATAGCCCAATGCCAGGTAGGGGTTAACTTTTCTGACAGTTAGAACCCTCAGGGGCGGGCTTAGCCTGGGTATAAAACACCCCTCCCAGTGGGCAGTAAGGCAGTTCGAGTTGAAGTGTGGGCAGGAGGAAGTTAGAGTGAGTTAAGTGCGGGGAGTTAGAGTTGGAGTTGAGCAGTGTGAGTCAAGAGATAGAGCTGGGAGTTTAGAGTCTTAGGTGGAAGTTAGCAGAGAGGATAAAGAGATTGTGAAACACATTGTTATTGATATTTAGTTTACTATTAGAGGTATTAGGCCGGTAATATTTAGAGGTATTAGGCCGGTATAGGACAACTGTTATAAGCTTATTGAACAACCTTTTATTTATCAGCAACCACAAGCTTTGTACGCAATAAACATCTTTTTAGTTCACAATATCCTCGTCTGTGGTGAATGAAGTAAGCAGGATCCAGCTAGTAGTCTGAAGGGCTGCAGCTGGGGACTGTTTGTCGTTGGTGCAGCACTCATAGACCGTAAAACGTCCGGGGGTGGGCTGTACAGGGCGAAGGGCCCGCGACATTAAAGTGGTGGCAGCGTCGGGACGAAAGATTGTCATAAAGTGGTGGTCACATTGAGATCAAAGATCTAAAGTGTTGGCAAGCAGTGCCAAGGTACAAGAAAGATTTAAGGGTGACGCATTGTGTGAAGTGTGAGGCTTAAAGAGGATTTAAGCAAACTTCTGTGAGACTCTACAATCTAGTCAGGAAGGGGATTGCATACACCTGGAAAGGGAGAAGGGGAATTCAGAGAGGAATTACCTGGCCCTAGGGTGTGGTGTGATAGCGCCTAAGACTGAGAGATTGTGAGAGAGTTACAAAGATACTTTGCGTTTGAAACTATTTCAGGCAGAAAGGTTTATAGTGAGAGGTCGGAAAAGTACGCTGGACAAAGTGCACTGAGGCAACTTTAGGCGTGACTTTGGACCTAAACTGTGGAAACTGAGCCTGAAGAAATAGTTTAACTGAAACATCCTTGATTTAAGTACAGAAATAATACCACCAAATAAATAGAAAATGCCACCTAGAAAGACTAAAACAGCTCTTAGGGACTCACAAGTAGAAAGCTCTGAAGAAGAAAATGGGGTTTCCCAGATTGAGGAAACCAGTACTGAAACAGTTAACAAAAATCCTGCTGAGGGGACGAGTTTTAAAGCCTCAGAGGAATTTGAAAAATGGAAACTTGAGAAGGAATTTAATTTGAAAATCGAACTAGCAAAGCTAGATATTGAAAGAGAAAGGGAGGCAATGGCACTGAAAGAGAGAGAATTAAGGTTACAAGCTGAGGCAAAAGAGAGAGAATTAAATATTGAGAGAGAGAGAGAAAGAGAGGCAATGGCACTGAAAGAGAAAGAAATGACCTTAAAGTTACAAGCTGAGGCAAAAGAGAGAGAATTAAAGTTACAAGCTGAAGCAAAAGAGAGAGAACTGAAAGAGAAAGAAATGACCTTAGCTATTGAGAGAGAAAGAGAAAGGGAGGAAAGAGAATATTTATTAGAAATGAAAAGACTTGAATTATCAGCTGTAGATAATAGAAACAACAACAATAGTTCCACACAAAATCCTAGCAGGGTGGATTTAAAAAGATTCCCTGACTTCAGAGATAAAGACGACCCTGAAGCATTTATCATTTCTTTTGAGAGGGCTTGCGAAGATTTTGAAGTAAAAGATGAGGAGAAAATGCAAATACTGAGAGCGCGTATTAGTGGAACATTAACAGAGATTTATTCTCAAATGCCATCTGATCAATCTAAAGATTTTGAAGCATTTAAACAGTTGGTTTATGTTAGATTCGGAATTACTGCAGAGCAACTGAGACAAAAGTTTAGAACAATAAAAAAGGTGCGTGAGGAAACATTTGCTCAACTAGGAGCTAAAACTACAAATTATTTAAACAAGTGGCTAGAACAGGAGGGTGCTGATTCTGTGGCGAAAATAAAAGAGGTGATCGCATTAGAACAATTTTATGACACGATTAATAGTCATCTGAAGTATTTAATTAAAGAAAGACGCCCTAAAACCATCCTGGAAGCTGCTAATCTGGCAGATGAAATAAATGAAATCCGAGAACACGCTTATGATGCCCCAAAATATAAGGACAAACAGTGGGAAACAAATAAGTTTAAGAGAATGCAACAGCCCACAAAGTTTACCACAGAAACTGCCAAGAAAATTTTTCCCGCCAATGCAAATGTTCCCCATAACACGCCTATGACAACGGGGGGGACTGAGGGAAAAGTAAATAAATATAGTGAGGGTAAAAGGCCTGAATTAATCTGTTGGCAATGTGGGAAAAAAGGCCATAGACAACTGGACTGTAGAACTGAAATCAGAACTAGGAGTGCAAATACTATCCCTCAGAAGCAGACATATTGTGTCCAAACTGTGGAGACAGAGCCAACTGCCAACATGGTTGCCACGACAACCGAGGCCCAGTCAGAGGCTGATGAGTTACCAGTGGCCCAAGTTGTGAGGTGCTATATAATTCAACAAGATGACATGTTATTATACAAAACAGGAGAAGAAATTTGGGTGAATGGTAAACAATATAAAGGCTTAAAAGACACAGGGTCTCAGATTAGTATCGTACATCCTGATTTATTAAAGCCAGAAGACTTTATTAAAGGCAAAACAATCGGTTTAAAAGGAATATCAAAACAGCCAGAAATCTTGCCAGTCGCATTAGTTAATCTGACATATAAACAATGGTCTGGAAAATGGCAAGTAGCAGTTTCACCAGAAATCCCAGCTCCAATGTTAATCGGGTGGGATTTACTTGACCATGTACAGAGTGCATTTGTAATAACTAGGGCACAAAAACTGCGACAGTTACCTCAGGAGGAAAGGCCTGATACAATTGCTGAACTGACACAAGATACAAGTATAATGCCAGTTACAAATAGTCAAGCAGCTAGTTTTGCAGCCAAGCAGAAACTAGATACAGATTTACAGAAATATTTTCAAGCCACAGCCGTGAATACAGTATTAACCCCTGAAAGCCCGGAGCGGTTTATAGTCAACAATGGGTTGCTATACAGAGAGATTCTTTTAAAGCCTAATAGAGGGGGTAATGAGATCCACAGGCAACTGATAGTACCTACTGAATTTAGAACCAAGATAATACAACATGCACATGGCAGTATCTTTGGAGGTCACTTGGGAATCACCAGAACCAAACAAAGGGTGTCCCAAAATTTCTTTTGGCCTGGGATGGGCAAGCAAATAAAGTTATTTTGTCGAACGTGCCATACTTGCCAATTACAAGAACAGTGCAAGGTTGCTCAACACAAACAGAAAGTTTGGTATGACAAAAAAGCACCTGAGAGATCTTTTGAGCCAGGACAAGATATTTTATTAATCAGATCAGTAAACAGTGACAAGTTACAACTGACACGGGAAGGTCCTTTTAAGATCATTTCAAAATTGAATGATGTAAACGATATAATTCAATACGGTGAAGGGAGGCGGGTCATGCATGTGAATATGATAAACCCAATCAAGTCACTAAACCATGAGCCCACTCTAGACTACAGTCGTCACATTGTTGAAAAAGCCTGTGATATTGGTAAAGGAGTGTCTACCTGCAATGTGACCAGTGACCTATCTGTGAGATCAGTTAGAACTACTAGTCAAATTTATGATAAACCATTCATCAGTTGGAAAGATAGAAAGAAAGACGTACTAGAAGTTATAGCTGGCATGGGGTCCCATCGACTTTCTATGAAAGTGAAAGTGTTTCCTACACTAGAGATTGTGTGGTGGGAGGATGGGTACCCTGCTGCTCATGCAACACAAATAAATGTCCAAAATGAATGTAGTTACACAGCATTAACAGGGCTACCACGTCAAAGGCATACAAAAGTAATCTTAAAATTGCTCGAAGTGGGAACTAATAAATCACTACAGACCAAAGATGAACTGACAACAAGGGAGATTGCTATGAGCAATAAGCAATCAAAGCTTTTTAGCCTACTTTCATTATGTGATCACGCTTGTCTAGAAAGCTTCCGCAAGCTGACTAAAAAAGAAGATATCCACAAACTTCTGAAAATAGTTCCCAGTGCATTTAAAAGCCAGACAACCAGTGTTTAGGCAGCTTATGATGACCTGGAGATGTGTGTACAAGTCCGCGAGCTTAAACATTTAACAGAGATCCTGAAGGAGGGAGAGGTTGAACTAAGAGAGCTTTTGGCCCTGAGAAACAAGGACTCTACCCAGCTTGGGATCCACAATCGTTACAGACGCCTCGAGTGCAGGGATCGGCATGGGACTGTGTCATCTGGCCGAGAAAGACAGCTTACATCCCATCACGTATGGCAGAGAAAAGACTGGTGCCCAGAGAAAGATACTTCTTGCGACGGTTAAGGACGATAAGGAGCGTGAAAGGATCCTAAACATCATCGCAGACGCCTATTCATGAAGACCCAAAGACAAAGGTTAATGGACAGTTACGGCTTTTCTTGCAATAAAAGCCTAACGCTGCATGAACTATTGTATATAATGTGAAAAACCCAAATATTATGCCTGTATGATATGTGGAGTTAAGGTTAGTAAGCATAGAAAATGTTTATTTATGTTAATGTTTAAAAAATGTTGTTTGTATCAGAGGGATACTTTGGCTAGTAACTCCTCTGATACAAACCTAAAAAGGAGGGAGGTATGTGGAGAACTAGCCCAATGCCAGGTAGGGGTTAACTTTTCTGACAGTTAGAACCCTCAGGGGCGGGCTTAGCCTGGGTATAAAACACCCCTCCCAGTGGGCAGTAAGGCAGTTCGAGTTGAAGTGTGGGCAGGAGGAAGTTAGAGTGAGTTAAGTGCGGGGAGTTAGAGTTGGAGTTGAGCAGTGTGAGTCAAGAGATAGAGCTGGGAGTTTAGAGTCTTAGGTGGAAGTTAGCAGAGAGGATAAAGAGATTGTGAAACACATTGTTATTGATATTTAGTTTACTATTAGAGGTATTAGGCCGGTAATATTTAGAGGTATTAGGCCGGTATAGGACAACTGTTATAAGCTTATTGAACAACCTTTTATTTATCAGCAACCACAAGCTTTGTACGCAATAAACATCTTTTTAGTTCACAATATCCTCGTCTGTGGTGAATGAAGTAAGCAGGATCCAGCTAGTAGTCTGAAGGGCTGCAGCTGGGGACTGTTTGTCGTTGGTGCAGCACTCATAGACCGTAAAACGTCCGGGGGTGGGCTGTACAGGGCGAAGGGCCCGCGACAGTATCCACCTCATAAGTATGTGAAAATCTATGTCTGGAGTCTTCATTAGTTAATTTTCTCTTCTTGTGCAGAGTGCAGCCACAATCTGATGATGTTGGAATGCTGCGAATGTTGCCAAAATGACTATCACTTACTTATACCAATCTGCTTGTAGAAGCATGAGGCTCTGACAATAGTTTTTTGCTTTCTTTTCTGTGTATAGTGGTACTCATACCACTTCGTACCATCTCCACTTTAGTTGCTGTTGCTGCCGGTAGCAGCCATTTTATGCTAGCACCCATGACCCGTATCAAGATATGAATATTGGCACCCTGTTTTTTCACCCACAAAGCACTGGAAGTTGTTATATACTATTCAGGTGGACAACCTCCCACTTGCAGCCTTCAACCCAATTTCATGTAGCCTCTGTCCTAATTTATTATGGGTGACAAAGTGGGAAAGTTGGCTCCACCATCCTTTGGCACCAACTCTTCCCACTTTTGACTGGCCCAGTCTACTGCTAGTTAGTGGTGAAACCAGATGACCCTGCTACCAAGCAGAATATTCTGCAATTCAATGGAATATTCTGAACAGAACCCCATAAAAGATTCTCAGACTAAAGAGGGGCTCATAAAAAGTTACAAATGCCTTGAGGCTTTCCTTTGTGAAGGGACAATGATGACAATAGAACAACCAAATAAATTTGTACACAGCAAAGATGAAAATGCATTCAGACCAATATTACCTTGTTGGGGAAGAAGTACCAAAGGTGGGTAAACTACTAAATCCATAGCCCTTCTGGGCTTGCACCAGGAGGGCAGAGAAGTGTGTGTGACAGTTTTATTCTCCCCTTTCCATTAGCTTTTTGGTTTTTCCCTTTTATTTTTCCTTCAACAAGTCCTCATGGGAGAGAAATTCTCTGAAAAAAAAGGAGGGGGGAGGAAGAGGTACCAGGAAATTGAAAGAGGGTTTTTATCCATTGGATTGAATCTATTCTGGCAGCACATGCTTCCTCGACCCCACCCCCCAATAATACTGCCACTGTAATTAGATGGTAGGTTTATAACTTTAAATGGTTGTAGCCTACCCTGCCACCTTAGAGTGAAGAGTGGGTCAACAACAACAACAACAGGTTTCAACCTGGCTGGAATGTCCCTCATAAATGGAACTGAGGATATGTACATCCCTTTATGACAGCTGCAGTTTTGCCTAATAGACTCATGTTTGCAAAGCAGTGTTCCCTAATATAATGCTTTTTTCGTTAATACATTCATTTGCAAGCGTGTTTGACTCTACTATTGCATTTGTGAACACATTACTTGACTGGAGGACTGCATTGAAAAATTCAGAGAAGTGTGAATTTCAAGGAATGGCTGTGTTTCAGTTTGCGCATTGTTCCGGAAAGTGGAAATTAAGTTTGCCTTTAAATGCAAACTGAATTCTCCCACATCCCTTGTCGTGACAGACTTTTGTGTATTCGCCACTCACTTGGAAGAGTGGCACCAAAGTAAAATTTAAGCGTTGCATTATCATCTTCAACTGTTGTTTCTTTTTCTTTTCTGCTTCACTTTTTGGGGGAGGAAGGAATGATCATAACTGAAGTCTTTCTCACAGCTACTTGGTTTCTAGGCTGTAGTAGGAAGCCTTTGCTAAATCACAATTCCTTTCCTACCATGCTGCAGAAAACATAAAACTTTCAAAAATTCCTGTCTGTATTCATGGGGAACTGCTGGGCTGATATAGATTACACGTCTGTGTTTATGTATGCAAAATGCAGGGCTTTTAAAAACAAGAACCTGTGCTTGCATGATGCACTGGTAATAGATAGCAATCTATATTTGGTGTCATTCCTGTAATTATTGTCCCTACTAGGTGATCCTTTCAAGAACTGATATTAGATTTCCTGATGAGATACAGCATCGACTGTGAAAAGCACCATTTCCTGCATTGTGTGAAGTGAAGGAGTGGTTAAATGTGAACCCCTCTGGGGAAACTGATGGAAAATTTGCATTACAAATATGAAGAACCCCGCACAGAAAAATGTTGAGGTCCTGGGGAAATTGGCACACTGTTGAAGCATCATTCCTGATTTTGAAAGTGTCT
This sequence comes from Lacerta agilis, assembly GCF_009819535.1. Classification (NCBI taxonomy): domain Eukaryota; kingdom Metazoa; phylum Chordata; class Lepidosauria; order Squamata; family Lacertidae; genus Lacerta; species Lacerta agilis. The sequence continues at coordinate 37,171,647 of NC_046316.1, forward strand.
GTGCAACCGGCATAGAATAAAGACAGATGAGTCAAAGGAGACAGATATCTATTTAGACCAATGTAAACAATGCCTGTTATGTGAGAGATCTTTTAAGAGATGTGCAGGCTGCACTGTGAGCATAGATTTTGCTTCTGACCCAGCCAGGTATTTAGAGATGAGTGACCACTGGCTCTCCAGGCATTGTTGGACCCCAGTTCCCATCAGCCCCACCAAGCATGGTGATGGCCATGAATGATGGGGAGTTGTGGTCCAGCAAAATCAGGTGGCCCATAGGATCTCCCATCTGTTATCTACAGGAGTATATGAATGACCTTGCTAGATCAGACCAAGACCCAGCTATGTGAACATTCTGTTTCCAGTGTCAGGATGCTACATGCTTGATTTGGACTACTTGAACGGAAATGAATGAAGTGCCATCAAAATACTCATTTTAGCTCCTTTGAATCTTTGCTTCCTCACCTGTTGGTAGCATTCATTCCAGTAGGCCCAAGAGACATGAGAAGCAGGGCCATTTCATCAGTTTTGCTGTAAGACCAGCTGCAACAAGCTTCTCCTGTCTCTGAACTGTTTCCATTTCAGAAGCTCATTGTAAGGACTGCTATTTAGCATTAAGAATTTGTATATAATGTTGCTTTCTTCCTCTTCCCTTCCTGTCCCCTTTTCCTCCCCACCTTGACAGATTGCTTTAACTGATTATATGAAATCTGCCCTGGGAGCTTTTTCAGAAGAAGAGCAGGTAAAAGCACTAAATAAATAAAACAATGGGTGGGGAAGGGAATAGCGCAGTTTATGCTGCTGGTTTCAGCACGCTGCTGCATGTGAACTGGCACACTGGATCTGGCCCAGTATTGCGTTGCAGCCTGGCGTAAGGTGTGTTGCAAATTAACAGCCATACAAATATATGTGTTCGTAAAATCACCACCATCATAATCACAGTCATAATCAAGAAATGGGTTCCCAAATGGGTTAAAGGTGGGTCCTGGATCCGAAAAGCATAATTACTGTATTCAACACAATAATTGTGTAAGTGGGGAAACTTCCACTTTTTCAACAGGACTTTCCCGCCCTTTAGGAAAAACCTTCCAACCATAGGAGGTGTTCAACAGTGGAACGGTCTCTCTCAAGAGGTTGTGGATTCTCCTTCCTTGGAGGTTTTTAAGCAGAAGTTGGATGGCCATCTGTAATGTATGATCTAGCTGAGATTCCTGCATTGTATTCTATGATTCTCACCCCATGCCATTCTCCAATTTGCTCCAGAGGGTTGGGGGAATCCATGGGACAGATTCAATTGCACAATGAAAAATCCTTCAGCTGATGGAATGTTTGCTTCCATCCATAAGCTATTGCCTCCTCCTGGCCTCTGCATGTCCACTTACGCCTGCTCAGTTTGCACATCTATTCACATCCATAAAACCTACTCTGCATAAGCTGATCACACATACTGGTACTCTCTTCTCCAAAATATTGCTCTCTACTTTCCCGCAGTTCAAAGAAGAGGAAGCACAAAGCAATCTCTTAACAGTCTGCTGCATATGCACATGTATACAGATGCATCCTATACAGAGCTCATAATTTTCGCCTGAATTCAGTACGTAACCTAGAGATTCAAACTGCTTTGTAAAAGAGAGAGAGAGGGAGGGAGGGAGAGGGAGAGAGAAGGGGTAGGATGAAATGCAACACGGATTTCATGGCTATGTGAACATACAACAGCCTTTTAAATTATTTCCAGCAATAGAGCAAACATCTAATTTAAATAACCCATCTGGCACAAAGCAGCGTATTTATATGACAAGTGCACCATTCATTTAATTTTATATAAGGCATTTGTTCAGGCATAGTTCATTTTTTGGCTTTTCTGCAGCTTTCCGGTGGCTATTTAAGGTTTAAGGCAGCATGCTAATTCTGATGAATATTTCAGAGTGAGTGAAAGACAGCACCACAGAGAAAGCACATGGGACATTATTAAGGAATCAGTATTTTAAAATAGTTACACTTGAAGGATCCAAGCTTGTTGATTCCCCAACCCCTTTCAGTTCAAGAGGTGGAAGTGGTTGCAATATTCAAGGTACCACTTGCTCCAAAATAACTGCCAGCTGATAAGAAGTCTTTATCACTTGATAAATGTGACTGGATGCAAGGGTTGGGAGAGAACTGGGATTCAGCTTACATTGAAAGGTGAACCTATTGGAGCTTCTGAAACAATACAAGACCTGAATATAGCCATCAATTGAAATCAACACTTTTCTGAATTTTGCAATGTTGCTCTTCAGCTGAGTAATGTGTATCTGGGGCAAACTGTAGATTGCAAAATTCATTTTGACCAGAAGGGAGAAAATATAGTCATATTTAAATTCTTCACAATACAGAGCATAACATAGCAGCTTGAAACCAGGATCACATATCTAAGAGGTGACAGCACAGTCAGAAACACATCTCTCTCTTAATTTTTTTTAATTCACAGATAAAAAGTGGCCCATGCACACTTCTGAAAGTTACACATGCAACATGTATATACACATCACACATGTACATACTTTCACACTTCTTCATTTGATCATACATTTCTATTCAGTCTCTAGCTCTTACACTCCCAAACACATGTATATACACAATAGGCAACCCCCCCAAAAAACCCCACCCCTATCTGTGGTAGGGGGTATTTTCAATATTGAAAGAATTGGACATGGAGAAGGGGTTAATTTCCTTCATGGGCACAAATCACCCCATGTAGGAGATAGGCCAACAGGTACAGGGGCAGTCAAGCCAGTTGATACGGCCATCGTCCAGTGCCATCTATAGAAGTGCTTAAGACATGCCAATTCATTAGTCAATCAGTGAGTCTGTCCCTGAATCAGAGTCTGTTATGTCTTGAATTGAATTCTTGGAGCAACAGGAATACCTGGTTCTATATCTGTATCTGCAAAATTTATATAACAAAGTCTGGAACTTTACTCAAGTTCTTTATCTTCTGCAACAGCAAACTATTTGGACATTAAGCTTTCTCTGTAGGGTGACTGGAACAGGGGACAACTCAACTGCATGGGTATCCCATCTCAGCTTCCCAACAGGGACTAGTCACAGCTACGGAAAGAAGGCTTAGCAGATGATATATTAGCATCTCATACCTGGGTAATCTTCAAAGTCAGAACCTTCATAAAATAGTTTGATAGGTATGTATTTGCCAGGGGTGGCAAGTTTCACATCTGCTCACCACTGCCTGAACTATCCTGAAAAGTTCAAGTTAAAACTTTGCCTAAAATGGTAGTAGCATAATTAAAATCAACAGCAAGGTAAAAAAAGATTAAGGCACGTCAACATTTTGCACGTCCAGATAGGTATGCCTAAACAAAAATCTTTTTAGCCAACACTGAAAACCCATTGAACACAGTAAAAGGTGAGATCTCTAGATGGTTTACAGAAAACAAAATAAGATTTTATTTAAAAAAAGAAAAAAAAACCTATATTAAAATACTATAACTGCAAATATACAGAGATACATAAATTAAACAGATAATAAATAAAACATTCATTAGAATATCAATTAAAAAATAAATGTGGAGGCGAAATTTAGGCACAGCATCATGCATAGAGTGGGACCATGGATTTGAATGGTTGCATAAAATGGAACAAGGTTTTGCTTCCTAACTGAGATTAAGAATCCGCAATGCAGTCAACAGTACCCTGAGAGCACTCAAGGAAGTGGCTGGCACCTTCAGTACGTGATACTAACACCCATTTTGGCATTTCAGCTGTGAACTTAACCAGAACTTGAAAATAGAACAATCATTTCTCAAGCAGCCCTTTCCCATGTTATGCATTTAGATGAAAGAATTCTGCATAGCTTCCATGGTATATTGTAGTGTGTCCCCGTTTCTAAAGGCGGAAGGAAACTGTTTTAAAAGCAGCCAACACCAGCTGAAGGTCTGCTTGGTTACACAACCTAATTACAAAACCTCTGTGAGCTCCAAAAAGCCATTGCACACAGTAACTAAATGTATCACAGCTAAATAATGCCTGGCTGGTGGTAATACATTCTGCACTTGGGAAGTAATTAAAAAGAAAACATTCATTTGGGCCTGCGACTCAGGGAATGATGAAATCTTCCTACTATGTAGAGTTGCCATGTGTCCTCTTTTTCCAGGACACACCCTCTTTTTCATGGGTATGTAAAATGGGAGTCATCATAGCGATCCATATTTAAAGTTGAAGTTGGCAACTGTGTCCTCTTTATTGCTCTTCAAAATATGGCAACCCTCCTTGGGAGTGTAGTTAAGAATCACAGCAAATACATTTCTACTGACAGGATGTTTGTGCTGATGGAGCAATCTTCTTAACACTACAATGGTACCTTGATTCTCAAACTTAATCCATTCCGGAAGAAACCAAAGCGTTCCAAAACCAAGGCGCGCTTTCCCATAGAAAGTAATGCAAAAACGAACTAACCTGTTCCAGACTTTTAAAAACAACCCCTGAAACAGCAATTTAACATGAATTTTACCACTGATCCATAAAATGAAAGCAATAATCAATGTACTGTACTATAAAATAAATAAGACAGTATTGTAGATGATAAAAAAATTCTAAACAATTCTTACGTGCACTGATGATAGTCATTTGTAACTTTTATCCATTTCCGCAGTCACACAATCAATCAATCAATCAATCAATCAGTAGCTGAACACAGTCACACACAAAAATTAATCAGAAAAACCTCAAAAACAAAAGCACAAAATAAATAGCAACAACAAAAGAGCCAAACTTAATCAGTTCTGGAAGTCTGTTTGACTTCCAAAATGTTCAAAAACCAAGGCACAGCTTCGGATTGGTGCAGGTGCCCCAGAAACAATAGCTGACAGCTGCATCGGATGTTTGGCTTCCAAAAAACATTTGAAAACCGGAACACTTACTTCTGGGTTTTTGGAGTTTGAGAACCAAAGCATTTGAAAACCAAGGCGTCTGAGAACCAAGGTACCACTGTACATTGAATTCCCCTCCCTCCCAAATCTTGAGTCCTAGACTGCTGGGATGCCAAATCTTTCTCATAATATTTTCTATAGGACTCTCCCTTTTTCTCCCATGGAACAAACAACCTACAGACTCAGCAGCAGTATATCCCTCAGAAGAGAGCACCAAAGTTGCTGACATCCAATAAAAACAGCTCCGTTTAAATGAATGGGAAGCTCATGCATACGGTAACTTTCTTCTCACATTAGAGCCCTAGTGATGCTCTTGTTTACGGTGATTATCTCATCACAGTGATTGTTGTGCATGTTCAGGACCTGATGTGTATATGTGCATAATCTTCCATTTCCTTGAGCTATTGAATGTGAACACAAGAAAACAAGTTTATTAATCTTACCTTCCTTAGCGTTTTTGATACAGCCTTAATGCTGCATTTAAATGCAATTTTCTTTGTGTTAAATTGCTTCTAAACCTAGTAACGCAACAGTTGAATATTAGCACTATTTTACATATTCACTGGAAATAAAGACTTTTTTCACTTTTGTTTACAATCGCTTATGGGAAAAGAGGAACAATAATGTTTTTCATCATGTGGTGTAATAACAAAAATGATGCCTAAAGTAAAGAGAGATTGGCTTCCTTTTATGCAAACAGCAGGAATCCTGACATCCATCATTATGGAATCTTGAAGCTTTGCAAGAAGACTTGTTTGCATATTGCATCTTAAATATCAAGCAGTGGTCTAATTAAACACATTGCACCATCAGTCTAACACCTATTGATGCGCTCCATTTTAGACTCTGCGACTTAATTGAATGATGAAGAATCATGCATAAAAATGAGATGTTTGGTTTTTCTGGGTTGAATGTGTGTGCACTGCAATGAAAATGACCTCACATGCTCACCACCCACTTCACAGATGGTGATTATTAGTTTGGGGTTGTTGTTTTTAGTGGTGATGATGGTCAGTATTTATATTATTGAGGACATTTTAAATTTTTAAAAATGTGATGGGCTGGAAATGTGTAGAACTCAATTTAAGATTGGAAAGATGAGAAACAGAAAGAAGCTGAAATTGACAGATCCACCCATCCCTCAATAGCAAGGGAACTACAGGAGCCTGCTTTTTTGCTGCAGCAGCAAAGTTAATGTGATTATGGGTGGCAAGGGCTTAACTTCCTGTTGCTTTGTTGATGTTCTTAGCAATCACATAGTGTTTTATCTTAATTGAGTACCAAGCATGGGAGGCAGTTTTGATCGCCACTGCAGCACGCAAGATTAAACTGCCCCAGCCATGAACTTGATTAAAAAAGATCACCCCACCTGCACAATCAAGGGTGGAAACGTCCATTGATTCCATAGAAAGAGCTAAAATCCAGTGCCCTTTCAATACAGTGGTAACTCTGGTTAAGAACTTAATTCATTCTGGAGGTCTGTTCTCAACCTGAAACTGTTCTTAACCTGAGGTACCACTTTAGCTAATGGGGCCTCCCGCTGCCGCCGCACGATTTCTGTTCTCATCCTGAGGTAAAGTTCTTAACCCGAGGTATTACCTCCGAATTAGCGGAATCTGTAACCTGAAGCACTTGTAACCTGAAGAGTTTGTGACCCGAGGTACCACTGTGTTGTTTGTCCACTCAAATCTGGAGCTTTCTTTGCTCCCCAGGTTTGTTTTCAAAGCAAACACGAAATATTGGCAGAGCCAATGGCTCTCTGACACAACATGTAATGTGGAGAAGAACGATAACTCCTTATGACCAGCTCCTCACTCTTATCACACCATAGGTCCACTTTATACAAACCATTCTACATGTGAAGGCATCCAAAGAAACAAAAGAAGACACCTGTGTTGATTTTCTGCACTTTTAAAACTTGCGGCAATTTTCATCTGATTGTTTGGAATTTTGGCACATCTCACTGCGTAAATCAAGTTTTTAAGTCAGTAGGTGTGTTGTCGTTTTTAGAAGCTATAGAATATTTAGGCTTATAATGGCAGAATCCTCTTTTTTGTGCTCTTTGCCCAAATTATAAAAAGGAACAGTTCAATATCTCTTAAATTTGCCTGTGTCAAGGCTACTGTGTACTCTCCATTCAAGGACTTGCAGTATATATGACCCAACGTTCCTTGGGAGAGTTGAGAGTAATTGTTTGCCAGTGTTCGAGGTTTGTAAGTGCCATTACCTTTCACAACATTTTTGTAATAATGCTTGGGCAGGGGCAGGAATCTAGAGATTCTGGCAATATTATTCTGGGGGTGGGGGTGGGGACATATATTGTGCTGGTGCAGTCATTACAACACTGATTTTGTTGACTGCTCTACCTTTACTCAGATTCCAAGGTGCTCCATCAACAACAGACACTTTTATAGTTAACTTGGAGTCTCTACATCAAGCCAAGTAAGCAAATAAGAGTTCTTTCCTTAGCATTAAATTTCACTGCTAGCATTTCAAATCTTTCTTTCCTTCACTCCAAATATTTCTCTGTTTTACTGACTTGTCAGTGTGTCTGATGGCTTAGTTTTATTAGTATTTTACAGCATGCTTCACAGAATGCTATTTAATTATATTTTATGAACACTCACGTTTTTCTCCCTCTAACCTGGCATACTTTCTAATGCTGCAGAGATCATTCAACTCAAGAGCGTATTTTGCTCAAGGGGAGATTATCGGATTCACAGTGCACTCATTGAGTATTCTGTCTTAAAATTTTAAAAATTCTTTGTTCGATGCCTTGTTGGCTTTTCCTCAAAATCATTATTCCATATACACTGAAATGGGCCATTTGCTGTTCAAGCCTATATATGCCTTCTCAGAAGCAAGCCTGAGAGGGCTGGACATATTCCCAGGTCAGTGTATGTATAGGATTGCAGCCTCAGTTACTTATATTGATTCTGCTGTTGGATGAGCTGTTTTGTGGCCAAATTGTATTATTATTATTATTATTATTATTATTAATAATTATTATTATTATTATTATTATTATTTACAAAAAGCTACATATAGCTCAAAATGTGTTGACATAATAATAATAATAATAATAATAATAATAATAATAATAATAATAATAAATTTATACCCCGCCCATCTGGCTGGGTTCCCCCAGCCACTCTGGGTGGCTTCCAACAAAATATTAAAATACAATAGTCTTGTAGTAAATATATATTTGTATTTAATTACTGCTAAGTGCCTTGCAGTAAATATCCGGATATATAAGGCCTACTTTTTTATTCTGGCAGCAGCAGTGCGTTCTGTAGGAATTAAGGGGAGATCATGTGGAATTTCATTCCTTGGCTTTTTTATGTACCCATTTTGGAATCATATGATCACCCCCGATCCAAGAGGAACATCCACTCATCATGCAGTGTTACAATTTTCTTCTTAAATCTTCTTCTATATAATTATTCTTTCCTATAAGTCTTATGGGGGCTTACCCATTATAGGAGAAATGACCATTCCTGAAAGTTGTACTCTTCATTTTGTTTGGCCCTGAATTTATCTAGGTCACAGAAGTGTAAGGAAAACTCATTGCCACTTGCAAATTGCTAGAACAGAGTTTTCAAGGGATTATTTTTTTTTACTATATATATATACACACAGTGCTGATGATGCAACAATAAATATAGCAGCATTTACCACTTCAGGTTTTTTCTTCTTCTTTAATTGACCTCTTTCCTCCTTTTTTTGCAGTGATTCCCGCTAGTGCAAAAAACACAGCTGTGAGCTGCTTCTTTGTAGGGGTGGTTAATTCAGAAAGATACTGAACTATGTACTGAACTAAAATGTACTGTTTAGTGTACTGAGTGAACCTCTATCTCTAAAACATAATGTGCTCTATCCAGTGCTGAGCCAGAGGCATTCTCTTTTTTATGTTTTCATTCAATTTCTCAAAAGTAAGCATCAAAATTATGTTAATACATCAATAAACAATACAGTTTCCCTGCACCACTGAGGGAGAACCCAGGTATTTAAGAGAGTACATTGCACCATAAATTGTCCATGTGTCAATGGAGGTTGCCAATTTGATGGATTGGCAGACAGGAAAGCAATATTTCCACAAAATTGTTGGAGACTTGAGTTCCATTTAGAGCTTTCATATATTTTCTAAGGTTCTCCATTAACACCACTGTCCATACCTCCCCACCTTGGGGAGGCGATGTTTCTATTTTCCTTAATATATGTAGGATTTGGTGTCAGCATCGTTTGTGTTGGTTCTCTGTTGTTCACTTGTGTTGAACTATTTTTGTTCTGTGAGAATAGCCTTCCTAATTATCATATTTAGGTGTGATGTTAGTACTTTAGTGAGTAAAAATGACTACTGCTTTGCTAATTTCCCTTTTCTTTTACTCGTCTTGTCTGAAGGTTTTTCACAATGGCATTCTGCATTACAATGATAAAATGAAAATGTTACTGGCTGAAAGGTAAACAAGCAAAGCTTAAATACAATTACATTTCTTTAGATGATGATACTCTTTACATTTCTTTTAATGATGATACTCTTTATCATATGATCCAAGGGCAGGCTTCAATGACAACACAGTAAAGAGCAAATAAAACATAATGCACCCATTGTCAGCCAGTTTAGTCAGTCACAAAACCCTCCACAGGTCCCCAATTCAGTCGCAGACCAGACCAGATCGGGTAAATAGTTAGGTCCTACTGAGTTCTGTGGGATTTACATTCTGAAAGAGCCAAAAGAAGAGTTTTCTTGATTTCATGAGATGTTTTGTATTGTTGTCAAGCTCTTTGTTTGACTGTAATGACATTCAGAATTAAATTGTTTTGGTTTTAGATTTATTAGATAAATATTAAAAACAGAAGTCAAGTGCTGGTGTCATTGAACCTGAGTCTGCTTTCTTACTGTTAAATCCACGAACATGAGGGGAGGGGAGGGGGGCAATGGGAATGGGAAAGATAATGTATTTGTTTTTTAGCTTTTCTTTTGTAAGATTTGAATTATGAATAAAGTTTATTTTAACTCAAAAAAGACAGCAGAGGCCAATGCCTCTTCCACTTCTCAATGTCAGCTTTTTAAATAATGGAAAATTCTCATTTCACTTTCTCAACACGTCCACATCTTCTGAAGAAGTAGTTATCTTTTGAGATTTCATGTTGAACAGGAGAAAATGAAATGCTTTTTTGAGCACAGGTATGCACTTACTATTATCTGGGATATGCAGCTGGCCAGCTGGAAATAAGGAGAGGACACGGCCTCTGTGATTTGATGTGCAATTTGATGTCTAATGTTACATTGTATGCACCATTCTCTAATGATCTTTTCATTTCAGTAGAGCTTAGGTAACATAATTCATTAATAGACATGGACAGTTCAAACCATGCAGGACAGTGCTGGTGAACATGTGGCCAGAGGTGGGTTTAGGCGAGTGCGTCTAGCTCAGTTGCGCTGGGTAAGGAGCCTCTGGGTCGCAGCAGGAGTCGCCACAACTATGATGTAAATGGAAGGCAAGGCCACTGCTGTGGCATTCCAGCTATCACTGGACTCCAACTCACTGACCTTGCCCATGGTGCCTAGGGCTGATGGGAGTTGGAGTCCAACCATATCAGGTGGGCCATAGGCTCCTATCCTTGATGTAGGAAGATCATACCAGAAGCAACATGCTAATTTTGGTTGTACTGCCCTTCAGTACGGAGAAGAAAAAATAAGCCAGTAAGTGTCATGGTTAGGGTGTCAGTCAAGGACCTGGGAGACTAGGGTTCAGTCATGAAGATCACTGGATGACCTTGGTACAGTCACAGCCTCTCAGCCTAACCCACCTCACAGGGTTGCTGTGAGGATAACATGGTGAGAAGGAGCTTCTTGGAAAATAAAATTAATGGATGAATGAATGACACTAACTGAGAAAACAAGAGGATGAGAAATCTCCAAGGTGCATTAAAAATATGGTTTATTGGGGCGAGCACATTTGGAATAACAACTTTGTCAGAAGCAGAGTAAGACCAAAACAAAAACAAAACCCACTGATAATACTATTTGGCATTTAGGAGACTCTGTCTCGTCTTGTGCCTGCTTCCAGCATGGCCGACTCATTGAAGCCACTAAGAATGCTCTGTAGAATTCTTTTGCCCAGCAAGATTACTTAACTTTTCCTAGTCTGCCAATCAGTTAGTCAACCCTGCTGGTTTATTATACCCTTGATGAAGAAGGACAACAAGCTGTTCTGCTAGTGGAGTATCGAAGAATGGTGCCCACAATATTTCACACTGTCGGATTCCCCACTTTACTCAGATAAAACGTCTGTTGCTAAACATGGAGAGAACACTGCCAAAACTACAAACAACAAATAAGGTGTTGTTGTTTTTGTCACAAAGTGCTTCCCTTCCACATGTTCCTTTCTCTAATGAAGAATCTGTGCTGGTTCCCTTCCATCAAAAACCTTTAAAAGTCAGGCATAGGCACCAGTGTGCTATGCCAGCCAGTGATTTTTATTTATTTTTTGCTTTGTTTTCTTTAACTCAATACACAATGGAAGGATCAATGAATGGGAGGCTCAAATCAGTTGAAAAAAGAAAGTTCAAAATCAATTACCTTAATTCACTAAGTAAAGCTGACAGCTTTATAACGCATCACATTAGACCCAACACTCATTTAGCCACCCAGCCACCCAGTATTGTCTATAGGATTTTCAGCCAAGGGCCTCTCATACCACACCTGAAGTGGCCAGTGACGGAGTAGTGTGTTTGGTAACACTGAGCTGCAGCCCTTCAATGCCTTAGACATTCACAGAATCAGGGCTTTTTTCCAGCAGCAACCCGGGAAAATTCAGTTCTGACAACTCTCCGGTGGGCTCCATTGTCATTCTAAGAGAAAAAGGGAATATTCACATACCCATAAACACCTCTCTGGTGAAAATAGGGACGTCCTAAGAAAAAGCGAGACATTCCAGGATCAAATCAGAAACCCGGGACAACTTCTGTAAATCTGGGAAAATTCTTGGAGAATAGAGACACTTGGAGGGTCTACATTTATGGTGAGTTTTGCCAACACCTTTTCTAGAAAAATAGCACTGAACAGAATGTAGATCCAAAACTAAAGAAAGTGGGCAAGGGAATGGGGAGAAAATAGCTAGTTTTTCTTCTTCTTCTTTTGATTGATCCCTTTTTAATGAGTTTGATCATTCAATGTTATCATGAATGTGTGCCCACGCTCCAGAAATCTTACTGCTGTAAATTTCCTTCTAAAAATGCTCATGTAAATGTCCTTCTTGGAACCAATTTACAGATGGTGTGGGGTGTCGAATGTAGGTATTGTATAAGATAATGAGCAAGCTCTCCTCCCCACAAAATCGACTTTGCTATCTATTCCCACACGGCGTGTGTTTGCTTATACTCATCTATCTTCCTCCATTAAGAATTACTGGCCATTCATTCTGGACAGTTGGATTGGTGAATCCTATAATCATCTCTAACATCTGCAATAAAGGCGTTTTTCACTTTCTAGCACATTGAGATAAATTGGGCAGACTTCAATGAGGGGATTTGTATGCACAGCTTCCTTTGCGCTTAGCTGCAGAATGCGCCTTATGGTGTGCAGTTGTGGCTGCTATGTAACAGTCTCATATGCTTGCATTCAAATGTACAGTAGATTGTGCCACTGCAGTCCATAAAACATGAGAGTCCTCGCCAAACATCCATCTGTGGGTGTTTCAGTTGACTTCAGTACCGTTGATTGAATTTAGGTCTAACCGCTGATCTGTGGACCTCCCTGGTCCTTCTTTGGCATCTCTGTTCCTGAACCATGGTTCCAAAATTGAGGGAGGCAGCAACACTTTTAAAGTGATTTGTTCAATTTCTTAAAAGAGCGAGATCTGGACTCCTAGAGTCTTGTTCCTTCACCCTAGGCAAGTAGCAAGCAGTCTCTCATCCAGAAGATAGGAATTTGTCTTGTGCTGTATCAAGCATATATCTCGGTCTGGTCAACTACACTGACTGACATGCATCTCCCTCAGCCTCATAGGAGCCAACTCCTTGGGCCGAGGTCCCTTTGGGGCCCCCAATAAAATATTTGAAACCCCCAAGTTGATAGGCATTGCCATTCAAGTGGTGTGTGTGTGTCACATCTTGTGATTGATTATACAAGGCGGAGCTTACCTCCCCCCCCCCCCCAAAAAAATATTTTATTCATGTTGGCCCTAGGTGGACATACCAGGGATTGAATCTGGTACTTTTTGCATGCAGACCATGTGCTCTACCACTGAGGTACAGTGTGAGAGGCTAGGTGCATGGATTGGGAGGAGATTTACCACATATTCTAAAACTCTACCCTAGAACTGAAAACAGATGCTGAGATGAGTTGAGCCCCCTGCAGGCCTTGATAATTCCTGATTTGAAAAGGCCACATTCGGAACACTCATGCAGAGATACAACAGGCAGTCTCCTCTGGGATGTTCCCCCCGCCCTTAATATCTTCATTACCGACAAGTGACAGAGACACCCCATGGCAGAAGATGATTGCAAAGAGTCAAAGCCAGAACAGTAACTCATGCAGAGACACAGAGGGGAACATTCTTAGTGGATGTTTAACCCAATGGCTCACAGAAGCACTGAATGACACAGTTCCTTTCTTTCTTGTGCCACACTGTGGTTTATATTTTGATTTTATTCTGTGAACTGCCCTGAGACCTCCGGGCATAAGGCAGTATATAAATGCAATAAAGAATGATAATATAATAATTTGCCTCACTATAAAGTTTGGAAATAACTGCTACCTATGCCACAAGAACGCTGCACAGGCATCACACTTGGTTCTCTCCTCCACTTGCAATCTCACCTCCCAAGTCTCATCCACACCATGAGGTACAAATTTGGTCACTTGCGGGTGCCTGGAGTACATTTGGTCTATCTGGGTTGTCATTGTTTCATACGTGGCCTACAGCATTTAATCTTGTTAATTACTATTTAAGGAGTGTGTCCTCAGTGGAGAAGGTGAGACTGTGCCAGACTTTGTCTGTACTATGACAGGGGGCGAAAGGAGCTTAACCTAATTTGGAGAAAGGAGGGGAATTCAATAAACATATCTCGGAAAGTAGTTAAGTAGATTTCATTGTTAACTAATCTGCCTAGTTATTGTACAACTGTAACGCCGGATGTCTTTGTTATTTCCCCTTGTTCCTTCAGATGGAATCCGCTGAATAAAATCTCTGTGTGCCGCAACTAATTACAGCTTTTCAGATTCCTCCTGCACAGCCAGGCGTATTCTTTTCAGGGCTTGCTGGGAGTGAATGTGTATAAATTCTTTAGAAGGGAAGATAAGTCAAGGGAATTGGAATTCGGGTGGACAAAGAAAAGCCAGAAAGCCTATCAACAGTCTAACCACATGAAAAAACCCAGAGAATAACTCTAACCTGCCAGACACACAGCCTCTTCTGCCAAAGAATTTGGTTGCTGCTGATATAATATTTCCAGCTTTATCTTGGCAGCTGGGCGCTAAAATTATAATCTTGTGTGGTTGGATGGTGGTTGGGATAGACGATGTTCTCGCTGTTTTTTCCTCCTGCTTCTTCCAAACAAGTACATATTTTGTTTCCTCTTGTGAAACATTTGTTATAAACACAGGATAAATTAACTACACACTATCCTGTTGTATTTGTCTGTATCTGTATCTATATATCTATTCATCTTGCAAGCAGGCCCTATTTATTATGATGATGCCTCCTGTTTCCAGAAATTCTTCTCCTTGTGAGACTTTTGAGGGTGACCAGAGAGTTTGTTTGGAACTAGAGGTGAGAACCCAAGGTTGAGAGGGAGGGTGTGTCAGAAGGAAAATGAATTGATATTGATTCTATATATATAGTAACTTTGCAATATGTAACATTTTTATATGTATGGTATGGCTTTTGTAACTTTTTTTTTTAAAAAAAAGTTATCTGTAGTTGCTTCAGTTGTTTGTACACTGCTTAGAGATATTTTAATATAGTAAGCAGCAGTGTTTTCTTCTGGGGGGACACAGGGGTACGCATACCCCTAATATTTTGTGAATCTAAGTTTGGCATCATTGAGGGGCAGTATTTCAATATGAGTAGGGAAATGAGAGTAGCCCCTAAACTTTTTCTTTTTTTAAGAAAAAAGCACTGGTAAGCAATATAGATCACCTGTTTCTTTTATCACACATATGCCAACTCCAGCCCATTCCTTGGAGCTGAACTCTATGACCTGTGAGGGCACAACCCACAAGTCCTTGGAGCTGAACAACCCACAATTCCTTGGAGCTGAACTCTATGACCTGTGAGGGGGGTGGGTTAAAGCATGAACTTTCAAACTTTTTTATACAAATATACCTAACCTACAATATTACAGAATGTATGAGTTTAACAAACATTAAAAGGAAGCATCCTTCATTTCATAAATGAGTAACGGTTCTGTTTTGAATACAGAGCATCCTAATTGCAAATTTTTGTAATCTAATTGTGCAGTGCATGGAATTAAATTATTTTTTCCAGTACAATACATTTTAAAATTACACCCTCCACATTCTGGCTTGTCTGCTGTTCACCCACATGTTCCCCTTATTTTCCATAATTGTCTAAAGGTGAAAGGGCATAGAAAAGAATCCACAAAGAAGAAAGATAAAGGAAGGTAAACAACAGGCAATGGAAGCTGTCCAGCCACGCCAACTTCCTGATACGTCTCACTGAAACAAACACACCGTAGCTGTCATTGGGAAGCCAATATGCAAAGCCAGGTTGACTCTTGCTGTGTGTCATGCTACGTTCACACTTGAAGGTTTCGTGTTTCTTTCATATTTCCACACAGTTCTATTAACATTTTGAGGCATTTAGAAGAGTAGGCCTAGTTCAAGAATGCTTGCTCACCTGTAACTTTAGTTATCCTTCTTTATCTAGCTCTTTATACCTTACAGTGGTACCTCTGGTTAAGTACTTAATTCGTTCTGGAGGTCCATTCTTAACCTGAAACTGTTCTTAACCTGAACTTTAGCTAATGGGGGCCTCCCGCTGCTGCTGCACCACCAGAGCACGATTTCTGTTCTTATCCTGAAGCAAAGTTCTTAATCTGAAACGTTATTTTTGGGTAGCAGAGTCTGTAACCTGAAGCGTCTGTTGTCGCGGGCCCTTCGCCCTGTACAGCCACCCCCGGACGTTTTACGGTCTATGAGTGCTGCACCAACGACAAACAGTCCCCAGCTGCAGCCCTTCAGACTACTAGCTGGATCCTGCTTACTTCATTCACCACAGACGAGGATATTGTGAACTAAAAAGTTGTTTATTGAGTACAAAGCTTGTGGTTGCTGATAAATGAAGGTTGTTCAAGTAGCTTATAACAGTTGTCCTATACCGGCCTAATACCTCTAAATGTTACCGGCCTATTACCTCTAATAGTTAACTAAATATCAATAACAACACGTTTCACAATCTCTTTATCCTCTCTGCTAACTTCCACCCTAAGACTCTAAACTCCCAGCTCTATCTCCGGACTCACACTGCTCAACTAACTCCACTCTCCTTCTAACTCTCCAACTCCAACTCCACCTGCCCACACTTCAACTCTAACTCTAACTTCAACTGCTTCACTGGACCACTGGGAGGGGTGTTTTATACCCAGGCTGAGCCGCCCCTAAGGGTTCTAACTGTCAGATCATTTAACCCCTACCTGGCATGAGGCTAGTTCTCCACATACCTCCCTCCTTTTTAGGTTTGTATCAGAGGAGTTACTCGCCAAAGTATCCCTCTGATACAAACAACAGTTTAAAACATCAATATAGACATTACATAAACAAACATTTATAACTCTACCTATATTACCTAACTATGGCATAATAGTACATCTTCAGTAAAAGTACATATAGTTGTGAACATTATATACAATAGTTCATGCAGCATTAGGCTTTTATTGCAAGAAAAGCCGTAACTGTCCATTAACCTTTGTCTTTGGGTCTTCATTATAAAGGCGTCTGCGATGAGTTTAGGATCCTTTCACGCTCCTTATCGTCCTTAACCGTCGCAAGAAGTATCTTTCTCTGGGCACCAGTCTTTTCTCTGCCATACGTGATGGGATGTAAGCTGTCTTCCTCTGCCAGGTGACACAGTCCCATTCCGATCCCTGCACTCGAGGCGTCTGTAACGATTGTGGATCCCAAGCTGGGTAGAGTCCTTGTCTCTCAGGGCCAAAAGCGCTCTTAGTTCAACCTCTCCCTCCTTCAGGATCTCTGTTAAATGTTTAAGCTCGCGGACTGTACACACATCTCCATGTCATCATAAGCTGCATATAAACTGGTTGTCTGGCTTTTAAATGCACTGGGAACTATTTTCAGAAGTTTGTGGATATCTTCTTTTTTAGTCAGCTTGCTGAAGCTTTCTAGACAAGCGTGTTCACTTAATGAAAGTAAGCTAAAAGCTCTGATTGCTTATTGCCCATAGCAATCTCCTTGTTGTCAGTTTCATCTTTGGTCTGTATTGCTTTATCAGTTCCCACTTCGAGCAATTTTAAGACTACTTTTGTATGCCTTTGACGTGGTAGCCCTGTTAATGCTGTGTAACCACATTCATTTTGGACATTATTTGTGTTGCATGAGCAGCAGGGTACCCATCCTCCCACCACACAATCTCTAGTGTAGGAAACACTTTCACTTTCATAGAAAGTCGATGGGACCCCATGCCAGCTATAACTTCTAGTACGTCTTTCTTTCTATCTTTCCAACTGATGAATGGTTTTATCATAAATTTGACTAGTTGTTCTAACTGATCTCACAGATAGGTCACTGGTCACATTGCAGGTAGACACTCCTTTACCAATATCACAGGCTTTTTCAACAACGTGACTACTGTAGTCTAGATTGGGTTCATGGTTTAGGGACTTGATTGGGTTTATCATATTCACATGCATGCCCCGCCTCCCTTCACCATATTGAATTATATCGTTACATCATTCAATTTTGAAATGATCTTAAAAGGACCTTCCCAGGTCAGTTGTACTTGTCCCCTTTTACTGGTCTGATTAATATAAAATATCTTGTCCTGGCTCAAAAGATCTCACACGTGCTTTTTTGTCATACCAAACTTTCTGTTTGTGTTGAGCAACCTTGCAATGTTCTCCTGCCAGTTCTAGTGATCGTTTGAGAGTGTTTTGCAATTTAAAAAGGTAATCAACTACATTCTCAGAATCCCCAACCGGCCGTCCTTCCCAATTAAATCTTAATAAATCTAGGGGACCCTTGCTTTTTCTTCCAAACAATAATTCAAAGGGACTACTGGTGATAGGTTTTATCCCACACCTCTCCCACAAACGCTGCATCAGTTTAGAGGTAAATGAGGCTCCAAGGTCTGTCACGATTTGTTCTGGCAAACCCTAGCCGACACATATAGCTTATTAGAGCTGAAGCCACTGTTTCAGCTCTATGTTTCGTAACGGAATCGCTTCCGGATATTTCGTCGCAAAATCCACAATAGTCAACAAATAATGATGTCCCCTGCGACTGGCTTTTGGCAGTCGTCCAATTATATCTATTGCTAAACGTTGGAAGGGTTGGGATATTATGGGCAAGGGGCATAATTGTGCTTTCGTTTTATCTTGCCCATGTCCCTGTAATTGGCAAGTATGACACGTTCGACAAAATAACTTTATTTGCTTGCCCATCCCAGGCCAAAAGAAATTTTGGGGATACCCTTTGTTTGGTTCTGGTGATTCCCAAGTGACCTCCAAATATACTGCCATGTGCATGTTGTATTATTTTGGTTCTAAATTCAGTAGGTACTATCAGTTGCCTGTGGATCTCATTACCCCCTCTATTAGGCTTTAAAAGAATCTCTCTGTATAGTAACCCATTATTGACTATAAACCGCTCCGGGCTTTCCGGGGTTAATACTGTATTCAAGGCTGTGGCTTGAAAATATTTCTGTAAATCTGTATCTAGTTTCTGCTTGGCTGCAAAAACTAGCTGCTTGACTATTTGTAACTGGTATTATACTTGTATCTTGTGTCAGTTCAACAATTGTATCAGGCCTTTCCTCCTGAGGTAACTGTCGCAGTTTTTGTGCCCTAGTAATCACAAATGCACTCTGTACATGGTCAAGTAGATCCCACCCAATTAACATTGGAGCTGGGATTTCTGGCGAAACTGCTACTTGCCATTCTCCAGACCATTGTTTATATGTCAGATTAACTAGTGCTACTGGCAAGGTTTCTGGCTGTTTGATATTCCTTTTAAAACTGATTGTTTTGCCTTTAATAAAGTCTTCTGGCTTTAACAAATCAGGATGTACAATACTAATCTGAGACCCTGTGTCTTTTAAGCCTTTATATGGTTTACCATTCACCCAAATTTCTTCTCCTGTTTTGTGTAATAACATGTCATCTTGTTGAATTATATAGCACCTCACAACTTGGGCCTCTGGTATTTCCTGAGCCTGTGCTCTAGACTGGGGCTCGGTTGCCGTGGCAACCATGTTGGCAGTTGACTCTGTCTCCACAGTTTGGACACAATATGTCTGCTTCTGAGGGATATTATTTACACTCTTAGTTCTGAGTTCAGTTCTACAGTCCAATTGTCTATGGCCTTTTTCTCCCACATTGCCAACAGATTAATTCAGGCCTTTTACCCTCACTATATTTATTTACTTTCCCTCAGTCCCCCCCGTTGTCATAGTCGTGTTATGGGGAACATTTGCATTGGCGGGAAAAATTTTCTTGGCAGTTTCTGTGGTAAATTTTGTGGGGCTGTTGCATTCTCTTAACTATTTGTTTCCCAATGTTTGTCCTTATATTTTGGGCATCATAAGCGTGTTCTCGGATTTCATTTATTTCATCTGCCAAATTAGCAGCTTCCAGGATGGTTTTAGGGCGTCTTTCTTTAATTAAATACTTCAGATGACTATAATCGTGTCATAAAATTGTTCCAATGCGATCACCTCTTGTATTTTTGCCACAGAATCGGCACCCTCTGGTTCTAGCCACTTGTTTAAATAGTTTGTAGTTTTTAGCTCCTAATTGAGCGAATGTTTCCGCACGCAATTTTTTTTATTGTTCTAAACTTTTGTCTCAGTTGCTCTGCAGTAATTCCGAACCTGACATAAACCAACTGTTTAAATGCTTCAAAATCTTTAGATTGATCAGATGGCATTTGAGAATATATCTCTGTTAATGTTCCACTAATACGCGCTCTCAGTATTTGCATTTTTTCCTCATCTTTTACTTCAAAATCCTCACAAGCCCTCTCAAAAGAAATGATAAACGCTTCAGGGTCATCTTTATCTCTGAAGTCAGGGAATCTTTTTAAATCCACCCTGCTAGGATTTTGTGTGGAACTATTGTTGTTGTTTCTATTATCTACAGCTGATAATTCAAGTCTTTTCATTTCTAATAAATATTCTCTTTCCTCCCTTTCTCTCTCTCTCTCAATAGCTAAGGTCATTTCTTTCTCTTTCAGTGCCGTTGCCTCTCTTTCTCTCTCTCTCTCAATATTTAATTCTCTCTCTTTTGCCTCAGCTTGTAACTTTAAGGTCATTTCTTTCTCTTTCAGTGCCATTGCCTCTCTCTCTCTCTCTCTCTCTCTCTCTCAATATTTAATTCTCTCTCTTTTGCTTCAGCTTGTAATTTCGCTAGCTCGAATTTTAAATTATATTCCTTCTCAAATTTCCATTTCTCAAATTCCTCTGAGGCTTTAAAACTAGTCCCCTCAGCAGGATTTTTGTTACTTGTTTCAGTACTGGTTTCCTCAATCTGGGAAGCCCCATTTTCTTCTTCAGAGCTTTCTACTTGTGAGTCCCTAAGAGCTGTTTTCGTCTTCCTAGTGGCATTTTCTATTTATTTGGTGGTATTATTTCTGTACTTAAATCAAGGATGTTTCAGTTAAACATTTCTTCAGGCTCAGTTTCCACAGCTTAGGTCCAAAGTCACGCCTAAAGTTACCTCATGTGATGGCCTGGGAGTCAGACTCTGATGCTGAACCTGAGGGATCCCAGCCTGCACAGGATTCCCCGCCTCCAGAACCAGCGAGCCGGGGCCAGGGCTTGAAGGATCCCCACCTGTGCTGGATCCCCAGGTGCAGGCATCAGCAGAGTCGCTCTGGCTCCTGATGGGAGGGAGGACCCATTGCATGCAGGTGCTCCACTCCCAGCCTCTTCAGAGGAAGCAGAGGCATCCCCTGGGTCCAGTAACCCAACAACCTCTCTGAGCTACAGAGGCTCAGGGCAGAGAGGCGAAGGGAGTTAAGTGTCTGCAGGAGGAGTGCTCGCCTCCAGGCCCGGAGGAGAGGCGAGTCTCCAGAGGATCGGGACCGCCCTAAGCATAGGGCCAGATAAAAGCCAGCCAGACCCAGCCCAAGTTGCGTGAGCACTTGTTGCAAGCGTGTGCTCAACCTGCAACCTCGTGCCTTGGACTTTGACCTGCTCCCTGCCTTGCTCCCCGCCGGACTGACCTCCTTTGGATCCCTTGACCCCGGACTGGGACTTGGACCTTGCTACACGGACACTCCCCTGGGGCCAGCACAGTTTGCTCACGCCACACCCGCACTCCCCCCTTCGCTGGGGTGCGTTCGGGAGGAACCAGTAGCCATGGCTGACCAGGCGGCTGCGCTGGTGGCATTGGCCCAGGGAAATCAGACCTTGTCCCACACTGTGCAGCAGCTAAGCAATGCGGTTACGGCGCTGCAGCAGCGTTTTGGATGCCTTAACCGGCTCCTGGGGCCGCCGCCCCAGCTCCTGGCAAGTACCCAGTGGCCTTGCCAGAGAAATTTGATGGGTCCCCAGCCAGCTTTCCATGTTTCTCGCCCAGGCCAAGCTGTATATTCAGGGGCGAGCTCGGGATTTCCCTGAACGACCGCACCAAGGTGCACTTCCTGATCAGCTTGCTGAAGGACCAGGCGGCCAAGTGGGCGCTGCCGCTGCTCCGCAAGACTCCCCTTTGCTGACAGACTATACGGGGTTTTGCAATCATCTGGAGACCACGTTTGCCAACCCTCAGAAGGGGAGTCAAGCCAAATCGGGCAATTCGGCGGTTGAAACAGGGCAAGTCCACAGTGCCACCTACGCCACAGAATTTCGGCTGCTGGCGCAGGACTTGACCTGGAATGACTCCGCACTTCGGGACCAGTATCGAGAGGACTATCAGACGAGATACTGGATCAGCTGGCCACGTTGGATCGCCCTGCCACACTGGATGCCCTCATCCAACGGAGTCTGCAGATAGACGATCGGATTGGAGGATCGTCGCCAGGCCCGGGCCACCTGCACTCCGGGCCCCCGGCGCCGGTGCTTCCCAGCAGTTCCGTGGCCAGAGTTGAGTCATCGGAGGAGCCAATGCAGCTCGGTGCAGTGCGGCCACGCCTCTCTCCCTCGGAAACAGACTCGGCGTCGGGAGGGAACCTGTGTCTCTACGTGGCGGTGGGAGTGGACATTATTGCCCGAACCTGCCCTGAGAACGCCAGCCGCAGGGAAACCGCCAACCCCGGTAGCTGATGGCCCAGGCTACCCGGGGTCCCCAAGCATCGCATGATGGGCCCTCACCAGTGGAATTGCAACACCCATGATACCAGTGCGTCTATACCCCCCCGGTGGGCCCTGGATTCTCACCCACGCTCTGGTGGATTCAGGGCAACCCGCTCCTATATGGACTCTGCCTTTGCCACTCAGCATCAGGTCCCGCTTCAGAACAAGCCGAACCGGTAACAGGGGAGGCAATTGATGGACGGCTCCTGCGCTCGGGCGCTGTTACTCGGGAGACCCAGCCCTTGGTCCTGTGCTGCCAGCAGCACCGGGAGGTGCGAACCCTGGACATTGCTACCATGCCCGGTTTCCCTGGTGCTGGGATGGACTGGCTGGAGTCGCACAATGTTCAGATCGACTGGGGTCAACTCGGACTGTACGCTTCCCAGACCCGGTTTCCCATGCTCAGTCCGAGTTCGCAGCAGCTGCCCCCATGGCGCAGGCTGTGTCAACGCTCCCCACCGGTCCAGACTATCTAGACGTGTTCGAGGAACCGGGAGCAGACCAGCTGCCGCCTCATCGTCCTTCGACTGCGCATAGACCTACAGCCTGGGGCGCCCCTGCCGGTGAGCCGCCTATACTCCCTTTCGGAACCAGAGCGTGAAGCCTTGCAGGACTTCCTTCGCAAGAACCTGGAACGCGGGTTCATTAGGCCCCTCTAACCTCCACCCACTGCCGCTCCTGTACTCTTCGTTAAGAAGAAGTGTGGGGAGCTTCGCCTTGCCATGACTATCGGGCCCTGATAAGATCACCATCCCAGACCGGTACCCTTGCCCCTTATTGCAGAGTTGCTGGAGCGGTGTGCAGGGGGCACAGATGTTCACCAAACTGGACCTCCGAGGGGCCTACAATTTGATTCGGATCCGTGCCGGGGACGAGTGGAAGACGGCATTCGGGACCCGTATGGGCAGTTTGAATACCTGGTTATGCCGTTCGGATTATGCAACGCGCCCGCCGTGTTTCAACGGTACATCAACCACGTGTTCCAGGACTTGCTAGACAAATACGTGGTGGTGTACCTAGATGATATTCTGATTTATTCCCGTGACCCCACTCGTCACGAGAGTCATGTCCGGTCCGTGTTGCAGCGCTTGCGGGAGCACCGCCTGTATGCCAAGCTCAGCAAGTGCGAGTTCCACCAGCGGTCAGTAGACTTCCTTGGACACCGACTCTCCCCTGACGGGGTGCAGATGGAACCCTGGAAAGGTGGCTGCGGTTCGAGAGTGGGCAGCGCCCCGGAACCGCAAGGACTTACAGCGGTTCCTAGGGTTCGCCAACTATTACCGAACCTTCATTGCAGATTATGCTCATCGCACCACCCCGTTAACCCGACTGCTGCGCCCCAAGACGCCCTTCTCCTGGGATGAGGAAGCTGAAGTGGCATTCCAGGGGTTGAAAGCCTGTTTCCAGAGGGCGCCGATTTTACAGCATCCTGATCCCTCTCGTCCCTTTGTGGTGGAGACTGATGCCTCCAGCACGGCTCTCGGTGCCATCCTGTCTCAGCAACACGGACCCGATGCGCCGCTGTTACCCTGCGCTTACTACTCCCGGCAGCTCCTTCCGGCGGAGCGTAACTATACCGTGTGGGAGCGGGAACTACTGGCCATTAAGGTGGCCTTTGAGGTCTGGCGCCATCATCTGGAGGGAGCACGACACCCTGTGGAAGTGAGGACAGACCACCGGAATCTGGAGTACCTCCAGACCACCCGCAAGTTGAACCAAAGGCAGATCCGGTGGGCGCTGTTTTTCTCCCGGTTCCAGTTCCGGATCCGCTACATCCCTAGCTCCCAAAACCGGAAGGCGGATGCCCTGTCCCGGAAACCAGAGGACATCGCAGACACAGTACAGCAGGCAGTACCGACGACGATCTTACCACCAGCTGCATTCCTGGCCACTCAGGAGGCCAGGCCGCTGCAGGTTCGGGTGCAGGAACAGCAACGGGTGGACGCTTGGGCTCAGGAACGGCTCCAGGAACTGACTGACGGGTCATGCCCTCGATATCCGGGGCTGGCCCTGCGCCAGGGCCTACTGCTGCACCAGGGACGTCTATACATCCCGCCAGGACCATTGCGGGCCGAGGTTCTCCGGATGTCTCACGATGCCCCAGCAGCAGGGCACTTTGGGCGGTACCGGACCACCCATCTGGTAAGCCGGGAGTTCTGGTGGCCCCGCCTGAAGGCTGATGTGGCACCTACGTTGCTGGTTGCGATGTCTGTCGGCGGGCCAAGGGCCCTACCGGCCGACCCCCCCGGCCTGCTCCAGCCATTGCCAGTCCCACCGCGTCCCTGGCACACGGTCTCGCTGGACTTTGTGGTGGACTTGCCCCCATCTCGTCACTGTACCTGCCTCCTAGTTTTCACGGACCATTTCACTAAGATGGTGCACTGTGCCCCCTGCCCGTCCATACCCACAGCGAAGGAGACGGCTCAACTGTACCTTCAGCACATCTTCCGCCTGCATGGCCTGCCCGAGCGTGTGGTTTCTGACCGTGGCGTCCAGTTCACATCCCGCTTCTGGCGAGCCCTGCACCAGACCCTTGGGAACGGAGGTCTGCCTATCTTCGGCCCACCACCCGCAGACCGATGGCCAGACGGAACGGGCAAACGCGGTGCTGGAGCAGTACCTCCGGTGTTACTGCAGCTTCCAGCAGGATGACTGGGGTCGATCACTTGCCATTGGCGGAGTTCGCCTACAACAATGCAGTGAACGCCTCCACCCAGCAGACCCCGTTCCAGGCCTCCTACGGCTACCATCCACGTTTGTTCCCGGACGTGCTGCCAGCTTCCGCGTCCCCGCAGTGACGGACTGGCTTCAGGAGCTTCAGTCCCAGCAACAATTATTGATGGAGCAACTGCGCCAGGCCAAGGACGCATACAAGGCCCAGGCTGACCGACATCGTCAGGAGGGGCCAGAACTCCATGTTGGTGATCGGGTGTGGCTCTCTACCCGTCACCTGCATCCTTCTCGGCCCTCACGAAAGCTGGATGCACGATTTGCCGGCCCATTCACGATCACGGCGCAGGTTGTCACCGGTGGCGTTTTCGCCTCCAGTTACCTCCATCGCTCAAGGTTCACCCAGTGTTCCACCGGTCCCTACTTAGCCCAGTCGCCCCACCCGACGAGTTCCACCCAGACGATCCACGACCGCAGCCAGTTTTGGTTGAGGGGGAGCCTGAGTACGAGGTGGAGCGCATTCTCGACTCACGATACCGCAGGGGGAAGCTCCAATACCTCATCGACTGGAAGGGGTATGGGCCTGAGGATCGTTCATGGGAACCAGCGGAAAACGTCCACGCACCAGCCTGCCTCCGTGATTTCCATGCAGCTTACCCCAGCAAGCCTGGTCCGGCCCTCGGTTGAGGGGGAGGCCTGGGAGGGGGGATGGTGTGATGGCCTGGGAGTCAGACTCTGATGCTGAACCTGAGGGATCCCAGCCTGCACAGGATTCCCCGCCTCCAGAACCAGCTGAGCCGGGGCCAGGGCTTGAGGATCCCCACCTGTGCTGGATCCCCAGGTGCAGGCATCAGCAGAGTCTGCTCTGGCTCCTGATGGGAGGGAGGACCCATTGCCTGCAGGTGCTCCACTCCCAGCCTCTTCAGAGGAAGCAGAGGCATCCCCTGGGTCCAGTAACCCACCAACCTCTCCTGAGCTACAGAGGCTCAGGGCAGAGAGGCGAAGGGAGTTAAGTGTCTGCAGGAGGAGTGCTCGCCTCCAGGCCCGGAGGAGAGGCGAGTCTCCAGAGGATCGGGACCGCCCTAAGCATAGGGCCAGATAAAAGCCAGCCAGACCCAGCCCAAGTTGCGTGAGCAACTTTGTTGCAAGCGTGTGCTCAACCTGCAACCTCGTGCCTTGGACTTTGACCTGCTCCCTGCCTTGCTCCCCGCCGGACTGACCTCCTTTGGATCCCTTGACCCCGGACTGGACTTGGACCTTGCTACACGGACACTCCCCTGGGGCCAGCACACCTCAGTGCACTTTGTCCAGTGTACTTTTCCGACCTCTCACTATAAACCTTTCTGCCTGAAATAGTTTCAAACGCAAAGTATCTTTGTAACTCTCTCACAATCTCACAGTCTCAGGCGCTATCACACCACACCCTAGGGCCAGGTAATTCCTCTCTGAATTCCCCTTCTCCCTTTCCAGGTGTATGCGATCCCCTTCCTGACTAGATTGTAGAGTCTCACAGAAGTTTGCTTAAATCCTCTTTAAGCCTCACACTTCACACAATGCGTCACCCTTAAATCTTTCTTGTACCTTGGCACGTTTTGCCAACACTTTAGATCTATCTTTGATCCTGATGTGACCACCACTTTATGTCTATTTTTCGTCCCGACGCTGCCACCACTTTAATGTCGCGGGCCCTTCGCCCTGTACAGCCCACCCCTGGACGTTTTACGGTCTATGAGTGCTGCACCAACGACAAACAGTCCCCAGCTGCAGCCCTTCAGACTACTAGCTGGATCCTGCTTACTTCATTCACCACAGACGAGGATATTGTGAACTAAAAAGTTGTTTATTGAGTACAAAGCTTGTGGTTGCTGATAAATGAAAGGTTGTTCAAGTAGCTTATAACAGTTGTCCTATACCGGCCTAATACCTCTAAATTTACCGGCCTATTACCTCTATAGTTAACTAAATATCAATAACAACACGTTTCACAATCTCTTTATCCTCTCTGCTAACTTCCACCTAAGACTCTAAACTCCCAGCTCTATCTCCGGACTCACACTGCTCAACTAACTCCACTCTCCTTCTAACTCTCCAACTCCAACTCCACCTGCCCACACTTCAACTCTAACTCTAACTTCAACTGCTTCACTGACCACTGGGAGGGGTGTTTTATACCCAGGCTGAGCCCGCCCCTAAGGGTTCTAACTGTCAGATCATTTAACCCCTACCTGGCATGAGGCTAGTTCTCCACATCTGTAATCTGAAGCGTCTGTAACCCAAGGTACCACTGTACTCTTTTCCTCTCTGAGTAGCTTAGGGCACTGTACATGGGAAGAACCTGCCATCAAAGCACACCTGTTAAGTTAAGCTGAGGTGAGTAAGAACAGTAAGAGCTGTTCGACAGTGGAATTTGCTGCCAAGGAGTGTGGTGGAGTCTCCTTCTTTGGAGGTCTTTAAGCAGAGGCTTGACAGCCATCTGTCAGAATGCTTTGATGGTTTTTCCTGCTTAGCAGGGGTTGGACTGGATGGCCCTTGTGGTCTCTTCCAACTCTATGATTCTATGAGGGACAGTGATTGGTCCAAAGTCACCCAGGTCTTCCCACTCAAAGCCCAGCACTTTATCCACCAGTCCTCACTGACGGGGCCGAGCCTTGCCACTTGGTCAAATGAGAAAACCACCTCAAGTTGCAGATGCTGAGGGCTATGTGTACCATATGGCCTATGCCCCCTAAGCTAGACCCCTTCCTTCAGGTGCAATGGAAGATGCTGCCCCTTGGTTGGTGTCAAAGAGTCAACTGCTGGTTTAGTCAGTTTTTGTACTTAGAATGGAGAGAGGGAGATGCCATTGTGTTCTTCGCCTTCCTACTCACTGACAACTCTCTTTAGCCTGCTTTTTATATTTTCAGCCTGTTTTTATTATATTTCAACCTGTTCCTATTATACTTTGTACATCACTTTGAGACATGTGCAAGGTGATTAAACAAGTATAATAATAAATGAATTATTCTTAAAAGTCATATTTTTGATGTGCTGGTCATAGTAACTTGAACTCAGTTTGCTTTCTTAGATGACATGTGTCATTTCACTGTCAATGAAGTGTTTGTAGTATTTAAATTTAATCAATTTACAGTGCAATCCTATACTTATCTACTCAGAAGTGAGCAACAGCAGTTGCTTCAGTAGGACTTATTCCCAGTTAAAACAAAACAAATAAATAAATAAAAATTCCTTCCAGTAGCACCTTAGAGACCAACTAAGTTTGTTCTTGGTATGAGCTTTCGTGTGCATGCCCACTTCTTCAGATACACTGAAACAGAAGTCACCAGACCCTTATATATTCCCAGTTAAGTTATTCCCAGTTAAGAGTGAACAGAAAATAAATGGTTAAAAGTCAAATGTCAAATCAACAAAAATTGGTTTCAGATACAAAGTATTCATAAATTTTATTAGGTTGCATGATTTTAGCCAGGTAGGTATTCTTTCATTTCCTTATTATTTTTAAGATAAATCGCACAATGGATACCTTAAGTAACAAGTATGAAACACAAACACAAGGATTAATGATTACAAGACTTGTAAAAATTTATCATCCAATTTATTTTACCTTATTACGTATTATGACTTAGCTTCCAGATTTGATTCACGGGTTTGTATCTAATTTCATTCTACCCAGAGCAGACCAATGGAAATTAATGGACCCAAGTTAATCATACCCATTAATTTCAGTGGGTCTACTCTGAGTATGACAAATATTGGATGCAACCCACAGTTTTTAATTTATATGCTGATCTCCTGAGATACGTTAACTGCATGGATTTTGCTTTTCCTCTATCGTCTAAAACTTATTTTGTGTCCTTTACCTGGGAGTTGAGTTGTCTGCACACATTTTCCAAGGCTTCGGAGAATTTCCTATAAATGTCCAAAATTAGATTTCATAGAGGAGAATTCAAAAAAGAAAATTTCAGAGCAAATTAATTCTGTCGTCAGATTGTAGCCCTAAAGCTAAAGAAGTTTGCTTCCCAAGAAGCTCATTTAAGGGCATTAACAATTCTATATGCTGTGTTAATTTCCCTTTTCTGACCTATGCCAGGGATGGGTGACTTTTTGCAGCCCAAGGGCCACATTCCCTTCCAGGTGACCTGGAGAGGCAAAAATGAGCAAGACAATGGGAATGGATTTTACCTTTGTTGAAGCAGTATGCTAGTTTCTACACATCCTCACACATCCCTCTTTCCCCCAATCAGGCAAGGAAGAAGCATTATCAGCATTCAAGTGCACATTCCAGTAAGGCAAAAACACTCAGGTTGGTGTCAGAGCAGGGCTGGTAAGTGATGTGGGTTGGGGAAAATGCAAGGCCTGGTCCACACTTGAGACAAGGTGAGAAAACTGCTTCAGGTGGCAGTATCCACAGGGGCAGCAAAGCCCAATGTAGATTTTTATTCCTCCCCCTTGTTCCTGTTGTTGATCTTTACTCCCTTCTCTTCTTCCCTGGTGGGGTGGTGGGGCACCAGTTTGCAGTTCACCTCAGGTGGTAAAGTGTCTTTGGGCTGGCCCTGAGCCTGAGGGCAAGGTAGAGAGGCTGGGCGGCTGCATTTGCCCCTGGCCCACTGTGCCTGAGGTTCCTTAAACCCACATTGTGAAAATACGTAATGACATTTTGCTGCCAAGCTAACAGAACAGTTGTTGCATGGGGATTTCCTTCCCTCCCCACAAAAAAACCCACAATTCCTGCCTTTTAATACAATATGGTAGATCTGAATAAAGAAAGGTTCAGAGTGATTCCTCCTGAGGGTGCATTGTTGGTTCGAGGAATTATCCAACTTTTAAAATGTGTATTGCTGTAATGAGGAAATCAGAACTTGCAGTGGGGGCGGGGGGATAGATGCACATTAAATTGCACACAGTTTCTAGGTTTCCGATGTAGAAAAGATATGAGAAAAACATCTCATAATGTAATTGTGATTTCCCAGCGTAGCTGAAAGGAGGACAAAAGTGCAAAGCAAAATAAGGGTTTGTGTTCTTTTGTACGAGCTTTCCACATCTGTACCTTTTTATAAACTCTAAATCAGATAATCACTTCATGCAAATGTGCTGCAGATCTCTTTACCAATTATAGCAGCCCGAAATTGTTCCAGTTTTCTTAGAAAGATATCCACACCTTTCTACAAGCTGAAGATCTGAATGGGGATAGATATGTATTTAATCAATTGCATGTTATTTCCAGAGCAATTCAAGGAAGTGTTAATGGGGTTTCCATGCAGTTTCCCATCCAGGTACTGACCAGACCCCAACCTGCTTAGCTTTAGCAACGGGGCAGCCTCAGATGCCCTCAGACCATACTCTGCAGCAACTGGTCTTGACAGATCTAAGTTGTCAAATATTGAAGTTGGTGAGCAAGGCATGAAGTCGGTACCTTGGCAGGTAGGAGCAGCTTGAATACAGCTTGGTCTTAGTCTTCACCCAAAGGACAAGCTCCTCAGACTGAGAATGAAGCCTAGAATTAGAACCTCCATTGACCTCTCAGGCCAACCGATCCCTGCAGACCACCCTCCTTCATACGACCTCCAGTTGTCAGAGTGTAAATGGTGGTGCAGCCACTACTGGAAAAGCCAGCCTTGGACCCAATGCACTGTAATAGCTGCTACCCAGTCTCAAATGCCTCCTTTCTGGGGAACCTGACTCAGAGGATTGTGGTGGAACAAATACAGACATTTCTGAATGAGATTGATTATCTGGATCCATGTCAGTGTGAGTTCTGGCTTGAGTTGGGATCGAGTTAGCTCTGAAGGTTCAGTCGACCTTTACAAGGGACTGAGCCTCTAGGCCTATGGAACTCCCTGCCAGTAGAGGTTCAGCGGGAATTATTCTTGCCTTCTTTTAGATATCTCTTAAAAACTGTGTAGTTCAGCTAGGCCTTTGCAATGTGAATTTCTTTTCACCAACCAGGATTTCTAGACGTTTTTACTGATGCTTTCCTTGACCTTATTGCTATTTTGTACACTGTATACTGCCTTGCTGTATTTTTTATGAAAGTGCAGTCTACAAATACTTTAATAAATAAAGGCAGCAGTGCACTGATCATTAACCAGTTCTTTTTCCTGGCAAGCTGTTGTGGTGCTAAAGAGAAATGAAAGCATGTGAGTCCTTCTGTCAGAATCCCTGGCTGCCTCCTTACAGCCTATGTAGAAACACATCTTTGCAAGAGTAGCGATGCAATTTGGTTCCTGTGCTCAGTGTTGTTTGTCTAACCGCATGCCTTGTCTCTGAAAGCAGCAAGTACACAAAAATAAAAGAAAATAGAATATCCTACTCAACTTACTGCATGTCTTGCTCACATTTACCAAATGAGTTGGAAAATAGTATGCAGTGGATTGATTCATTTTTTACTTGGCATTCAGAGTTTAAGGAGAGAATGTAAATCACCATCTTCATATTTCATTTGTTTTGCCCCAAGCTGTATTCACTTAAGATGTATTCCCCTTCTGTTACTTCAGGCAAAAACATGGATACTGGTGGCTCATCTCGAAGACAAAATGGGATCTTTTATCCATATAAAAATGACAAGGGAAGAGAATATGGGCCAATATTTTGACTGAGTTGCTGTTGCAAGAAGAAATTCACAAGCATCAGGGGAGCCCAGTAAATTGACCTTCCGTAATGACTGCTGGCAAAGCACTGAAACTGGCCATTGAAGATGCTGTTGTGTATCTAGGTATATTTAATTTTGCTACATAGCAGAAGTACTGCATGTGCCCTGAATTATGAGGCAAATTGGAGTGATTTGGTAAAATCCTGATTTGGTTCTGAGTTGCTTTGTGTAGTCTCCACTTTGATCAGTGTTTCAGGTTCTGAGTCACTCTATATAAAATGAAGTACCATGTTCCTTCATTAACTAAAAGCAGCTATAGCTTTTTCCACTTTTGACAAAGTGGATGAAATTTACAGGCACAAGCACCCCTCCCAAAGCTTGATAGGGGCACAGATCTGACACTGTTTTTTTTTAAAAAAATCAATATAGCATTTCACTTTGGGGGGGGGTACCTCCTGTACCACCCCAATTTATCTCATTATTCAGCCCTAGTATGAAACTTATGTACATCCCTAATAGTTTTACTAGTCAAATTAATGAAATTATAATTTGCACTGAATAACTCTCTGCATTTTTATTGAGCCACTGAAAATTCTTACAGGTGACAGTTTGTCATTCCAAATATCAAGATACAGGAATCAGCCCCAATGAATATTTAAATATTACAAAAATATGTAATACCATCCCATTTTCTGCACATATATACACAGAAGTAAATCCCATTGATTTCAATAAGATTTTTTCGCACCATAAGACACACTTTTCCCCTCCTAAAAAGTAAGGGAAAATCTCTGTGCATTTTATGCTGCGAAAGTTCCCTGTCAAGCAAGCCGCCCGCTGCCTCTTCCCTGCTCTGTGAAGCATCTCCGCTGCCCCCTGCTGCCGCAGCTTGCAAAAGCCTGCTTTTACAAGCCGCGGTGGCAAGGGGGAGGGAGATGTTGCACGGAGCAGGGAAGGAGGGGCGCGCAGCAGCCACCCACTGCCCCTTCCCTGCTCTGTGAAGCATCTCCTCAGCCTCCCCCACCTCTGCCACGTGCAGCGAGAAGTGGGTGACAGCAGAGGGATGCTGCTCGTTCTTCCCCTCCAATCCCGTTCGCAAAAACAAGCCTGCTTTCATGAACAGGGTTGGCAGGGAGCATGCTGGCGCCGGGGGGGGGGGGGGAGGAAGGAAGATCAGCCCGGTAGTGATGCTGTAGCAGTGCTACCGGGCTCCCCCTGCCACCCCCACCCCCTTTGCAGAACTGGTCCCTGGGCTGCCGCTGCCTCCTCCGCTCCCCCTCCAGCGCCCCCCTCCCAGGCTTTTAGAGGAGGAAGACCAGAAAAATATTTTTTTCCCTTGTTTTCCTCCTCTAAAAACTAGGTCACCTTATGGTTCGGTACGCCCTATGGAGCAAAAAATACGGTACTTCCTGGTTGCTGTGCACAAGAGTGCATCCTAAGTTAGTGAACTATATTTGAATTTCATTCCTACTGAAATCAATGCAGCTTGAGTCATTGCTAACTTATCCAATTGATTTCATGGGGTATGCAATTCAACTTAGCTTGGACCCAACCTATATTATGTAATCCTAGCAGCATAAATTGGGCACTTTAAATGTTATCCATTATGCTATACAAATTTGATTCCATGAGGATAATATTATAATGAGGTTCAACTGGGGTTCTATCCCAGCCAGAAGAAATGAAGCAACAGATGTTTGATTTCCTGCAGAAGAATTCAGTTTAGGTAAAGCCTCATGGGGACTGTCACATTCCTGACACTTTGATATGACCATTCTATCTCTGTTCTACATTTGTTTTTAATGATATTTGAAAATAGCTCTGTAGCTGTTTAACAACAGGAAACAATTTCTGATGTTCACTGTGGTAGCATTTTTTGCTTCTGAGATCAAAACATATCCATTAGTAATTCTGTTACCTATATAATCCTGACTCTAACTGCATCTCCTATATGCTTCTTTTTTTCTGGAAGATACACTACTACTTGGGCAATATAGTAAAATATGAATACTCAATGATTTATCCAGAGATGTCTTTTCATGAACAGATAGAATCTTTCCATTTGAAGAAGAGGCTTGGATGCAGTGGAGGTTTCCACAAATGGAAATCCAGGAAAGAAATGCTTGCTAATTCTCAATTTACCTGGCAGCTCTCGCCTAACCCTGTGACATCACCCACTTTGTTCTGGAGGGACCCCAAATCCATAACTCCATAGCTATGTTCCCGAACATGGCAACTTCTGGGCATTTTGGACCATAACTCCCATCAGCCCTAGCCAGATTTGGTCAATAGTCAGAAAATATGGACACTGTTAACAAGAACAACTAGAAGTCAATGAGTTGGGAAAAGCTATTCCAGAACACACATGGCTACACTAGAAGGGGAACCAAGACCTGAGAGCTTCTATTCCATGAGCAAAACTCATACCCCTGTTCTGATTTATTATTACTATTTTAAATTAATTAATTAATTAATTAAGTGTTTTTTTTTAAAAAAAAGCTAAACTAAAATTCCCTTCATTTAAGCAGATCCAATGTTGGTGTGCAATGATAACAAAAATCATAAATGCAATGAATGCAAAAAATGTTAAGTGTCATAAATTCAAAATATAAACACTTATAAAAGTTCAGAAATTAAAATGAAGCAGCTAAAAGGTAAATTAAAATGCCTGAGCTACCAAGAGTGTCTTAACTTGGTGCATAACTATATTGGTGATATAAGTGATGGACAAGTTGGAGAGAAATTGTGACTCCTCACACAAGATTGCCTTCTTTCAAGCAATCACTTCTAGCATGTGAAAAAGCCACAGCTCATTGATAAGAGCATATGATTGCATGTATAACATCTGAGGTTCAATCCCTGACACCTCCAGGTAGGACTGAGATTGTCCCGTCTGTAACTCTGGAGTGCTGTTGCCAGTCTGTGTGGAAAATATTGAGCTAGATGGATCAATGATCTGACTTGGTATATGGCAGCTTCCTTGAGGGATACTCCAGAACCTGATGCTAGTGAGACCAAGCTAAGATAATCTTTCCCTCTGATTTTACTAGCAAATATTTTAAAGTAAACCAGAGCTAGGCAACAGAAGATCCCCAGGCTCCATCAGGCCTACCAATGTATTTTCCCTTGTACTAATTTGTATCCTTTGATGCAGTTGTTCAAGAATAGGCAGGAAGTGGGGAAACAAGCCTGGATGAGCTATGCACAGGACCAAAAGACACATGCTTCTTGATGCCACACTCTTGGGCCTGCACTCTGCGAAGGGGTGCAAGAGCCCCTTAGTGGGATGGTGCAGGGATGGGAGTGGTGAGGTCCAAGGGAGTAAAGGATGAGGGAGCTGAGTGAGAGGGGGCCCAAGTGAGAAGGGATGGAGCTTCTGTGGAGATGTCCGGTGGGAAATGGAGGTCACTGAGGGAGGTGGATGTATCTGTGGAGGGGGTGGGAAGGTGTTGGTGATATGTGTGTGTGTGTGTTATTTTAAGTGCGTTGAGGGCCATCATGTATTCCGATTTGCATCACTGGGATGTTGGAGGGTATGTACTTAAACTTGGTGAAAGATGTCTACTGAAGGTAGTTTGGCCAGGAGCTCTTGCTATAGATTTGTTTGGGGCAAAGCAAGGAATGCTCAGACATAATGTAGGCCCCTAGGGCAGCACTTTGCAGAACTAACTAATTGACCTCTCCACACCTCAGCAAACAAGAAGAAAAGTACCTTATGACACATGTGGCCCGATCTAGCACCAATCTTTCTCTTTCTTTACCTTTTTGCAATGACAGTTTAGTAATTTTTCAAGGCCATGAATGAGCACCACCCCCCCCCCCAGTGAGCTATTGCTTAATTAGATACTTCCAAGCTGCACATTAGAAGATGCTAGTTAAAATGTATACTGGGAGGTACTGCATTTAAACAAAGGAATAATAAAACAAAGGTTGTTTGGCATTTATGTGGTCTGTGTTCCTTCTCTCTCCCTTCCTTGCCGCTAAAGGATAAATTGCAGTGCTCAGTACCATAGCCAATAAATTATTTTCATAGTGGTGTAGACTTCTCAAGGCTTGTGACTGAGTACAAGAAATCATATTTATAAAGCACTAATCACATGGCCTTTAAAAAATGTTCACTTTTCCCAGAGTGCGGTGACAAAAGGGAAAATGTGAAAGTATAATGGACACTGATGTGAATTTTTTTTGTTATTATTTAAATCCACATATAGTATAAAGAAAGTAGCATTCCTTTGATTAAGCAAGTTGGCCATAGCAGTGACCTGCTGCAGCAATCAGTTTCTTTGGCCCTGCACCTTCCTGGTGATTGCCATCTGCCTACCCTGATCTTATTCATGTATTCCAGCATGCTAGTTTTCCATCACCTTTTCATCCCCTGACATCTTGCTAGGGAGAACATAGCGATTAGATTTCAATCATACGCGGTACTTATTATTTGCCTGCCTTCTTTCCCCAAGTATGGTCAGAGATCTCAAAAGCAAGTCAGTGCATTAGCTGAAGCCTACTAAACCTCTGGTACTAATCCTCATAAAAATGCTGAAGATATATGTGGAATAAAACATTCGACAGACATTGCATTGCTGTGGGAGAGATCTGAGCAGCAGAGGAGCAAATACGTCTGATTCTCCATCTGACAGAACTGGAGGTCACCAAGAGCTTTTGTAAAACATCAAGGGAGATCTAAAAGTAATAGGGAAACAAATTGTAGGCACCCAGAGTACTGGAATCTCTGTATGCTATCCTACCAAATCACATGAAGCTGTCAGTTGACCATTCATCCATCTATCTAGTGCATCTTGTCTATTCTGACTGTCAGCAGAAGTCAGGATTTGTGGCCTTTCCCAGAACTTGGACTCTTCTGCATGCAAATTGTGTACTGCCACTGAGCTACTGTCATGCTTTGATGTTTTCTGCACTGTAACATATGAAAGTAAAGGGAGGGAGGAGTCACTTTCAGAACAGATGCAAAACAACTTCATCTGTCTAGCCACATACCATATTTACTCTAGGTTTTCAGAGACTGGGTCATTCCAAATGACTGGCTGCCAGCACATCCGTAGCTGACAATGCATGGGCTATGACATGTCATAGATCTACAGTCTTTACTATGATACCTGAAAATAATTGCCTTCTGGTTCTGCTCCATCAACACCATCTCCTCCAGTTGTGACTGCTGTTGCTTCTATCAGATTTGATGTCTTCTGGAAGCATCAAGGCATGCCTAATATAAAAGCTACTCTAGATGTGCCTCACCCATTGGTGAGTGTATGAACACTTAGGGAGATCTGTGTGGGCACTTGCACAATCACGTCTCCATTCAACATACCTCCACCTTTAAGAACAGCTCACCTGACTGTAGGATCCTGTAGAAAGGAGAAGGTCATAATGGCTGAAACAATTAGGAATGTCTGGACTTGTTTTACTTTAATCAGTGGCTGCCTAACAACGAGTGGCATAAACTTTCCTATTTGTACATCTGAACCAGGATTTAAATTAATTCTCTGATCTTTTTCCAACTCACAAATGAAATTTGTATTCAGTAATGAATGTATGGGCTGCTAGAATGAGTTTTGCAGGTACAATACCCTGGGCAATTTAATAGTACTTCAGATTGTTTTGACTTAATATCATACTAATCATTAATGCTAGTTTTGAGGTCTCTTTCAACTGCTCTGTGAATTGTTCTTTTGAAATACCATATTGGAAGTTTGATGCTACATTTCACATTAATTGCATTGTATGCTGCAAACAACCAGATATGCTTTAAACTGAATCTCTATGAATTAAGGATTTTGAAACAAAGGGGGACCAAAACTAAGCATCAAATGTTTTAAATAGGCAGCTTATTGAGGCACATAGAAAAATGTTTAGATTAGGAATATCTAGAAGAGACCATTTCCTCTGAATTTCTGTGGATGAATATATATATAAATAGTTTGCTTGTGATACATATTTTAGGATTTGTTTCCTCCCCCAGCAAGAGTGGGTGAACAACCAAACTAAATGTTTCATATACTTTCTTTTGGAATGAACAGACATCATTCAAAGATTGCATTTGGCCATATTGATAACCTAGCGTTTGCCATCATGTGAATAAGCTTGTGCTCTCCCTTTCTTTTTCGACACTCTTCTCTCCTGGTGCAGCGATGAGGAAGAAATTGGAAGATATTGCTTTCATTTTTAACTACCCACAGTTTAAGAATGTACCCAAACCAACTCATGCTGCACTTAATCTTCCTGCAACTTTGCTAGGTTTCTGAAACTTGATTGCTTCAGTAAACCATAGTTAAAACTAACTACAACCTAGGATTCAGACATATGCTGAACCACAGTTAAATGAAAATCAAAGTGAAAGCTTCCAACCTCTTCCCTCCAGCCATGCCAGAGAGGCAGAATACCCCAAGCTAGAGCATATGTCAATAAACCATAGTTTATTATTATGGCCAAACTCTACCAAAAGTGTCTAAACAACTACAGCATAGTTTGAAGTCTTTTACGCAATGGAAAGTATCATACCCCTGAGTTTTGCTTTTTTGTTTTAGTCTCTTAAAAGTATCAGTGAGAAATAAAATCCTCGCTAGGCTATTTCAAGCTACTTGAAACCCTCTGACATTTAACACTGTTAAACAGCATTCACTATAATTCCTTTCACACTTCATGTTTTATTCACCTACAGTTTTGGTTCTAAATAAACAAAGTGTAGAAATATCAAAGAAACTTTAACAAATCGTTTATATGGGCTAGAGAAAGTAAACATTATTTTCAGTATAAAAGCAAACATTCATCTTGGCAACGCCAATCAGGAAAAAGCTGACCAGCCTGAAGCTGTTCAGGTTCTTGGTCTTACTAAACATTCAAATCTGGAATGAATTGTGGGCAAACTGGATTGTGCATTACATTGTTCTTTTCATTTAACATGCAGGTGGTGGTGTTTTTTTAAAGGTGCAAATGACATCAGTTGCGAAGATTCACAATCATGGGGATCACAGCAGGTTTCATAGGGATTTTAAGCCCTGCTGCCTCTGCTGAGGATTTGAGAAAGCGAATCCACCCCGTGAAGCTGCTATTTGCATTGGGAGGAAATCCTTGCCTACAGTAGCTTATGGTGTGGTGAAGCCGTGAGACTCCAATCAGTTGCATTGCTGCTGCTTATCAGGAGATAAGAAGAGGAAGGTGTTTTGTCAAGGTGCAAGGTGTTGTTTCTTGATTCAGGAAGACAGTAAAGGGAACACCAAGTTGGTTATTTAACAGGTTTTTTTCTTTGTAGATTCAAATTAAAAGCTCCCCCAAAGATCCCAATAGCTTCAAAAATAATAATAATAATGAACAGCACTGGGGCAGGGTGCAGCATTGGGGCACCCCACAGTACATTCAAGAAATCAGATTTGAAAAACAGGAGGAAAATAAAGATGGAATGACACATTATCTCACAAGGGTATTTCCCCAAACTCAGGTTAGTCAATATAACATAGGGTTTGGTTAGGGGACTCTAGAAAATAAAAATTGGTAAGGAAAGTGCTTAACCCTTTTTGCACCTACTGATTCTCATCTCCAAAAGTCCCCCCAAGCTGTTTCCCCTCATGCTGGCCTTCCTGCTTGGGATACCACAGGGGGGGGGAACATTTAGAGTTATGTAGCCTGTAGGGAATTTGGAGGGGAGAAAGTGGGTTCAGCAAAGGTTCATTTTCACCTTCAAGTCACCATATTTGTCCAAGCAAATGCATCATTCTGCTCATGTAAGCATTATGAGGAACCATGGCGTTGGAACTGTGTTTCCCCCATGGTGTCTACTTCTCTCCTAGGTATGGGTTGGCTGCATTCAAACATTAAGCATTACAAAATATCACTTCCCCCCCTAATGGAGTCATTGCAGCAGAGAGATGTGTTTTGCTTAAAATCAAGCACTTTGGAAGGTCATGACCAACTTCCATCACGAGTGTCGTCAAGCTTATTCTTCTTTTGGTTCCTTTGAACTGCTAATGGACGAAGACTTATTGTGATAACAGCCCTGGGAGAGCCTTGCCAAAATTATCATGAGAAGTGAACAAGACTTGTGCATCTGTGTCCCATCTGACTGAACAGACAGAACAAAGGTAGAATTCTTGCTCTATTACGGAACAGAAATTAGAAAAGCGAGAGCTTTTCTTGCATGACATCTTATTATTTGCTTCATTTTTGGTGAACAGGTCCCTGTGCATTGCAGATGAGAGAGTTAATGGGAAGTGAAATGCCACCCTGCCTCTTTGTCATTGTGAATTTATGTATTGGCCATGTCACATACCATTTGTATTATTTAATCATATGTTTAAAGTGTGTCAAGGAGAGGTGTTGGAATGCCCAGGACAATTAATAAGCTCATCCTTCTCTTCACTCTTTCTCTTCTGTTTTTAATAACGTATTATCCTTTACAGTATTATCATTTCTTGCTTGCAAGGGGTGGGAGAATCAGAGTGGACCCAATGAAATTAATGCACATGACTAAGAGAGCTCCAGTAATTTTAATGGATCTACTCTGAGTAAAATGTAGCTGAATACTATCCAGATTACCATCCCTTTCCTCTGCAGCAACAAATTCTTAGAAAGCATTGGTCACTACTGTAAAGTATACGAACCCTGATATGGGTATTTTGGATGAGTGGTGGTAGAGGTTTTGGATGGCTCCAATGTCCCACATATTTCTTGACGGTGTCCGTAGCTGCCCTATCCTGGATCTGGCATAGTGAAAAATAAGAGGGAAGCTGTCTTTACCTTCTGCCCTGACCACCATGATTGGCCAGGCTTGGAATGCAGTGGTTGGTCCAGTGCTCCACCCCGGTGCTTGTCGTAGAATTCTACTCAATATTGATCCAGAGTAGATTCCAATGTATAGTTAGCAGACTAACAACTTAAACACGCTCTAGGATCTCCCCCCCCCAAAAAAGGACCAGAGGCAAGTATATTTCACCCAGCAGAGCTTTACTGCTACTGAAGACAAATGAACATAATGGTCACATATCCAATACATTCAGGATTGGCCCTGTCCATAAGAAATCCAGTTGCAGCAGACTTAACTTAAACTTACAGTAACTTATAATAAGTCTAAACCTTAACACTATCTATGTACAGAACACCACACAAGAAGGGAAAGAGATAGAAAGAGAAAGTGTGAAACCCAGGCTCCTTAAGACCTCTTATTATAGTCAGCATGACCTTGAAAGAAAAGATAACAGAAACAGTTTAAACCAGCTGTACTCAGCTTCTCTGAAGGAATAACCCAAACATCAGGAACCTTCTTTCACACAGAGAAGCTTCCAGAACCCTTTTGAATTAAAACAAAATAAAAAATAAAATAAATTCATTCCAGTAGCACCTTAGAAACCAACTAAGTTTGTTCTTGGTATGAGCTTTCGTGTGCATGTACACTTCTTCACGAAAGCTCATACCAAGAACAAACTTAGTTGGTTTCTAAGGTGCTACTGGAAGGATTTTTTTTTATTTTTTTTATATATTTTTTACTATGGCAGACCAACCAGGCTACCTACCTGCCTGTTGAATTAAGGAGAATAGGAAAGATCTCCACACATCAGATCAATACTTTCTGTACTAAGAAATGCAAACTGACGGTGCTCCCCACCTGGAACTGGTATTGCTCTATAAACTGATTGTGCAATTTCTAACCCTGTTAGAATGGTCTGAACATCAGTACATACACTTGGGGCTGTATCCTTGAGTTGAGTGTTCCGATGGAACCCATCTATACTACAGAAATGTGAATCATCACGCATGCTTCTCTATTGTGGCATGTTTTCTCCTGGCGCATTGCGAAAGCAACTGAGAGCTCATTAAGACATGTGAAAATGTGTTAATATTCTCACACAACACACTCTCCGAAGAGATAATGTCCAAATAAAGTAGCGTAGCATTGCCCATTTAAATTGCACAGAGTTGTGAATGCCACTGTTATTACGTTTTGCAACTTGATCTGACAAGAACACATTAGCGAAGCATCAGATAGATGTGAACAGAATCTTGTTAATGGAAAGAGGAGACTTTACATATCAGAAAGCAGCTTGTGCTTTAAAATATTCTGTAGGACTAAAGCTGAATGAGACCATAATGATCCAAAGGGGAGAAAATTACCATAAGTTGGGTATCATTTTTCAGACTTGTTACTATTTAGATTAAGATAAGGTTAAAGGCACCAACATTGGTTTTTTTGTGTTTTTGCTTGTTTAGGCCAGCACATTATACAACTCTTGTTTGACGCAGGCTACTTTCAAAAAGGCTTTCTGTGCATTTGCACCTATTTGTATTCATTAGGACAATTCTGCCTCAGAAAATGGTAATACAGTTTTTCATTACTCCTGCAAATATTCTCACAGGAAGAGAGTAGAGCATGTTGTTCCTGCACTTGCATGTGGTGACATTTCTATCAATCTACAACTTTGGGATGCTGGGTATTTTTAGACTGAGCTTGTTCAAGTGTAAAAGCTCCCAAATGTTGTTAGGCTGAATATTGCAAACAAACAAACAGTGAATTTGGAAATAATAAGCTATGCAAATGAATCTTGGGTTTGCAGTGTTTTGAGGGGGGGGGAATGCTTGTGATGTTTTCAGAGATGTTGTTCCATACAATGGGAAGGCCAGCTGAAACACTGCAACACTGTTTCAAAAAAAAAAAAAAGCATCCATTAAAAAAAGATCATGTCTCAAAAAGTCCCTTATTCATTCCCTATTTTCTAGATCTCAGCCATTAATCAAAGCTTCTGGCTTATTACTTGTTGGGAAATTTAATAAATCTTTATATCCCTATAGCTTTTAAATTATTCACTATGCTTACTGCTCTCCTTCTGAAGGGAGATTATCTTTTTTAATTGGAAATCTTCTATTATTTG
This sequence comes from Lacerta agilis, assembly GCF_009819535.1. Taxonomy (NCBI): domain Eukaryota; kingdom Metazoa; phylum Chordata; class Lepidosauria; order Squamata; family Lacertidae; genus Lacerta; species Lacerta agilis. The sequence goes on from NC_046316.1 coordinate 37,214,194, forward strand.
TATCTGAAATGTTTGAAAGTACAAGTGTAGGCTCCGGCACTATTAATAGCCGTCCTGCCAGCAAGCATAATAAAGGATGAGGTGGCATGAAAGCTATTCATTGCAAGGCATATTAACACAGTCAGTTTCATTAATCATGCTCAAAACACAGCACAGTTTAACAATAGTCCCACTTTTTATTTTATTAAATGTTTTTGCAGTTTCGTTTCCATTTCTCACCAGGGAAATGTACGGAGAACCAAAACAGTGTGACCATGCTCATCTGTGCATTTTCTGAAACCTGATCCAATGGGAAATAACCATTGTGATGTGCTGGTTTATACACGGCTTGCTATTTGCTCAAAGGATTGGTTCCTCTTGACTCTTGCTGTGACGACTTCTTCGTGATAAGAGATCCTTTTTATGGATCCTGTAGTTTTCTAGAGCTGCTCCATGAATTCATTATTTGTAAAGTTCTATGACATGTCCAAATGCACATCTTTCAGACTAACTAACATGCAGGTTGGAAGTTAGCTATCCAACTTAGCTAGCCAGCAGATTTCGCAGTTCTCTGAATATTGTGATCATGGTCTCATCTACACCATACAGCTAGAGCACTGCCATGCCAGTTTAACTGGCATTGCTTCTCCCAAAGAATCCTGGGACCTGTAGTTTATTAAGGGTGCTGGGAATTTTAGCTCTGTAACCAACTATAGTTCCCAGGATTCTTTGAGGGGAAGCCATGAATGTGAAAGTGGTATAATCACCCTTAAAATATATATGATGTGGATGTGACTGCAGTTCTCAGAAATTTAAACATTTCAAAATATTGATTTATATATATTAGGAGAAAACAGAGTTAAATCTGTGTTTAAATAGCATTTACAATATTATTATACAGGATTTCTTTTAAAGAAATAAGAATCACACATTTAGTGAGGAACAGGACAGAAATATGGATAAATATCTAAGTGTCATGAACTGACATACCTCTTAAACTAATACACTCATCCCATTTAGTTTTAATCTGGAGACAGGTGGTATTTTTTCAAAATTTGAAAATTGGTTTTATAGAAGCATTATTTTTACACTGTTTTCATTTGCTCTGCTGTCATGTCCAGTCAAATAGGTTTTGCAGGTTCTTGAGAAGTTCTTAAACCTTGAATAGAGATGATGGGAAGTGTGCATACCATAGGGTCCTTGTGGCCATAACTGTGTGTTCATAGAATCATAGAATTGTAGAGTTGGAAGGTACCCTAAGGGTCATCTAGTCCAACCCCTACAGTGCAGGAATCTCAACTAAAACATCCATGACAAATGGCTGTCCAAGCTCTGCTTAAAAACCTCCAATGACTGGTAGTCCACCACCTTCCAAGAGAGTCCGTTCCACTGTCGAACAGCTCTTACTATCAGCAAGGTCCTTCTGATGTTTAGTTGGAATTTCCTTTTTTTGTAACTTGAATCCATTGGTTGGGGTCCTAACCTCCAGAGCAGGAGAAAACAGGCCTCCTCCATCTTCCATGTGACAGCCCTTGAGATATTTGAAGATGGCTATCTTATATCCTCTCAGTCTCCTCTTATCCAGGGTACACATACCCAAACCCCTCAACTGTCCCTCATAAGGCTTGGTTTCCAGACCCTTTATCATATTGGTCCCTTTACTCTGTCCTGTGTCCCCTAAGTATTCAGTTACAGTGGAAGACATTGTTTCATGCCAGCACTGAAGTAAGATTCACTGACAAGTTTGGTTAGGTTCTGTACATGGAACGAGTAGGGCACCATTTTGCCCTTCTTTTCAGGGAACAAAAGATCAAATGCCCCTGATCTTTATCCTGTCCATCTAACCCTAGCACAAATATGGTAGAACAAATCTTTATGGGGTTCAATATATAGGGACTCATACAAAAGCAACACTTTAGTATGTTTGTCATTATTGCAATTATCAATATTAATAATCTGTACATTATAATCCATATGTTGTTTATGTTTGCCATCCATTGGCTACCATAGTTGACATACTAGTGTGGAGTGGCTTATCGTGAAAGTTTGATACCGACTTGGCTCTAAGGAATGACATATGATTTCAGATATGCTGTAAGTAGCAGCTGTTTCTTAATTTGAAATGACAGCTTCTTCTTCTGCTGCTGCTTCTTTTGGCTTATTGTCTGAAGACATCAGAGTCAGATGGTACAATAAGAAACACACCAGGAAGATCCGCCCCCGCCCCCCGAGAGGACAGATGCATTTTTTTAAAGTTTGTATGTTCATTCCAGTCTTCTTGCAATAGATGATTCTCACCAAAAGGCAGACCTCTAAGGAATGTTATCTCTTATTGGGGAACATGTGCTTTAGTTCCAATTAACACTACTGTATTGCAAGATGAATATGTTTTGTTTTTGTTTTTTCAGAGTGATATTCCTGAATATTATTAAGTGTTGCCACACATATATTCAGAGGTCAAGGCATATACTAAATAAACCGACAAACAAATTATTAAAGAACCAAACAAATATTTTGATCAACTACAGTACCTCCAGTTATAATCAGACAACATATATTTGTAGATTAAAACTACAGATGGCAAGTTCTATCTTAAGATAGGTATCCCCCCTTCTCCAATACACAGGAGGGAATGACTCTTCTAAGATGATAGCTGCTATAACACAGACATAAAGGTAAAGGTACCTCTGACAGTTAAGTCCAGTCACGGACGACTCTGGAGTTGCGGCGCTCATCTCGCTTTACTGGCCGAGGGAGCCGGCGTACAGCTTCCGGGTCACGTGGCCAGCATGACTAAGCCGCTTCTGGTGAACCAGAGCAACACATGGAAACGCCATTTACCTTCCCGCCGGAGCAGTACCTATTTATCTACTTGCACTTTGACGTGCTTTTGAACTGCTAGGTTGGCAGGAGCAGGGACCGAACAACAGGAGCTCACCCCGTCGCGGGGAATCAAACTGCTGACCTTCTGGTCTTAAATCAATTCTTCTTGTTTCAGAACTGTTTCAGGTGGGGTCATACTCTCCCTAAAAGAGCAGGTTCATAGTGTATGCTCCTGAATCCATTGTTTGTTGCTAGAGGTTCAGGTGAGCTGAGTAGCCAGGAGTGCCTTTTAGAAGTTTCAGCTGGTAAGACATCTACAACAGTTTCTGAGCCAGGATAGCCTGACCACTGTCATCCATAAACTGGTACCCACCAGGTTGGATCGCTGCAATGCACTCTATGTGGGCCTGCACTTGAGGTTGGTACGGAAGCTGCAGCTGGGGTAAAATGAAATGGCTCACTGGGGCAGGATACTGATACAACGTGATGCTGCTACTGAAAAAATTGCACTGGCTGCAGATTAGCTGCTGGGCTGGGTTCAAGGTGCTGGTTTGTGTGTATGCAGGCCAATTCTGCAAAGTATAGGAATCAGGCCTTTAGTGCTATGACACCTAAATTCCCTCCCACTAAATATTGGGCAAGTTCCATCTCTGTGGTCTTTTCAGTGCCTACTGAGCTTCCTCAACTGAAAAGCCTTTTAAGTTGAGATCTTTCCCAGTCTCAGTCTGTATTAGAATTGTTCTTAGATGGTTTTTATTACTTCATTGCTTGTGCGTTTGTCACCCTGAACTCCTTTGGGTAAAACGCTGGGATATAAATGTCATAAATAAATAAAAAAATCCACCCACATTCACATTTATACAGATGTAAACAATAATCAAAAAAATTCATGCAATCAATCGACAATGAAAGTTTTGTTTTAAAGTTTTTTTTAAAAAAAAAATCAAAAAGCTTTAAAAGAACAAAAATAGTAGCTTTGACGTTCATGGAACGCTTTAGGAAGACATTTCCAAATGCAATCGTTATCTTTTCTGGTCTGAGAAAAACTTTTCAGATGACCTCAGTTTTTAACTTATTTTCCCTCAGGGGCTTATGGAACTTCATTGTGAGATCCAGCGCTCCTTAATGAATGCATGACACAATAGCCTTTCTTTCGCACCACGATGCCTGATGGTGCCATTCCATCAATTAGATTTCCCTGAACTATTGGCCAAGGATATTGCTTTTCAGTAACATAAAAGGAAAGTATAGCAATTATCCCCATTACTTAACCAGTGCACACCTACAGAAGTGGATCAAAAACAAGTAGGAAATAATGTTTATACCAGAAGCATTGGACTCCCTGGTTCTCTCCCCCCCCCACCCCCGTTCGATACCCAAGAATTGACCCTCCACCTAATTATGGGGTGAATTCCATTGGTGCTTCATGATTGATATGCTCAGTGACAAAATTATTCCAAACAGCTGATGGATGTTTCAAGTGTAATAGTACACAGTTAGTGTTATTTAATCATACTTGAAGCGAAGCTCTTTTCCATCTAGGTACAGTATTAGGGATCTTTTTTCTGAATACAGGGCTGACTTGATGTATGACAAGTAGCGTTTAAAAGAAATATGATCCTATGATTTATTTAGGTCATCGTGCAGTTAATAATTAATGATGCTACGCTGATTTGAAGGGAAGTTCTGAAGGACTCATTCACTTTGTTTCGCATGCTTGAAATTCCTAACTGTCTCCAGGGCCCTGCATTTATAATGTGCTATTCCATCCAGGATACTAATAGCAGCATCAAATGGTAAAGTTAAGACTGAAGCGGAAATTAAGGAAAACTAGAAATACACTATCGTGCTACCTATGGCAGATATCCATGTATATGCAATTGTTTTATTAGAAAAATGTAGAACATAGGTTTTTAAAAGATCTGTAAAGGAATTAGTAGAAAACTTAAATTAGACATTTTTGGTGCTACTAGTCATACTTGTAAGATGAAAGCAGCATTTAAGAATTATTAAAGCAAGGCTAGCTAGCTATTACAGAGTGCTGAATTGTGTGCCTCAAGAGATACATAGAATCAAAGTGATTTGGATATATATATATTTTTTAAAAAAACCTGTTAAAGTTCTCAAAAGGTTTGAGGAACTAGGCATGTTGAAATCTGAATAAAACAAGAAGAGCTGATTAAAAATAATAATAAGGATGTATATTTAGACATTTTGGTGTTTCCTATTTGTGTCTTAATGGTAACAATAGTGGTTTTAAATAGGGTTCTGGCATTTAAAAAATAAATAAATAAAATTTGCAATTTAATGGTGTGCATTTTTGACATGAAAAATTCACAAATTTTGAAGCTGTTTAAGGCTTTTTTAAAAACTGAGGATCTTGCCAGGGGCGGGGCGGGGAGTTATAAAGCCAACCATATACTATGTTAGAAACCAGATTGTGGGATGCAAGGTAATTTAGGTCTCAATAGATTTCATAATATAGCGAGCCTTTGATTAATGCACTGATGCTAGTCACAGTGGCACCATTGTTTACAAGAACAGGGCCATGGAATTCAAAACATGGATAAATACTTTGACTCATCCTTTGCTTTAAAGCATCATCTGCATCACAGGCGAGGTCAACCTGTGGCATAGCTGTCAACCTTCCCCTTTTTTGCGGGAAATTCCCCTATCAGTACTATAGTCTATTTTCCCGCAAAAAAAGAGGGAAGGTTGACAGCTATGTCCTGTGGCCCCCCAGAAGCTGCTGGATTGGAGCTCTCTGACTGTTCCTTATGAAAGTTGGGGTTGATGCCAGCTGGAGTACAATAGCATCTGGAGGGTCACTGATTCTCTACCTCTGATCTACACTGATACTTCTAAGTATTACCACCACTTAGTATATGTGTTTCTCTCTGTGTGTATTCAAGTAACTTAGTCTGTATTCCAAGGTTGCCTTGGAATTGCTTCTGAATTCATTGATTCTGAGAAGCTCCATGCTGCAGGCCTGAAGTAGTCTAAATACAGCAGCGTATATGGGGAGGGGGAGTACCTTCATTGGGGGACACATCATACTCCTCCTTTGGTCCCCACCCTGAACTCAGCTCTCACCTGTGGCTTCTAGAAGCTGTCAGCATGTGACAGTGACCACACCCCGGGAATGGCTCCGACTGGTTGGCTAAACCAAGTGAATCTCAAACCCTTGGTGAATCAGGGGTTTCACTCACATGTGAAGAGAGGCTCCAGCTGATTGAGCAGACAAAACCAATAATGGACCCAATGATCAAGAAGACAGTTTCTGTGTGTGCTGTGAGTGGCAAGTGAGACTCATCAACCTTGGGAAGGTAGCCCATCTAGGAAAAGCAAAACTCTGATCCTGAACCTCTCCTGCCTTGTGGGATATCTTTGCGAGAAGAAAAAGCTAAGGAGTAAATCCTGCACAAATCCAGAGTGAAGTCCCTAAGATGGATGACGTTTTGTACACTTCCTTCCAGCAGCCAAGCTGGTGCCAAATGTATCACTCTGCTTTCATTTGGCACCACTTCAGCCCAGACCTCCATTCACACTGCCAGAGGAGGTCACTTCAGTGCTGCTAATGCACTGGTTTGACTTCCCTCCTGAATATGCATTCCATTGTCTCTTGAAGACAAATGGATGCCAACGACAACAATAATATTGGCTATTTTGCCATGAATCCGCACATCAAATTGAAAGCTGAAACCGTTTCTGTATAATGTGATGGAATAATCATTCATTTGTTTCCATAGTAAAGGTAAAGGCTTTAATCATTCAACGTAAGGGAGCTCAGTGATAATTGGAATGTTGCAGTGGTCTTCAGGCTAATTCTTCTAATTGCTAATGATGCTTTTGGGTCACAAACAGTGCTGCATCCCACCTGAAAAGGTGTCTGAAGCCAAGGGAGGTGAAGTCATCTTTAGTGCAATATAGCAATTAGCTTATCTCTGCTCCTTGTACAAAGGTAGGGACTGCTTATCGACTAACTGTAATTAAAATTATTTGAGCTATTTGCATTTATGACTTGCACATCGGGCATATATTTTCATGCAAAAAACAGGACCAAACTCATTATTCCTGTAGCAATGAAATAACTTTTTAGGCTTACCCATAGCAACAAAGTTCCAGGAAAAATGGGTGCTGGATATTTAATCATGGGGGTGTGTGGATAAGACTGTCTGCTCTGCCCATGGATCAATGGTTTCTGCCTTTTATTCAGAGTCAGAAGTGTTGGCCTTGTAATTGCTCTTTCAGTTGAAATTCCTCCCCATAGTCTACTTACTGGCCAGAAGGCCCTCAATCATACTCTTCAAAGACTGGGAATTGGTACAGTAATAAATACTGTCAGTTCTTTGCATTTATGCACAGGAAAGAAGGTATCCCACTGCACTCTTTAATTGCTTCTGCAGTTCCCGCTTATGACATTATTACACTGGCACTTTCAAGAATTCTAGCAAAATTCCCAAAGATATGATGGATAGATTGGAGGGTGGGGGAATAATTAATTTTGGAAGGTTAGTGCAGTGCCTCAGTGGAATCTCTTTCAGTGGGACACCAACAGCCTAGATTTTAGGGCTAGATCAGATTAGCCTGTTTCTAGTCTATGTCAGTTCTGCATGTGTTTATTTGTAAATCAGGTGTGTGTGTGTTTAAAAAAATATGAACAAAAATACTACTTTAAATATAATATTTTTGCAGTATAGACATTTCAAAACCTTTAAAAAATGTAATTTTGATCATAATTTGGTACTTATACTGATCAGATAACAGCACTGCAAAATTTAGAGAAGCAGGAAATCTGAAGGATAAATTTATTCTGATCCCTACGTTAGTCAGCAGGTATGGATCAGGTTGGTCAGTATCGAAATTCACACATGAACAAATTCTTATCAGGAAGGAGATTTTAACCATGCCACACTAAACTTTACTCCATAATACTGAAAGGAGGTGATTCACTTTTACAAGTGAACAGGTGCTTCTGTACATTGCTCAGCCACTGAAAACCAAGCCTGCCTTATCTGCAAGCTCATACTTGAGTTTTATGGCATGCTAGCAAGTAGCTTGGATATATATAACTAAGGAGCTGCCTTATAATGAGTCAGACCATTGATTCATACAGCTTTGCGCTGTCTACTATGATGGCCAGGAGATTTTCAAGGTACAACTGCATCTGATGCCCCTCACACCCCTACTACCCCAAATCCTTTAAATTAGGGGTGAGGAACCTGCAGGTTGATACTGGTGGGAGTTAGAGTCCAACAGCACTTGCAGGATCAACTTCCCTGCTTCAAATGGAGACAGAAAGCATGGGCTTTCCCTCTGAACTATGGCACTAACTTGATTTCGCCTTGGTGCACATTCTTGTAAGCTGGAACAATTGTTCCATTGGCCTTTCCTGAAGTGGGCACAGGAGTAATGATTCATATGGAGCATTTGCTCCAGATTTTGGAGAGCCCTTGAACAAGATATGCTCCTTGGTTTCCTAAGTCTACCTCCTCCCTGCCATCATCACATCACCAGATGCTGCTGTTACTCTTCCTCCTCATTGCTACAACCCATTTGCTTGCCAACCTAAAAGCCCATGAGGCAGTGGCATATACTCTTATATATTCATATATATATATATTATTCTTATCACATCAGTGTTGCCTCAAGCACATAAGAGGCATTTGATTCCCCCTCCCATAAACTGTTTCATTACAATCAACATGTATATATTCCCCCCTCCAAAAAAAAATAAGGTAAAAACAACAACAAGCAAGTAGGTTGCAGTGGGGGGTGGAGGAGAAAGCACAGGACAGTTGCAAGTGGGCTCCTTCCAGAATTGTAGACCCTTCCATCAAAGCTAACACTTGATGATCCCTCTTTTAAATCCATCTGAATTGGTGGCTATCACTATGAGAGTGAGTTCCATAGTTTAGCTATGTACTGTGTGAAGAAATACTTCCTTTTATCTGTACTTAATCTTCCAGCATTCCATTTCATTGGGTGCCCATGAGTTCCATTGTTAAGAGAGGATGAGAAAACCTTTTCTCTATCTACTTTCCTCAAGCCATGCCTGAGGGAAGTGAGGGTGAGCTGTCTACCTGCCATCCCCATCACTCTCCATGAGGGACATAGGCTTGCTGCCTGATTTGTAACTCTAAATTACCAGGATCCTAAATCATGCAGGGAACCCATCTGAGTAGCACAGGCTCCTATTTCAACAGCTATATCACTAACTTGTGGAAGCCAATAGCAAGGAATGGAGCTAGCAGTTTTGTCCCCACTCTCCTCATCACTCGTGGCATTTAGAATGACAGGCTCTATATTTCAACACCAGGAAAATAACAAAGAACGTTAATATAAACATTTTTATTTCTCTAAAGTTCACTGACTTACCTTCAAAATGCTCGTGAAAACTCCATATTCCTCTGTTCACGATTTTCAAGGTAGCAATATTAAAATGCAGTACAGTATGATTTAGCAAACTTTTTTGGAGGCCAACCAGCGATTTTTACAAGACAGTTCATCTTCTTGCAGTTTTCCAATGTTATTCAGTGTACTTTAAAACACAATTAATCAATACATCAATAACGCTGCGCACTATGAGGCATGCTGAGGTAATTATCTGTTTAACGTCTCCAGCTGTCCACTACAGATGCCACTAATGGGGTCTACTTTAAAATGCATTCTTCTCTGCCTGCATGAGGTAGATGAATGAATAAAAGAGGACTTGCAATCTGTTTTTGCATCAGATGTAGGTTTAGTTCAGGTACTGAGAGACAATTTACAAAAGGTAATATTTACATAATGGAGTATACAAAATGCAGTGTGAATGTTAGGTAGAAATGGAAGTGACCAGGAGTGCTTTCATTGATTAAGGCAGGGTTCTTGGAAACCCAGGGGGTCCCAGAGACGTATGGCAGGAGGATTGTTGGATAATATTCCTTGAAAGACAACTTGCCCAATGCTGCTACCAGCCTTTACTTGCAGCCCCAGTGGATTGGCCAGAGCTCCTATCCTCATTGTAAAGCATAACCAGTGTACAACATCATTATGGGAATGAGTCCCTTGTTGCAATTCATTTATTTATTTGGAAAGATTTATAGAGAACTCTCTAAGTGATGCCCATAGAAAAATTGTAGATAAAGCGCAGCTTAATTCAACAAAAAAACCACATTTTTAAAGGAATATGCATAAAATAAAATAAAATAATGAAATCAACACAACTTTTAAAATGAGCATAGGTAACTAAGTCATAGGTCTGGGTAAGATGGCCAAAATTAAACATTTTTAGGGAGCATCAAAAAGAATATACTGAGTGTGCCTGCCTAATGTCAACCTAGGGAAGGGATTATAATGCCCTTTCCTAGTGCATACTAATTTTAACAAAAAATTATCAAGCTCATGTGGAAATGGAGAAAACTGAACTTAAGTATGGAAAAACGAGAAACTCAGAGAAACCAAAGCTGACAGATAGAACTATCCCTGGAACCATGCCAGGTAAGAAAGGGACACATCCCATAGAGCAGATATTGACAGGACTATGACAGAGCACTGTGGACTTACGCTGGTTGGTGCATTCTCACAGATACAAGTACAGCAGTTACCTCAGCAAGCCTTTCAAAAATGTTGACTGGTCCTGCCTCTGGCCCCACCTCATCTGAGAAACCAGGCTCTTAAAGGGCTGTTACCCGCTTCTGCAGCTATTAACTCTTAAGGCATAGGAAACTGTACTTGGAGTGTGCCTTCTGATTGTGGGGAGACTGGCAAGGCCAAAACCTCCTCCATTTCTTCATCCAAGCTCAAGAGAGGGAGAGAGGGAATAAAAGCCAGAGAGTATGATGGACCATATATTTGAAGATGAAGCCCTGTGTCTTGTTTTTATGTTCAGCCCTGAGTACATTTATGTGTCACTCACTGATAGCTTTTCACGCCCCCACCTTTTAGTCATAGAGAAAGTGTTCTAATGGAATAGTTTGATCCAACACACTGATGCATAGACTTTAGTAACTATTTCCCCCTAGTCAGCATAATGCACGGCACATTTTTCCTTTCATGCATATAACACAATGCCCTTGGCTAAAACAATTGGGCAAAAAACCCACCTCTGTATCACAATACAGACTTAATCTTCAAACTATGCCATTATGGCCAAGTGCATGGAAATCACATTTTGGGCACAGTCAATAACTTTTAATAGCTGTTTATTAAAATGGGGGTAGTGTCAGCTGGCAACAGTTATTGGCACCATTGCATCTAAAGATTTGAGCAAAACATTCCAGTCTCACATCTTTCTAATTAGTAAAGTTATCCGTCTTGTAGGTGAATAATATTAAGTGAAGGTCAGGTAAGGTTCAGACGCTTTTCAGGATGATAGTCTTTTTGTGGGGGGTATGAATAAAACTACCTGGATTAAACAACAACAAACAAACAACTTAGGACAAACTCCATATTGCTAAAGCCTGGGGAAACCATTTTACAATAACCAGTTTGCTTGGATGCATCTGTGTGCAATTCTTTTAATAAATTAAAATCAGTATTTCTGACAGCCAAAAGCAGGGAATAATACATTGGGCAACAGCAGAGTTGCCCAGGTGGTTATGAAACCTATGGGAAAGGTTTCTCCATAACTATATACCCTGGGTCTGTCTTCTAAGGCATTATTTTCAGAGACAATGCCAGGAACTGGAGGGAGGAGAAATTGAGAGTTTAGTAATGAATAAAACATACTTGGCCTACCTCCTAAATAACTCAACAGGAAACTATGGGGTTACCCTTACTATTACACTATTATTACTTTAAATTTGCAATTATGGGGAAGAGGGATCCAGTTAAGGGTATACACCTACTAGGATTATGTTTCATGCTGTTGGTGTCCAAGTAATGACCGCTCCCCGCATCATGGGTGCGGTGCACATTTTGCGTGGTCGCGAGTAGCCTCCTGTGATGACGGTGCAGCTCCTGGCACCACCTTCCCAGGTTGGGTCTGGCACCACCTTCCCAGGTTGGATACCTGTGGTCTCCACCCACTCAAGCAGCCGCCAAATCCCGGCTGGGGAGGTGTTGCCGGGGGGGGGGGATTAGCCAGGTAGAAGGAGGGATTAGTCAGCGCACACAATAGGAATTGAGTCATACCTGGGAAGCGGCCGTTGGATTCAGAGCTTCCCAACCCACCACTCCCTCATTTAATGTTTACTCTGCAGGTTAACCATTTTATTTCCACAGCCACACAGGCACGCAGGCGCTGCTATGTCAAGGTCGCTGTTGAAGAGCCGGAAAGGACTTTCCCTGCATTGGCAGGTTTCGCCTTTCCCGTAGCAATTCGCCACAACTTTGGCGGTTGCAGGCCTTGGGTGGAATCCTTTAGTCATCTACAAAATGGGGGGGGGGCGTGACCCCTGCCCCCATTGTAGTGGCAATAACAGGGTTCCCGTTAAAGGGGTCTCAGGGGAGGCCCTGAGGTCGTCACTGCCCTCCCCCTCCAATGGCGGCGAACAGGGCGGCGGGCTATCTGCTTGAAATATGTTCTCCAGAGTTAGCCCACTCCCCACTCATGCTGGATAACCCTGATATTACCCAGAACCCCAGCTGGGGGGCTGGGAAGGATAAACGCCCAATGCCTGAGCCAAGGTCTCCCTACACCTGAATATTAATAAAGTTGTGGCCAATTTAATCCCATAGAACATTGTCACATGTCGTTATTTCCCTCAGGGGCTGCCCAGGGTTCGGGGGACTCTGCCTGGCCATGCAATGTGGAAACTTCTTAATCCATCTCTTAAGCCGGATAGTTTTTCTAAAAACAATTAATTTGATTTTACTAAAGAAATAATATTTCACATTCTCCCTTCAAAGTTTGCAAAAGCTGGTTATAAAATATGCCCATCACATAAAAACACACACTGTAGCCTTAATAGAAATATGACAGTATTAAATGGCTCTTGCACTGTAATGGACTAATGGGATTCAAGCTGAATAATATGAATGAGCACTGGGGTTGTACAAAATGAAGGCTTCCATTAGCTGAGCTTCTATGATAGTCACCACATGTCAAAACGTTTTACGTTTCATCAACTTTTCCTGAAGCCGAAGTACGATGGCTCTGTGCACAAAGTATGGATGTGTCTATCAGAGCACCATGGGTAACATTTGATGCACTTGAAAAATCCAAACAAATTGAATTCAAATTGGCCTTCATTGTAAAAGATGTATGTAGCTATTTCCAGAATGAAGCCCTGCCCCCAAACCAGAACAAAAACCTTATACTAAATGGAGCCATGGAAAGGTGAAATTTTTGTTTTATATTTTGCTTGTTTATTAAATGCAAATCCCTACCTTTCCTCCAAGAAATTCATGCTGTACACATGGTGCTTCCCCTACTCTCTTTGGCCTCAAAACAACCCTGAGAGGCTGAGAGAGATTGGCCCAAGGTCACCCAGTGAACTTCACAGCTGAGTGGAGACCCGAACCCTGCTCTTCCAAATTCTTGCCCAATGCTCTAACCACCACACCACATGGAACTCTCCAATGGAACTTCTCTTTCTTCCTGTCCCATTGAGAAATGCTGGTCTCCCCTCACAGCTATTGCACAGTCAGAGGGAGATTGGGGGGCTGACATCACATCAGGTTGTCGAAGGAGGCATGGGGCAGAGCCGAACACAACAGCAGTGCAGCTTCAATAGCTGGTGGCTCCTCCTCCTCCTCCTCCTCTGCCTCCTCCTGCTGCTGCTGCTATCACCACTGCCCAGGGGCTGTTCCCCCCCTCCTTCTCTTCCACAGCAGCAGGAGGAGAAGGAGCCAGCAGCTGAAGCTGTATCGCACTCAGCTCCATGCTCGGCTCATTTTTTTTAACGTTGGGCCACCCTCCCAAAGGGTTGGGCCCCCAGAAACTGGCACCTCTGTGCTACACAAAAATCAATCAAATGTGAAGCAGAAGCTTTAATTTTTGCTTAAGAGGGACTGAGGGCTGTAAGAATGGGGAGTCACCGAATGTGTGTGCTCTGACCACAGCCTGCTTGTTTCTCCTCTCTCCTATCCTTGTGTCCACATGTTCATGTGTGGTGTGAATCTGCCCAAAGACAATTAATCCAGGGAGGACATATGAATGATTAAAAAAAGAAAACCCTGAAATTTGTATACATATAGGAATAGACTGTGAGGTATATTTTTAAAAAAAGAATGGGTTTTTTTTGTATTCTGAAGCATAGGTGCTTGCTCACCAGTGAATCTTAGCATTCCTAATGGCAGTGACACACTAAAGTACCTGTTAAGTGCAGTCTCACTTCACAAGAAAATTTAATTTGGAACTCTTCCTGGATTATGAATCTGACCCTGTAATTTACAGCTCATTGAATAAAGCTAAATAGGAGGGAGGAAATGTGGGTGATTAATTAAGGTGAAGTAAATTAGTCTCTCTTTCTGGGTAACAGTCTTGGGTGCATTCTCCCTCCTTCTCACTATAAAAATCCATCTGGAGACCAGGTAGTTAGTAATTTCCAAATGAAATGCCTACATTTAGATAAGAGCCACTAATGAACAGACCAATTGCTTTGGTTTAGGGTGTGCTGTGCAATACTTGTTTGCAGGAAGCTTCTTCCGCCGCATCCTTCGCCTGCCTGCTTCTTTCCTTACCCGGTTCTGTATTTCATTTCCAGATGGCGTAGCAAGGATTTTCATTAGCTTCAGGCTAGTTCGTTCATGCACTTTCAGCAAGTGTGACTGCATGATGACTGCAGCACCTTCTTGCCCTTGCAGAAAAGTTTCCAAAGGTACCTGGCTAAATATGGGACTAGATGGGTGCAATGCAACACTTACGTTCTTAAGAACTGTATTTGTTTCTATTCTGTTGCTGTTTGTATTTGTGTCTTGGAAGAGGGAAAGTAAAAGATGAGGTGGATATTTGTACTGTGGTTTTTTAAATATATTTTGCTGGAAGCCGCCCAGAGTGGCTGGGGCAACCCAGTCAGATGGCACATATATGATCATGGTTATGGTATTGTTATTAAAAATGGTACATGTCACTGTTTTCATTCACCCGATCTTGGGACTCCAGTGCTGACCTTGAAAAAGATGAGAGTCTAGTTGAACGTTTCATATTCCAAAGATGCAGTAGAGTTGTCTTGTGTTTGTATAATCTGTCTTCCACATTTCAGTGTTTGAGTACATGTGTTCTGTGCCAAAGGTGCCATGTTCTACCTGGCATCTTCAGATAGGATATCTGCTGCCTGGAGAGCTGCTGTCAGTCAATACTGTGTAGGCAATACTGAACTAGATGGGTCAATGGTTTAACTTCGACAACATTCTATGCTTCAGTTCAGTCTTTCTTCAATTAGCAGATGTTCTGCTTTGAATTGCTGTTGTTTTTGTCTGGAACTTTGTCCTTGCCCTTTCTTAAATCATGAGTTGATTTCCCCCGCTGCCTGGCACTTTATATTCCCTAAACTAAGGATAGCCTCCACATGTTGTTGGACTTTGCATTTCTCACTGTGCTTGATAGCAGACCAGGTTGGCTTTGGCTGATGGGAATCAAAGTCCAATAACATCTGGAGGGCATTACATTGACTGTCCCTGCCCTAAACCATGTAGTTTGTCTTTTACATCTTATTATATGAGGTGGCATTTCTGTTTATGGTGACATTTCTGTCTTCATTCTATGCTGCATTACACCGGACCTTTTAATCTAATCAGAAAATTCTGAGTAGGGGGTCAATGAGTGATCTAGTTGTCCACTAATGGGTCTACTGATTACAGCCCTTTGCAAACAGTTCAGGAGCCTCTGGGTTAAACTATGGTGCTCTTATAGTCCTTGCACAAAAATGGGTTGTTACATGCTATAGCTCTTGATAGTCTGCTACTCTAATAGCTGTCCAGCATTTACTCTCCATGGGACTCCTGGGACTGAGAGGAAGTCATGCAAAACAGTGTAAGTGCAGGATTAATGTGTGGCAGCCTGATTTTTAGCAAAAGTTTTAGAATGATGGAGAACCTGCTGTCTCTTTCCAGGAAATGGTTTTTTTAGTGAAGAGGAATGTAGTTATCAGGGAATAATGTTCTAAATTAAAATAAATACTGTCCGCAAAGAAGTTTCCTCATTTTACCCTTGTTTTAGAGAAGTTACCACTTCCACATTACCAAGGTCCCAGAGTTTAGGAGCTACCAATTCAATAGGCAAAAGTGCAATAACAGCATGGGAATTGCTTACAAATTTTGTGTAGAATTTATATACTTGGATTAAATTTTAATAATTTTGGTTCTGCCCTCTTAGAGTGAGAATTCGAGTGTTATTATTAATTTCTTCTTGCAGAAAGAGAATTCTAATTTTCTGCTTGAACTTTCATTGTTTTACCAAGGGAATATTGGTAGAACTTGAACAAACATCGTGATGTATTTTTTAATGGAACAGTTGCTAGTGATTTAAATATTTTTGTAGCTATTGCTTTCTCTTCACTCAGTGCTCTGAGTCAAGGATGTCTAGTAAAATCTACCGATCAATGATTTCTATACAAATGTTTTGTTGAAAGCCACCCAGAGTGGCTGGGGAAACCCAGCCAGATGGGCAGGGTGGAAATAATAATAATAATAATAATAATAATAATAATAATAATAATAATTTGATGTTTGAATCTCTTGTGACTCTTCCTTTCAACACTTCACCCACTGACAAAAGTGCCTTGCTCTAGACAGACTAGTGTTTGCTGTGCCAACTCCTTTACTGCAATGACATTTGAACTTAAGCTGCAATCCTAACCCCATTTACCTGGGAGTAAGCCACATTGAATTCACTGAGGGCTTACTTCTAAGTAAGTATGATTAAGGTTGCACTGTTAGACAGCAAATGGCTACCTCCCTGTTTCATGTGTAGGAAGTTATTGCTATGTTTTCTTTTTGTCCATGAAAAATCTCATATCAGGGCAACTGAGGGGTGTTGTCTTTGTCATTTGTCATTTCACTACGCTTGAAACCCAATGGAAGAAGTGCAAAGTAGATAAAGTGTAAGTGTTCATTGACATTGCTCAGCACAGTGGTACCTCTGGTTACGTACTTAATTCGTTCCGGAGGTCTGTTCTTAACCTGAAACTGTTCTTAACCTGAAGCACCACTTTAGCTAGTGGGACCTCCTGCTTCTGCTGTGCCGCCAGAGCATGATTTCTGTTCTTATCCTGAAGCAAAGTTCTTAACCTGAAGCGTTATTTCTGGGTCAGCGGAGTATGTAACCTGAAGCGTATGTAACCCGAGGTACCACTGTAGAAGCATGTAAGCTGACTGAAGCTGAGCTATTAAAAGATAACATCTTATCTATTTTTCCATCTCTTAATCTCTGGCACTTATTTAGAAACCACCATATACGTACCAAGAAACCAGAATGGGCTTATGGTGCTGAATGAAAAAAGGAATCATATACAGGTAAATCAATTTCACAAGGCTAAAGAACCAGTAACTTCATCATGCTGTCTTAATCCATTAAGAAGTGTAAAGCTTTAGCATTGACCAATCTATTGGCTTGGTGTGTATGAGCCCTCCCTGCTTCACTTTGGTCTGCTTCAGCACTTCAAACTGGGTGCTTATTTGCTTTAGGGGGAAGCTCACATCCAACCTCAAATCAGAAGCAATATTTAGAAAACTGAAGCTTGGGCTTCCCACGGACTCCATTGAGAAACCAAGACAGCCAGAACCTTTTGTTTTCTTCACATAGGTGCATGAAACCTGCAGACACAGAAGCCACCCAAGATGGGATTCACCCTGCCAAATGTCAGACATGTAGATACCCCTACAGGTGGGGTAGGGTTCTGTCTTTCAAAAATAAAATAAAATCCAAAAAGGCCATAACCTTTTGGGGGGTATACAGTGGTACCTCTGGTTACATACTTTATTCGTTCCGGAGGTCCATTCTTAACCTGAAACTGTTCTTAACCTGAAGCACCACTTTAGCTAATGGGGCCTCCCGCTGCTGTTGCGCCGCCAGAGCATGATTTCTATTCTTATCCTGAAGCAAAGTTCTTAATCTGAAGCGTTATTTCTGGGTTAGCGGAGTATGTAACCTGAAGCGTATGTAACCCGAGGTACCACTGTGTAACTAAAGTGCCTAAGTAACTAGGAGTTGAAGAATTATAAGTATAAGCAACTTTTAAGACACAGGCAAGAGACAACACATGTCACCTGCTTTCTCAGCTAAAGCCAAAGATTTACTTGCACAAAGGTTAATTTTAAGTATAGTATTCAAATGTGATTTGATGTTGAGTGCCTTGTCCTTTAGACATTTTGCATAGCTACTGTATTGTCAACTATGTTCCATTCTGACAGTATTTTGACATTAGTTTTGTTTTTGATAGACTGAAGCAGTATTTTTATTTTTAAAAAAAGTTAATTAAGGCAATAGGCAGCGAATTCTCATTCCAGAGAAGAAACACATAAATGAGCAACTCCAGAAAAAGCATAGCTCATTTCTGCTGCAGAACTACAGGTATTTAGATGAAACGGATCAGTGTGTCATCTGTTTCAGTCTGAGAGCAGTCATAAATTACTCAGGATTTCAGCTTCAGAACACCTATGTGGGCATATGGACAAAGGCAGATGTACTGAATGCTACTGCTGGAAGCCATCTTTGCATATTGCAAATTTAATGATTCTATCTAGTGTCATTGGAAAAAACTGTAGGTGATGAGAAAATGGGTGCCTAACAGTGATAAAGCCTTTCAGTAATATAGAGTAAAACGGAGTAACCAGTTGAAATCATATGCAACGTAATGTACTTGAAATTCAAGCGTGTATTATTACCTCTTGAGTGTTGAACAAAATCAGTTCACCAAGTCTTTAGACAGTGTGGCCAACAAAAAAATTAATTCTCTATCTGCAATCAGACTCAATCCAAGTGGCCATCTGTGTGCTTTGATGACATTTCTGCAAACGTGTGTGTGTGTGTGTGTGTGTGTGTGTGGTTTTCAAATGTGCTTAGTAGACATCCATTGTAGACGTTTTTTAAAAGAACCATTGAAACACTCTGGATATCTTCCTCAGAATGCTTGTGACAAATATATCCCCATCTTTTGTCTTATAAATGGTTGAACACACATTCAGATTATGACCACAGTTTCAAATTCTACAGGAATAAGAAAGTTCATGATGGGGCTGACCAGCAGTGTGTGTTGGCTGTGATTCATCTACTGGTCCATACAAAATGGATAACACACAAAATGCATTATGCTGCATATTGGTTCATCCATTACAGTCACCAGAAAAGGCTCTTTTGGTGGTGCCACATGTTTTTGCAAGTCTGCTCCATGGCAGCATGACATAAGGCCTTCAGCATGACAGCACCCACACCATAGACTTCCCTTCTGGTTACTAGTAAGCAGAGGTTGACCCTCTTGGGTTTTCAATGCCTTCTGAATACTTTTAGGTGGCCTTTCCTAGAGGGTGATTCTAGCCATATCTACCTGTCAATTTTATGAAATAGCAGAATTGTATTTTGTTATTTTTTTGTTAATATTATTTTTTGCATGCATTCAGATGCCTCTTGAGATATTGTCACCCAGTTTGGCAAGGGGATTCCAGAGGTGGAAGAGATGATTTTTGTCTTCCTTTGGATGCCATCTGATTGCATTTTGAATCAAGACGGTGGACCAACATGTTGAAAACTGCACCAATTCAGAGGCCTCTGGAGATATCATCACCCAATTTGGTGTTATGGTTCCCAAGATCATGGAGTGCAAGGTTGAGAAATAGTTTAATAAAATGCCACTTGCTGTCTTGCTGTCTGTTGTTGTTGTTCAGTCGTTCAGTCGTGTCTGACTCTTCGTGACCCCATGGACCAGAGCACGCCAGGCACCTCTATCCTCCACTGCCTCCCGCAGTTTGGCCAAACTCATGTTAGTAGCTTCGAGAACACTGTCCAACCATCTCATCCTCTGTCGTCTCCTTCTCCTTGTGCCCTCCATCTTTCCCAACATCAGGGTCTTTTCCAGGGAGTCTTCTCTTCTCATGAGGTGGCCAAAGTACTGGAGCCTCAACTTCAGGATCTGTCCTTCTAGTGAGCACTCGGGGCCGATTTCCTTGAGAATGGATAGGTTTGATCTTCTTGCAGTCCATGGGACTCTCAAGAGTCTCCTCCAGCACCATAATTCTGTCTAATCTTGCTGTCTAATCTTGTGAAATATCCCCTTGAATTTTCAAAACCCCACAGCAAAATTCACGCAAAGCAATCCATTAACCAAGTGTGCAACCTACACCTTTTCTGTTGTCTAGTGAAGAAGAACTGTGACAATTCTGCCACCTCTTTGCGAAATTCTTAAAAGCAGCTTACTATGAAAGCCTTCTTGGAATCAGCCCAAGCCACCTGCAATCCTTACTCCTCCTGGAAAGTCATTTAACATGAGCATTGGGTGGTGTGCCAATGTTGTATTGGATGTTTGGCTGAACTGGGAAACCAAGTGGCCTCCATTTTCTCTGCAAATATGCTCAGAAAGGGAGAGAGAGAAAGCCCATTATACTTTCTTAACTGTCATAATCACTCCAAAAGGGAAGGAGAGAAAATGACTTGAAGATACAGTAGGTGGATAGAGCAGCCTAAACACACAAACCCTCCAGCTCACATATTATTTTCTACAAATGTTCCATCATTGTCCTGCACACTGGGGAACATATACTTCCAGAGGTAACATGTTAAATCACTGGTGTATTGAAAACTTACATTTTGACTGTTGTCTATAATGGGGCTGGGGAAAAATTGTGGCCCTCCAGATCTTGGCCTCCATTCCCATCATCTCCAACGACCCCTGGCCCAGTAGTTGGATCTGCTGGAAGTTGGAAGCCAACCACATTTGGAACCAGATCCTTACAATATACTGTATAGGCCTGCTCCTGAATGACTTCCACATTCCCCTTTATTTCACTGGTGGCAGCTTTACTGAAAAGTTTGTTTTATCATACATTACCATATTTCGGTTTCCTGCTCTTACCAGCAAACACATGGAAAGGCTGCTTTAAGTTTCTCTTCTTAAAATCCAGGCAAATTCAGAGTATATTCTAGGAAATCATCCAGAAATTTATCTGTGGGTAGAGATGTCCCCTGTAGAGCATCAAGCCTGCTATGGTATTACCATGAGATTAAAAGACCATCTTGACTTCTAAGATAAACAGAACACTACAGGGCGTTTGATGCTTCATTGCCACAGGTTAAATGTGACATCTCAAGTGCACCTAGTCCTTGCCGAAATAAATGCTCATAGTTTTATGCTTTTGCAAAGCTTTACCTGTCTTATAATGTCTATAATATTCCCGAAGAGATAGCAGTAAATCAGCTGCAGCAATAACATTCTGTAACTATAAAATAAAGACCCAGTGCTCCATCATGAAAGATAAATGCCCTATATATTGTCCAAGGGTGGCTATTGAACAAAGACGCTACCCTGCTGTGCATTATATGAAGGACTTTGTGCTGTATGAAGATAAACTGGCAGATCACTACTTAATGCTAAATTAGTTGTAGTCTGAATTATCTTCCTTTTTTCTATTTTCACCTATAAAAGAGAACTTAAAAGCAAACCTCCCCACTAAAGTCGCTTGAGGAATTCAGTATCTGTGTATTCCAGTGTATCCTGACCTGATCCAGATTAATGGGCATGTTGGGATGTACTTAACCTTTGGATTTCACAAATTTGCTGCCTATCCTATACAGTTTTCTATGATTTTTTGCAGCTTTTTATTGGGAGTATTTAACTTAGTATTCTTCTCAGAAGCAGCTCCATGAAATTAATGAACCTAAGTGATTCATGTCTACTTAACCACTTTTAGTTGTTGTTTTACAATCAAGCGGTGTATGTATATATATATTTAATAAATCAACTTCAGGGGGTCTACACTGAGTAGAACTACAAATGAATACCACCCACTTATACCAGAATAAGGGGTGTCAATAAGGGATGAGGGACTTGAAGGAGAAAAAGATAATTCTGGGGACTTCTATTGAAACATAAGTGCAGGCACTTGGAGAAGGCCTTGTGACCTCCTAGGCACCCCCAGAGGGTTTAGGTTCTACCAGCTTCCCCTGTTCCAAGGTTATTATGCTCTTAGATGCATAATGTACCTCTACTAAAGAGGGTACATGTAGAGAAGATCTTAAGACACAAAGAAGAGGTGTTTCTTCTGATATCTGGTCCCATGTAATGTAGTGCTTTAAAACTATGCACCAGCCTTTCAAATTAGGCTCCATGCAGCAAGACAAACAGTAAAGGTCTTCAAAATAGGCATATAATGTTTTGGAGGACGAGATTTCTATCGTTCTAGCAAGTGTAGACAGCTCATCAAGCCAGGCTGGCTTCCTGATGAGGTGATGGCATTGGTGATAAGAGGACAAAGGAAAGACAACTGTGTGCCAGATGGGTGGGGCCCCTCCTCCAGCTCTTAAGATAGTTAGAGGGACAAACAGAGTTTGCTGTGATATGACCGAGAGGAAAAAAGGCTGCAGGCTGGAAGGACAGAGAAAACCATG
The DNA here is from genome assembly GCF_009819535.1 of Lacerta agilis. Classification (NCBI taxonomy): domain Eukaryota; kingdom Metazoa; phylum Chordata; class Lepidosauria; order Squamata; family Lacertidae; genus Lacerta; species Lacerta agilis. The sequence continues at coordinate 37,236,461 of NC_046316.1, forward strand.
ACTGATTTCTGCTTGAATCCAAGGCTGGGGCTATGGGAGACACGAGACCCTTTAGGGTGTTAATGCTGTGAACAACTCCATCATAGGTTCAGATTGTATATGTGTGCAAATAAACCATATATCATAAAAACACCACAGTCTCCATTGTGCCTCATTTCCCAAAGGAAAACATGGTACCCATGGTACCCTAGGGTCTGGAGCCCCTAGAATCTTACAGCACTCAGAAATTGGGGGTGGCATGCTACAATATCTATCAAAATTCTCACAACAGTTCAGCACTAACTGAAGTTTCAAGGTCATCCTTAAGGGCAGCCCAATGTATAATGCATTGTAATCCAATTGGAGAGTCACCAGAGCATGGATCGCCAGGGCTAGGTGATCTCTGACATGAATATTTGATTTCTATATCTGACTCCACATTTTGATTTTAATGTTAGATATCTGAAGTATTTTAGAACAACCACTATTTTTATTTAGAAAGAGCCTCAGTTGGTAGAAATGCAAATAGCTATGGAACATAAATGTGACAGATTTAGGCATGCTTAAGCCTGTAGATTTTGTCTGTGTTGGATTCGGGCAGTTGCAAACTATACAAACTTGCTGCACCTGGAACTCAGTACAGAGAGTGCAGCTGAATGGGACACAGCTGTAGGCAGCCTGAAGAAGTACCATCTACCTTGGGCCTGCCCATAAGAAGCAAATCTAGAGTGAGAGACTAGGACGATGTCCGCTGTTTCCAGGAACTCTTCTCGTTGTGAGATTTTTGTGGGTGAGCTGAGAGTTTGCTTGGATAATGAAGGATCCTTCGGTGTCAGAAGGATACTGAATTGCTTCAGTTTTTTGTATACTGCTTCACTGTATTTTTAAGCAGTATAGAAATTACATAATCAAAATAATTAAAAACTACATTTTTGCAGTTATTCAAACTATTTTTTTTAATTACTTCAGGCACTAAAGCAATACAATAGACACAACCCAGACAAAAGGAAGCACTTATAGCTTCAATCATATGCACACACGTACCTGGGAATAAGTCCTGTTGACTTCAGTGGAACGTACCTCTGAGTAGACATGCATAACAATGGCATTGTGCAAACCTTATTGTTGGCTATTTTGCTAGCTGCTAGAACTACTCATTATCCCTGAACAATTGTCTAAAATCCAGGAACTGTATATAGCAATGACCAATAACATGCCTGCAGGCAGGGACGTAGGAAGCCACTTTGCCACCTGGGGTGGCAAACCCGGGGGCGGAGTCACTCTGTAGCGCGCATGTGCAACGTCGCCACGTATGACACATACATCACTACGTACGACGCATGCATAGCGACGCTACGCATGCGCACTATGGAGCAGAGGCGAGCCAGGGAGGGGCGTCAGCTTGGGCTGCGGGTGAAGGTGAGCCAGGGAGGGGCATCAGCGGACCAAGAGAAGCCTGCCGCCCCTCCCCTCCACCCGCAGCCCAGCTGGAAGGAACAAAGCAAAGCACTGAGCAGCATCCGCTCAGAGCTTTGCTTCATTCCTTCCAGCTGGGCTGCGGGCGGAGGGCTTCTCTTCGGAGCCCAAGCAGCAAAGCTAGCGCCGGCTAACCTGCTTGGCGCCCCTCCCCCTCCCCTCCACCCGAGCCGGAAATAGCAAAGTGCACGGCGAGCAGGTTTGCAAGCCCCGCTGCTGAGCATGGCTTTTTACAGGGCGGCCGCGGGGCTTGGCTTGGGTATTGCGTGGGGTGCCCAGAGTGTCACCCCCTCTAGGGTGGTACCCGGGGCAGACTGCCCCCTTCACCCCCCTTCCTACGCTACTGCCTGCAGGGTTACATTCTAAATAAATAAAAAAGGAACCAAATGGTAAGGAAAGACAATGGAGGAAATAGATACATTTCAAAGAGCTGGATACACTGAAACAAATGAATATCTGGAGGCAAAGAGTTCCAAGGATAAGAGGCTGTGGAAGGGGGGTGGTGAGGACAAAGATTTAAGACAACTCATACAATCTTTGGTCTAGTGAACAGATTAGTATCGGAGGAATGAAGAGGTCTTCAGAGCTTAAAGGGGGGAAATGAAGTGATAGAGTGATAGATGCACAAGCTTTTAAGAAAACTAAGTATAATTTTAAAATGAGCATACTAAGGGAAAGAAAGTCCCATGCATATATAAAAGGAGAGAAATATTGTCACATTTGTGCACAGTGCCTTTCAATCTCAAGTATGCATGGCAAAATTCTACTTAACTTGGTTTCACATTTTGATTCTCAACACTTGATTTCACAGTGGAGAGCAATGTCCTGTGGGGCTAGATCAGTTTTAAAGGCTGCCTATCCACCTTTCTTGATCCTTCATTAATTAGGAAGGAGGTGTGTACTTGGTGTGGATGTTTAAAGTTATAAAGGGGTGGGGATGACAGGTAATTATAGCTATTTTTCAACCATTTCCTTTTCTTTCCGAAATAATGCAGTCCCTCATTCACAGCTCATCCCTTGAACTCATACACCGAGCAAAATAAAGGAGCAAGAACGGCAGAAAGCAAACAGATATGAAACATAAATTATTAGCCTATATTCTGTATATAAGGGGGGGGGGAGGTTACATTTCTAGGAGGAGCATGATAGCAGCGTGTTGAATCTTTGCTTCCCCCCCCATGTGCTTAAGACTACAATTCCCATCTGTCCCAGCAAGAATGACCAATGGTCATATCTGCTTTTTCCAAAAGCCATTCCAACTACTAATGCAGCTATTATTATTATTATTATTATTATTATTATTATTATTATTATTATTTCTCCTAAGAGCGCTATCATTTAGGCATGATGCAGCTATTGTGTCCCTGTTACCTATCTAAATTACCAGTAATTGTTTATGGCCAATTTTCTTCCGAAAAGTTCATCACAACTTATTACACAGCCTGACACTTCAAAATATGTTTTGCCAGCTGGCTCTTAATATTGAGTAATATATCATTATGGTGACATTACTACTAACCCACTAATAACAGGTCCAGATGGTAAGGGTTCATTCTGGGAAATCATGACCAGGCAAGATGCAATCTTTGAAAATCTTCAGCATTATGCTTTATAGGCTCTAACCACCCTTTCAAAAGAAGAAGAGACAGGATAGTATTCAATATGCCAGCCTTTCCACTGTCCTGCAGCAACTAGAATCTTTACTTTATTCATTGATGTTTGTCACCAAGGAGCAGCTAGGTGTGATGGCAGCGATTCTGTACACTTAAACATGGAACTGTGCCAATCGCACAAAAAGAAGGGTTGCAGCTAAGCAGTGGAACACCTGCCTTGCATGCAGAAGGTCCCAAATTCATTCCCCAGCATCTCCAAGTAGGGCTGGGAGAGAACTCTGCTTGAAACCCCGGAGAACCACTGCTAGGGTAGACAATGCAGAGCTAGATGGACCAGTGCCTGGTCGCGCACAGCCCCCCCCCCGGACCTATGCGGCTCCCAGCAATACAGCCTGGCTTCGCCCTCCCCAGCCGAATATCTGGAGGTCTCCGCCTACCTCTGCCAGTTATGCTATCACTGCTGGGGAGGCGTTGCCAGGAGATTTGGCCAGGTAAGGGGAGGGACCGCCCTGCCCACCCAACAGAGGGCGCAACTTACCTGGGAATCCTCAGTTGGCTCCAGAGCTTCTCCCACCCTGCCCTCCCTTAGTTAAGCCTTCTTTTGCAGGTTAACAGGTACGCTGTTGAAGGGCTGGAAAGGAATTTTCCTGCTTTGGCAGGTTTTGCCTTCCCCGTAGCAAAACGGGGGGTTGCCTGGGGTTGGGGGGACTCCGCCTGTCCACGCAGTCGCTTTCTGTCTTCATATGTACTATGTCCCTAAAGAAGGGGATGGGATTCAATTTATAGGGAAAGTGTGGGTGAGCTGAACCCTCCTTCTGCCAATGATTTACCTTTCCCCAGGTTCTCCATCGCTGCCTGATAGGCTTGCTGGGTCCCAAGCCCTACTCCTTGGTAAGGAAGGAGACCCAAAGGAGAAGTCCTCTGGCCCAAGGTATGGCACTCTCTGAGTATGCTGTCAAACTGGTGGAACATGAAGCCGTGGGGGCTGAGGATGCCAAGCCAGTTCATTAATGAGTCCTTCTGGCCATCAAATGTGGGAATAATCCTATAGTGCAATTGTATACTGCAGTCCTATACCTACTTAACCTTTTGTTGCAGAAAGCTACCTTACACATCATTTTGCCCACACTTTCCTTGACCCATGCCTCTGACATCTGTTTTTTTTCTTTATTTTGATATGGTTTTTATTCTATTATTTTGCTGGTTTTATGTTTTGTTGTAATGATATGGTTTGTTGTTGTTATGTTGTACACCACTTAGAGACTTTTTTTTCAAAAAAAGAGGTTTATAAATGCTTTTAAATAAATAAAATAAATAAAATACTTGGGAATAAGCATCACTGGACACCACAGGGGCTCACTTCTAAATACACTTGAATAGGATTGCACCGACAACAAAAAATACCACCACCACCACCACCACCACCCCCATTTCCACTTATCCAAGGCTTGCTGCTTGTTACTGGCGAGACCCCACCGCATAATTAAATAAATAAAAAAAGGAGAGAGAGAGCTCAGGAAAGGAATCTAATCCCATTTTTGAACTGGGTTCCAGCTTTAATTGTATTCCAAAGGTCTCCTTTTAGACCACTTTCTCCCTTGTCGCTCCCCCCTCCTCCAGGTCTCTACTATTGAGATTCTTGTCAGCATGAATTTCAGCAGACAAGTTTCTTCCTTTTGCTTAAACTCTTAATTAAAAAGCATAATTGAGAGTTTTAATTAGTTGAAAACAGCCACTGCTGCAGGTGAATTCTATTAAAGATTGGAGCTTGCCTGAGCTGTGGAAATTTTAAAGTGCGTTTTCACTTTCCTCCCTGGGTTCTGCTAATGTAATTTTTTTTTTTTGTAACCAATTACAAATGCATTGGATTCCACCTTTGATTTAAAAGTGTAATTCTGAGCTAAGGATAACTAATTCAATAATTTAAATTACAAATAAAAAATTACAAGTGGCTAAGGTCACCATTACAGTCCTTAAACTACCCACAGGCAACATTTTTTTGTATGAAAGCAACTGTGTTGCTTTAAATAAAGTATATCTTACATTGTACTGAATCACCTTTCATGTTCAGTGTGCAAACGTTTAAGTCACACGGAATCTTTAACAGTATGAACAGTCAGAGAGAATACATATATGATCAAACGGAACTCACACGCTTAACCACCACTGCTGTAAATCATATATAGAGCATGTTTCATAATTATGCCTTAAAACCTTTACCGTATTCAGCTTCAAATTATTCATTTATACGTTGTTTCAATTTGCATGCCATTTTCCCACATCAATGTGCCCCCAATGGCTCACAGCAGAACAGCAGAAATATACATCAATACATCATTACTATAGCAGCTGAATGCCAATTCATTTCAAAACATAGTATGATGAGGTTTACAATTTGTTACAATCTTTCAGTAAGCAATTTTGCATTGTGATTTCTTATAGTGCTTAAAATTACAATGCCATTATCTTTTTATTCTAATGAAACATTTTATTATTATTATTGCTAATTGAATATGCCAGGAAGGAAACCGTAACTTGTCATGATGAGATGTCAGGTGGGTAGCCTATACCATTTTGCCACCTGAGGTGAAACAAGAAGGTGCCATCTTCTTCCCACCAACCCTGCTGCTGCCCTCCCCCCACTCACTGAAATCTTCCTTACCAGAGTTGCGTGACTGTGGCTTCTGCTGAGATCTTGTGAGAGTCCCATGAGATCTCACAAGATCTTGTGGGAAGCTGCTACCATGCAAACCTGGCAGTGGTAGGGTCACCCACAGGAGCACTACCCCATAGGATTCTGCTGCCTGAAAAAAAAACATTGTTCTGGAATTGAAATATTAATAGGTAATGGGTAAAACATGCAGGGGTGAGCAAGAAAAGAACAATGGAATCAATTGAATAATTACCAAACTATAACAACACAACAAGATGGAAGAAGTTAAATACTGAGTACAGGTGGGTAGCCGTGTTGGTCTGCCATAGTCAAAACAAAATTCTTTCTAGTAGCACCTTAGAGACCAACTGAGTTTGTTCCTGGTATGAGCATGCACACGAAAGCTCATACCAGGAACAAACTCAGTTGGTCTCTAAGGTGCTACTAGAAAGAATTTTCGATTTTGTTTTAAATACTGAGATCACACATGGAAAGTAATGCAAAATGGACTAATCTGTTCCAGACTTTTAAAAACAACCCCTAAAACCGCAATTTAACATGAATTTTACTATCTAACGAATGAAATGAAAATGAAAGCAACAATCAATGTACTGTACTATAAAATAAATAAGACAGTATTGTAGATGATAAAAAAATTTTTTTAAAAAAATTCTTATCTGCACTGATGACAGTCATTGTTTGGATGGAGGGCTTTTATCCATTTTTGCCATCACACAATCAATCAATCAATCAGTAGCTGAACTGGGTTCCACCCAGTCACAAAAACAAATTAACCAAAAAAAGCCTCAAAAACAAAAACGCAAAATAAATAGCAAAAAACAAAAGCACCAAACTTAATCCATTCCGGAAGTCTGTTTGACTTCCGAAATGTTCGAAAGCCAAGGCACAGCCTCTGATTGGTGTAGGTGCCCCGGAAACAACAGCTGACAGCTGCATCAGATGTTCGGCTTCCAAAAAACGTTCAAAAACCGAAACACTTACTTCTGGGTTTTTGGCGTTTGAGAACCAAGGAGTTTGAGAACCAAGGTACCACTGTATCAGTATCTCAGTATTGTTTCCAGTGACTGGTGGTAGCTCTTTAGGATTTCAGAGAGGGGAGTTTCCCAGCTCTGTGTGGAGATGCTATGTGATTGAACCTGGGAGTATCTGCATGCAAATAAGACACTTTGTCAAGGAGATACTTCTCCAAAGATTCCAAATGAGATAAATATGCCATTGATTTTTGGGTGGTCATATGCTCTGGCATCTGTGAACCTAGTCCTATATTCTGTTGAGTTAGCCAAGAGACTTATCATCTCACATTAGAATTAATGCATGAGAGTTGGAGACAGATGCAAACAAATTGTGATATCCAAAGGTATCTGAAAGGAAGCATCTGTGCAGAAGCAGAATCTGTTGTTCTACATTCTGAAATAGAAACCAGTCACTAATTCCATGCATTTTCTTTGGGCTAGAAGAAGGAGGTCTGCTTGTATTGCAGTGGGCATTTTAAAGAACAGAAAATAACCCTCTAACATCCTGCTGCGAATGTTGCTGTAGCATGGAAATTTTATCTGTGGAAAAAGAACTGTCAAAACAACCCACAGGATGAGTTGAAGGTTGTGCTATATATCTGGAGGATTGAAATTGTTCCCTAAAATGCGAAAGAGCTTAATACTCATATTTCCACAGTCCAATTCTTTACTGTTGGTTTTCCTAGCTGCTCCTATTTCCATGCTACATTATTTTTTGTTTCTGGTTTAGAATCTTAGGTTGCTTTTACTCTTGTTTTTACGGTAATTCTGTAATTTGTTTTGAGTTGAAAGTTGTTTTGTGAGAAAGGTGTTTTCTTCATTCTTTCTATCATCGTCATCAATGGTATTATCATTTATCCTAAAGCCATGAACACAGGGTAACATAAGCACAAAGCCATTCTGTCGGCACTCACTTTTTGTGAAATCACATGGGGATAATGGAGAAGGGATAATGGTGTAATCCTTTGCCCGAGTATTCAGTGCAGAAACAGAAGCAGATAGCAGCAACCTGGTGACAAAAAAAATGAAAGAGGGGACTCTTAGTTTCTGAAGTATTTATATTTATGTGCAGAATAATCTTGCTCAATTCAACTGCTTGCTGCATTCAGAACGTGCACTCTTTTTCAAAGGTTTGTTGGTCATCAGGGTTCAATTTTTGCTTATCCTATAGTGACCCCAAGCTCCTAACTCTCTTGCAGTGCACATTCTGCCCACAATGCCTTTGGGTTCTGCTTCCAAACATTGGCTGCCTACTTCTGAACAGGATAGTTCTATTAGTAGCTTCCTCAACAATTACAGCTCAGGAAGAAAATAAATCCCAAGGTACTTCGTTAGTAGCAGCAATCTATCCTGATTTTGAGAAATCTTGGGCTCTGCAGAAACAACTAACATCCAATTTACAATAATCTTTACACACCAAGAAAAGAGAAGGAACCTACAAAGGGGGCAGGTGGGATTCTTTCTCTGTTCTTCGCAGACTGTTGCGTCCTGACTTCCTGTGGTGTAAAAGGTAGCCAAAGAAGAAAATGGGTTCTAATTTTTTTTCTTTTGCCACCTTTGTGTATGGCCCTGGATTTCATCGAACAGCTTATTTCCAATTTGAAGTGCCTCCTTCGCAACAAAAAATATCTTACACCCAGTATGATGCCAGCTCAAATCATTTCTTTTTCCACTCAACCTCAGCATGCTCTGTGAACCTTCTTTTTCTCCCACAGGCAAAGTTCTTTCTCCCGGAGAGCGTATGCTTTCATGTTAAGATTCAGGACCATTCAGGCCAAGATGTTAGGTGAAAAGGAGACACACTCCTAATTACGTGGGCTGCTTTAAAAAAAAAGTTCCAAGCACTCAGCTGTTGCTTTTCACTAAGTGTTGAAAGATCCCATGCTTTACTCCATAATTCATAACATTTCTCCTGTTCCTTTATACACAATCTAATTCCAGTTACAATTCAGCCATTATGCTTTCATTCTGAGAATTACTACGTTTTAAATTATCTATCTATCTATCTAGCATCATCTAGCATCTATCTATCTATCTATCTATCTATCTATCTATCTATCTATCTATCTATCTATCTATCTATCTTTATCATCATCATTATCTATCACTCATCTATCTATCTATCTATCTATCTATCTATCTATCTATCTATCTATCTATCATCTACCTACCTACCTACCTACCTACCTATCATCTATCTATCTATCTTCATATCCATTCCCCTGAAATAATCTGTCGAGGGAGCTGCAGCATTTGTGCAAACCTTAAAGTACAGTGAAGCCTTTGGAAGACATATTAGGTGATTATTGAATTATTCAGAAGCAATGACTGTGAAAGTTCTTCAGTGGCTTCTTAAATCAGAAGACTGCAGGAGCTATGAAGCCAATGTATCGGTCTCAGGGGAATTAGAAATGTGCATACTGTTGTTGGGTAATGCACATTTTGATGATAATAGATCAAATGTTATTTGGCAGGATACCACATCACATTGCAATGGAAGCATCTCACACTGTGTGCTTATTGTTAAACTGATGAATACACTACTACTTTCATTGACCCAGTGTTAGAACATGTGCAATGACTTTGTGCACTAAAACCACACATCAAGCATTCAGTTTCAGGAACCACCATGTTGTGGAGCTGTGGGTCCACATTTAAGGTGTGCGATAGGGTAGGATTAGGCATGCTTGAAGATTTGGCTCAGCCCACATTTTTCTATCAAACCCAACCTGTTTTGTATTTCCTGGACTGATATCTTTTATCCTTTGGTTTCCTTCTCAGTTCAAAAGAGTGATTTATATTATAAACTAAAATGTGTACATGATTTATCCATTCTTAGGTAAGTTTCGACTTAAAACAGAGCAGTCCCAAACTTTCAACATTAGCACACACCAACATACACCCATAAGTAAATCAGCAGGATATGGGAAATTCAGCATGCTTACTGTAGCATTACTATGTGTTGCAGAATTGTTGTGGTCAAATTCTGTAGCATAAATATTTAGGAAAGGAATAGTTATTATAGAGGGGAAGTTAAAGACAGAACAGCTGCCTGGCCAGCATAACATGAGGATGAACATAGACTAAAGAGACAAAATAGGATACTTGCTTTCTTATGTCTCATCCTTGTTCCGTTTCCTCCTCACCCCCACCTCTCATTGATATTTAAGATTACTGCATCGGTAGGTTTTCAGAAGCACAATGGACTCATGGGGATAAAAGTACAAGTGCTTGCATTTGCTGTACATATTACTTGCTCACCTTTCAGAGAAAGCCTAATTGTCTAATTCTGTTCTGACATTCAGAGCTGCTCTACTAAGTGAAATAACAGAAGCTGGGGTGGGGGGTTATTCACCAGCAGTTGCTGATGTAGCGAAAAGTTCCATGCAGTGGAAAATGCTAAATGTCACTTACTTCATTTGTACTACTGTATTAGACAACAAGTAGAATTTCCAGCACATGTTTCATAAAAAAAATCAAAATCAAACCAAATCGTCTTTGTAAGACTGTAAGATTGTACTGTTTCAAGTTTTTGTGTGTGATATTTGGGTCTTCTGACCCAAAGAAACCAAACCCTGTGTAAGTGCTTGCAACTCCTGGAGTCTCTCACCACTTGGAGACTGGGGTTGCATGTACAATCCCACCTCCACCCCCCGAAAAGGCATTGGGCTGGATCCTTATTCAATGTGGGCAGGGAGTGGACTCGTCCCACTCTAGTGTCAAAGGATATCCCCTTAAGGGAGCCTGGAGGAGGGCTTCATGTCCAGGTATCCAGCTCTGGGTTGGATGGGCCTTGGCAGTCGCCACTTGGTGACCTTGGCAGGTCTCACAGATGTGATGCATGTTGCAGTGTGACCTTAAACATTGGTCAACCCCATTTAACCCTCAACCAGACGGGCTGGTTGATCTTGGGATATACACACAAAACCTACATCAAACCACCTGACATCTGTCATCATTAAAGTTTTGGCCTTATTTCATTCCAGCCCGTTGTCCTGTCTCTTCTGTTGTATGATTGTGTGTGCTTTCAACCTGCCTCTGGCTCCACTGTGCCTGGACTTGCAGTGAACACCAGGAACAGTCACTATAAGTCAAGGATTATTACAACCTACATGCTCAGGAAATGGAAAACGATTTTGCTCGGTGCTGAATTGATGACAGAATCATCATCAAGTGATCTCCCTTGAGAAAAGCATTCCATGATGCATAACTGGGAATTACCACAGTCAAGGTCTGCTCACTTATTGACGCCCTCCTAACATCTCTTGGAGAGGACACACACAAAGAAGGGCCTCTGGGCGAAGTACATCCAATTGGTAATGCCATACAGCACACACAGCACGAGGGTGTCCATATTAAAGAAGGCAAACTGACTTAAATTCAGCACAAATCACTCCAGTTGACATTCTCTGTAATCAGATAGAGCCCCAAGGGCAAAACATGGCAGGACCGCTTGCCATCTACTCTCTCGCAGAAAGATAATCATATCAGGAATGAAATTTGTATTGAAAACGCCTGTTAGCTGATAACTGACATATAATACTGAAACTCCTAATCAGGCAGACTTCTCAAGTGCTTCTCATTGAGTGAAGGGCACTCAGAACTGGGTTGCTATGCTTTAAACATCCCTGCCTTAATTGGTTTTTAAAAGCGTCCACCTGCTTAATGCTTTCAGTCCCTACAAATTATGATCACCTAAATCATTTGGGAAAATTCTGCCTATGGTACCCTACAGAATATCATAGGATGGTTACCCGAAAACAGGCATTTTTTCCCTTTCCCCCTGTACTAGTGAATGCCCTTCTCTTGTCCATATGTGAAGCAGCAGCCATCATTTCTTATAGAAGTCTTGTAAAGGTAAACCTTTTTGCCCAGGCTTAAGATTGGGCCATGTTTTAATTTGAATCCCATGAATTATTATTTTTATTTGTTTTTTAATATGCTGCCGACTTCAGCTTTGCTACCAATAAATTAAAAATATATAGTAATGACTCCAAATTCTGGCTTTAAACAATACATTTTGACAACTGGCTGAGAATAAGGCAAGTTCATTTTCTTCTGAGTAGGTCAATGATCATGGTGAAAGATTGGATTTGACAACTTTAAAATATGATTACCAGATAATATAACACTGGAAACCTTGTTCTTATTATGGAGGGTAAATTGTTTCTGGATCACCACCATTTCCCCCCTTTGTTGCAAACATTCAATTGGTCACTGAGGATGAAATTTCTAAAACCAAGGCAGTGCACATAATAAAATATTTAAAAACTGTGATCACTGTAGATTCCCAAATCCATAAATCACCAGGAAGTTCTCCTGTGCAAGGTGCATTTAACTTAACAGGCAGAACAAGAGCAGAACTCAGGAGACTTTCAAGTGGATTGTGCCCTCAGAGATTTATGACCTTTCTGGAAATAAAAGCATCTCTGGGGGGGGGGGGTTCCCCTGAGTGTCAGCCCACAAAGTTTGGTAGTGTTCTCAATTGTTAATCTGGGCAGTTTGGGTGAACTATTTTGCTAAAATCTGACCTTGAAAGACTCTGCTCCTACACACCCTTGTGAATGTTTGTATCACCTTTTGAAATTAAAAATGAAATAAAAATCCCCAAGCAGTCAAGTTGGTCTGCTTTATCCAAACTGATCAAGGGGATGGAACAAGTTTCCCATGAGGGAAGGTTGCAGAGTTCGGGACTTAGAGAAAAGGTGAGTAAGAGGTGACATGATAGAAAGCTACAAAAACTATGCATGGATAGAGAAAGTGGATAGAGAAATGTTTTCTTCCTTTCTCATAACACTAGAATTTGTGGATAGCCAACAAAGCTGAATGCTAGAAGCTCGAGGACACATCAGTACGCCATCATATAGTGCTTAAACCATGAAATTCATTCCCACAGGAGGCAGTGATGGCCACCAAATTGGATGGCTTTTTTAAAAAGGATTCGACACATTCATGGAGGAGAAGGCTACTAATTATTTCTAGATGTGATGGCTGTGCTCTGCCTCCATGGTCATAGGCAGTAGTGCTTCTGAATACCAATTGCTGGAAACCATGGTGAGTATGGGGAGAGTGCTCTCGTGCTTGAGTCCTGCTTGTGGGTTTCCTACAGGCATCAAGCTGCCACTGGCATAGTAAGAAGAGGATGCTGGACTGTTGTTGTTGTTCAGTCGTTCAGTCGTGTCCGACTCTTCGTGACCCCATGGACCAGAGCACGCCAGGCACGCCTATCCTTCACCGCCTCCCGCAGTTTGGCCAAACTCATGTTAGTAGCTTCGTGAATACTGTCCAACCATCTCATCCTTTGTCGTCCCCTTCTCCTTGTGCCCTCCATCTTTCCCAACATCAGGGTCTTTTCCAGGGAGTCTTCTCTTCTCATGAGGTGCCCAAAGTACTGGAGCCTCAACTTCAGGATCTGTCCTTCTAGTGAGCACTCAGGGCCGATTTCCTTGAGAATGGATAGGTTTGATCTTCTTGCAGTCCATGGGACTCTCAAGAGTCTCCTCCAGCACCATAATTCAAAAGCATCAATTCTTCGGCGATCAGCCTTCTTGATGGTCCAGCTCTCACTTCCGTACATTACTACTGGGAAAACCATAGCTTTAACTATACGGACCTTTGTTGGCAAGGTGATGTCTTTGCTTTTTAAGATGCTGTCTAGGTTTGTCATTGCTTTTCTCCCAAGAAGCAGGCGTCTTCTAATTTCGTGACTGCTGTCACCATCTGCAGTGATCATGGAACCCAAGAAAGTGAAATCTCTCACTGCCTCCATTTCTTCCCCTTCTATTTGCCAGGAGGTGATGGGACCAGTGGCCATGATCTTAGTTTTTTTGATGTTGAGCTTGAGACCATATTTTGCGCTTTCCTCTTTCACCCTCATTAAAAGGTTCTTCAATTCCTCCTCACTTTCTGCCATCAAGGTTGTATCATCAGCATATCTGAGGTTGTTGATATTTTTTCCGGCAATCTTAATTCCGGTTTGGGATTCATCCAGCCCAGCCTTTCGCATGATGAATTCTGCATATAATTTAAATAAGCAGGGAGACAATATACAGCCTTGTCGTACTCCTTTCCCAATTTTGGACTAGATGAGCCATTGGCCTGATCTTGCAGGCTCTTCTGAGGTCCTTATGGTTAATAATAATAATAATAATAATAATAATAATAATAATAATAAATATTTTTAGTTATACTCCGCCTATCTGGCTGGGTTTCTCCAGCCACTCTGGGCGGCTCCCAACAGAACACCAATAACAATAATAAAAAAGCAACAACAGCAAATGTTAAAAACTTCCCTAATATAATAAAAAAATTATTATTTATACCCTGCCCATCTGGCTGAGTTTCCTCAGCCACTCTGGATGGCTCCAAACTGAATATTAAAAACACAATACAGTGGTACCCCGCAAGACGAATGCCTCGCACAATGAAAAACTCGCAAAACGAAAGGGTTTTGCAAGTTTTTAGTTGACTCGCAAGACAAATTCGTCTATGGCTGTTTTTCGCAAGACGAATTCGTCTGGCGAGGTACCACTGTAAGCCGGCACAGCCTTAAAACACAATGCGGCACGGTCCGGTGCCGGTCGGAAGGGGCGCCGACCGATTGTGCCCACCCACCCAAGATGGCCGGCGCGATCGGCCGGCGCCCCTTCCGACTGGCACCGGCGCCGCGCAGTGCCACGTTTTAAGGCTGCAGTGAGTGAACAGCAGCGCTTCTGTTTGCTCGCTGCAGCCTTAAAACGCGGCGCAGCACGGCTCCGGTGCCGGTCGGAAGGGGCCCCCGGACTTTTTTCCCCATAGGAGCGCATTAATTAAATTTTAATGCGTTCCTATGGGGAACGGTGCCCCGCAAGACGAAATTTCTGCAAGACAAAAAGTCTTGCGGAACGAATTAATTTCGTCTTGCGAGGCACCACTGTACAGCATTATACACTAAAAACTTCCCTAAACAGGGCTGCCTTCAGATAGTCAGGTAGTTGTTTATTTCCTTGACATCTGATGGGAGGGCTTCCTCGGGGTGGGCGCCACTACCAATAAGTCCCTCTGCCTGGTTGTCTGTAACCTCACTTCTTACAGTGAGGGAACTGCCAGGAGGCCCTCGGAGCTGGACGTCAGTGTCCAGGCCGGACGATTGGGGTGGAGATTCTCCTTTAGGTATAGAAAAAATAATCAAAATCCACAGTTGGCCATAATCATTATTAGGAGCAACCCAAAGGTCACAAGACAATCAGCAAGTTATTGAGTTCTCAAAAACATCTGTCAGACTTCAGCAGGTTATTGGGAGATTTGGAGTGGTGCAGGGTGATATAAACAGTAGGTTGGGTGTTAATCCTTTGAGTTCTGCACTGAAGATTCATTATGGAAATGCAGACTAGATTCATCTCTACCTGGTGCTTGCAGGTATCAGACCTCACCTAGGGTTCTGGGATGGAGGAGCAATGGTTGATTCCAAGCCTGGGAGGTTACCAGTTCTGCTTCATGCCTTAAGCAAAGCACATAGGTCCCTGTGTGATTCTCCCTCTTGTTAGAATGGTGCTCCTTCTTTATTTATAATTTCTTGAAAAAATATAACAAGACAGAATATACCACAGAATGATGAAATAAACAAAAGATCCATAAAAGCATAAATACAAGGTCAATAAATATTAATAAATACCTAACTGGTAAAAAGAAAAATCAAGTTGCAAAGGTCTGTCTAAGCAAAAATCAGGTGGTCTCTAAGCACACTTTGGACTCAAGTTGTTTAGCACTTTGTGTATTAGCACAAGACCCTTGAACCTGGCCAGTACCAAATCAGCTGCAATTGGGATGACAAAGCAAATCTTGAATATTTTCTTTATATTTAACACATTGGCTGATTAAAATTAATAGAAATACCTCAAAGTGGTCAAATGCATAGCCAACTTTTTAATCAAGTCTATTTGAAACCATCTTTCTCAAAATATTGCTATATTTTGAATACATCCTTCTTTTGATCTCTGGCCATTTCATCCTCCTTGCTCAGTCTGCAATAAACTTGGCTAAAACATTTCTCATTATCAATGCTATTACATCATTATGGAGACATTTCAGTCAGATTCTTTTCATGGGCTGTCACAAACATTAATCATTTTCTTATTATACGTGTTTGTGATGTGGAACTGGTTTGGATGAATTTCCAAGATCGTCTGCTGAAGAAACACAATATGCACAGAAAAGTGTTCACAGGACACGGAAGAGAAACATCCACAATCATTATACTCATTAACAAACATAAGACAGCCAAATCCTTAAACCTCTGGTATTCTGCTCACAGCATTGAGAGAAATTAGTCTTTTATTCATAAGGTTTTTTTTTTTGCTTGATGCAACCTATTGCCAGTTCAATCTAAACTAGTCAAGTGCAGTACCGGTAATAAGGGGGGGGGGAGCCAAAACAGAAACAAAATGAGAAACAAATATTTATATATGAACACATTTTTTCTAAATGAATTATCCATTTTCAGAAGCAAACGGGTGCGGGGAGGCAAGTAGTGATCAAAACCAAGGGTGAGGAACCTCAGAGACAGGGTAAAATGTGGCCCTCAGAACTGTTCCCAGGCTATTGTCTTCACCAACCTTGCTTCACACCACTTTGAGTATTTTTCTTGGATTGAATGTAGTTTCAAGCTCTCATAATGGAATAATGTGTAGAGCCTACTGCACAAAGGTAAAATTTACATCCATTGCCCATCCCAGTTTTTGCCATTGGCCATATCAAGCACTGGCATGTGCCCCCTGGAAGAGAATGCGGCCCTTGGGATGCAAAATGTTCCCCATATCTGGTCTTGGCAATAAGTGATACCATTTATCCCTGCTCTCTAGTGACAAATGTTGATGGTTTCCATTTTATTTAATGTAATCCAAACATTGCCATTTATCTTATTTGACGCTGATTATTCTGGCTTCAAAAATGTTGTACTTTTCTATTAATTATTAACTCAATTAAAAAACCTCTCAAAATATGTATTTATCTTGACATGTTCAAGCTGCCAATAGTTATATTGCAACATTTGGAGTAGTTGAAATCCAGTGGATGGCCGAGTGTCCCTGGATTTGATAGTCACCTTCCAAAATTGAGGTGGCCAGAGCAAGCAAAACAGAGACATTCTTGTTCACCTCTGTATTCTGGGAACACAAGTGCCCTATCCCAGCTGACCATTACAAATTTCTGCAGCTAAGAAATATTGCCCAAATTTGCATTTCCTTCCTCCACCCCATCCCGTTACCTTTTGCACCGTGTCTTTCAGGTTGTAAGTCTGAGGCAGAGTTCTAAAAGCTGTTCTAAAAGCCCTTTATTTGGCTGAAGAACAGGATGAAATGCTTTAAATCAGCCTTTTTCAATCTTCTCCAACCATATGCTGTTGGACTACAATTCTCATCATGTCTGACCATTGGCAAATCTGATTGGGAATGATGGGGGTTGTATTCTAACAACATCTGAGGACTCAAGGTTGAAGAACTCTGCTGCAGATATAGATGTGTGCATGTGTGTGTATGGAATGACATGGGATTCAATTACCATTCCTAATTTGTTCAGGATTAATGTGGACTATAAAAATACAAGAAATTACATTTTTTATTCCCCCCAAAAATATTTTGACAGGAAAGGACAAAATTACTATATTTCAATAAAAATAGTAGTGCTGACAGAAATTTCATAACCCTTTTGCCACCATCTTTACAAGTTTCTGGGAAATGGAGCTGCTGGCTACTTCTCTTCTTATCTTTCTGACTGATGTCAGAGAGTAATATTTCATGGGTGTGATTTTTGCCTTACAAGCATTATCAGGTATAGTTCCTTTATGCTTTTGATCTTTCCTTTGATTCTTTCTTTTTGTTAGAACAGACTACACTTGGCATTTCTAATATATTTGAATGCCATTTGCAATCCCTGCCAAAAATGCAATGCCTAAAAGTTTCCTCGGTGACAAAGGAGCAGTACATGTGCCAAGATCGGATTTTGATATTTTAGAAACCCGCTAAAGCTGTTCCATCGCATTGTCATAGGCATATGCTGGTGTTATTCATGAAATATTTGGGACTGAAATGAAACTACTTTAGAACATGGGCTTCATTCATTCACACCATACATTTAAAGCAGTCATGGCTTCCCCCTAAAGAATTCTGGGAGCAGTACTCTATTAAGTGTGCTGAGAGCTGGTAGACGAGCCCCTATTCCCCTCATGGAGCTGCAATTTCCAGAGTGGTTGAACAATCCCATCTCTATTCATAGGGCACTCATGACTGTTTAAATGGTATCATAGTGCTTTAAATTTGTGATGTATGGAAGTCAGAGCTGGACCATAAAGAAGGCTGATCGCTGAAGATTTGATGCTTTTGAATTATGGTGCTGGAGGAGACTCTTGAGAGTCCCGTGGACTGCAAGAAGATCAAACCTATCCATTCTCAAGGAAATCAGCCCTGAGTGCTCACTGGAAGGACAGATCCTGAAACTGAGGCTCGAATACTTTGGCCACCTCATGAGGAGAGAAGATTCCCTGGAAAAGACCCTGATGTTGGGAAAGATTGATGGCACAAGAAGAAGGGGACGACAGAGGATGAGATGGTTGGACAGTGTTCTCAAAGCTACTAACATGAGTTTGACCAAACTGTGGGAGGCAGTTTGTGCCTGGTGTGCTCTGGTCTATGGGGTCACGAAGAGTCGGACACAACTAAACCACTAAAGAACAACAAAGTGCTTTAAATGCATGTTGTGACTGTGGCCATGCTTAAAATTCCACTATAGAGGAACAGGAAGAAAGAAGATTTGGAGGGAAACAGAGGCAATGCTAACAAGTCTTGAATGTGAGCAACTGGAACATGCATAACCTTGTGTGCAGCAGCATTTAAGCATGCATATACTTGGTGTATGTTGCCTGAATTTATTGCTGATTGGTATATGTGCATAACCATTTGTCATCTAAATAGTATCTGGAATGGAGAACCTGAGTCTCGCTGCCAGCCTCCCTGAAACCAGCATTCAGTTTGAAGGCATGCAAACCTACCAACACCTAGCTAGGCTTCCCCATTTGGAATGAGCTAAACTTCAACAATTCAAGTTAAAAACAAATAATCTGGACTGACCAGATTAGCTTGCCAGGCCTCTGCTGGAGGTTTGGTTTGATATGCTAGAGCCTGCTTTGGTCTGCTAAACCCTGGCACAGAGCCTGGAGCACCTTCTAACTCTACATTGCTATGATTCTGTGCCATGGCTTGCTTCTGCAATCCGTGTCCTGGTAAATCCATGCCCATCCCATGCTATACATGGGATTTCTTTTGAAAATGGTCATGAAGTTTCAGTAGGTACATAATAAGACTGCCATTTGGGTGTTATGAACATGTTGTGCATGTCACCTTCAACACCTCCCCACCTAATTCCTGGCTTAGTTGACCTCAGTTGACCTTCATTGCCTGAGACCGCATTGTTTCAGCTGTTTTCACATAGATGCTCCCAGACCCTGAGATCTTCTTCTCAGGCCATTCTTTGAGTGCCAAATGAAGTGATGAGAAATGGCTACTGGCCAGTGGCGGAGTAAGGCTCCGCGGTACCCGGGGCGGCAAAGGAAACGCCCCGGGGGCGGGGCGTCGTGACATCACATTGTGACGTCATGACGCTCCGCCCCCAGGGCGTTTCCGGGGGTGCCGGCGCCGCTTCTGCAGCCCTCTTTTAAGCCGAAGAGCTCGCTTTTAAGCTCTCCGGCTCAAAAGGAGGCTGTGGAAGCGGCGATCCGATGAGAGTGCGCCTGCGCGTGCAGGCGCACTCCGTCGTCGGGCCGTGCGCTGCCGCTCCCAGGGTGATGGAGGGAGCGGCAGCGCGTGGGAATGGTGGGAGGGGCTGCCTCTTGTCACCCCCACGTGCCGCCGTTCGCTCCGTTGTCCCAGGAGCAGCAGCACCGCACACACCGTGCGCTGCTGCTCCCGGGGGGACGGAGCCAGCGGCAGCGCGTGGGGCTGACAAGCGCCGGCCCCTCCTACCACTCCCCACGCTGCCGGTCACCCCGGGAGCAGCAGCGCTGCACGGACGGGGTGCTCCCTCGGCCGTGCACTGTTGCTCCTGGGGTGACGGAGGGAGCGGCAGCGCTTGGGAATGGCGGGAGGGGCTGCCGCTTGTCACCCCCATGCGCCGCCGCTCGCTCCGGTCGCCCCGGGAGCAACAGCGCACGGCCGAGGGAGCACCCCGTCCGTGCAGCGCTGCTGCTCCCGGGGTGACCGGCGTTGCCTGGGGAGTGGCGGGAGGGGCGCCTCTTGTCGCCCCCACCCGCCGCTTGTCGCCCCCACCCGCCGCTTCTTGCCCCTGTCGCCCGGGGGCGTACCGCCCCCACCGCACCCCCCTAGCGACACCCCTGCTACTGGCTAAGGCCTTTTCAGTGGTGGCACCCCTGTTGTGACCCACCAGAGAGATACATCTGGCAATGGTGCCAGGAAAAAAACTTCTAGTATTTCACACTCTTTTGACTGTTTTTTATTTTCTGTTCTCCATGTTCTTTTATCTGCTTTGATCTTATCTGGGATTGCTGTTGTGTTTTCTCTTATTGTATTTTTTATTGTATCATATTTTTAATTTGTTATTTTTATTCTCTGAGTTGCCGGGAGAACCTTTCGTTATAAGGAGGCTTATAAATAATGTAAATAAATGCATAAGTACGCTGAAGCATGCCAGAGCCTTGTGACCTCCAGACCTGTCAATAAGATCTTTTCTGCTGGTCCTCTGGAGACACCAGTTGTTTGCTACCTTTTATTTTCATCTTAAATTTCAACCAGAGTACTTCAAATTTAAACATGTTATCATCACCTGGATTAGAATCGACTTCAGTCTAAGAGCTCTGGATTGAAAAGGCTAAGAATCAGGCTACTTAGATCTTATGAAACATTCAAAATATGCAACAAGGCTCATCTCAGAATTTATGCAAAGACTCACCTAGAAATGGAGGAGGAATCTATTTTAAATGGTTCTAATCTATGCACAGAATTTCTATAACAGGGAAACTAAAAACCAGTGTATTCCCCCCCCCCATTTTTCTTTAAGTGCTATTTAATAGATGACATTGTCTGTATTAAGCTTTAGCTGATTAGCCTTCATCCAGCCTATTACAGCTCCCAGGCCCTAATTCAAAACACCAACAGCTTCCTTGCTATTAGATGAAAAGGCCATCAGAATGTTGATCATAACATTCTCCTAATCCCCAGGCAATCTCTTCTAGTACTAGTCCCATGTTGCTGTTAACAGCTAGGACTTTATGTCGAAGCCTGTCATTCTCAGCTGCTTAGAGCATTCTTCAATGCAATAATTATTATTTCGGTGCTGAATGAGTCCTTGCTGAAATGTACATTTTGCAGCTGTGATGATATTTTGTCCACATTATTATAAATTACTTATTATGATCAATATATTATTGCTACCATTGTGTCCCCCCTTTTTTTTGGTTGTTATACAGAACTTGTATGTGATTTCCCATGCATATGTTAAACAACATGGGGGACAAGATCGCACCCTGAGGGATGCCAAACAAAAATGGCCAAGGCATTTAACAAGAGTCTGCCAGCAGAAGCCTCCTAGCCCAGGAATGGGGAATCTTTGGCCCTTAAGACGTTGTTGGTCTGTGACTCCCAACAGCCCCTAATCGGTGTGTCCAGTGGTCAGAGAAGATGGAGGCTGGAGTCCAACAACAAATGGAGGGCCACAGGGTATCACTCCCTGCCTCACAAAGCCATTTCAGGGGAAATGCTTTTCCAAGTCAGGAACCTAGCCACAATATGATGGTCTGTAATTTTTGGAGCACTCAGCTGAGTTGAAAGAAAGGCAGCGTATTTCCTAAAGAGGCCCAGTGTGTTCATGGTTGGACTGGAATTTGAACTGATACCTCTCACATCCAATGCCACACCAGCTAGGAAAGAGAGAGGCATTTATCAGTAAGCCAGAAACAACTGCTGCTGCTTCTTTTTTACAGGTCTGTTTCTAGAAAGCCAGAATTTGCTAATAGATTTTGGCTGGCAGGCTGCCAAGCAGGAAAGTGCAACCTCTGAAATCTTTCTCTCCCTCTCTCTTGCTCTCTTCTTCTTTTACTTAGGGCTCATTAGCAAAAGCAGCTGCTGGTTCATTCAGTATTAATGTTTGCCTATAATGAAGGACACTCCACCCACTTGTGGGACAAAGCAAGTGCTTGCGGGGGGGGGGGAGAGAATATATAAAAAGAAAGATTTCTGCACCAAATTGCACAGGATCAATCAGCTTAGCTGGTGTATAATAAGACACCATTTTGTGAGATGTTCAGAGAATCTTCACTCTCTTGAAAACATCTTCAGCAAGTAACACTCACACTTCTTTGGTAAAATGATCAAAATGAGTTTGTAGCATATTTGACAACCTAGTGTAGCTTTCACTGTTGGTGCCTTGCAAAATATGCCTGGAAAGTTTGCCTTTGAGAACGTAGATGTTCACTATGCCACCATAAATCCTGGCTCAAAACCAACAATCTGAGGTAGCAAGTCTAAATCAACAGAATTGTGGGCTGAGCTGCTGGAATATTTTGCTTTGTGGAGCAGCCTCTACATTTGGGGTCAATGGGTCCTTGAATAAAATCTTGCGTTCTGAGAGGCAATGGCTGTTTCCTCAGCTGTCCATGCAAACACAAAAGGTGGATATGGAGGAAACATAGTTGTGGCAATGTGTTAAAAAAGAAAGATTGTAAGCTCCTTAGGAGAGGAAGCTGTACTCCTCTGCAGAGTGCCAGCCATACAACACTTTATATAATAGAAACAATAATTTCTTTGGGTTAGTGACACTTCCTTGTCTTAAATTTGCCTTGTAGCAAAATCAGTTGCGCCACAGGGCTTTGTGTTTAGATCAACAGAGGTCATGATGGCATGACTTGAATACGTGAATCAGGATGCTGCCCATGTGGACTTCCAGACATTGTTGGACAATTGGTTGTGCTGCCTTGGACAATTGACAATTGGTTGTGCTGCCTTGGCCTGGTGGGAGTTGGAGTCCAAGAATATCTGGAAAGTCGCAGGTTCCCCTGGACTGCCTCATTTTTTTTGTCTCCTGCAGCATCAGTAAGTATATATGGAAAAAGTTGAAACTCTTTGAATGTTGGAGTTCATTGGTAATCCTTTTGATTTTAGGAAGCCAGACAGAAAGGTCTAGAAAATGCTGGTAATGCGGCATTTGAGGATGTATTCCTAACTCCTAGCTGGCAGCTGTGGGGCTTAAGCAGCCAGCACTGAATTTGCAGTGCTGCCCAAATCAGAAAATATGAGGGGGGGGGCGTCCCCTTCCCCTCTCCCAGGCTGGAATAGCAAAGAGGCTCAAATCTGGCTCAATGCTGTCACAGGATGGCAGCAGGTTCAGCACATAATCCAACTGGCTGCCATTAGTGGGGATTCCACCAGCAGTAACATCTGCCCATCCATGATTTGGTGGGTGAGTTGGTGTGCTCCTTCCAGTGGAGCTTCCCACCAATGGTGAAGTTCCCTCACCAGCAGAGAATGGCAGAGCCTGGTTGGACTCACTGGAGGGATGTCTCTGCTCCATCCAAGTCCCCACCAGCATGGTAGAATCATAGAGTTGGAAGGGACCTTAGTTTTATCTAATCCAACCTCCTGCAGGAATATGCAGCTGTCCCTTACAGGGATCAAACCTGCAACCTTGGCATTATAAGACCAACTGCTTTAACCAACTGAATTTATCTAGCTGAGACTGGGGGTTTGGGTCAGTCTGCCTGTGCCTCCAATAAATGACCAAAATTAATCCGGTTTTCCAGAATTTACAGGTAAAATATGATATTGCGTAGGTGCAGATTTCAAAAACAAACCTTTTCGTGTGTGACTTTTTTTCTCTTTCAAAGTAAATACATATTTACCAGGATACATGTTCACTATATATGCATGTCTGCCATTGAAGCTGCTAAGGCCCAAAAAAGCTCAGGCTGCAGAAGAAGAACTTGCTGCAAACTTTTCCTTTTATGTTATATTTATTTTATTCAGTTCCATTATTTATGTGCTGCTGAATAACACACACAAAGATATCTGGGCAGCTTACACCATAAAACTAAATGATATTTTTAAAAAAAGTATTTCTGAGTTACATTGTTTTAAAAAATCTCAAAGAGGTTTATGCAAAGCATCCAAGTATCAGCTGATCAAAATGCTGGGTCATAAGATCCAGCGTTACGTACCAGGCAAAAAATGTGTGCCTTCAATAAGAGGAGGAAGAAAAAGTAATAGACTACAATGTCTGCTTTTAGAGCAAGAGAGGGAGTTATTTATTCCAGAAGGTATTTGTAATCATGGAGAAAATAGAATCATCCTAATTATAAAACATGATGCAGTATATAAACTTAGTGGAGTAAAAAAAGGTAAACCAAATATATTTTCCAACCCATCACTCAAAACAGAATTAAAAGGGTAACCATACAATTCTGTGCATGCCAGAACTAAGTTCTATTCTGTTCAGTGGGGCTGACCCACATGCCAATTTAATGCTTTCCCCCAAACAATTCTGGGTACTGTAGCTTGTTAAGAGTCCTGGGAATTGTAGCTTTGTGAGGGATCTCCTAAAAAACTGTTACCTCAGTCATCTTCTCCACATCCTTTTAAGTAAAGTAGGCCCACAACTTACAAGGTTACAGTCCAGGGAGTGTGCCTACAGCCAAAATTGTTTATACACAAAACGCATTGGGTTTGATGGTGGGCGGGATTGCCAATGTAATTTTCCCCACTGTCTACCCCCTTTAATATATATATATATATATTTTTTTGCCATGTGCATGAAACTTAATGTGCACACGTTGTGGGCTTACTGTATTTGTTAGCCTCCATCTGTCTCAAGAGGCAGTGGAAGTGTGTGCCACTGGGGGTAAAGTTCAACCATTGGAGAGCTACAATGCCTGCTCTCGCTGTAGAGAACAATATGATAGAAACATGTTTTACTGCAGCTGAGGCGTCTGGTTTTGCTGTTAAATGGCATTTATTCTCCCTGCTCTTCTCCCAGCAGTCATTTCTCCTCTGGTCACTGCTGTGGATACACAACCTGATTGATTGTGTCCAGGTGCTGAGATTGTCTGCAAAAGATTCCCACATGGCAGGGTGAATGTTGCCAGCCTTCATGTCACATTTGCAGACATCTTTACAACACAGAGTTGGTCTGCCAACAGGCCTGGTGCCTGAAGCCAGCTTTGTGTCAAGTACATCCTTAGGGATCCTGCCATCTTCCATTCTGTACAGTGGCATAGCGGATAGAGATTAGTCCTCCGGGCTTGCTCCTGAAGCCTTTCTCATGAATGAGTATAGCTGCAAATCAGCAGAGGTTTAACTCCTAGATGGGCTACCTTCCCTGGTTAATGAGCCCCATTTGCCCCTTATTTCTCTCTATAGCATGTGTAGAAACTGTCTTCTTGAACGTTGGACCCACTATTGGACTTGTCTGCTTGAGCCTCTGGAACCTGTTTTTGCATGCAGGGGGTAACAAATCCCTTACTCATTGAGAGTTTAAGACCCATTGGCTACCCTCATGTGGTTTAGCTGGCCAGTCAAGGCAGTTTCCCAGGATGTGACCACTGTCACATGCTGACAGCTTCTTGGAGCCACGGGCGAGAGCTTAGTGCAGAGTGGGGACCAAAGGTGGATGAACTACTCCAGAAGGAGCATGATGTGTCGTCGTCCCCACCAGAGGTACTGCCCTTTGCTTAACACTGCATTCACCCCACTGTATTACATAACCACAAAAATATGATATAAGTGTATTTACACCACCTCTTCAGCCGTCTTCACAGCTGAAGCTATTCTGATTGCATAATTGTCCCACAATGTCTACTTCCTTTTCTTCCTAACCCTCTTCTCTACATCTCCTGACAAACAATACACATTGACTATAAGCAATATTATATCTATTACTGCCTAAGAATAGCACATGCTTATGGTAAGAGCCTTCTTAACACTTCTATACAAGGGGCTGATTTCTCTCACCTCGTAAGTCAATGAACATGCAAGACTTTTCCTAGTCTTAAAGGAAGAAAAAACAATGTATTTTTTGTTCTCTTCTTTAAAAAAGGGAGGAGAAAAACCTGCGAGGAAATAGGGATTTGCAATGAAAAGGTATGTAGTGCAAAATCAAGTGTCTCATTCTTCTTTTTATTCATGTTTGTTGAAATATAGATCTGAGTGGTTATAGTAAGTAAAGGGAAATGGGGAATCAGAGAAGGGTAAACAAAATATGTCTATGGGAAACAAAAATATTCAGCATTTTATAACAACAGAAACTTCACTGAATGGAGTGTGTACGAATGCAAATCAAAGCTGTAAGTTTGATTTACAAAACAGTCCTGTTCTTGAAAGGTGTAAAATTATTAAGTACTGCAGGAATAAGAATGGATGACCTGTGGAATCAAAATGGAAAGCTTTCTCTCCCAGTTCCAAAGTACGTTATTGTAATCCAAACAGAATATTTGGATTCTCACTAGACAACCTATTGGTCCCCCATTTGTCAGGTGAACTTTAGGCAGTGCTACCATCAGGTCAGGAATTTGAGGCAGAAGTCTAGGGCCTAATTCAGAATGAGAAGGAAGACCCTACCCCCCAAACCACAGCAGTGTTGGCTTCTCATGCTTAGGAGTAAGTCACGGGTGCCAACATGTTACCCATGAGTGCCAGTGTGCCCACCAGAACCTGCTATGGCGCCTGTTAAAGATCTCCCTAAATGGGAAGTAATAATCAGTACCTTGCTTTGTATTTGGATATGGACTGGGTATAATAAACATTATACCTAAAAGGAGTATTGTACGAGACCATTAAGTCCAGGTCCTATATTTACCTATCTATATCTTTTAAGGAATACTTGTGGCTCCACAGCAGAGCATATGCCTTGAATGCGAAATGTCCTGGGTTCAGTCCTCAGCATTCCAGGTAGGGCTGAGAGACATCCTACCAGAAAATCTGTAGATGGAGAACCTCAGGACCAGAGGCTGAATGAGGTCCTCTCTCTCTCTCTCTCTCTCTCTCTCTCTCTCTCTCTCTCTCTCTCGTTTTTTTTGGCACCCACTAAATACTCATTTTGTTTTGAAAAACCTACGCAGGCATGCAGTTTTAACACATAATTTCATTACCCATGACTCTTCCAAAATTGCTGATTTTATTTATATTTTTGATTTTCTTAAACCAAGTTATCAACTTATGTGTCATGTTTGCTTTTTATTGGTATTTTTAAAATTAATATTGGCTTCTAAACTGCTGAGAGGTTTTCTGTCAAGTAAGCTGAATTTACCTTGTGTTAAATAAAATAAACAATTCTCTAACATTGCTTTGTAAAGCGATGTTGCTAGCACAGCACAAATTGGGAACAGACAAAAATGGGCATAGTGGAATTCAGGGCCAACCCTAACGTTAGGCAGAGAGATGCGGCCACTTCATGCAGCAGATGCTCGAGGGCAGTGGCTCTAGCTGTTCCTCCTAACCTGAGGTTTTGAAGGGGAGTGGAATTTGATACTGGTGAATTCCAATATGAAATGACCCGATCCACACCTCCTAGACAAATATGTTGATTGGAATTTGATTCTCCACCAGCTTTTGCACTTCGTGGATGTTTTGACCCAGTTTTCAGCTCAGAAAGTATATTAAAATGGATTCAGAAATGCATATTTTAAGAGCAAATGCATTTAAAAATACATATTTAATTACATATCTAACAGGCAGTTTTAATGCTAAATTTAAACCAAATAGGAGATCACAGACTAATGGAGAAAGTGGATGGGATGGACTAACAAATGAGCACATGTGAAAGTGGCCTGGGTTTGCATGGTCCTGATATTATGGCAGTTTAGTATTGTGTTCAGAAAAAGACAAGATCTATAAACAGATTATCAATTGCAGGTTAAACCAAATATGTGTTTAACACCTACCCACACCCATATATAAACTTACTGAATTATATGTACTCTGGAACAGGCACTGTGACGCACACACACACACACATACTTACTTAAATTAATTCTCCAGCTATATTGAAGGTGACCATTAGCATAAAGCCATTCTGAAATCTCCTAGCTAAATACATAAAAAGCCAGTGGACATTATCATGATACCCCTTAAAGGCAAGATGCTGACGTGGCTATAATCTAGATTTATATTCCAGCCAGCAGGGCACTTCATGCTATCATAGATACTCATAACTACCGGCTCAAGAACAAAAACAAAAATAAAAAACCCAGCAATTTCCCTAGAAAAATAATAGATACTTGAGCTGCAAATATCTTGATCTTTTTCTATGATGATAGCATATGTGCTTTGATATTGTCAATTAAAGGCAAATTATTTGCCAAAAGAAAGAAAAAAATCAGACATCTTGAGTTTGCTCTAATTTTCATGTGCAAAAAAATGATTGCTATTGGAAGTGATGCACAATTATAGCTAAGCTGACAGCCTTTGGGAATCTTGACAATTTTAGTAGACACAGGGCGGCGAACTAGTTTCGATAGCACAAGGAGCTTAAGCTGCATAATGGAACTCCTTCACCCTGTCGTCTCCCCTTGTGCCTTCTGTAAATCTGCTCTGGAGGGTTGGGGGAACCCCTGGAACAGATTTAGGGATTGCATGTGGAGAGGAGAGACAGAGCAATTGCCAATGAGCAGCTAAAACTCATCGCATTGGCTGAACTGTTTAATTGGATACTGCCCATTTTCCCCCACAAGAAACAGGCATGTATACATACAGAGCCAGCACAAGAGATTGTGCTACCTGAGGCAATCAAGAACCCATTTGTCCTTTTCATTCTGCCACTTTTCCCCACCCTTGTTTTGCAGTGGCAGTAGCATCATTATCCTTACCCCTGATACCCCCATTCCTTCTAACTTTTTTGTCACTTCTTCCTTCCCTCCATTTCATCCTTCACTCTGAGGAACTTTCTGTTCCTTTCTGTTACTTTGAAATAACTTTACATTTAAAAGTTAAAGTTTACAAAGACTTTCTCCATCATGGCAAACCATGGCAGCACAAACACTCCCCTGATCACTGTTTCCGAAATGCCTCACTCTCGGGAAGGACCACTTTGGCCATCCTCAGAACAAGGAACGGAGAGGAAGCAGTGGATTCAGGCGCCAGCGGCAGTAGGACTGGCAGTAAATAATGAAACCAGCTGGTGGGGACATTTTGCTGCTATTCCACACCTGCTCCTTGACACAGTGGTCTCTTCCCACCTGGTGATTGGTCCTCCAGCAGGACCTCCAAATGGCTGTTGGGTACAAGAATCTGAAGGAGGTATAATAGAGAAAGTTGCACATCTATCCTGATAGAATTTCCAGATCTTGTGCCATATTTAAAAACTTTTTTTAAAAAAAAGATGAGGTTTTTAGCTGCAGTACTGTCCCTATTTAGCTGCGAGTAAGCCCCATTCAATTCAATGGGAGGGTTCTGTGGAGTTTCTGAAATAGGAAGTGTATGTCTGTGTGCAGTGCTTTTTTATGGGGGTATGCAGAGATACGCATACCCCTAAACATTTTGTGAATCTTTGTACTTTTGTCCATTTTCTGTATTTATTTTTCCCAATTTGAACTATAAAAATTGTGATTTTCTTGAGTCAAAATGACAGTACCCCTAAACTATATATAGAAAAAAGCACTCTCTGTGTGTGTTTGTTCCCTTTGTATTACAGAATCTGCAAGCTTGCCCACCCCCCTCAAGCTGTGCTTTTTAATGAAGAAAGAGAAATCTGCCAGAAACCAAACTGAGCATTATCACAAGTGTATGGAATAAAGAAATAAAGGAATAATTTGAAGACAGCAGCAAAGACAACCACACAGGAAACTGGGATGAAGGAAAAGCCCCATAAAAACCACGACTGAAAATCAATATCTATGTCTAGCTCCCCTTATGTTTGTGCCAGTGAATCTGTGTAGGATTCTCTGGCTGTTACTAATGCAATAATCCTGTATCTCTATGAGCTGCACACAAGGCCTAATGCTTATTTCTTGTATTATTATTTTAGTTTACTGCTGTGTCAATTAATAGCATACAGGACTGCCACTGACTCCAAGAATCCGTCAACACGATTCCTCTCCGGCTGCCTGCCACTTAAATTTACCAATGCATGTCTCAAGCGTCACCGTCACGAATACAGACTTGCTCAGATATGGAGCCTCTCGGAGTCAGAAACAGGATTACACCTACTTCTGCACAGAATCAATCGGTCTGAAAGCTACCGCTAATGAGATTATTTTAGGAGCACATTTAAGGCCAGTCTGAAGAGTCAGTGAGATTACATGCATAGCTCAATTCGTTCCTGCTTAAGGCGGGGAAGAGCATTTCCTGCCCTCTCTTTTGCTATTGGAGAAGAGGCGGGGGAGGGGAACGACATTGAAAATGTGCTGCGTTGTACTGTATAATATATAAGTGCATATTATCTTCAGACAAGGGAGAGAAAATGACATTTCATAACTTAACATGTACAATGGCATCATTGCTGGCGCCTGGACAGAATGTACCGAGCAGGCAGAGAACATTATCATCTGTTTCTTGAAGGTGAATGAGTGGCGTATTTGATATGGACGCCAGGTAAAGACCACATTTAATCTCCCTGGGTGGAGGCTAACAACTGTGGGGCAAGCCATTTCTTCATAGTGGCTCACTATTGAATTTGGACAATTTGTTATGCAGAGAAGAAAATCTTCCAATCTCAGTGCTGGGTAGGGAGAAATTAAACTGGACTCCATCTGAGAGCTATACTATCTGCCCACATCCTTACAAGACTGCAAATGTACATCTCCTGGATTATTATTCAAATCAGGGGACATGGTAAGAGCGTTGTTGCTACTGGGAAGGTGTACAGGAGGGATTGGCAACTGTAAATCATTGGCCCAAGTCTGCCCTCCCTCCACTATAATCCCTCCACTATAACCCTCTGCTGTTATCCCTTTAATGCTTCCTCAAATTGTTCAGCTATGTGTCTTGTTTTCACTTGTTCGGTCCTGTGCTCTAAGTCATGATGCATTTGATTACCCAGAGTCAGGGAAAAGAATGGAAGGAAAACCCCACCTTTAAAAATAAGGCATGGAAAGTTTGAACAGAAAACTTAAAAGTGCTTTAAAGATATGCAGATGAATCCACTTGGTTTGACTAAAACAAATGTGAGCCAATTGTCACGGTAGCTTTTTCAATGAAGCTTACACAGGACTTTCTATTAAGTCTAAAGCTATTATTTATTTTGTATTTGCTGTTTCATCCATTTTAATCTTTGCTTCATCTCTTCTGCAGAAGTTGTTCTTTCTTCCTTTGCTAATAACTTGTCTTTCTGCCTTAGTTTCTCTTATCTCTTCCCTTAAGGTTGTTTTCCTTCTTTTCTATATATAACTTCTGCATAACGAGCAAAAAAGCATTAAGTACAGAAACAATAGATATGAAGTTCTTCAAAGCA
This sequence comes from Lacerta agilis, assembly GCF_009819535.1. Lineage (NCBI taxonomy): Eukaryota > Metazoa > Chordata > Lepidosauria > Squamata > Lacertidae > Lacerta > Lacerta agilis. The sequence goes on from NC_046316.1 coordinate 37,267,633, forward strand.
GTTCTAGGAATAGAAAGGTTTTAAGGATAGCTTGGCATTCCTTTTAACAGACAGTGTTGATTCCTCAATAAATTGGCATTGTTAATTACTTGTGAAGTGTGGAAGAAAATAGCATGAATGCTGTTCATCTTACCCACCTCCCCATCTCACCTTATCAGACATCTGAGTTCTTCCAATAGACCTGATTTGACTCAGGTCATAACTGAATCTGGTGCACAGCCCTACAAAATACTAATATTCATGAATTTTGCATTCCTATTCATTAAAAGCAAACCCACCAACAGATCAGATGTCTTTGAGAGACGTTTTTTTAATGCCTAACTTTTTTATTTTTAAAGTAATTTCCTTTCAATTATTTCTGTTGGGTGAAATCCTGACAAAGTGAAGGACCTTTCTACCCAATCTATAAAAATATATCTGAAGTACACAGTGAAGCATAGTGAAGTTCCATTGACAAGGACATTTAACTTTTCCGGATGACACCCATTAAACTTAGTTTATAAGGTTTATATTTGGAGCTAAGCACTATTTATTTCAATGGCCCTTAAAGCAATTTAAGTGTGCTTGGGTTTAAATCTCGTGGAACCATCTGCTTGTTGTAGATGAGTGTTTAGTTATTTCAAAGAAAAATCCATAAGGATTTAAATTACGTGTCATTTTATGTGTGTAAATAAACGTATGGCATATAACTGTGGAAACACTGCACATATTATTCTGCTGAAGATAAGTTAGGTCTGTGGAGAAAGATGTATGTTTATCACTTAATGCAGATACAAAGGGGTCCTTATTTGTCTCAAAAGGTCATTTCCCCCACAACACACCCAACCTGTCCTACAACTGACTTTGTATATTATACCAGGTGACGGACAGGTAAAAAAATGCAACTCCCTGCTAAAGGATGGGGTTTACCTGTACAGTGGTACCTTGGGTTACATACACTTCAGGTTACATAAGCTACAGGTTACATACTCTGCTAACCCAGAAATAACACTTCAGGTTAAGAACTTTGCTTCAGGATAAGAACAGAAATCGTTCTCTGGTGGCGCAGCAGCAGTGGGAGGCCCCATTAGATAAAGTGGTCTTCAGGTTAAGAACAGTTTCAGGTTAAGAACGGACCTCCGGAACAAATTAAGTACTTAACCAGAGGTACCACTGTACTGTGAAACAGCTAATTAGCAGCACCTGCAAAAGCCAGCTTCTCACAGGAGCTACCGACAAGTAGGACCCACACACAAGACCATTATTCCCCCACCCATGCCACCAAGATTTTCAGCAACTGGTGTTCAGGCACAATTACTGCCTCTGGTCATTGAGGCAGAGCATAGCCATTGTGGTTAAAAGGTAAAGGTACCCCTGACCATTAGTACCCCTGATGACTCTGGGGTTGCGTGTTCATCTCACTCTATAGGCTGAGGGAGCCGGCATTTGTCCGCAGACAGCTTCTGGGTCATGTGGCCAGAATGACTAAGGCGCTTCTGGCAAACTAGAGCGGCGCACGGAAATGCCATTTACCTTCCCCCGGAGTGGTATCTATTTATCTACTTGCACTTTGGGGTGTGCTTTCGAACTGCTAGGTTGGCAGGAGCTGGGACCAAGCAACTGGAGCTCACTCCATCGCGGGGATTCAAACCGCAGACCTTCTGATCGGCAAGCCCAAGACTCAGTGGTTTACACGGCAGCAGCACCCATGTGACTGACAGCCATTGTGGTTAGTGGCCATCAATAGAATTTATTATTAGTATTAGTATTAGTAGTATTAGCATTAATTTATATATTGTTGGAGTAACAGGTTAACACTGGGTTAAGCCTGAAGGGAAAGTGATGTGACGTTCCTACAGCTGGATGATGACATTATTGTATTGCTGTTGCTTTTCTGTCTGTGTCACAGTTTGATTTCTGTGAGCTCAGAGCACAATGCAGGAAGAATGTGCTCCAGGCTGATCTGTATATATTTTGCAATAAAGTAGTTTTAGAAGGAAAACTACAGACTCCGGAAGCCTTATTAAGCTTCATGTTCCAGGGACAAAGCTGCGTTGCTCTGCTAAGAACTGTTAATTACGTGCCTAAGGAGGAAGCGCACGGACCCAAATCGTGAGTAAACAACAGACTGTCGGCCCGCTGCCGCCGCAAAATTCCACCCATCTGGCTGGGTTTCCCCAGCCACTCTGGGCAGCTCCCAACATAATTAAAAGCACAATAGAACATCAAACATTAAAAACTTCCCTAAACAGGGCTGCCTTCAAATGTCTTCTAAAAGTCAGGTATTTTTTTATTTCCTTGACATCTGATGGGAGGGTGTTCCACAGGGCGGGTGCCACCAACAAGAAGGCCTTCTGCCTTATCCTATATGAATTTGACCAATTCTCTTTGAAAGTTATCCAAGTCACTGGCTGTCACTTCTTCCTGTGGGAATTAGTTCCACAGCTTAACTATGTGGTGTGTTAAGAAATCCTTTCTCTTATCTGTCCTGAATTTCCAACAGCTCCATTGGAAGTTGATGAGTTCCAGTAAGGGGAGGAGAAAAACATTTTATTATTATTATTCACTTTCTCCATGCCACACATAATTTCATAAGCTTGTATCATGTCACCTCTTATTCTCCTTATTCTCTAAGCTAAAAAGACCGAAATGCTGCAACATTTCGAGTTGCTCCCTCCCTTCAGTCATTTTGGTTGCCCTTTTCCAACATCAGGTGGGGTTGGGGAATGATCCCATTGTCTGGATCTGGATTCCCACCCCTGAAACATGAAAAGGAGAAGGGTTGTTGTTGTGCATTAATTCAATGGTTTTTATATCTGTATTACCATTGTCTGTATTCGCATTAGAGTAAAGTAACTGCCTTTCTGTTCCAGAAGGAACAGCTACTATTGGTTCATTTAAGCTGCTGTATTTGGATCCTCAGTCTTATTGGTTTCTATCAAAAGGCAGAGTTGTGATTGCTTGAAATTGTTCCCTCCAAAATGTATCCCTTTCGAGCAAGTTCCCCATCCCTATAAATGTAGCTTCCCTCTCCTCAGTTAGTCAGTCTTGTTGCCAGAATAAAGAATGGTGGTTGCATGAAGAAAGTGTCTCCTGCCTACTATGTCAGTGAGCTGAAATCACTTACCAAAATCACTAACCCCACGTTGCAACAGTTGTGGGCCCCTCCCACCCCTCATTTGAGAGTGGCTTGAGTACATAGTATTGGGCAAAGGAGGCTTTGGGGAAACGGTAGCATCTGATCATTGTGAGAACAAAAGGGAACCTGGAAGGCAGTTCATATATTCATTGTGAGACACTAAGTGTTGAAAAATCAAGCAATATATTGGCATGTGTGAAGCAGTATTTCTATCTTTTCTCTCCCCACACCCTTCTCAAAATGGGCAACACAAATAACTTTAGGTGTCAGAGATGAAGCAGAGGTTATAATTCTTAGTGTAACATCAGAAAGCAGAGTGCACTTTGTACTGTAAGATAGTGTTCAACACTTTCTCCAGAGGCAATAGAAATGAGAACGCTTCCTTTATAACCACAGAAATGCCTGCTCCTTACAGACATTATCCTTCAACAAAGTTTTACTGCATCCACCATGGGGAGTCAACCACCTCGAACATTTGAATCTTCTTGAGCCCTGTTGTATCATAAGGAGTGTTTGCGAACAAGGTCTTAGAGCAGCATTCTTTTCTCCTGGTAGTGTTTCTTTTCAAAATGTGAATGCTGCAGGATAATTTGTATACAAACTGCTGAATATAGGCTGTGCAATACTATGGAAAATAGAATTAAAGAATGGAGTAACTTGGAACTTGCATGCAACTCATGCAAAGCTTTCTAGCATCTTCCTTAATCAGTGTTCTCACTCTGATAACTCCATTGGCATTTGTGACTGAGCAAGTGGAGTGCAAATTGCACCCATGAAAATTGCATCCAATCATCCAGTTATACCAGAAAATAATGACACATGTCTGTGCACATATACACTTATTTAAAGATGCCTTGAGCAAACTCCCAGAATAAATCTACCTGTTATCTGGCAGACTTCTTCTATGCCTGCAAATTTCATACACTTCTGTCAAAAGGAGGGGGGAAATAGGTTTTTCTAAAAAATAATTTCCCATAATACTGAATAGTGAGAAACAGTGCTTTGGCAGGGATTCAACAAACTAGTCAGTGGAAGCCCTGTGCAAGAACTTCTGCATGCCCCCTGCAGAAAAAGAAAAAAAGAAAGACTTTGGGGATGTTGGGAGAACCAGCACAACACTGCATGGGAGAAGGGAGTGTAATTCAGTCTTGCAAGCTAAAATGCTTGAGAAGATGGAAGGCTTGCAAGGGTGTGATGTTGAATCCCATCCCTTGTTTTCAACTAAGCTGACTTGTACCTCAAACGTAAGGTGAATTGGATCAACCAGAGATGGTTGGTCAATCTCTTGTTTGGAAAAAAACAGGCTGCTTCATTAAGGGGCAGATACTGCTGTCAACAACATATTGTGTTCTGCATGTTATGTGTGCCTGTGTATGTACACACACACACACACACACACACACATGCCCTCACACACGTGTACATACAATATATGCTTCAAGCATACTTACTGCAAGACAAACGATAACAATTTATCCTTGTGAATTGCATGTCATATCACAACCAGCTGTTGCAATTTCCTGCTAGCTACAATGCAAAAAACTTAGAGACAGTGTGGTGTAGTGGATAAGAGCGGTAGACTCATTATCTGGGGAACCGGGTTCGCGTCTCCACTCCTCCACATGCAGCTGCTGGGTGACCTTGGGCTAGTCACACTTCTCTGAAGTCTCTCAGCCCCACTCACCTCACAGAGTGTTTGTTGTGGGGGAGGAAGGGAAAGGAGAATGTGAGCCGCTTTGAGACTCCTTCGGGTAGTGAAAAGTGGGATATCAAATCCAAACTCTTCTTCTTCTTCTTCTTCTTTTGTAGATGTTGCTTTGTTTGGAATATCCTTTGTGGCCTTTCTGATGGTAGCAAATTGAACCTTGAAGAATGTTGGTAGTTTGGACAGTAAAAAAGTGGACTGTGATGATCTGGTGGTGTTGCAGCCAGTATATTCTCTCCGGTGGTCTTGTATAAATGTCAGTAGGAAACCTCCATGGCTGTGCCTGTTTTATACAAGCCTAGTGAGTTATTGAGGCAAAGCTATTACATTGATCATAATAGAGGGTACTGGAGCTGAAAAATAATAAGCATTTCTGATGAGCCTGAAAGCTTGCACAGTACTTAACTATAACCAATGCTGTATTTTATCAAGACACTGGCTTTCAAAAATAAAAAAAGCTAGGCTTTTCTATGTAAGTTATAATGGCAACTGTTGTTTCAGTGCATTTCCTCATTAAGTTTGCTTTCCTGTCTAAATTGAGGCAGTGAGTCCAATTCCCTGATTGCGCATGACTTTGAGGATGTTTCTCTGCCTGTAGTAAAATGTACCATGGGAACTGTATACTTTGATGCAAATATTAGATTCACCGCGTCAATCTCTTCTCCTTAAATACTACAAATTGAGCTTTGACTGGTTACACTGCAAATGGCTTTGAAGTCGCTTTTGAGACAGTGAGGTAGATCTCGAACATGATACTTCTTTTGTGCTTTCACATTGTCAAAAGATTGCTTGGAGCAATCATAATGTTTGGCGCTGAAATGATTGTAAAAGGTATAAGGCTTTCATTCAACAGCAAACGCGTGGAGTAGATTAAGAGACAGTGGTCATGGTTCAGAGAGCCTTGAGATTCTGCTGTTGTGCTCATGCATCTTCTTAGATGCCAAGTTTTATAGTTGACTAGGCAATACCTCATCCTGTTCTTCTCTGCATCTAAAAATGAGGGGGATGCAGGCAAAGAGGACAGTCAATGGATATAGGGTGCCCCATTGCTCCACATGTTATTTTACGTTCATGGTTGCAGCCTAAAATAGCATTCTTGGCCAAAAAGGATCATTCTGCCTCCAAGTTCTGTATAGCAACTACAGCTTAACATCCCCAGCATCCCCCCCCCTCACTTTGCTTGAAGCTTCAGACAGGGCAGGCCTGGAGATGCAGTCAAGCATACAGATTTAAGTACAATACTGAATTTGTTTAGAAGGCTTTGGGCAGATCCTAGTTTTCTAGTGCTCATTCTCACTTTCTAGAAAGCAGATCATTTAGTAAATTAGACTGGGGATGGAATACTCAATCTGAGTGCACAGGACTCTGCTGCTTGACGCCTTAACCCCAGACAGCCCCAGATCGCTCTGGGCCGTCCATCCTGACCCACAGCAATTTAGGGCTGTCTCAACCTGATTCAAGCAATGGCTAGAAACTTCTGAATCTTCCCAATTTAGTACGGACCTGGTGCACAGTCTTTCTGTGGGCATCTGGGTACAGAAGGAAGTTGCTCTCCCATGTACCCACTCACAATCCCAGCCTTGTTCCCTGATCCAATTCCTACATCCTGATCCTCTCTTGTGCAGCTCACCATACCCATAATTTTCCTGATAATAGTTAGCACCTGCTGTATGAACCCATCTTCTCTCATGCAACCTTTTAAAAGGCCCCAGTACATATGCCTAACAGAGATGTGGGGAAGATGATAGCGGTGAGTGACACAGTGAGATCTAACTGCCTCAAAATGCATCATGGAGCCCCTTAGTGCTCTCCACAGCTTCAATACAACTGCCATTAAAGGGCCTATTTGCCGCTTATCTGAAGGCTCCTGTAGAATGCTGATTGTTGCATTGCACAAGGTTTTTCCTGGAACAGTCATTCCCAATAAAATAAGATATATCACCGAGAGACTGGTTCCTGAGGTGGTGCCAAATAAACTCTAATGTTTTCTGAAGGGAAGAATGATGATCCAGTCACACAGGAGTTGACTTCTGATATTGATCACAAGTATCCCAAAGGACAACACTTGTTTATATCCAGTCTTTCCAATGAAGCACTGCGCAGGAGCAAATTATCATTACGAAGGCATTTCAGGGCCTTTTAAAATCCTTAATCTGTGTATGCATCTTGAAAGGTGTTCTGATAACACTTTAAGTTACGACTGGATTCATGTAGCTTTGATTTGGGGAGGGCACTTACCATAATAAATTCATCCCGTTGTTTATGCGAGAACCACTTTTCCTTTCAGTTATTCCATTTTAGTTTAATATTTATAAATAAAATGCTTCCCTAGCACGCAGATACATTAGCCTCACTAGGAAATTCATGTGTGTAGTCATGAGTCTGCATCTAGGTAAAATGGGTTATTAAATTAATTATAGGAATTCCCATGATGCATTTCAACGCAGCTTGCTCCATATCAGGGGGACCTGGAGTGTGGAGTATTGCTCTCTTTAGAATTCCAGCTGTTTCAACCCGTTTTCTCTTGCTTCCTGTTCTCTATGTTTTGCCTCAACGATCAGTGTGCCCCCACTATTATCAGTTGTATCAGAACTGAAATACATATTCAGAATAATTCAGTTGCACAATCCTACTTGGAATGTATGACATAGGCTATAGCTTGAGGCAAGGAATGGCTTTAAAAGAGAGAGAGAGAGAGAGAGAGAGAGAGAGAGAGAGGAGAGAGAGAGAGAGAGAACTTTCATTTAGAAAGTAAGGATCTTAATATTTTGATATGAGCTAGGTGGGATAGTTTATATAATTTCTTCATCATATGACTGGTTTTTTTATGTTCTAGCATTTTAAACATGTAGTCTGTGCCATCTCATGCTGTGGTACAGTCTCAGCAAACTGAACCACAGGATTATTCTGATCTGTAGATTGGTTTATACATCAAAAATTCAATTCTTATTAGGGTTTGAGAAAATTATACCCTGCTTATAATTTCCACTACTTAAAAAAAATATGAAAAACTATGTAGCATTTCTGCTCTGTCTTCTCTAATACTTTCAGGTTTCTATAATATTTTTAAAACTAATTTAAACTAATTTTCCAGTTACCTATATTAGGAAGCATCTGGTCTGGGGAAAAACTTAATGTGAGGATTTCCCTGAAAGGCAGTGCATTAGGGCTTTATTTTCTATAACTCAATGGCTTTATAGTACTTGTAGCCATAACTACTTTATAGATAATTATGATATAAATGCCATTTTGTCATGGTGCATTAATGAACCCCACTAGCATTCATCACTTGTTTCTTTTTTTTGAGATCATGTTGTGATAATATTACACCAAAAGGCATTTAACTGTGAGATTATATTCCTTGGTCAACCTGGTAGGCTATAATAAAAGTTTTGTGAACAAAAATAATGTCCACAGTGATGTTTTAGGCAGTCAGTTCTACAGGCTTGAAAACAGCATGAGTCAAGCAACCTGAGGTGTTAACACAGCAGGGATCAATCACTTTGGGATATAGCACAGCAGGACTCCACACCTTGAGAAGGGGAGCGTAACATTTCATGTTCGGCATTACCGTACATCACATCCTGCTTATATAAAAAATATGGATCTATATAACCCAGAATCCATACAGAATCATATATACATTTTATGCCCTGACTTTTGATTGGCAAATGCTACCTGCAGTTTTCAGCTGTTCTGTGATGAATCCAACACACCTTTAACATCTGTTGAAATAGGAATAAGGCAGAGGGTGATTTTATCCCTATTTTCAAGAGATCCAATGTTTACAATTTGGTTTCAACTTTGACTTGGTTTCTAATACCCTCCCCCCCCCCTTTTCCTCCTCCTCCTCCTCCTTCCTAATTGTTTTAAACCAATTCATGAACCAAGAACTTATACATTGACCACTAATAATGAACGTATGTTGTAGATATTTCCCCCCACATTTCTTATGCTATTTTTCTGATATATAAATGACATGAGAAAATGTGGTATACTTATTTGTATAACATTATTCTTGTTTATAAAACCAAATAAATAAATAAATTTGACTTAGTTTATGCTACAGCAAAAGGGAATGTGTTCTTTTATATGCCTGCTCCATTCCTGTTCCTGCATTAAACTTCCTGTTGTTGTGTTGTTGTTTTTAAAAATCATTTAGGTATCTATTTAAATTCAATTTGAATGTATTTTTGCCCATACACTTCTAAATCTATTTTCTTTCGAAACAGATTTCTAAACATACTTCCTCTCAAAATGCACATTTTAAAAAGTACTTTGATTCATTCATTTGCAAATTCAGAGATATGCAAAACCTGAAAAAGAACCATGTTCCATTCCATACTTTAGTTCAGAAGGTGCAGATCAGACAATTTCATACTGGCATTCACAAAGAAGCCATTATTTCAAAATTTGGCGGACTTCCTTACTAGCAAAGTGAGTAAAGTAACTCACTGAACAGCTCGGCATTTATTTACACTTTCTACCACTGTACGAGTTCAGCCACACAAATTTTACATGTGCCTAATTGAAACTCACCTGTTATCCAATTAACATCCTGTTTAGCAACACCCTGGTTGACATTAACTTCAGCTGATTGCACTGTAGTCATTAACCTTTTACATTGCCTGATGTGTTCCATGTTGTTACCTGAACAGCAAGGGTCGTGCCCAGAAAACAGCTGTTCATGGTGTTATTGATTAATGATCTCCTCCAGCTTGAAACCTTGGTGTGCTCCTCAACTTACTAGGTGACCTAAACAACAGGGCATGCTAATGAAAACCAGATTTAATTCTTGTCTGCCAAAGCCAACCAATTGAGCATGGGTAATTGTTTTGAGGAAATACTGGAAAGGCCTTCTTTTATGTAGTATCATACATAAAAGGACCTGCCACATCTGAAAGAGAAGTAGAGACTGGACCACATAATAGTGTGGACATCCCCTCAAAATCATCCCCACATCAATGAAAAAGGAAGTATTTGCATCAGCCACAGCTGCCCCCCACTCACAGAGAGAAGATTTATGTACCTTTTTTTCAGAAGGAAGGAAGGGTGGGTGTCCAATTTTGGCACCCAGTGACATTTTCAAGGGGCTGCATGCCATGTAAGAATGGGTGAGCCAGTAAAAAACAGGAACTGACCAGGAAGAGCAATAAGCCTCTTGTGTATTGTGGGTTTTTGAGGGGATATTAACTAAAACCTTTCAGTAGGTGCTCATGGGCACACTGACACACATGGGCACAACATTGGCAACCCCTGCCTTACATTATAGTCTGACTTGCTAAGCTAAAATATTTCCAAATGCACAATAAATATTTGTTTTTCCCAGCCTTAGAAAATAAATAAATGCTAGCATATTGTTTTCTCCTTCTCCAGAGGACCCAAACCAATGGATTCAAGTTACAAAAAGAAATTCTGAGTAAACATCAGGAAGAACTTTCTGACAGTAAGATCTGTTCGACAGTGGAATGGACTCCCAGGAGTGATGGTAAACTCTCCTTCCTTGGATGTTTTTTAAACAGAGGTTGGATGCTCATCTGTAGCCTATGATCTAGCTAAGATTCCTGCATTGCAGAGGGCTGGACTAGATGACCCTTGGAATCCCTTCCAACTCTATAATTCTTGTTATTATTCAATTTAATTTTGAACCCTGATCTAATATTATTCTTATTATTTTTACCAACCATGGCCCCAGTCCTATAAGGCTTGGCAGCCGGAGAATACAACAGAGCTCCTCATGTTTTTAGTTAGCTGTTTTTGCTTTTCCAGTGGATTTTTTTTTTCAGCAGTTAAAAGCTTTGCATCTTGGCTTGAGTCCACAGAGGGATTAGCCCTTTCTTATTCAGTTAGTCCCTTCTTATTCAGTTAGTCCTTTCAGGAGCTGTCAAGAGAAGCCATTTCTTGATTCTAGGTTAGGAAGAGAGGGAACCAGGAGCTGATGGGAATGGATATTTTAAACAATCAGATAGGCAGACTGTCTGTAAAAGACCACAATAGATAGAGATATACAGGGAGCTCTAAAGAAGCCAAATGCAATTATTCTCATATTAGGTGAACTTCTCATACAGATAAGTAGGGTAATCAGATGCAAAGATTGTTAGGGCTCTGGGGACTGTCTCTGGGTGTGTAAAAGAGGGAATAATGGGCAGGTGAAGGAGGGATGAGAAAAGTTACACCTCCTTAAAACAGCTTCTTCTGCATAACTGCTAAAGGTATCAGGGCTTCAGGTCTGCCTCCTTGCTTCAGGTCAGCCTAGGCAGAAAGGATGATTATTAATACCTTTGTATAATTCTCCGATGAGGCTTTGATTGGAAACACATATGCACAGAAAGGACAGCTGAAATCTCAGGCTAGCGCAACAAAGGCAACTAGGAATATTGCAGGGATCATAGGAGAACTTACATTGTTAGAGGAGGAAGTTGAGGGACCATGGTTTCATGGCAGAGTGCCTATTTTTGCATGCAGAAGATGCCTGGCATTGCTGGTGAAATAGGAGCAGGTAGCAGGTTATAATGAAATACCTTTGTCAGAAAAGCTGGATTTGTGATGCCAGTGATAGTAGATAGCACTGGGGTAAGTAGACCATTAACATGACCAGGTAGTGCCAGTGTTTACCTGGCCTTCTATCACCAGTGTGGCACAGCCCAGATAGATGGCCCAAATGTCTGTTCGCCCTGCATTTAGTCATTTAACAGAGAGGCTAAGGCAGGCCAGGCAAATTCGGTCCTCCAGATGTTTTTGGCCTACAACTCTCATGATCCCTAGCTAACAGGACCAGTGGTCAGGCATAATGGGAGTTGTCGTCCCAAAACACCTGGAGGCCCGAGTTTGCCTATGCCTGGTCTAAGGTGTTTTCTTAATCCTATTTTAATATATGCTTAAAACAGGTTTTGAAAATACGATCAGGAGGGCACGAAATAGGATCAGAGCCTCTCTCTTACCAGCTGGTAAGCAGGAGGATCTGATCCTTTGCAAAGCTGCTCCATCATGAGTGGCTTCCCTTCATGTGCTGACTTACACTCCAGAAGTATCAATTAGGGAACTCATGGCTCAGAGGTAGAGCTTCTGCAAGGTCCCAGGTTCAACCTCTGGCATATCCAGAAAAGCTGGGAGCATTCCCTGCCTGCTTCCAGTCAGTGTGGACAATACCAATGGCCATCTAATATAAGGTTGCTTCCTGTGTTCCTTAATGCAGAAACTAATGGGACTTTCCAAAGGACCTTAAGAAACCATTGACAGCTACTGTATGTTCCTTAAATTGCCTTTAAAAAATGACTATCACATTAACAAATATTTCAACAGCCTAGGTCACAGTTGTAACTAAAATCCTTCAAAAAAGGAGAGCTTTCTTTAGTAAAATGCTGATAAAGTCATGCCATTTTAACAATATTCTGCCTGATATTCTGTTTCCTTAATCTAAGGAAATATGTTGGTGAGCCATCAGGGTATACTCCCAACATCTGTTCTAGCACTCTCTGTGATAGATGGATGTATTAGATCTCCTGCATGCAGATTTCTGGCTGCCACTAATAGATAAGAAACCATTTCACGTGCTCAAATTTTACTAAGCCATCCAAAATAATCTTGCAAAAATCATTGGATGCAGTGGAACTCTATAGCCCATAATCCTACTCAGTTGGTCTTTGACCATTCTCCAATTTATTTATTTTTTGCCTGATCATTTCCACCAAAGGCAATAGAAGTCCACTTTTTGACATTTTCTGCAATATCTGGATAATTACTATTTATCTTTACCATCAGAACACAAGTTTAAAACAGTTCTCTCTTATTTCCATATTTGAGGAAAAATACATCCCCAGAACCAGAGTTTTTACTACACCTCCACATTTTCTCTCATATTCTCTGCCAAAGTGATCATGTATTTATTGACCTGTTCCTTCCTCTGTTTCATATTTTAACAATATTTGATTAACTTTTGTCAACATGTGTTTGTCTTCAACATGAGCTTCTCAAATTCAATAGTTGTAGTTTCTTAGTTGTTCATAAGATCTAATGTCTTCCTGTACCGAAAATCAGATGTTAAAATATTCAGACTCTGGTGTGTGTGCTTTTCTCCTGCATTTTGTTCTTTATTTCTGAAAATTATATCATATGCCCTTCTATACTACAGCTTGAATTCTAAACATTTTCCCCCAGCTGTTAAATCCTTTTCTTCATTCTACCATCTCAACCACAACTGATTCTAGAGGGGAGGGATTTGGGTTTAGTAAGAATGATTGGGGTGCTGGTCAGCCGCCTAAAAGTCACTTAATCATACTACCCTGAAGACCTTTTAGTTAGGAGCCCTGAGAATAATAAGTTGATTTCTGTAACAAATCAGTTGCTATGGCAGGCATAAATAAAAAGGTAAGTGCTGTTTCACAGCAGCTATTATTTTTAGATGGCCCAAAGAATATTCTGACAAATTCATTTGCAGCTTTCAACCTTACTATCTGTTAACATGTAATTCAACAGAATGTGACTCATGCCAGGCACATCTGAGACACATTATAGGGACCCAATAACCCAATGGTTCAAATTTATGCCAAAAAAGGACTCAGAATTCATAGTGAAAGCTCTTGTTAATGGTTGTAAATACAGGAATCATTTAGGTCATATCCACACCAAGAGTGAAATTCAACATTATGCTTTCCAATTGTTCTGTGCGCGCAAAATTTTAGCACATGGCAGCAAAGGGCAAATCACCCTGATCCCTGGGGCCACAGAATAGATTGCCAAGGGTTGGGGAATCTCTCCCCCCCATTTTGTCCGCTCAGTTTGTCTTCACTCCTTTTGCCTTAGCAATGCTAAGCAGGGGCGTAGGGAGGGAGGGGCAGAGGGGGTGGGCAAGATGGCCCCTGCTTCCCCCCAGCTTTAGAGTGGCTGAGGGCGTGCACTCCTGCGGCATCCATACAGTCACCACGCACGGGCGGCAGCCCATACGGAGTGCACGTGTGCATGATGCCGCACATGCGCAGTCCATACAGGCTGCACCGCCCCGCGTGCCGGAGAGGGTTCCTCCACCACTGATACTAAGAATGAACTCTATATATGTGATGTTTGATGCCATTAAGCTTTATCTATTTCAATGAGACACTTGAGCACTAGGATGATTTTTTTAAAAAGTTTGTTGGTCTAGGTTCCCCAGAAGGAGAATCAAAGGAATATTTCAATGAGAGCCAGACATGGGAGGAAAGTAGATACTAGGGCAACATGGTATGTGGTGATGGTGTCTTTAAGTTACAAGAAAGGTGCGCCATGGGTTTTTGTTCTGTCGCAATTTGTAGTATGTGAAAAAGAAACTCGCAAATCAAGCAACCCTATAGATTCCAGACAGTCAAAGTTCACATTCCTCTCCCCCCCCCCCCCGGCTGAAAGAGGAGACTGGAAGGTATGCATGTATCCAATTCTTTAAACTTTATGAAACATTCAGGACACCATCAGTCAAGGCAATGTGCTAGGAGTGTTGCAAGACTCATTGCTTGGCACTCTGAGCTATAGCAAAGAGCGGTACAGGGGCAAGATGCAGAGCAGGGAATGGGCAGGTAGTGTCACCTGTAACATTCAAGTCCTTGTGCGATGGCAGCATCTCCTTAAATGCAGTGCAGTGCCCTGCAGCTGGGAAAAGAGCACAGGGCAGGAATTATAGGCTAATAAGATCACAGATTGCCTAGAGTGATGTACAATAATGCTTTTAGATTCTGAGCAAGCCTGCAAGCAATGTATAAGTTGTCCTGGAAACCAACTTGAAAGAGCCTTGCAAAAGTAATGTTTTGTAGTCAGTAAGACACACGCATGGGATACTGTTTTAAGGATTGTCTGGGACAAGTATGGGTGTATTCTCTGCAGATATTTACTAATGAACTAAATGCAGATATTTACTAATATCTGCATTTTCATTAAAAAGTCATGGTAAAAGTTCCCATTGCTACCACCCAGATGCTACATTTTCCCCAATCCTAAATTCATTTTACCATGTTTCTACATCAGAAGAACAGTAGAACAGTTTTTCCGGATGATGAACTGTTTCAATAGCAACTCTTCATCAGCGAATAAATGGTCCTAAGTGGTACATAAAGTAGCAAAGGATCAGCACTCACTTAGAAGTGTAGTAAGCCTGATTGACTGCATTGTGTAATTTTACTATGGTTGGAGCATCCATTACCACACGGTTACAGGATTGTGACTGTTGAAGGGTTGTTTGCCTCTTTGATACTGATTGACTACATTTTCTAATTTTGTTCATGCAACATTGATTGACTTCTATATTTGGGACTCCATTACATATTTCTGTTTATGAATTGTGAAATAATACATGTTACAAATATTTTGCTAGAACATTATTAGCCATGTGTTGCCTGTGATTGTTCAGAGACTCATACAAGGGCTGCTTGATACAGGAGAAGACAGTTCTTTTCCACATACATTTCCATATCTAGTAATAGAAATAGCACAAGGATGCCCCTCCTAAGGCATCCTCTGTCTTTAGTACTAATATCATTATGTGAAGAAGTTGAGTTGAACCCCTTGAACCCAGTCCCTGCTTTGTTGTTGTTGTTGTTGTTGTTGTTGTTGTTGTTGTTGTTGTTGTTGTTGTTGTTGTTGTTGTAGCAAATTAAAGCTTGTCATGGTAATGGTTGCCTGCTGCCCAAATTACTCATTAAATTGCAACAACCCTAAATGGACTGTTTGAATTATCACTGAGTAGGTTTGGCACATGTCCGGTAGACACTGAATTTGAATTTATGTGAGAGACAGAAGCAGAGTGAATGGAATTGCCCTTTGTGTTCATGAACCAGTGAATATAATGGTTCAGAAGTCTATTTCAATTACTGTACTTTAAAGTACCATTGCCATCCATAAATGGATGTTGCAGTTTGAACAGCTGTTAAGCTAGAAGAAGCTGTCTGTGTGTCTTTGCCTGTCCTTAACACGACAAAGCTGTTGACCAGTTTTATTTACAAAGGTATGGCTTTGTAAAGACATTCATTCACATCTAAATATAAATGGCTGTAATTACATTGCTATGTGTTATTATGCTGTCTCATAGACTGCAGAACTGTGGCTTCTTGAGACCAAAAAAATTACAATACTGCAATCTAATCTGATCTAATAGACACACAATCATGACATAAAGTCATGAGCTGTCATCCTCATTGCCAATAAACACTGGAATTCTCATTGGCTTTAATGTATCAAACCTTTGTAGGATATTTCTGTGTACCTGGAGCTCCCATCAGGCATTAAACCTAAATGTGTAAGGCCAAAAGTTTGTAGAGTGACAAGGGAGCAGTGTGGACTGCCACCCCAATTCCCCGGGTGCACTGGGCAAAACTGCTCCATCATTAACCATAATGCCAAGGTTTGAAGTGTGTTTGCCTGAACATGCTTCCAAGCTTCCTCTCAGTCAGGAACCCTAATAAGGCAGGGTTCAAGGAGGCCTGTCAGAGTGCCTGCCAGGCCCTTTCAGACCTGCATGCTAAACACATGAAGGTCAGTAGTGGAGGATGCCCGGTGACATTGGGAGCTGGACTGATGCACACAAACTCTGTCTCAGTACACACTTTCACCTTCATGGGAACATAGGAAGTTCCCTTATACTGAGTTGGACCATTAGTCCACCCAGCTCAGTATTGTCTACCCTGATTGAAAGCGGTTCTCCAGGATTACAGGTAGAGGTCTTCCCAGCCCTACCAGAATATGACAGGGATTGGACTGGAGACCTTCTGCATGCAAAGCAGATCACTGAGATGTGGCCCTCCCCCCAAAAAAACAACAACAACCACCATTGGTCTGACTCACTATAAGATAGCTTCCCATGATCCCTTATATGTCCAGGGTGAACACCTGAAGAGGGCTTGTATATGGTACATACCTATACACATGTACATAGATCACAGTGGCCTTGGGCAGGTCAGGGCGCATTTTGATCCACAACAATAGTTTTGCTTCCAAAGTAACTGACTGTGAACAATCAAATGAAATGGAAATAACCACTACTTTTGGACCAGCTGACATCCTTTCTGTACTGTTTCTTCTGTAACCAGTCTCAAATAGCAGAAGGAACCCAGTGGTAGATTATTTCCTTTTGTCTGTCCTGAACCTCCCACTGTTCAGCTTCATTGGATGACCTTGAGTTCTAATGTTATGAGAGAGGGTGACAAACTTCTCTCTGTCCACTGTCGCCACACCATGTATAATTCTAAAGACCTCTGCCATGTCCCTCTTACATGCCTTTTCTCTAAACTAAAACAAACAAATATATTTTGAAGCCTTTCCTTATAGGGGAGTTGGAAATCCTTCAGCAGGTTCTCCTGATTCACTTTCCCTTGAGGGCTCCTGCTTTTGCACCCATCTGTGTCCCCATCCTTGACTCTAAAGTATTGTTTATGGCCTCCTGGACCTTCACGATTAACTCCACTCAAAGCAGGTGGCCTCATAAATACTCGGCACTAACAAGCTTCAGCCAAACTTTGTCTCCTGGTGGCAGAGAGCACCCCTGTGGATGTCTTTCTCCTGATAGACCATCATTGGGTCTTCACATCGTTCTGTTCCAATTGCCAGTCAGTCCAGCCTCACCTGTTAGATTAGTGCCCACAGAAAATTAACAAATTGCATTACAATAGCAGGGTGGTTCTGAACTGTCTCCAAGGAAGATGAATTCAGCTTGTTGGTAACTCAGAGAATGTTAAAACGATCCTTGCCTTCTGATCCCTAACCTTATTATGCTACCTAAAGAGGGGAAAGGCAATCTGAATAATCCCCTGTTTCTAAATGTTCTCCAGGCTGTCATCAGCAAGACCATATGCTTCCTGACGTGTCACATTCCATCCATCCATATACTAACAAAACATGTTAGCATGTTGACCTTCAGTATGTAGGACAATGCTGAGCATGTTTCTTTGGAAGAACTTCAAAGTTCAATAGGCTTTATTCCCAAACAGCTGTAGTCCTGAGGCAGAATCTTTCATCAAAACCCTCTTAAGACACCAAACAACCCAGTTGTATACATATTTAATTAAATTATTGGTGTATGAATTATTGCAAAAAAGGACTAAGAAGGAGTTTAGTTAGGATTTGGATTTTATAGCAATAACTATTAAAATAAAATGCAAAATCAGAAAGAAAGTTAGAAAACCATTAGTCAAGGTTGACGGAAGTCGTGATAGTCAAAGGTTTGTTATACTGTATAAGATGGGATGTTATGTTTGGAAAACATGTGTAAAAACCAATAAAAATTATATATATAATTAAATTATTGGTGTTTATTCAGAGCCAAAGATTCTCTGCAGAGTTACATGGAGTGCAAACCTTCATTTAACAACAAAAAATTGTGTGTGTTGGGGGGTGTTATGATCTGGGTTCACCAGAATGCTTGAAATTTAAGTTTCAGAATCACGGCAACTACCTTTCTCACATGACTTTTCTTGCCATGACCTTCTCTTGAACAAAGATAGGAACATGATGACTCAGAAAGCCTCAAATCTGGCTTTTTACAGCAAGTAGGAGAGGAAGGTGAAGCAAGAGACTGGAACAGTCTGTACTGTGGCTTGTGGTCTCCTTAAAAAAAATTAAGTATGCAGACAGTAGCACTGGATCACAATAACTGACCTGACGCACAAACCTATCTGTCAAAAAGTTTGACAGATGAACAAACTATCTTAGAAATTATGCATACAGGGGTTTGGTGCACACAAAGATTTGTGTGGTATGAAGTCATTTTGAGTGGAACAACAATACTGGGAGTAGGTGTTTAGCTCTTTCCCAGCTAGGAATGGGGCGCAAAATCAATTCAGTGCACACTTAAGGAGACTATTGGATTTTGACATGTGCAACTTGTCATGGGGAAGGGAAGGAGAGAAAAGCTGCAACTGCTGGAGTCCCTTCTTTCACTTACAACAATTAAAGGTTTGAAAATCATATCATCTTTTTTGCATGTGGTCATCAAAACACTTTCCAGTCTCTCTATTAGTCCAGAAACCGACCAGCTTATCACTACCTTCCTCTAGCTAATTTCCCTCCCTACAGGGATCCAGATGCATCTGTAATCCTATTGGGAGATGAGAGCATGGGGAAGGATTATTTGGGTCGGAATATAACAGATGGTGATGACTTGAGCACCCTCTGTCCCTGTTCAAAATGGGTCTTAGAGTTTCTTTAAATGTATTTTTGTTGTTTGTGTGTAGCCAGCTGTTCCCCTCTCAGTAACAGCAAAGAAAAAAAAACATCCATCAGATCCTTACTGTTTGGTACTGTCAAATTTCTACACTGCAAAGTGTCATATGTAAATGCAAAAGGAACAAAACACGAATACAAACTTTTAATTTGCTGCGCTTTCCACTTGGGAGTTGAAATGGACGTCCACTTTCAGTACTGCTATTTAAGATTCCCACTGTCAACTCTGATATGTGGCATTGTGCTCCCATTCCAAAATTATCTGTGGTTTGAAGCACAGGATATTGAAAATTATTGCAACTTCAGGAAAGCTCTCCATATATGCTAGGAGAAGATTGCCAGGCATTATACTCTCAGGTATATCATGAAGAACTCTAATCAGGGCCAGATTAGGTTGACGAGGCCCTAAACTACTGAAGGTAATGGGGCCCTTTATATTTGTCAACAACAAATTGTTGATTTTTTTGTGTGAATATATGCTATGATGGTAATTATGGACCTAATAGGTATCTAAAGTCATTTGAACATAACAAAATATGTATTTTATCAAAGTAATGTTACAACCAGTCCGTGCAGAATGTAGGCACCCTATACAGTGGTGCCCGCTAGACGAATGCCTCGCTAGACGAAAAACTCACTAGACAAAGGCATTCGTCTAGCGGGAGGCTGCCCGCTAGAAGAAAAAGTCTATGGGGCTGCCTTGCAAGACGAATTTTTTTTTCGTCTTTTTTTTGTCTAGCGAAAGCGCGGCTGTCATTGCCGCTTCGCTAGACGAAAACCCGCTAGACGAAAAAATTTGTAGAACGAATTATTTTCGTCTAGCGGGGCACCACTGTATATAGAATGAGCAAATAACTGATATTTTAGGGAGCAGGCTAGCAGGCAGGGCCAATTACTTACATCATAGGAGCCTACACAACGCAAACACTGTTGTTGTATGTAGGTTTTATTTTATTTGTTTTTTTATCTATATGTTGGAAATGTACATCCAGGGTTTTTTTCCTTTAATTTTTTGTTTAGCTTATACGTAAATCCAGCACTGGATCTAATAAAATACACCAGCTTTAACAAATGACAATTTGACTCAAGCAAATTTGGCATTCATTCTCCCCACACACCCTGCCAAAAACAAAACAAACCCCAAAACATTTGAAGAAGCGATCGACCATCTTCTTTTGTTTTGTTTTCTAAATCTTAAAGCAATTGCTTTAAACAAATATGTGCTTGCCAGGAATGTTTGTGATTGAGACCTCAGCAGTGTCCCTCAGTAGAATCCAAAGAGAAAAAGGGATTACTCAATGAAAATAATGCAAACGAAATGTAAGCCTGCAGTCCAACTGTGTTTTTAAGATGTTTTTATGGGAATGTGCTTATCAAATCATGTTCCAGCTACTTTCCCATCACTTTGCTTCTTTGCTAGATTCCTGCAGTGATTTAAAGTAATTATCATAATCTTCATCCTCGGCTAAGGCCATATACAAGGATAAAACAACAGTTGTTTCACAAACAGATACCACTGTATCAATGAACTATGCGTCTTCAGAAGTATACTCAGAAGTGAAATCTACTGTTTGGCTTCCTTCCTTCCAAGTTAAGTGTGCATAGGATTTCAGCTGTGGTCTATTCGTTGTATTTGTTTATGGTGTTTTTGCATCATACTGTTATGGGCCAGGAGTCAGCTTCCACCTGCCGAACAGCAGCCTGAAGGGGGAGAAGGCAGAGTGACTCCACCTGCAGCTGATCAGCTTTCAAGGATACAGAGGAGAAGGCACTGATGAGAACCAGCTGGCTTCAGCCCCTTCTTAAACAGAGTTTCCAGCAGCAGTCAGATGCTGGTAAAAACACTTGCAGTTCCTGGTCCTACCTTGCTGTTTCCTATTCATCTTGATCCCTGACCCCATGGTCGTTGGATTGCCTGACTCCTAGACCTTCGACTACGAGGATTACTGCTCGCCCACCCTAGGACTGGACTGGACTGGTCTTCAGATGCTAATCTGCCTCCAGCAAGTACACCTCAGAAACTCTTCTGGTTGGCTGGCCCTCCCACTTCATGGAGTTCTCCATGTGTTTGTTCAGCAACAAGACTATGACATACACTGGGAGTGGAGGGAGTGTCAGATGATTCCCATGCACTCATATTCAAAGAACATGTGAAGTGGGTCCCAGGGTCATGTGAGCTGCCTCCCTCTCCCTGCATGCACACACCACTGAAGTGCCCACACTGTGCTATCCATACCAAAGGGGGTTTAAAACATGATTTGGTGCATTGTGTGGGGGAATTTTGGCTTGAATACATGGAAGGCGGGCAGGGGAGGAGGTGGCTTGGTGCACTGGAAGACCAAGCTAACCCACGGAGCTCTGCAAGCCTACTCTCACATTTTTGAATATGAGTGTTGGGACATCAGATAATCTCCATTTAGAAGCAAGCATTTGAGCCATGCTGTTGATACATTGCAAGGTGGAAGTCAGCCGTTTTTCAGCTGCATTCTACAGTCCATCCTTTGTATGTTTTTGCATTCATCAAAATGCACACATGTACCTTGAAGACATGCAAAAATGGTTCATAATCCTGACAACATTTTGTCTGAGCCAGGTCACCATCATCTGGTTCTCAAATCTCAAAGAATGCCATCATTTATGGACCACTTTTTCATCTCCCCAGAGGCATCTCATACCAACGGCAGTGTGTGCTTTGCTACTTGCACCTTAGGAATTTGTGGGGTGGGTATCCTTGCATAGCCTTTGGGCCGTCTCCTTTTTTAACCTACACACTGTATGGAATACTACTTGGATTTGGGAGAGTATTTCTCTCTCTCCATTGACTGCTACTGTGGGTTTTGTTTTGTTTAATTACTGGTGTTTTAGTGAAGGCATGTGAATGGATTTCTTAGAATGTTTAAGACAAGCAACCTGAGGCAATTTTTCAGTTGAGGGCAAGATATGGAGTATTCTGCTTCCCATCCTTCACTTTGGAAATGGTGTGAACATGCCTAGGGATTGAAGGAATGCATCCCTATCAGAATTTTCCAGATTCTAATTTGGTTGAATTGGTTGCAGATCTTCTGTTGTTGTATTATAATGCATTATTCTACCCAATACTATGTCTATCAAATCTTCTTTCTGGGTGTGTGGGCAATACATCTTTGCCATCTTTAGGCCTGTTTCAGATTTTCAAGTCTGTCTGAGTACTTTTGCATGATCAAAGGGTTTTCTCATAGATTTTTTAGAAATATAAAGCATCTCAAATGCTTTAAATGATATGTGTGGCCCACAAATAGCTCATAATAGATTTTGAAGACATGCTGTATGGAGTCAGAGTGGGAGAAGTAATGAACTGTATTGTACATATGGCAGCAGACCTACCTTTCTGAGTGCCATGGAAACACAAATATCTGCAAATCCGTGTAACCAAAAACACCTTTTCTCACAAATCATGTCCTATTGATAAATGTGTCTCCCAGTTTCCACACTTTGCATCTTTAAAATGATGCAATGTGCAAAGCAAGACAATAAACCACCAGACTCGGTGAGCTATCCCTTGCCAGATGACCAAGGTAGCAATTAAGTTAAATGATGTTTATGTATACAGAATATTTTACTAGCTAATTAACTTGTGGATGATACTGATTATCATCAGGCCTAGTGTCCTTAATTCACATAATGACAGCTTTCTTTACAAAACAAAATTCATAGGACTTAAGAAGCTCATTTATAAATTGTACTGAGGAGTTTAACCTATTGGTAATAATTTCTCTCTTGGACGCAATGCTGAGCAATAAATTTTTATTTGACAAAGGCAGGGTTGTTGCTGTTCTAACTATTTAAATTCCTCTTCAGTAGGGATGGGGCAAAACCTCAGAGAAGAATTCAGTGGAAATATCTGTACACCCAGACTGTTGCATTTGTGGTTCTCTCCAAAAAATCTTCTCCAACACCCCACATTTTTATCTTTGAGTGAATTGTGTGTGTGCAAGACCATCTGAAATTCATGTATACAAGCCTTATGACTTCATTCATAAGCAATATTTTATTCTATTATCACAGTTGTGCAGCAACATGGGTATTGCATCGCAAACACATATCACATAGTGGTGATAGGAAGCAGAGGTGTAGGAAGCCGTTCCGACACCAGGAGTGGCAAACACATCATGCACCCAGGGGCGGGGCATCGCTACATAGCTTGCATGCACAGCGTCACTACGTACAATGCATGCTTCACTACGTATGACGCATGCGTACTATGTAGCGGGTTGCTGGCAGTATCAAACCGTGAGCAAGCTGCGGAGCAAGGTTTTTTACTGGGTAGATTGGGAGGAACCATTGCCTCACCACCTGGTAAAAAGCCTTGCTCCGCAGCTTGCTCACTCACCTGCTCGAGCTTTTCTTCCTTCCTGCTGCTCGGGCTGCAGGCGGAGGCGAGGGACAGGCCAGGCTGGATAGAGCTCAAGAGTTCTTGTATAAATAAAGTAGACCTTGCAAGCCTGTCCATCCTGTCAGATAGCATTAAAGCAACGAGTAAAGTCTGCAAGTGCAGTGTAATACAGGTTTTGGTTACTATCCTCTGCTACTGATGTTAGGATTTCCTACACATGAGTAGGACCCTGGCAGAGACACATGCCCGACTGGCATGTTCCCTCCTTCCTGGGCGATCGTTCGTGAGCTTCAAAAGCTTTCTTCCATCCGAACACCACAGCGACTTATGCAAAAAAGCATTAGCACACTTACGGTTCCACAGAGTGTGCGCAGCATTGCATAACAGACCTCAGCAACTCAGCATTGTGGCTAATCTACTTTATTCACATATAAACACACACAGAGCACTACAACATGGCTCCCCCTCTCTCTAGCATCAGACAGCAAAGCGAAAGAACAAAGGACAATAGTCCCGCTTCAGGAAACACAGTAACACAAATATCCTGTCTCTGTCACTTCCCATTCTGTGGAATGAAAACGTCTAGTGATAGACAATAATCCCATGACTGTAGACATGGGGAATGAATCTCCAACATTATGCACATGGAGCTCATTCACCATTGCTACAACAGAGGGAACAACATTCTGGGGAGCAAATAATGTAGCAGCTCGCATGCCAGGCGATGGGGGGTGGGTGAAGGATGCTTCCTTCGTATGTAATCATTGATTCCCCTGCCTCTTCTTAATCATTTGGCTAATTGGCAGAACATCTGATTTGCTATATTTTTATAAATATATGAACACACACACCACCACCACCAAACAAGTACAGTGGTACCTTGGGTTACAAACACCTCAGGTTACAAACACTTTGGGTTACAGACTCCGCCCACCCGAAAGTAGTACCTCGGGTTAAGAACTTTACCTCAGGATGAGAACAGAAATTGTGTGGTGGCGGTGCGGTGGCAGTGGGAGGCCTCATTAGCTAAAGTGGTACCTCAGGTTAAGCACGGACCTCCAGAACGAATCAAGTTCGTAACCAGAGGTACCACTGTAGTCTTCAGTTGTAGCAGTTCAACCATCAAACGAGAATATTTGGTGGTGCTTTAGGGGATATTTCTATGGCCAGTGATTCAAAGCTGCTTTGCTTTGTTTTTATAAGTGGCGATTTAGGGTTGGTCTACCCCAGACTCACTTTTTATGGCATTTTGTATTACTGCTTTAACTCTATATTGGTAAATTTTGCCGTACACACCCTACACATAAACACTTTTTACTTGCCTAATGTAAAAAAAAACATTGATACGGCTGTAGGGCTTCACTAGCCTACAAGGGCTATTATGGTGTTTGATATTGCAAGAAATCCACATTTTCCCACAGCCTTGTCAGCTCAAGGAGTTATTAACAGACCAGAGAGATTTAAGAGACAGCAAGGATTTCTGTGCCTCTTGTTTCTTAATTTCCCCCACATGGTTCTTTGATATTTGGTCAAGTCACTGGGTATCTGTTCTCTGGTTCACTACCTGTAAAACAAGACATTTCCCTCAAATCTTTTATCTGTTTAGGGCTGTAGTCTGACTCCTGAGGCTACTTGATTTGTGCTGAACCCTATTTAGCTTCAGATTCATAGAAGCCTACAGCTGCCTTCACGTTACCAATAGCTATAACACTTTCATCTTTGCCATGATACCTTACTGTGCTTTGGGATACTGGGAATGCGCTTGAGCTAGTTTATATAGCACCACTGGGAATCACTTAAGTGTAGTCTGGTTCTCATGTCTGCAAAAACCATGTGGAATGATGGATGATGTTGGACACTGGGGCTTTGAAGTTGGACATAACCATGACTACTTCTCCTGTCACGTGATTGTAAGTGCTCATGTGTACGATACGAAATCAGATGCAGCCCTGCAACATAACCTGGCATTGTTGGTGGAACAAGAAAGCAGAGGATACAATACAGCTTCTTTTATATAGCATACTCCAGTATCTAGTTTGATATATTTACATTGTGATCCCATCTGCATCTACTCAGAAGTTAGCCCCGTTGTCTTCAGTGGAACTTACTCCCAGGTAAACTGTAGAATTGAAGCTTTAGCTCTGTCTTTAGTCCTTAATTAGGCTACAATCCTATTAAAACCATTTTGGGATTAAATTATAAATCCCGTTAAATTGAATGGGGCTTACTTCTGAGTAAACATGCATAAGAATGCAGTGTTTAGTTCTGTGAGATGAAAGGTCTTCAGGGCTGTTTTGATAAGGAGTGGTTTCTGCTGTGTGAACCTTAGTTAGAATGAGAGACAAGTTATGTCCACAGCTGGAATAAGGAGGCAAAACGCTAGGTCCATACCTTTGTTAACCGACACTTTTCAGACCTCTTTTTCTACTGTTATGTCACCTGGTAAACTCATGCTAGCCTTGTCTAATTGAGGGTGAACCTGATCCTGCCATGAGCTGGGAGCAGTGTAATGCCTTCTTCTAATTCATCTGGCCACAGTGTTTGGTGTTACGGGAGGTCCTCCTGAATTTGCATTGGCCCTTCCAGTAAGCAGAGTGAAAGAGCTGATCAAAATCAGTCAGCTGATTCTGGTTGTCATGAAGGGCAGCAAATGGTTAGTTACTTAACATAATGAATTATTACTATTACCATTTAATGCATTTATTCATCACTACATGAAATGTCTCAGAGCAATTTACAATTATCAAAGCATACAGAAAACAACATTTAAAATAACAATGAAAAGATGAAAGAGCAATATTGAATAAAAGTGCTCATCCTGCAATAACATAAAATGGACAAATCATGTACTCTCAAGTCATCTTTATTATTCTAATTTGCCCAGGAGAGAGGCACTTTGGAGATTTTCTTTCTTGGGTGCCAAACGAACCTAGGCATTGAGTTTGGGAGGAGGACAACATTTCTATTCCCCCTCAAGGCAGCAAAATGTGTTGGCATTAATCACTTCCCCACCCAGGACTCTTGTGTATTAGAGCCAGGCTAGCCCCAAAGGCACTGAGTCCTTTCCTACTCTCAGGTCCCAAATCACTGAGTGCTAAGTCTAGAAAAACCCCTTTCTCCAAAATGGTTCCTAACAGTGCTCATTGGTCACTGTGGCTGTAGTTTTACTCGGCCACACTATCTTGTTGCAGTGACAAGTCAATCAAATTCCTTAGCACTGCCCTGCATTAAGCACCAATCTCCTAGTGTAGAGCTGGCAAAACACAAACACAAAACAAAAACCAACCCCTCTTTTTAAGTTCCCTTCCAGCCCTACGCTTTACTAGACAGTGTATGGAAGTAGTGTATGACTCATCTTCTCATTTCCCACTGTGCCTTGTCTGCTTCCAGGGTAGATACAATCTCATTATCTCCCCACACACTAACTAGCTAAGGTGATATTATTTGTTTGTTTGCTTAAATTTGTATTCCACCCTACATCCAATGATCACAGGGCACTTCAAAATACAAAATGAGAACACCAAATACAACAAAAACAAACCAATAACCTCCCCTCCCACAGACACATTTCTAAGGCCATACAACATTAATCAACCAAATTAACATTAATTGATTGATTAATTCACACACCTCTGAGGTTTGTGTGATTCTTGTGGAGGATACACAAGAAGGGTTGTGGGAATGGGTGGTTGGCCGATAGGTGTGGTAAACATGCTGACAACTGTTAATGACTGCAATTGGTCTTGCAGCCTGTCACCCATTCCCCCCACCCTTCTGGTGACTTCTGTTTCAGTGTATCTGAAGAAGTGTGCATGCACACGAAAGCTCATACCAAGAACAAACTTAGTTGGTCTCTAAGGTGCTACTGGAAGGATTATTTTTTTCTTGCATAAATGCCTTTTTAGAACATAGAATGAGTGAGAAATAGGTTGTGTGCAAGCCTTCATGGGGCTTCTGGAGTTGAGATGCTTGAGCTAAGAGCTGCACTTGGAGAATAGAAGGGAAGCTATGCATGAATTGAGAGTAGGTAAAGGGGAATCTGTTGATTTCTATTTTCAGTTTTAACTTCAGGGCTCATCATTTCAACATCAATTTGCATTTTTAAAAGTTCTTATGAAGTTGCATCAAGATTTTAGTGCAAATTTCTGCTAACATAAAAATATATGCTATTTAGCCAATATAAACTTTTTTTTGGGGGGGGGAGCAAATGCATTTTTGTACGTTATTTTCACTATTATATGAATTTCTGTGTGAGTGCAAAAATTGGAGAAGGGTAAATTTTGTGTTAGGTAGGTTTGCCTATAAATGCAAATGGAACCAAATTTTCCCCCTTTAGCTAGTAAGCCTAAGCACAGCTACTCTGCAAACTACCTTCCCAAAAAAGTCCTTCAGTACTTTGCAGAAGTCATGATGCTACTTGGGGATGTCAAAAGAGATTATAAAGCAAACAAAAAGAACACAAAAATATACAGAACAGTTTGAAAAGATACATATAAAAACTTTTTCCCCATTAGATTTCATCATTATTTCCAATATGCAAAACTGCATTACAGTCAAAAACAGTTTCTGCTGTGTACCTCTAGAGGGCAACACCACTGTCTGCTTCTGGAAATTTAAACATAACAGCAGACAATTCCATAAATGTGGTTACTTTAAAAATAAAAATCAGAATGCAAGAAGGCATTCTGTATCTTCCTGAAATTATAGTAACATGGCACTTTCCTCTTTCATTTGCTTTGGCATCCTTAATTTCTTCCACTATGCAAAATTCAATAAATAGTGCCAATTAGAAGTTAAGCCTTCAGCTATTTTTTGTCCACCCATGACGGAAATATACACTTTGCACTAACGGTGTCATGAATGTACTTCATTATAAAAGCACGCATGCATAATCTTCTACTTGAGTGAAATACCTACAGAGGTCCCACCTACCCTATACATTTAAAACACCATTATACCACTTTAAACAGTCATGGCTTTTTCCTAAGAATCCTCGGAAATGTAGTTTGTGACCCTATATTCCCCTTACACAGTTCATCTGCAGGGTACTTTAGAACCCATATGGAACCTAAGTGAGTGGCAGGTGGAGCTTATTTTATCACTGCGCAGTGGTTGAGGGTTGTTGTTGTTGTTGTTGTTGTTGTTGTTGTTGTTGTTGTTGTTGTTAAATGTTGCTCCTGCAGTCTGCAACCACCCTGGCTGCTCACCTTGCTGATCTGATAAAAGCTGCTTACTGACAGGGGGAAGGGAAAAGCGGCCAGAAGGTTTGCACGGTGTGGGTACAGAACATTGGAATGCCTCTGCTGCTGCACTCATACCATGCTGAGCTCCTTGCTGCTTTATGCTTCCCCCACTCAGTAACCAGCAGTGACGCACCATGTTGGGAAGACAGGAGAGCAACACAGCCTCACCTGCACTGTCCCATCAGCAAGAGAATGTGGAAATGAAGAGTAATGAGGAGAAAAAATCAGAGGGAACTCTTTTCACTAGCAACTTGCTATCTCATTGGTGTAAGTCGTTTCTGGACAATGTGAATGTATGCCTGATCAATTCCTTCTGTAGTTCTGTGGAGTATTTCATCTTTAAATCAACATTTGTTTGATCCTTAGAGGAGTCTAATTGCTTCCCTGTTATCGATGTTCGCACAATGAGGATTTCAGGAGAAGGAAGGCTTCATCAGCACCACGAAGGTTGAAGAATTATGGTCAATTACATACGAGCCAGACAGGAGTCATAAATCCACTTTGTCTTAAAAATGAAGTGAGGCATTTTTGTGTCTGATACCTCAGTGGGTTGGAGAATTTAGTGCTATATTCAAAATACCCAGGCTGTATACAGACTGGTATGAGCTGTTTATTAATAAAATTATCATTTGCATTTGAGGTTGTATTGCTCATGCAGCATACACTGCAAATAATGGTCATATTGCAAAAATTGCAATCAATGTTTCAACTTTGGGTGCCTTATTTGTATCTGACATTTCCCTTCAAACCCCATCAGGAATCTGTTAGCATTGCAACAGTGCCTCCTCTCACCATTGGTTGCAATAGTATGATTCACCTTCAGCTGATTTCAACATTGGCTACTTTGGGTCTGGCCCTTTTAATTTAGACTCTCCAAGGAGGTGGGATCTAGGATGCGCATTTCCCTTGAAGGACTATTTTAGTCTTCAATGTGACCCACCCAGATAAATTACTTGCTATCTGATTGAGACCCTGTTCATTAAGCTATGTTTATCTGACTCCTACAGCTTCCTGACTGAAATGCTGAATTCCACAATACATCCTTTGTTGCTACTGCAGGAGCTTCTCAGCTTGACATCTCATGGTGACAGGTGGGCTTCAAAAAACACCTGGATTTTCATAGTGGGGAGATTTCACTTTCCGAAATGGACTATTCCCTCCAGTCTTGCTTACGAGCTTCCCCTAGGCATCTAGTTAGCCACTGTGAGAACAGAAAGCTGGACTTAGAAGATGATCCAGTGGGGCTCTTGTTGAATAAACTTTCAGCCTAGCACTGTTTGCCTAAGTGTCTTAGCTGTTGCCACTTACTCAACATGTATCTTTGTAAATAAAAAAGATATTATAAAACACCATCTCTACTACTCTCTCCTACAAAGGATACTATGTATAACAAAACAGATCCTGGAATTTCCTGCTGCAGGGAAGCATAAAACAAAGAACTATGGCTAAATAAAATGTTCAGACCTCTATATAGTATGCAATATCTAAACACACACACACACACACACACACACACACACACACACAACTGTAGTATATGAGAAACAAGCCTCATTAAACAGTCACTTTCTCGTCAGAATTTCTTCACTTCGTTTGAAACTTTTGTAATGAAAAAAGAGGAAATTATAAGTTTTGGAAGACAAAGAGAAAATCCAGGTAGGACCCAAAGCCCTTTGAGATCTTCCTTGTCATCTCTAGATTTCATAGGATTTTTAAAATAAAGAACACATCTGCTCCCACTGTTGCTTTGGGATTGAACCGGCTCTGCAGGCTTGCTGGTGTTTATGGTTGTTGTTTTTTCCTGAATGACACATAAGTTTGCCTCATGGCTATATTGCTAATTTCCTCCCCTCTCAGATCCCCCACATAGTAGTATAAATTCACTCTTAACAGGCAGGTAACCTCAAGACTTTTCCAGCCTAATCTTGAGTGCAAATTCAGGCACATCAACCTTGGCTCTTCCAGAGCTGCTTTTACATTCACATGCTGCACTTGCAATGACCTCATTTGGACTAGAGATGGACAGATCAGTCAATATTTTTAATTCCACAGCTGTTCACTCATGACCTTGTTCCATTTCCTCATTAATCTGGTAATTTTAAAAACACACACTCTATAATTAAACATGTCTTTAAATTAAAAATATACATATATATTATCTCTAAATATACATTGAAATGATGCTTTATCTCGATTTACACATTTCTAAGTGGATTTTATCTTGATGTGCATATTTTAACTCACTTTGATGCTTCTTTTGAGCTGAGAACAGTGTGGAAAGGTGCGGAATCTGAAAAAGAATGGGCAGTGTCCGAGCTAATGTGCAGAAAAGAATATCAGGTGGTATCCAGCTAAACCACTAGGGCAAGGTATCTTATCTACACAATGGAGCTTCCCAAAGTCTCCTCTACCTGTGTACCAGATTGGTTTTTTTTTTCCTAACCCTCAAGGTAAGTTTTATGGAGCACACAGGGAGAGGAGATGAGAGGACAAGGAAGTTCCATTGTGCAGCAAAAAGTAAATGCACTAGCAAAACTGTTTAGCTGGATATCGCCTGATGTTCTAATCTGAACATTAGTCTGTAAAGTGGAGATTGAGTCAGTTTGCATCAGAATTGACATAAACAGAATTCCTCAAATGTCCCTAGTTTGGACTAATGGGAAACTATGGGGTTGTGTGTGTGTTTTGCATGCATCTTATTTGAGTTCAGCACATGCATAAAATATAGATAAAATGTCACACAATCATTTATTTTATTTGTATGCCACTTTTCCATATGTGTGGGTGGGGGCTTACAACAAATAATCAGGGACTCAATTCAAACA
Organism: Lacerta agilis; assembly: GCF_009819535.1. Taxonomy (NCBI): domain Eukaryota; kingdom Metazoa; phylum Chordata; class Lepidosauria; order Squamata; family Lacertidae; genus Lacerta; species Lacerta agilis. The sequence goes on from NC_046316.1 coordinate 37,299,071, forward strand.
CTTAAAAATAATAATCATAATAACGTTACACGCCACCCCAATCTCCGCCAAGTGGCTGCATCAAATTCATTTGAATGACTCCTCCAACAGTGTTCTTCTTGTTGTTTTAAAAAAAGATACTTGACTAGTATTTTCCTACATGGCTTAAAAAAGAGAAAATGTTAAAACATTTCATAAACATTTAAACCAAATGTTCCCAAATTGTGCAGTACTGCTCTCTGAGGTGGTGGGATTACCTAGGGGGCGCTAAGAGGCAAGTGGGGACAGTTGGGGACACAGAATGTGTATGTGACTATCCAACTTTGACATTCTGGTATCACTGGACCAAGTTAATCAATGTTGTTGAATGAATTAAATGAACAGTTTTAATTGGATTTTGAATAAGTATGCAAATGATTGCTACTGTTTTGAATTTCATTTTGTTATTATCTTCCTTAGTGAAGAAGAAGTTCTGACTTATATTCTGACTAATTGGGTAGAGGGCACTGTGGATGACTTTAAGGACCCAAGGGGGCAGTGGCCCAAAAAGTTCGGAAACCCCTGATTTAAACTGTGGGCATTCATTAGCCAGATGCCCAATTATTTGGCAACACATTTTTTCCCAGTTGCCATTTCTGACAGGCCAGTTGCACAAGGTAGACGGAAATGAGATGCAAAATATGACATATTTAGCAGCAGACAGTCAATTATTTTCTTTTTGGGTGAAACAGAGACTGGGGAAAAAATACTACTAGTGCATTTGCCATTGCGACTCCTTCCTTGTCAAAAGGCTAATTTTTTTCATAATTCCACTTTTGACATTTTGATCAACCTTCTGATTCTGGAAACCTGCCGCTGACCATTTTGAGCAAAGTTATTAAAAAGGCAATGTAAAAAGCACCTGTTCTTTTCGGTTGCAGTCACCTCCTCTGGAGTGGTACAGGGGAGAGTCAAGAAGGTAGCTGTGGTGTAATTGTTTGAGGAATGCAATGTTTCGGCTCAATCCGCACGATTAAGTCAGAGTGCTCGAAGAACTCAAGTGACTAATTGGAAGTAAAAGCCAATCTGCATATTTAGCAGAATCATATGATAATGGCTTTTCCTGTATTGTGCCATTTCAGACTGTCTGCTTAAGTAGTCCTCCATAGCTAGTGCATTAGCAAGAAGACCCATCTCCCCAACCTCGTTGCTCTCATGGCCCGGAGAGTTTTTTGTGGGGGAACATTCAAACCAGGGAGGCATGAATATATCAGTTTTGCATTCTCTCAGATTCTTATTCAGAGTCTTTAGTTCAGGTTCCTACCTCTGTTTGTGATTTATTTATTTTTCATTCCTCGCGAAAACTCATCAGCAGCTTACTGTGAATTTCACCTAATAGAAACGTTTCTGCATGCAATTTGATTTTCATTAATAAATGCATTTTGTTCGCAATACGTGGCTGGAGAACTGTACTGCACAATTCAGAGAATTTCTCTGCCATTCCTAACTCGAATGGATAGAAATTTAGGGTGGAATGCAAAGTAGCACTAAGGAGTTCGCTCCATCAATGCAAGCATTTCTGTTTGCCTGATGGAATGGTCTCACCCCTATTTTCTCCCAAGCACTGTTCTGGGAGATCTCCTGATCCCCCCCCCCCAGCTAATTTGGGGGAATGCACAGTGAGAAGAAAGAGGAAATCCCTGTTGTATTAGCAGGACTCATTGCACTATCTCCATCTATTTAGTTGATTCCAGCCTTTGGAGTAGGGGGGTGACAATGCAACCACAGCTGCCTTGGCACAACACCCAGACACATCTAAAATCCAAATTGATCACAATTCATGGAAGTAAAACCCATTAAGACCAGTAAACCTTGCCTCCAACTAGACACCCTTTAGAATCAAAGGACATTCTCCATCAAAATCAATGAGACAAAACCATCTCAGAGCTATGGTTTAAATGCAACATGGAAGCAAATAACATTTGAATCAATGACCCATGATTTAAAGTTAGTGCAAAGTTTGGGGAGTAGCTTAGGTATGGGGAGTGAATTCAATTGCGCCGCCTTAACCCTTCTGTGAGTTGCTTCCTTTGTAAGATGGAAAAGCCAGTGATCCAGACACTGCTTTCTTGCCGTAATAGTCAGCAATGCTTAAATACTTCTCAAATCCCTTTACCATGCAAAGTGAGCACAGCTGTGAAGGGATAAGCTATATTCTGCTCCGGCTCATTCATCATCAAACAGACTTTAGCTTAATTCCAAATGCACAGCTCCATTTTCTCCTCTGTTGCACTCCTTTCAATGCATTTGCTGTAATTGCAAGCAGAACCTTGTGCACATAGCTTTTCTTAGGAAAGATGACGACCGAGCAAAACCAGAAGGCAATCAAATGTTGTGATATGACAGCACCTTTGAGGGTGAACACATGCAACTGGCTACTGCATGGTTCCTGCTTGCAAACACTACATATGGTAGTTCTAACCAGCTTGAGTCTCCCCAGGTCCCATTTGCTGCGTAATAATGTTTGGCTTCCAATGGGGGAAGAATCTACAGGCCTCCTCCCTACAGGGTTATATACATGGGTATATGGATTATATACAATAATGACCCCCAGTATTTGGAGTTAATGTGGTGAAAAAAAACTTTACATATCCAGTTATATCATTTCTTACTCGTATTGTATTCTTAAGTCATCTGCAAACCTGATACTAACAGCCAATTTGAAGATTAATGTAGAAGGCTGTATGTAAATATGTTAGTAAATAATATTTTGCACAGTCCTGAAATCCACCTAAGTGGCAGGTACTTTTAAAACGAATAATTAGGTCCACACACTAATGTAAATCTCCAAAGCTGCTGAAAATGCTTGTTGTTTTAAAACAATGCAATGTCTACGAAGTGACTGACTGTTGTGAAAACACACACACACACACACACACACACACACACACACACACACACGAAAGGGTCTGTAGCAAAAAGTCACTGTAAAGTTTTCTGACTATGTTAACTCCAAATACTGAGTTTAAAATGACATTGTAGCAACCCTAGGTAAGCCAGAGCTTTGTGAGCTCTTATGCTTCCAAAGTCAGGCTTTACGACTGTGGCTAATACTTTTTATGTTAGAAGAAAACAGAATTGCACGATTCCAATCTAGTTAGTGCTCTACAATCCTCTTTCCAAACTATGTTGAATAAGTTATTCATATTCAGAGCCATGCCATCAAGCTCTCAATTTAAGACTGTTAGTGTACAGCAATAATATAGGTATTGCTTAACCTTCTTTCTGTGTCAAGAGAAAGGGATTACGCTAGAAGTGTCAAGGTGGGGATATCTGAACTGCATCTGCATTCAGCAAACCGATGAAAATCCTGGTAAATTACAGGAGAGATCATTTTACCTCAAATAAGATGCTATGGAATAAATTACAGTTCTGTACATATGTACGTTCTCCTCAAGCCATAGGGATTTACTTCTAAGCATACACGTTTTGGGCTTGGATGTAAATGAGATCTGCTTCTTTCCTAAACTTGAGGCTGATGACAACAGACAGGCAGAAACATATGTCTGAGTAGCACACTGAAAGAAAAAGAAGTGGCTTTGGTCACTGAGAACCTGTAAGCAATTTTGACATAGACATATTGATGTGCAGCATCCAGACCCTGCACATTCAATGTTTGCACTTTGTTTGCAGCTTTACCAATCAACTGACCTTGTGACAAATGAAATGGCAGCTGGTGTTACATTTGCTGGGTGATCTTGTGCTGGCTTGTTTTTGATTAACTCCAAGGGAGGAGAATCTGATGACGGGCATGGCAAGATGACAGGCAACCATCACATTTCTCTTTCTACGTGCCTCTGTGAGTAAGTCCATCTCCAAGACTAGCAATAAACAAGCCCAGACTTTGCTACCTGAATGCAGTAACTTCTGTTTCCATCTGGGTCTGCCTTTCATTGTCTTATTAACATTCTTGGTGATGGCAGGCTGTGGGACGAGGAGGGCGGGGCTTAAAGCCTATTGTGAGAATGGTGGTCTTATCAAAAATATTTAAAGCAGCAGTGAGTTTTTTTTTAAAAAAAATGCAAGAAAGAAACCAGCTTTTCATGTATCAAATAAGGTTGATAATGAGTGAGAGAGGGTATGTGGATAGAATTGTTTTTCAGTTATATATTAGCAATGGGAAAATGTCAAATGAAATGGCATATTTTGCAGAGTGGAGGATATGAATCCTTTCCTTTCTCCCCTTTTAGTATCTAAATACAAGTATTATCTTGAGGCTTTTGTGTAGAATCCTTCAGATTTATACTGTGGCCACAAATTCCCCTACTTTTGTAAAGATTCTCTGTCAGTGAAAACCGAAATAATTTGGAAATTACCAAGAGAGAGAGAAAATTCCATTGCTGTTCTCATGGGTGAGGTGCATGAGTTTTGTTATATTTACCTTATTTTGGAGGTGGCCAAGGGAAGTTTGAGTTTATAGAAACTGGTTTCAACCCTAACCAGCAAGTCTAATGGTCAAAGCTGATAGGAGCTGTAATCTAACAACACCTGTCAAGCCCCATGTTGACTACTGTTCTAAGGCACTGCAAAATAAATATGCACAAATTGCTGCATGTGAACTTGGACAAATGGGAGTAACTTCCTTCATACACATATAACTGATGACTATACATGTTTCAACCACTGTTATCTTCCTACCCCATTCTTTCACAATTCTTTAAATCAGGCATAGGCAAACTCCAGCCCTCCAGATGTTTGGGACTACAATTCCCATAATCTCTGACCACTGGTCCTGTTAGCTAGGGATGATGGGAATTGTAGTCCCAAACATATGGAGGGCTAGAGTTTGCCTATGCCTGCTTTAAATCATGGGTAGCCAACATGGTGCCTTTCTGATGTTTTGGGACTTCAACACCCATCAGCCCCAACCACCATGCTCAATGTTCAGACATGATGGGAACTATAGTCCATCAACATCTGGAGCCCACATCTGGAGGTCACCATGATGGCTACCTTGCCTTTAAACTGAGTGAACACTGGCAAGTAGCTCAGTTACTGGAAAACAATTATTTCTGTATTAAATTGAAGATATCAACCTTCCTTTAGTCAGAGATTGGTGGTAAACATCCCCTGATATTGCCTAGGTCCCTGGAGCTGTAGTGGGCTGTGTCCTGACAGCAGAATGTCAAACTCATATAGGAAATATATGTTGGTTTCGATATCGTTGGGTTTTGTACTTGCAGCTTTCTGTGAATTGTGCCTCTGGGATGTTCTTTGATCCATGCTTCCCATGTTTTATTGGATTAAAACTACTTTTAAAAGCATGTGCAGCTAAATTTGGGCTATAGGGGGAAATTAATGTTAAAATACTGTTTTAAAGGGAAAATAATGGTTCTGATTTGGGTTTATCTGTGACACATGCAAGGGAGGTTTACATTCCTTTAGAAAAAAAGGGGTGGGGAAGGGGAGGAAGGATTGAGCCCAATCAGTTACAGCTTTTAAAACTGCTAATTAGCAATCATTGCAGAAGAAGTAGTGGGGAAAATAAATCTTCTGAGTCCTAAAATTATGGCTTAAGGGTGTTTCAGAAAGCTAGTTAATTTGTAAGTTTGTGGCAAAGGTTGTTTAGAAGACTTGCCACATTTTCAGTGTGGTCAGCAGTACTACGACACTTGCATTGATTTGGCCTCTAAAAGTCTGGAAGCATTAGAGACTTATTCCTCCTTATTTATTTCTTTAAATGGGATTTATATCCCATGTCTTGTCATAGATGATCCCAGGAAGATACAACAATATAAATTGCAATGTATTATAACAATAAATACAGTTAAAAACCTAATAGGAAAACCAGTTAGGAATCACAGCCCACATTCTAAGTTGGTTACATTTGTCCTTGATGGTGATGCTACCGTATAACCACTTGGGGTTAGCACTATGATGCCATACTGACTTGATCCCTAACCTAATTTTCTAAGATGCTGACAGCAAGAAGACTTTGCTGGATATTCAAACTATTGCCCAGAAGAGAAAGAAATGGTTGTGGAAAGGGTCAGCTTTGAGGGACATTTCAGGGAACAATCTGCACATATGAAACAATGTGCAGTTGTTCAGCGCATGGCATTTGGGAATTTGGCACATGGCATAGTACCTATGTGATTCTTAATAAATGCATCCGGTTTGCTTTTCACTTACCGTTTTCAGAAGCCCAATGTGCATTCAGGCATGCTGTGCATTTCACTTGCTGTGTCAAACTGAACAGGATTATTATTATTATTATTATATTATTATTATTATTTTATTACCAAATAATTATTTTCCAATATATATCTGAAGCAGGGGGTGGGGAAGGAGGGGGGAAATTTTGCAAGCTTAATGAAATCTGTTATTTCCACATCATAGTGCAGGAATTGAATATCTGTCAGTGGCAAAGAACAAGTCAGAAAGACAACTGATTAGGAAAGGTCTCGACCCAACCAGTGAACCTTCTGTTCAGTGCTCAGAAGACCCAATGGCCACTCTGCAATCCGGTGACTCAACACTGGGGCAGATATTTATAGAGCAGAAGATTTGCTAGGGGCTCATGGGAGTTCCCAGTCCACATGTTAAATACGATGAAAAATAAAAGAGGAAGCACGAGTTAATCATGCTTCCTCTGTCCAACGTTGCTGGAAACAATTAAAACAAAGTTTTGCTTCTTCAGCCACAAGCAATTATGCAAATATTAGCAGTTCTCAAAAAACAGTGTTGTTGTTGCAGTAATCCCCAGTTCACATGTTACTTCAAGAAAATTATACAATTTCCAGTGCTCATTAAAACTTTATTAATAAATAGCATATGAAATAGGTTTGTTAAATTAAGGCAACTGTAACAGAAAAGCCATGCATGTGTTGTATAGTTTCAAAGGAAACGCCAGCTTAATATATTCCAAAATGAACATGCATAGAATGTGTGTTTTCATAGAATCTGATGTGCATGCACACCAAAGAGATTTCCTGTCTGTATATTAATTGTTTAATTGTATGAAAAGATAATTGGTCAATATATAACTAGTTAAGAACAGGAGAAACTGTCTTTTGCTAAAACAGACCATTTGTCTATCATACTCAGTACTGACTACATCAACTGGTTCTCCAGGGTTTCAGACAGGAATCTTGTCCAGCTCTAACTGCAGATACTGAGCATTCACATGGCCCCCTCCCCTAAAGAGATTGCAGTCCCTCTTTCTGGAAAATGGAACAAGAGCTTGACTTGGAATAAATCATATCATGCCTAAGTCCCAAGGTATTTTCTGAAAGTACATGAGGTCACCCCCTTACTGAAACTAAGCAGGCCTGGGTCTGGCCTGTGCCAGGATGGGTGATGAGGACCACCTGGGAACCACTCATCACCCATGATGAAAGAAAGATGGAATCTAAATGGTAGGTGAAAATAATAGTTCCAAGACCAACAAGGGTTTGCTTTTGAATTCCTTGAAACATGTGCCTTCCCCAGTGCCACACACACAATCACTTTTGAAACTGAGGGACTTCCAAAACCACTTGTGGTATTACATACAGGCCTGATGCCCAAAGAGGGCTGGGAGAATTAAACACCACCAGATATGCAAGGGCCCTTAAGTTGCTCTTTGGATTCTGTGCAATGAGTCTGAAATTCAACAGAGTCCCCTTTCTGAAATATTGAGAACTGATTTAAAGCCACGTTGATAGAGTGAGACTTCAGGGATATGCTGGCTGAAATCTCTTATGACTCAGTGTAATTAAGACCTGATTGCCAAGAAGTTATCTGGAGACCAACACAATATAGATATTTACACATTTTTGTACACATTTGAAACAGGAAGAAGAAAAAGGTCAGCTTATACAAAATAACACAGTGACATCCTTTTTTATTACAAAAATTGTAGATTAAAACAATGTTCATTGTCTGTGATGGCTCATGCCATTGGCATTTGCATGGTCAGGCGGAGTCCCCCAAACCCCAGGCAGCCTCTGAGCGGAATAATGACACAAGACAATGTGCTATGGGATTAAAATTAGGCCACAACTTTATTAAGATTCAGATGTAGGGAGACCTCAGCTCAGGCATTGGGCGTTTATCCTTCCCAGCTCCCCAGCCGGGGCCCTGGGTAACTTCAGGGTATCCAGCATGTGAGGGGATTGGGCTAGCTCTGGAGAACATATGTTAAAGCGGATAGCCCGCCCCCCCATTCGCCACCACTGGAGGGGGAGGGCAATGACAACCTCGGGGCGTATGGCCAATGCCTCCCCCCAAGACCCCTTTAACGGGAACCCTGGTATCGATGCCGCAATGGGGGTGTGGGGTCACTGCCCACACGCCCACCCCCCCTTTAGGAAGATGACTAAAGGATTCCACCCAAGGCCTGCAACCACCAAAGTTGTGACGTATTGCTACAGGAAAGGTGAAACCTGCCAATGCAGGGAAATTCCTTTCCGGCCCTTCAACAGCGGCTTTCACATAGCAGCGCCTGTGTACCTTGGGAGGAAGAGGTTAACCTGCAAATGAAAAGGTTAATTGAGGGAGTGGAGGGTAAGAGAAGCTCTGGAGCCCCAACTGGTGCTTCCCAGGTATGTAACACCTTCTATTGTGTGGGTCTGTGTTCCCTCCCTCTACCTGGCCAATCCCCCTGGCAACACCTCCCCAGGTGGGAGTGGGTGGCTGAACTGGGTAGGCGGAGACCACAGGTATCCAGCCTGGGAAGGTGAAGCCAGCCTGAACTACCAGGAGCTGCTCTGGGATCCAGGCACTGCGCGTGACATGCAAAATGTGCACCCCGTTTGATGTGAGGAAGGTCATTCTTATAATAAATATGATAGGTGTGCTGCCAGTTGGCAGGGCTACAAACATTAATGTGCCCATTAATTGTAGATATCTAAACCAGTAATGAAACTTAGCCTGATGACTGAAGGGAAGCATGTTTCCCTCCTCTTTGGAATCTAGAAATCTTGCTGGCCATAGGTTTTGTAGAAATGTAGCCCTGCTCATAGATAGGATGTGGAGTCAAGCGTTTGCCTGTGTTAAATACAAATAAGGGCTGATATAGTGACAAAGGGCTCACAACTGCAGCAGGGCATGGCTCCACTCTGTGACCAAGCATAATCAACTCTGCTAAGGCAGCGACACCAGCCCTCTTTGGGCATTCTGCCCTATGGGCAAACCCCCTACCATGTGAGCAGGGTCGAGCATGCCAAACCCTGCCCTCCATGTCACCATTCTTGTTGCCCTTTCAACTCATGGAGGGCTGAAGTGGGGAGTTTCCCCACATGATTTAGAAACCTTTATTATGCAGGGTTCTACTTCACTGGGGGAGTTTCTATGAGCAGAGGAAGCTGCTTGCTTTACATACAGAGTCACTCTTTATGAATCAGATGGGGAATACTCTCATCAACATTCAACCTGCTTGTATGTAGAGGTTTGCTTGCTTGCTTGCTTATTTACAAAACGCTGGAATAGGGTACACTGTCTAGATATTAACACAGGTATTGGTACCAAAGAGGTAATCATTGAGAACTCATATAACCTGGCCAATGCTTTAGTACATAGATACCAAGCCCACCAGAGATGCAGGGACAGTCAAGAGGTTGTCTCTTGCTAAGGAAACTCCAAAGACTCATGTGAACTGTCCCAGATAAGAATAGAAACATATTTTCACTTACCAAATATGGTGGGATTATATCACCGCAGCAGGTGTTTGACGGTTAAAATGCGAGTATAAATCACACACACACACACACACACACACACATATAAATCCATTTCACAAGTTTGATGCTGTATGAGAAAGATAATGTGTTTTTTACTGAAATAATTGTAGATTGACTTATAGAAAAGAGATCACTCTATGTAGCATTTAAATAACTCTCTCTGAATTAAGTTGCAAATGTTACATTCTGTTGATTAACTACTACTGCTTCAGACAGCTATTCCATTCCAAGTCAGTACTTTGGTGATTTATAAAGTTTAGAGTTGGTCTCAGATCAACTTAGCAATTCTTTGTCTACGGAATGAGTTGTGGTGCATGGCTGTCCTTAAATGTTGGTAAGGCATACAATCCAGCCTAGGAAACACTTGTCTCACTGATTTCCTTGGGAGATAATAAAGCCCATGCTTAAACTTTCTATTGACATCAATGGGAATTAAAGATCCTTAACTTTGGCTGCTTAGAGCCCTTACCATTTTCGCAGCCTGATCCTAATCAGTCCCATCTTTTCCAGCAAAATTTGCTCTAAGCTAGTGCCCACAGGCTACCCAGTTTCACTGTGCCGAAGCACATACAGCCTTCCATGGGAAAGAAAACTGAATTGTAAAGAATGACTGATTGGTAGTGTGGAAATATCTGTCAAGGAAGGTGATAAATGCTTCTTCATAGTATCTGTTGTGCTGTTGCCTCTATCATTCCTTTCACATAATACTGAATCAATGAAGAAAATCATCATTGGGGAGGAAATCAATAAGTTGTTCAGATTCTGGTAAGTTTAAGCCACATTCAGGCCTTCTGCTCTATGTGATCACAATTGCATGGAGGAACTGATCATAGTGATGCATGATGGCCTCAGCCCTGCTTACAGAGCCCTCAGTCTTACTGCTACCCATTGATCCCAACTTGCAGGGTGGGGGGGGGGCTAGAGTAATTTCTCTTTGAATAGCCTCTCTATGAATTGCCCCATGTCAGTTTCTTTCCTTACTGATTTTCTCTCACACAAACACATATCTATAGATCTATTCTTTAACTGTAAAGAAGAGCTATTTTAAAAGGGTGAGGATGTAAGAAAATAAGTGATCCAATATGTTCCCATGAGGAGAAGAATCCTCCTACATGGAGCAATTCACACAGGCTATTTAAGAGGAAATGGTTATCCACACGATTGTCCCAGCCAGGATCAATAGGAAGCATTAAAACCAGCTGAACATGCTTGTGCTCCATTTAAAGGCTCTGGAGCCTTTCCCTGGCTCCTTCTCCCTTCTGTTCCATGTCTCTATGACCCATTTTTAGATCACTGCTTTTCAGCCAACTATCCTACTTCGTCAGTCCCTTCACCCAACTCTCTAGGACAGCCTACCCTAACCTTGTGCTCCTCAGCTGTTTTGGACTAACAGCTCCTATCAGCCTCAGCCAACACGATCAATGGCCAGGGATGATGGGAGTTGCAGACCAAATACCTGGGAGGCACAAGGTTGGAGAAGGCTACTCTAGTAGTACTGCAGTACCTTCTGGTGAACAGAGCACATTCTGATAGCTCTGTTCTACAATGAGACTGTAGTGTTCAAGAACATTCTGTCCTTCCACCCGTAAGAGGCTTTACTGCCACTAAGTAAATTGTACATTGACATGTACATGACAGGCAGCTGTTAATAGGTGATATACAATCTTCTCACTAGGGATATCTACCAGTGAAAATTTGTTATTACTTGGATCCTACGTATCATTCCAGCCCCTTGATTAGAAATCACATCTCTACACCTTCATTGTCACATTGTCACCAACAAGGTAGGCAACAGGAAGTCCCTTGGGTTTCCTATCCCTTGGGCGAGGAACAGTTATCTGTATGGTTGTTGGTTGTTGTTTTTTTATTTTAAAAAAGCTAATATTGAGCATAAAATAGTGGAAATCTCTATGCTATCTGAGTTCATTGGCAAATACATTTAAAAATCCATTGTGCACCCCAGCAGTTCAGAAAACTCACTCGTCTCCATGCTTTTAACAACACCACGGTCACACTTAAATTAATATGCACCTTTTCCAGGTGAAATAAAGTGACATCAAGAAAATATGCTGTTAAGTGACATCAGTTGCAGTCTGATGTCCTAAATCTGGGTGAATCCCAATGATGTGAGTAGGATTGCTCTAGAATTTGTGTTGCATGGATTGTAGCCTTAACATGCAGCTACGATCCAAGTATATTCCTCTTTATGTGCAAATGATGCAGGCAGCCATGTGAAGAAAAGTTGTCATGCAGGATAATTTGTCCTGCATAAAACAACCTTTATAGTCCAGTGGGAATTTTGCTCAGCCTGCAAATGAGCACTGTTGGGTCCACTGAATTTGCCTGGAACTTGTAGTGTCATTCACTATGACTGATGCAAACAACAGACTTGGTAGATGCTGCTGAATGGGATTAGTAGTTCATTAAAATGATTCTTTCCCCTAAATTAGAGGCTTCCAGCTCAAAATCCAACTTATATCTGCCAAACATGAAACTGGGTATGGAAAAACTGCCACTCTACTTAAGTATCACCTTACAGAGAAAAATAAGATGGACCATTGATCAGGTAAATATCTGCCCATCCAGGTACACTGGAGTGAACACGGACCAGGCAGGACTATGGAATGTGAACCTGACAAGTGTACCAAAGGTGCTCATAGCAAGGAAGAAAAATTCCTTCCAGTCCTTTCCTATGGGGCCACAGGTGGAACCTGTAAATGTACCCAGGAATAGGGAGGCAGCCATAGGGAATTTCCCTGCCCACACTGTATTTTGATGCGGCAAATCTTGTTTATTTGGTTTTTTGCAAAACCTGTATGTTGTTATATCTGGGGGGAAATAACCTTTTCCATGAGAATTACAGTTTGTTGGGTCTTCTTTAAGGGTGTGCTGGCAAATGCCCAGATAACTCTTCTACTATTATCCTATGCCAGCTACTGGTGCAGTATTTGGATTTGCATCAACTCGGTACAGACATGGGCTAGAATTCAAAGAGATGTGGTTGAAGGTTCTACTCATTCACAGCAGCTTTTGCCCTTGCTATGTGGATGCCAAGACTCTCTTCACACAATGGCCTCTCTTGACCAATGCACACAGATATGGAACAAAGAGCCAAGAAGTCCATGGGACTTCTGTTAGGAAAGCATGCCGAATGAAAGTGCGAAAGAAAATGGACCTTTTTTTATTTACCCACCTAAAAAGTAGGGTCTGGCCAGATTACTGCTAATGCCCTTTTTAGAATCGTAGCTAGGTTAAAATGTTCAAAGATTGAATGGTCAAAAAGTAAGGCAAGGCAAATTCAGACAGGAAACAAAAGCACAAATGTTCAAGCTGTTGTAATAATTAAATACAGGAACAAGTTACCCCAGAATCGAATTGGCACTCTGTCACTTGAAGCTGATAAAGTAAGATCACCCATCCTTCTAAAGACTAAGCTATAGTTCAACCTGAAGTTTTCAGATTGATTTGTAATTGCAAAGTAAATTCCTGAGGCATATATTCTGCAAGAATCTCGACTCGATTTGTGTTAATCCGTCAACTTTGCTGGTGGGTTGTAATTCCACCCAACCCACCCACAAACAACATTTCTATAAATTTGAAATACATTCCAACACAGAGCAGTTACTGGAATTGCTGATTTATTTTTTACCATGGCAATCAAAACCATTGTGCTGGAGTTATAAACTTACCCGGTAGATGAATAAATCATATGGACGTTGATAAATGTAAATATATCCAATAAGACAGTTTGGGGTTTGTAAAAGCTAGGCTCATCAAGAGAGGAGTGAACAGGAATATATGCATATGAGCCTGATATTAAGAGTCTTATGCTACAGCAGGGATCATTCATTTGTAACTTAATGGTTAATTCTGTTATCAGTAAGTCAGCTAACTGAGAAGGGGTGTGTTGTTGCTTAGCAACAAGGCAGAATGGCAACCTGCCCCAACTGAATGTGTAGTTCTGAGGGAGTTTTCCTCTGGATCTTTGGTTGAATGTCTCCCTGCTACGTACAAGGTCTGAACTAAGAAAAAGCCTCTCTCTTTTCCTTTCCCCTCCAATTATACACTGCCTTTGTTCAATTTGCTCAGTAGAAGGTTATCAGGATTTCTTTTCTCTCTGGACTTCATCTGCATTTTTAAGTGACTTTGCTAACACACAAACTGGTAAGACCATTACATCTAAAATCACCCATCTGCATCACTGCCACTACATAATCCAAGAGTTGAATCTTAAAATTCCTTGCAGCGGGGTTCCATAGGCACTCCTAATAATATTTCCACCTATTACTTGGTCTGCTTGTGCAGGTAGGCTGGGTATATGCATTCTCTAACACAGTGTTTTTCAACCACTGTTCCGCGGCACACTAGTGTGCCGCGAGATATTGCCTGGTGTGCCGTGGAAAAAATTACTTTATATATAGTCAATATAGGCACAGAGTTAAATTTTTTAACATTTTCTAATGGTGGTGTGCCTCGTGATTTTTTTCATGAAACAAGTGTGCCTTTGCCCAAAAAAGGTTGAAAAACACTGCTCTAACAGAATAGTGTTGGTTATTCCCAGATTAGTGTTTTGACTATTTGCAAAATTGTGGCAATTGCTTTGAGGGTTTTTGGGTTGTTGTTTTGTAACACAGGGCTTTATGAACGGACCATTAGGATTCATGCTCCAGCCATGTTTTACTATTACAACCTCCCACTCCAAATGGCAAAGTTAGGTATCCCCTAGGGTGATCTCCTTCTAAAATATTTACAAGCCCTTTCTTCTTGCTAAAACAGAGGACTGCAACAGAGGGTGCTAATAAATAAGAATAATACATCAGATAAGCACTGTTCATGCCTTCATGCCTTCTTTTTCTGCTTCTTTGAATGAGGATGCTTTTATTCTGAGGCTATAGTTCGGTAGAGTGGTCTACCTTAGAAGACAGATGAGGCATTTTTGTTATATTACTAGCATTAAGTGATACATAGGAAAAAGAAATCTGTTTTCACAACAAAGCTGTTATATGCAAGATTTGGAGATTAACAACCACATCAGTTTTGCTGCAGGAAAGACCCAATTTCTTTTGAAATTAATGATCTAGAAGACTTTCTAGTAGATAAAAATAAACCATGGTGAATTGACCAGGCAAATGGGGTTCTGCAAGGCAAGGAAAAACATCTGCAGCCCAGTCCTTCCCCATGAGTAAGTCTCGGTGAGCTCCCTGGGACTTATGTCTGAGGAAACATACACAGGATTATAGTCTTCAATAAGCAGCAAGGCCAGCTTAAGTGGTTTTGTGGCCTGAAGTAAAGGGCAAGAAGTTGCCTCTTTCTAGTCTCATTTCATGTACAAAAGCTCAGCGGTCCATTGTGTCTTATTTCAGCATCCCCTACTGCATGCCAAGGGCAGTGGTTTAGTTTACTTGGTGCAGGACTGGCTTCATAGCACACACAGAGAGCTTTCTCCACTCACTGTTCCTAATATTTGCTGCCTAAGGCAGCTGCCCCACTCTGCATCATGTTACAGCTGGCCCTCATAAACAGCATCCGTCAAGTTCACAAACACTTTTGCACAACTGCACTCTTTATTCCAATTATTGGTGAATTCCCACAGGCCTAAATGAGATTGGAACTGGCAGTTCTCTGTGGAACTGAAGACTGCTTGGTGAAAAGTGCCTTGTAATTTTCAACCACAATATTTGAGCACCTAACCTCCTCTCCCCTCGAGCTCTGTTTGAATTCCTTCTCCTGTGTCTGTTTCCACATGTTCCTCTCTTCCCCTTTGCCTTGCTTTTTGTTGGCATTGGTAGCTGTTGTGTAAACAGCCCCAGGACTCTTAAAAATCAGAACTGGGCTCAGGTTATACAGCGATAAGATGTCACAGGGAACCAGGCAGAGGGCCTTCTTGGTGGTGGCACCTGCCCGGTGGAATGCCCTCCCACCAGATGTCAAGGAAATAAACAACTACCTGACTTTTAGAAGACATCTGAAGGCAGCCCTGTTTGGGGAAGTTTTTAATGTTCGATGTTTTATTGTGTTTTTAATATTCTGTTGGGAGCTGCCCAGCATGGCTGGGGAAACCCAGCCAGATGAGTGGGGTATAAATAAATTATTATTATCATTATTATTATTAGATAGGAAAAAACCTTTGGCTTTTGCTGAGTGATCAAATGCTATATTTAATGGCTCTACACACAATAGGAAATGGCAAAAGCAGTTATGCCTGATCTGTTTGTTTTCTTGAGGAAATCTTCCAGTTTTGTTTTCTGTATTGACTTCAGTGACAGAAGTAATTCACATGCATCCCATTATGAAGCCTAATAATCATTCTTTTTACATGTAATGATGTAATGAATTCAAAAGATTATGGTTATTCATTCAATTTGTTAACCTATGCCAGAATTCAAGGAACAATTATAAGTGCACCTAAGGCTTGAGTGTGCCCAGTGGGATTTCTGACTTTTCTGCATGCACACAAATACAACAAGAAACATCACAATCTGCTTTGAAACTTCCCCATTTTTAAAATGAGGTTTATGCAGCCGGAGGGGCAAGGGGATGCTTTTGTTTGTTAAGCCCAAGTTCAGAGCTCAAACCTTTGCCTTGTGAAACTAGACACACAGTTCTTCAGATTTGGGCTTTAATATTTAGCAGTTCAATATTACTGGAAGATGTCTTTTCTAATTGCAGCTCCTGATTCCACACCTCACTCTGTCTCTAGAATTCCAGGTAGTTCTTTGCACATTGGGTGAGAAGCAATGTGGTTGCTCCGATTGTGGATGGCATTTGATCTAGCAGTGGTATCCACTAACATAAAGAGTTCTCCCATGCTGCTGCAACCACTTGCTCCACCTTCCATGCTGCTCTGCTGGGTCTAGTGGGGACTGGTCCATTCGGGTGAATGAAGTGCTGCCCCACCAACATCAGTTTCCCCCAGGTCGTCCACACCTGCTTGCCTTCTTTCAGGGGTTGGCTGTAGCCTATCATTGACTCTGACTTCGCCTATGCTTGGTCTCCCTGTCTTCCACTCCACCAGTTCCAATAGGCACCAGCCCCCCCCCCGACAAATGTGTCCTTCAGAACACATTTTTTTAACATTGTGGGTGCTGCAGTGAGAAGAATAAATTGGGGGGCATCACCTCCCCTTGTTTTTCATTAGCAAATGTCTCTGCTGCCATACAGAGGTGCCATCTTGTGCCCAAGATTGGGGGCGTGGCGTTGCACGTCACATGTGTGTGACATCATGTGCCCGGTGTGTGTCACACACCATCATCAGTAGGAGGCCAAGTGCAGAGCCCAGCATAGGACATCTTCAGTGATCTGTAGCTCCTCCTCTCATGTGCTCAAGATGAGCCTGTGCCATGCTCGGCTCTGTGCTTGGCCTCCTCCACCCCCTCAACATTGAGGGGGCCCAGCCCCCTGCCAACAGATATTGAGGGACCTGAAGACACCTTGGCCCTATAGAGTCGGTGTGCCTAGCTAGCTAAAAAGCTGTTCTTTAAGAGAGATTGCAGCACTGATTTTTGCCCTTTAGCTCTGTTGATTCCCTATTTCAGTTCATATTCCTTCTGCTACATCATGCAGCACAATTGCCTGAAACCTTTAAAATCAGCCTTTGGAGGCTTTTGCATAGTGCGTTTTTGTCTGAGCATTGATAAGTGTCCAATGCTTGGGGAGAGTGGAAAATCTGAAGGGCAGCTGAAAAGCTACTGGAAAAGAAAAGGTGCCTTTGCAATAGCAACACTGAAAGCAAAACTAAGACGACTCCACTGTTATTGTGAAGGAGTGCACTCTCAAAGAACTGGAAAGCTTTTTCGAAGAGTTCTTCAAGGGAGCTAATAAATATCAAGTTGATTCAGAATCATGCCAAGGGGCTTTGGCAGTCAGATACCAGAATTAAAAATATATAAGCACCTCTTATAAATAAAATTTAAGGGCATGCACAATCCAAAATGCTTAGAAGAGGTGCCTCTATCCTTTCACAAATGCTGGCTTTGAGTATCTGAAAGAGGCTTGCACCAAATATTGCACTAGTTTGTCCTTCCCGTTTGATGTATGGCCTGTATATTTTTGTGGTAAAAGTTGCCATATGATACCTGAGTACACAATGCAATGCAATAATTTGCTCTTCAGCTGCAATCGTATACACTCTTAACATGGAGTAAAACCCATTTAACTCAAGGGGACTTATATTTCTGAGCAGACATTTATAGAATTCTACTGTAAGACTCAATCCTATACACACTTATCTAGGAATAAACCAAATTGAACTTAATGGGGCTCTGATTAGGCACATAATAGGTTTGCAAATGCCTCTTCTTCCTTTCTTGAAGTTTTTTTTTTTTTAGTGTTGTATAGACACTCATAAAACAATGAACAGGGGGAACTCTTATTTACAGCGCATGCACACATGACCTTCAATATCTACAAACTGAATTTTCTTTGCATGCTTCCTGGGGCACGGCTGCATCTCATGTTCAAAGAGACATGTGCACAAGCAAGGCATATGTGATAAGCAAATTTCCAAGTCTCTTCATGTTGTCTTCTGCTTTGAAAGTTGTTTACAAATTCTGGAATAAATTCATTTGAGATGCCTCCCCTGGAGGGACACTCAGCTACTCACTTTGGTTTCCCTATTCCAAAGGATGAGATTGCGGAGGAAATGATTATGGAGTATGCAGGGGATAGAATGTGCGAGTGGAATCCTGTTGCCCGGAGTCTGGTGTAGGGAGAAGTGACAGCAAATAGCTTTGTTCTCTCACAGCTAGCACAAATAAGCGAGATTGCTGCACTTTTGTTCAAACGGTGTGGTAAGGAAGCCATCTCAGCTCTTGTCTCTGTGTGTTGCTCTCTGAGGAAGGATATATAGGTGTCCATCAGACCGTAAGGCACTGGGGTGAGATCTGATGGGGTGCTGGTGCCTGGGAACACTATCACTGGTTTTTTGTTTTTGTTTTGCCATGGTGGGAAAACACCATGACAAAGTGATGGCCGCGGTATTAGGGACATGGGAATTTGCCTTATACCGAACCAGATCACTGGTCCATCTAGTTCAATATTGTCTACACTGACTGGCAACTGCTGTCCAGAGTTTTAGGCCGAAGTCTTTTCTCAGCCCTAACTGGAGATGCTGGGGATTGAACCAGTGACCTTCTGCATGCAAAGCAGATGCTCTGCCCCTAAGCTACGGACCTTCCCTAGGCAGTTTGGTAGTGCTCCTGGGCAGGGGAAGGAAGTGCCTGAAGCCAGAGGGGGTTGTGGTATGCGGTAGGAACAAGGTGACCAAAGCTGTAGGTAGTTGCTGATAGCAGTGGGAGACTGAAGTGACTGAATCACAAGGTAGTAGCAGCAGAGTAGCGTCATGTAAAATGAGGGTTGTGGGCATCCCTGAGTGCATGTGTCGAGAGAGGGATAGGCTGGGGGCACCGAACCACCCTTAAAATAGTCTCAACCTGGTTATCTGTGATATTTTGGTCCCAGGTATCTGTTTCTTCAGTCACAGAAGGACCAGTTTCAGACTCTCGAAGATGATGTTTTGAAACAAAAACAACATAGGGGTCCAGTGATGTGAAGGGATTCCAGACGCTAGTGGCAAGGGCCTCACCAGGCTGTCCCTTGAATCCAGGAGAGATTTTGGGGCTCTGATGATCCTTGGGACATTAAATAGGGAAATCTGGTAGTGATTTACAAAATAAACCAGCACAATTAAATAGCAAACATATAAGCAGCTATCCAGAGTTCTGCAGAGCTGGTACTAAGAATCATTGCCTGGGGATTCCTGTGTGAACAGGTAGGTTTTTGCCAGTCAGCAAAATGCTTGCAACATATTTGTCATAATAATAATAATAATAATAATAATATAATAAAATAAATGATAAAAACACGATAAAACATTTTCCCCCTAAACAGGGCTGCCTTCAGGTGTCTTCTAAAAGTTAGGTAGTTGTTTATTTCCTTGACATCTGGTGGGAGAGCATTCCACAGGGCAGGTGCCACTACCGAGAAGGCCCTCTGCCTGGTTCTCTGTAACCTCACTTCTTGCTGTAAGGAAACCGCCAGAAGGCCCTCGGAGCTGGTCCTCAGTGTCCAGACAGAATGATGGGGGTGGAGACACTTCTTCACGTATACTGGGCCAAGGCAAACATTGTTCCACAATGGGAAGGGGGTGTCTCCTTTGGGTTACTGTGAGCTGAATATGGCATAACTAGAACATCTTATGTGGCTTTGCTAACACCACATATAAACTCTGAGCTGTGGCTTTAATTCTGAAAATAAAATCCAATGCTAGATTTGAGTTTACTCTCCCCCTCTCCTTTTTAAGGCCTTGATTCTTTCCCTTCAATTCCTAACTGGCATTAATACAACTGTTCCATGTGTGTACTAAGAGGTAGCTGGCTTCCAAAAGATATTTTTGGGGTAAGCATATGCAAATTCAGAAGAATTTGAATGTATGAGGTTTAGAGGAATGCCCCAGGAACTCTCCTGGTTGGCACATGAAGATGTGGGCACTTATCTACTGAGAACCAAAGTGATTTTAGTTTAATCTTGTGAAGTCTTGTTCATTTCTCAGGGAAAATATTCACATTTGATGTTGCTGTTGAAATAGGAGAGCAGTGGAGACCGCAAACATACTTGCACGCTGAAGAGCTGCGCAAAATTGATTTTCAAGGTACTGTGGAAGATTCTTCCCTTGCTCACCCTCCAATCTCTGTTTCTTAGAAATATTGAGGCTGGAAACAACGTAACTGTCCAGCTGGTGCTAGCCGTTGATAAACTTAAAACACAGCAACTGCTGTGATGACAGGAACATGGCCACTTCTACTAGGGAGTCATCTGGCTAATGTGGCATGGCAGCTATGACATACTTGGGAAGCAGGAGTGAGTCAGGAACAAATGCAGAGTGAGAGAGTTGCCACAAAGGGATGGAATTCAGTTGGGGAAGGACTGAGGTCAGGGAAGGCTGTATTGTTGCAGTAAGTGCGGTGGTTTAGAGTAACTGTGGGGTATCTCCAGTGCTTTTTTTCCTTTAAAAAATGTTTAGGGGTACTCTCATTTTGACTCTAAAAAATCACCATTTTGTAGTTCGAATCGGGAAAAATAAATACAGTAAATGGACAAAAGTACAGAAATTCACAAAATGCTTAGGGGTATGTGTACCCCTGTGTTTCGCCCGCCCCTGAAAAAAAAGCACTGGGTATCTCTCCTCTGAGGCCTCTTCTGCTGTTGTTGCTGATAGTTCCGGTATTTTCCCACAGCACCCCATCACCATCACAGATAGCTATACCTTTGAAATTCACACGTCTGAATTTTGCAATGCAGCTCTGCAGCCGAGGAATATATACGAAAAATGAATATAATACAGGGTGCATAAAAATGCATATATTACTAAAAGTAAAATGCATTATTATTAGGAAAAATGCATTGCAAAATGTGTGTATTCGGCAAAATTGCATTCAAACATGTTAATTAGCAGGCTTTTCCTGATGAATTTTCACGAGGACTTACTTTATTTATTTATGCATTTATATTTTAACCTTACATGCAATAAAGAAATAAGAAGAAAGCATCCATAAGGAAATAAGAAAGTTTACATATTTGCTATACAATTTGTCTTCCTGATCATTTACCATGTGCCTTTTATAGGGCAGCGCTTTCCTCAACCATTCTACAATAGCAGAAGAGTTTTTGTTTTTCCATTCTTCAGATATGCAAATTTTAGCAATTCTCCAAAGGCTTAGGAATATTTCTAAATTTCCAATCCATTCAAAAATACCACGGTACTGTACAATGCAAGCATTAAAACATAACATCATAGAATACAGAACAAATGATCAACACTCTCAGTTGTAGCCTCCATATCTTAGACCATAAAAAGGTTGTATTACATTTACAGTAAATTACAAAGTAATAGTCTAATGGGTGGCATCTCCAACGCCTCCTTGTGGCCTCAGAATCTGTGAGCATACAACTGCATTTGGAATCAGTTTTTCAGTACACATAAATATGTGTGGGGGGGAAATGTAATATGGGATTTGGCAAAGCTCTTTACAGAGTGATTTTTCACTGGGATAGGAAAAATACTTCTTTAAGAAGCATGAACTCACAAGATGCTTTCATTGTGTTCACCTCCTAACGCTGGCTAACATGAGGAGCTTTGCTTCCTTCAATACCTGACAGCTGACATTAGCCTTTAAAATCGATTCTTCTGTGAAAGAAGCAAACTGGAGAAGGTTCTTGGTGTCAGTTAATAGCCTGTAGGAAAGCTCATTAAGAGCCGAGCTGCTTCACAAGCGCCTTTGAAAGCAGAATGGTTCGCACATTATTAGAATTGTTGTGATGATTTTACAAGAGCCCCATCATGGCAGCAAAATTGTAAATCAGGCTGGTAAGTTATTGGAGAAGCAAGATCAAACAGAAATGCAGTCCAAACAAGCAGTTGTTGGGCCTCGATTGGAACATGGGTGGAAGTACCGAAAATTGGAGGAAAGGAGGATTGAAGACAACAGTCACTTTTGCCATTTTTTTTCTCCCTCTTGCTTCCCTGGTAGGCTGAAGAATCCCCCAAGCAGGGTAGGTACGTATAAGCAGAGGAAGCTGCTGTACACTAGGACAAATTTAGTGATTTCACCCAGGGGCAGGGAATATTTTTAGCTTCAGAGCCATGTTCAACTCCATCGGGCCTAGGAGGCAGGGCCTTCACTCACCACCACATCTTAAGAGGCACCGAGAAGGGCAGCCTCGGCTCTTGCTCTGTAGTGTACTAGTGTTTGTATATTTTACATTGCAATGTAGCCAAAGCAAATTCCAAGTATGTTGGAAAATGTACTTGGCCAATAAAATTATTCCTATTCCTATTCCTATTCCTATGTTCACTTTAAGACAACTTACCAGGGACCACATGGTGGGCAGGGCCAGAGGCAGAAGCAGGCAGACTAATACCTGTGCATTTGACCTTTGTGCAGTAGGATAGTTCCTTCAAACTCACATATCCCTCTGAATTCCCCACCCAGGCAAAGTAAGAGCATTATCTGAATTCACAGATACATTCCAGGCAGGTATAAATACTCCAGGATGGTGCAAAGTGGAGTGGGTGATGACTATGGCTCAGGAGGGTGTGTGACCTGGAAAGAGTCCTAAGGTCCAGGTGGAGAGGACTGGAGGGCCCCACTTGGCCCCCAGGCCTTAGGTTCCCCATCACTGATTCAGCTGTTTGGCTGACAATTAGCTAATGATGGACTCCCAATCCTGAGACAGAGCTCATTCCCATTGCCTGTTATCTTACCCTTTTTGAAGATGTCAGTGGTTTGAACCACCCACTTTCAAATCATATGCTCTGCAGCTGAGACATGGTTCTCCCTTCATTTCATCAGGTTCTGCACCTATAGGTATGTGATTAGTATACATATCCTGATCTCAAACCATAAGATGAGGGAAGGACATGTAGAGTGCAGTGTTTCTAGACCAACACAAGCTTCAGCATCTTTCTTTTGAGAAAGTTACTCACATAGCGCCATGCATAGTACCATAGCTCATAAGGATCCAGTCCTATTCAAAATCTGCCTTGCAAAGCAAACCATAAAATTGGCTGTAAAACTGTGACAATTCAAGTAGTGAATCTTTGAATTTAGCACACAGTGTTACATTGTCCACAAATTGTGGAACCAACAATAAGTTGGTCACTTTGCAGGGACCAGGAAGAGGGCCTTAACTATCATGGCACTCCAGTTATGGAACTTCTTGCCCTTGGAAGCACAAATAACTTAATGAGCTTTCACCCTTTGGTAGAAACACATTAAGAGGAGAGGGGAAGAGATTGAATCTTTTTGAAGTACTACCGTTTTTTCATTGTACTTTGTGTTTTAGTGATCTTGGTTTTTATTTGATGCATCCTTTCATGGAAAGCACACTGAGATCAGTATGACAAAAAGGCAACATATAAAAAAAACCTTCAGATAGATAGATGGATATTTGGATTTTAAGCCCTTCTAATATAATTGTGAAAAGAACACATTATCCCAGTTATCTTTCAACAGATAAAGCAATTTTGAGAAGTCATTATATTATTGTTATTTATTGCAATCAACAAAGTCCCTGTAAGCAGTTCTCACAACCAAAACATTAAATATGAAAACTTTAATTAAGACACCAGGAGCCAATCATTCCTATTTTACCTTAAAAACAGTCACAGGCAGCATAAAAGCATTTAAAGTTCAGCAGAACTAAACTGTTCCCAGGGCAAAATCAACAAAACAAAACAAACCCTTATTTTGTTTTATCTGCCAGATCAGTTACAAATAACATTTCTTTGAAATACTGAATAGTTCTGAATTTTCAAAAGAGAGTATGCTCATCCCCCAGATAGCCTTTTCTGTAAGCTGCTCAGTGAATTTCTAGCAACAGTTTCCATGAAGTTCACAACTAGTGCAGTTCCTTGCAATGATCAATTAATCTCTCTCTCTTTCCCTCTCTCCCCTTCAAACTCTAAAATTGCATTAGCAAGGACTAATGAATAGATCTTGAGGATGAAATGTCAATATTATTAAGAGCAGTAACTTTAAGTAATGGCTGCAATATTAACAACTCAGTAATCTGCCCTTCACTTAGAGCACGGAAACCAAGGACAATGTTTATTGGTAATTCAAAATGAAACCCAACAAAACTGAGGTTGGTTAATTTGAAAGATATGGACGTATTTAATTTGTAAAGTCATAACTGCTCCCATTACAAAACTCCTACACCGTGTTGTCAGAATTGTCCTGGCATCTGGTCAAATGGAGATATGAATGGGAATTATTTCTGCATCAGAATTTACACTGGTTTAAGCTAAATGGTATTCAGTGGGCTGTGATAAGACAAGCATTGCTGTACAAGCTCTTGCTCAGTTTTATTCATGCCCACTGCCATTTAAGATTTTCTATGGTGATGTCCAGCACTAAGTATGAGCTGTGTATCTGAGATTTCCCTGGGTCCTGAAATGTGAAAGAGCCCCACCTTCCTATTGAAGCAGGAGACTCCTGCTTCACACGGTTACTTTTCATCAATGAAAGGGGAAGATGGGGAAGCCACATAGCTAACATACTTATACCTGCTTTCCCTTTCACATGTTTCTTTATACAATGCTTGATGAGAATCATAGTAATGTAAGAACCTGTGGTATTGTCAAGGACTGGACTGAGGGGGAATGGTGGAGACCACCCCCCTCCTCCTGCACTTCCCAGAAAAGAGGAAGGCAGTCTTGAATTACAGCAGTGATTTGAGGAAGGTCACAGCTCAGAGACAGGTGAGCAGAAGAGTTGGGAGGTGATTGCAGAAGAGAAAGGGGGGGGGGGACAGAGACAGAGTAGCCAGCTGACATGTCATGACTGGAGAGCATTTCTGACCCCGCCCCCTTCTCCCAGAACATGGCATGCATTGAAAGTTGAAGAGTGAAGGACTCAGAGACTATTAGCCCCTGGCGGCCACTGTAAGGAGAAGTGCTGTTGCTAGGAAGGGAGGGGGAAGGAGCTCAGTTGGAGCATCTCCACTTTTAGGAAGGCTGCATTCCTTTGCCATTCTCTGTGAATTATTGAATAAATGGCTTGGTAAGAACTCTTATCATTTCTCTGATTCTGGGCTGCCTTGTGGGATGGAGCTGATTTCCCTGAAGTCTGACAGGTATGGTAGAGATGGGGGAGAAATTTGATACAGATCTAACTTTAATGCAGACTTTGTGCTTATCTACACTTTGGTCCCACTCTTTCCAGGCACAGGTCGGTGCTTTAAAGCTCTGTATCTGAGCTATTTTATTTTATTTTATTTTATTTTATTTTATTTTATTTTATTTTATTTTATTTTATTTTCCTGGTGCTTTCCCTGTAAAACAAAAAACAAAAACAAAAACCACTCTTTAGCACTCAGTTGGAGCAAACATCAATTCAGATTGAGTGTTGTCTCTATTGAGCACTAAAGAGACAGGTTTTCATGTGGAAAGCATGGATCAGGTCTGGAAAGAGTGGAGGAAAGGTAGGGTGGATACGTCTTACCTAATTGAGGCATCCATTCTTTGGAAATCCACATTTCTACGAATTTTAGGTTTGTTCAGTTCAGCCACAGGGCTTTGTATAAAATGTATATATCAAGCTAAAGAGTGCATAAATATATTAGTGAAAATGACATGGTGTTATATTAGGGAACACTGCTTTGCAAAACAAAGTGTACATTAGGGGAAATGGCATAAAAAATATGATTTGGAGAAATTCACATTGAAATGATGGTGAATTGTGGACTAAAAAAAACCTGCATACTGATATGGAAATGTGGAAAACTGAACTTAAGTGGAAAAATTAGAAAACTGGGAAAAACCAAAATGTATAGCTTCCGTTCATATAAATATTTGTATGCACTTTTCCACAGTTAAAGCCATGCTCAAGCAGCTTACAATGTAGGGGGGGAGATATACATAATTATAAACATAACATAATTAGTCATAAACTAAATAAAACATCAAAAAATGAAAAACCAAACTGAACAATTTCCACATAAATCATAATCAGATAAAAAAATATTAATATAATGCCCCTCCCCTACCCTGTGGCCTTCACCCTGTCCACTTTGCTGTGCAAAGAGACAACAGGAATGCCTGGTTCAGAACTCATTTGTTCTGAAAACAATGTTTCTGCTCAGTGTAAAACTCTAAAGACCTGTGCAGTGAAACATGTGATGCTTAACTACTTTGAAACGCAAGCCTTCCTAAACTTTATTGAAAGGACTTTTAAACGTACTTTTAAAAACCTGTTATTTGTATAGAAATAAAAATTAATAATGTAACTACAATTAATAACCCACTGCACATAATGTTAAAGTTTAAAGACGAAAGCTGTTATAGTACTTTCATTACTTTGGAAGCTAGCTTCTAAATTTTGAATGTTGGTGAAGCAGAGAGGTTCAGTGGGAAAATCCATTATTTTGAGGGGAAAGGAGTATAAATATTTTAAATTAAACACTTGAAAGGTTGTATTGGACTAACAGCACAGATCTACTCAGAAGTTGGATAAGTGGGGTTAGATTTGCAGCCTAAGTCATGCTTGGAGTAGAACCATTGAAACCAATGGCTGCGTACTTAAGGTTCCTTTTAGAGCGGAGTTTATTTTATTAGCTTTACTGGTTATAATGTTAGGGCTTCTGTCCTGATTTCTAATGTCCCTTTTATGCTACATATATCTGTCGGGTTATGGAACTGTAGATTTTTGATTTATATACCATGTCATGATAAATTTTAAATGGCAGGAAAATACCTGTATTTTCATTTTATTTCATTTATTATTTATTTTGTATACTGCCCTACTCCATATGCCTCAGGGTGGTTCATAGGATAAAATCATAATTAAAACAAAATACATAATCAAAATAATAACAAAAATAACCCAATAACACACACACACACATTTTAAAAGAGCACAAGATCAGCCAAAGGCCTGGTTAAAGAGGAACGTTTTTGCTTGGCACCTAAGGATGTATAATGAAGGCGGCAGACGAACCTCCCTGGGGGACAGCATTCCACAGATGGGGAGCCACTGCAGAGATGGCCCGTTTTCATGTTGCCACCCTCCTGACCTCTCGAGGAGGAGGCACACGAATAAGGGCCTCAGAAGATCATCTCAGGGTCCAGCTAGATTCATATAGAAATAGGTGGTCCTCAAGGTACTTCGGTTCTGAGCCATTTAAAACTTTATAGGTCAAAACCAGCACTTTGAATTGGGTCTGGAAACTAATTGATAGCCAATGCAGTCAGATCAGGATCGGTGTAAACTGTATGCTCCGATACGGCCCCTAATTTTGTCACATGAAATTATAAAACAAAACGTCTGCTGTCTGCCCACTGCCTCCCCCTCCCCCAGCTGAGGCCCCACAGTGCACCTCATCCCTATGGGCATCCCTATCGGCACAGCGGTGATCCACCCACGGGGGCAATCGGCGCGGCGGCGATCCACCAAGGGGGGGTTTTGTCACCCCTTGGATGACACCTGGGGTGGACCGCACCCACCGCATCCCCCTTTCTCCACCACTGGATCATGCATCCCTTATCTACCACCTGAAGGCCTGCCCACCTCAATCCCTGCTGGCTGCATTGTCACCTGAACACTTCCTCTACTGATGCCTCCATTACCCACTAACCGAGTGGCCATTATTGATGCTGAGGCTGTTGCTAACCGCCCCCCTGTATGCTCTCCCATTCTATTCCCATGCCTCACTTTGTGGGAAGGGGTTCTTACTCAGACTGAGGCACAGGAAGTGGGTGGGGCCCCAGGAACACTTGCACTACTGTCGCTTTGCCACAACAACTGGGAAATGTTCAAAGTCAGCTTAAAGTTTAACCATACTAGCACTCTCACGCACATTTTTTTCCCTTTTGCAAAGTAGCAATGCTTAACTCACTTCAGTGTTTAACAAACATGGTAGTACAAGAAAAGAGGGCAAGGCAGCCTGCTTACATCCATCTTCCCCTAATGTATTCCAAAGTTTGCCATGCCAGCTTGTCTCCGATAACACTGTCGGTTTTTGAAGCCAGAGCTTCTAAGCAATTTGTTAAATAAACAAAAACAAAGTCATGTGGGCCGAGGGTAGATAAAATGCCTTAGGAAACGTCTGTCATTAACGTGAAATATTGCTGTCTGCATGTCGACAGATGCAGCTTGGGTTTCTGCATTACAGCAATATTATGAGTATGTAAGGAGGACATCAAGTAAATAACTTCCCCCCACTGTTTGTCCCAAGCAAGAAGAATTGGGAGACGTATCGCCCCCATTTTAGTCATCATGGCTAATAGTAGCTGTTAGTCTAGCACTGCAATCCTATGCATGTCTACTCAGAAATAAGTGCCATTTGACAACACACCCCATGGGTAACAGGTTTATTTATTAAAATATAACAACTATAGAATCTGCAGTCAAATTAACCTAAACTAATCAGGCCCAGGTGAATTGATGAAAGTATTTCAACTATCCTGTCTCCTGAAACACTTCCTCCCTTACTGTGTGGTCCTTGACAGGCCCAAACACCACTCTGGCTCTGATGTTAGCCGCATATTTTCCAAAAATCCATTCACCTACCTGGACCAAATGCCAATTAGCCAAATTCAAACAAAGCACCACTTCAGTCACGCAGACAATACTCAACAATGTGAAGTAGGTGAAAAAATACATGGCATGGGTGAATTCCTGCTCAGAGCCCACACTGGAAAACTGGTGAGAAGGGTGGGTGTCTCATTGAGAAAAGGGGAGCGTGTAATATGCAGTGGGCTTAAATAGCCTGAACTCCACTTCTCTCCTATAGGACAGATCACCCTATGTGCTTGCCCACATCACCCCTGTGGGTGAGTCTGTCTCTCATCTTCTTGCAGGGCAGGAGGGTATGGCAAATGCAACCCTCCCTCAGTATGGGGGCATAATAGAATTAATTCAATGTATGTATAATGCTGAAGCCATATAAGCCACAAAACTATCTGATTTTGAAGCCGTATTAGGTGGTCATTATCCATTCCATGTCATGCCATAACTACACCTAAATACATTTAAGTGAACAAACTTCCCCCATCTACCCTTGCCACTGTTTCTCTCCCTTCCTCTGTTGTTTTTCCTGGGTCAAAATTTAGATTGTAAGTTCTTCAGGGCAGTGAATCTCCCAGTTCGTTTCTATATGCATATAGAATGCATACAGTGCTTTCAATGCACTGTATGACTAAATAAATAACTAATCTTGTGGCATGGTTTTTTGAAAAAATTAATCACACTTGTGTGAAGAACTACAGGACTATAATATCCTGGTTCACTCTTGAATCATTTTTTTTTTAAAAGAACTCATGTTATATTGGCTGCCTCTGGTGAGTCCTCTAATAGGGAGGCCAAGTTTAGTGACAAGTTGCATATATTTTGTTAGAAGATCAACCGTGTCGCATCTTTGAGAGTTCTCAGGTGTGTGTCACTCAGGTGCGGTGGCCTGTTCATTTTTAATTTGTCAATTAACCCTAGAACTTCATCTCTCCTGTCACCTCAATTTGATTTAGCTTTCCAGATGTCCTTCCTGTAAAAAGAAAGATTCATGTGCATGTATTTGTCCAACTTCTTACAGTGAAAACTGACAAATTCATTCACCACCTTTGCTACTTCTTCTGCCTTCCCATTTCTATATCCCTATCCCACATATCTCTCTGCCATTCCATACCTCAGTTACATCCCTGCTCATCCCATGATTCCTCTGCACCCCAATATTACACATTTGCCCTCCAAAGTACCCTGTGACATGCACACTATCTGCACCCTAATCCTGATGTTCTTCCATTCTTAGTCACAGATTCTATTGTTAGTTCCTGAGGTTCTCAGCAAAGTTGGGCAGTGTCATGGTCCAAAAAGGTCAAAAAGAGGAAGTTAGCTGCTGACCTTTGGCACTTATACTGAATTGCAATTTGAAAATTGCCACCACTATTCCCTCTGCAAATTGGCAGCCAGGAGTATGAGCAGGTCAGTTACACTCCTATCATTCAAGGAAGCTAGGGGAGAACTATTTCATCTACTATTTGTTTCTTTTTTTAAATAGCCACCAGTTTAAACCCCAGTATCTGGGGAACAGTCATGCATGGAATCCCCAGTGGGTTTCCCCTAATTTTCTCCGATTCTGCATCTGATGCATCCCGCTCAGCTCCACTGCTCCCACAGCAACTGGGGGAGCTGCCAGTGGCGGGAGGGACTGCCAAGTGTCATCCCCCTCCCCTGGAACCCGGGGCACAGCACCCCCCATGCCCGTCCCTTGCTATACCACTGCAGGTGGCCATCCAACCTCTGGTTTAAAACTTCCAGTGAAGGATAGTCCACAACCGCCCAAGGGAGTCAGTTCCACTGTTGAACAGTTCTTACCATCAGAAAGTTATTCCTGAGGTTTTTTGTAACTTGAAGCCATTGGTTCAGGCCCTATCCTCTAGAGCAGGAGAAAACAAGCTTGCTCCAACTTCCATGTGACTGCCCTTGAATTATTTGAAGATGGCTATCATATCTCCTCTCAGTCTCCTCTTTGCCAGGCTAAACATACTCAGTTCCCTCAACCATTCTTCACAAGGCTTTTGTTCCCAGACCCTTAATCACTTTGGTTGCCTGTTGCCTGAGGCAGTTTCTTCACTTTGCCTCATGGTTGGGCCTGCCCTGCCTATAATCATGGTGACTCTCCACATGATCTACATTATCCAGGGATCTGCATTGTGTGTGATACTTGAGCAAGTAGAATGCCTGAAGAAGGCTCCAGAGACATCCATTAACTTGGATTACCTACGCTTTCTATTCGTACAACCAGCATAGTTCAAGTGAGTAAAGGGAAGAGTGCTAATTTTAATCTGCATATGTGATTAGGATATAGCACTTTATGTTAATAGAGAGCTCTATTAACATAGAAACAAGAGACAGTGCTCCCATTTACCATACGTTTACAACCCTGTTTGTTTTCGCCAACAACAAAAAACCCCACTGCAATGTAGTGCAATAAAAATAAGGTAATACTCCTCCCCCCCCCAAAAAAAAACTTTTCAGGCCAAGGAGAGATGCATTTTAACCCCAAAATGTAACATGGAGCTTTTTTAATTTTAATTTTTCTGAGAAATACAGCCCACCCCGCCCTCCCACATCCCCATAGAGGTAAACTACCCAAAAGTGCTTGAAAATATCTTTAAACATTCAATGTCTTTTAAGGCCTTACAGGGCCTACCTCAGGGAACTATTTTAAAAATATATACAAATCTGTTTTACACCCATGTAAAATCTAACCCCATTATTTATTCATTATTCTAAAATACTGTGTGGAAACACCCACATTTAATATTTCAGTTAAAAATGGTGCAGTCATTTTCCAATGGATATCAGTGGAATAAATTAAAAAGAGAGGTTTAATCTACTGCATTACAGGGCCAAATGACAAGAGAACTGTGATCGGATTTACCAAGGTGTTCTCAAAACAAAACAAAAAAAAGAAAACAAGCCAAAACAGCTCACTGTTTCTCCTTTTATCAGTCGGGAGGCACTGAATTGCAGCATTAATGCTAGTTGTTTCTGAGAGTCTTAATTCTTTCCCTCATACCAGATCTGAATCATCCTCCCCCAGGTCCAGTCAGCCCTATGGAGGGATTGGGGGTGTGTGTGTGCAGATATAGGGGTTTTTTTAAGACTTTCCTGTCATTAGTAGTGAGGATATCAGTGTGGAGTTCTTAATCCTGCCCCTGTGCCATTTGACTTATTGATTACCTCTCCCTTTCCACCCCCCACCCCACCCTCCAAAAAATGCCCTATAAGAAGGGAACTTAACATTCACCTCAAACACTTGCTTTAGGCAAAGAACTGGTGGGGACTGTAAATATTAATGTGCACACAAAAGCCTAGGGATGCTTGAGAAATTCATAATCCTTGTGAACGCCCATACAAATAGACCTGATCTGCACCCTTGGGACTAATGTGTGCATCTGAACTTAGCTAGCCACTGATTTTTACACTTTTCTGAAGGTGGAAATTCTCACTAGTTTCCATGTACCAGACATATTTATTTTGTGGGAAAGGATCACATTTCAAAAACATTTTGAGAGGAAATATACGTTTAAATATGTATCAGGGCGTATGTTTAAAGATGCACTTTGGAAAGATCTTTTCCAAAAATTACAGAGTACAGTAATGCAGAAACAG
Source organism: Lacerta agilis (assembly GCF_009819535.1). NCBI lineage: Eukaryota > Metazoa > Chordata > Lepidosauria > Squamata > Lacertidae > Lacerta > Lacerta agilis. The sequence goes on from NC_046316.1 coordinate 37,331,421, forward strand.
AAACAATTATGTGAAGGCGCCGAGGACGAAAATTAGAAAGATCCTCCCTAGCTGCCTCATATCACACGTTATGTCATAGATGTGAAAGGAGGAGTTAATGAGTCCCCTGTTACTCTATTCTATGCAGCTCATTGCAAACTGTGCAGGCACCATCCTAAACAAATACTGAATGCTGCAATCCTAAGAAAGGGAGGGGGAAAGGAATAATGGAAGGCTATCAAACTATCTCCTTCAGCACCCTGCTAGGCTGTTTCCATCAGAGCAGAATTCAAGGCTGAGGAACACTAATGCGCTCCTCCATCCGTTTATGGATTTCTGAAAACTGATCTTGACAAAGGGAGGTAAATAATCTATACCAGCTCCTGGGCTGGTGTTGTTTTCTTCTTGTTTGGGAGATATGTCGGGGAAGTAGAAAGGTACTGGATACTTGGGATTTAAGCCTTTCCCTTGTCCGGTCCATTGTGCCTCCAGGTTTTACCCCTGTTTTACCTCCACTGTCAGAGATACTGTGCCTCTGAATACCTGTTTCTGGGAATCACAGGTGGGCAGGGTGATGTTGTCCTCCTGCCCAGCTTGCAGGCTTCCCACTTGGCCACTGTGAGGACAGGTTGCAGGACTACATGGGCCATTGACCTGATGCACCAGGCTTTTATTATGTTCATCTTTTTCTGTTCTACCAACATCAGAGCTCCCAAGGCTGGTAGGACAAGAACCACATAACTTTACATGGCACCGAGGAGGGAGCATCCAATATCAGAATTTTCTCTCAGAGTGGAGTTCCATCCACCTCTGCCTTCCCAGGGCGCATGGAACTGTAAAGCCCAAGAGGTATTTAGCTGGATATTTTATTTTTAAACAATATTTTTCCTACTCCACCCCCCCAGTGCAGCAGCACTGTTTATGCCTAGCTGATTCCCCCACCCCTCTGTTTTTCCAATGAATAATAAATATTTGAGTTCTTTTACCTCTGAGTCCTATTAGGGCCCCCCACCCAGTTAATACTGGAGCTCTGCTGTTCTGTAAATGCATCTGTAAAACATTCTGTTAATACATATGTATGTTTTCCATTTTAATAATTTAAGAGTTTTCCCCTCTTGTTTCTATGCCCCTTGCCATTTCTTTCTTTAACTACCTTAATTTGAATAACTCAATCTAACAGGACTTCTTACATGCAAAACAGTGTGGTACTCTGTTCTAGACTGCATATGTAATTGAGGGAAGGTGGGGGGGGGAGCCTCCTTGAAACAGAACAAGCGCACTTGACTCCTCAATTCAATATGATTAGCCTGAACTATGGATTTTAATAAACAGACTTGGTAGTCGGTCTAACAGGGAGAGTTAATGGCTGTTTGCTTCCCTCCTCTATCTCCCCTCATTAGGATTACAAAGAAATTGAAATGTAGTAATAGACAGATTTTCTTTCCCATGCTTAAATTATCGGTGTGATCTTGCATACATTGTACATTTGCTCTCATAATGGCGCACGGTGGCTGGCACATTTTGAAGGTCTTGTTATTCTATAAATCACTTGGCAAAATATCTGGCAGACATGCTAACTATCCCTAAAAATCTTTGGAAATTGCCAATAAGAACTGGCACAAGGAAGGCATTTTTCTGCTTCCCCCCGCGTCCCCTGGGCTCACTCAGAGCTACAATACAGAAGCTTGTACAAAAATATGTACAGTACTAAACCGAGCCCTGTTTTTAAGAGACACTGAAGTTGCAAGGCATCCTCTGGGAGTTCTACCCCCATCCCCAGGTCTTACAGATCCCCCTTCACCTGACAATATTGCACTTCCAAAGCTACTCTGCCTCTGGGTCCATATAGTTTAGCAGGCACATCTTCCATTTAAGCTAAGCTTGGCAGTTCAGTTCTAAATAGAGAACACCACGGTTGAGAGTACTTGGAACGTTGAACACACATGTGTGTGGAAAACCATCAAAGCATGCTGTAGGAATGCTGAACATTATTATAAGAGTCACTTAAGAGGAATATCTCTTCTGAAAACAGAAGTTAAAAGGTAATATGTTGTCTTCAGGATTTTTTTCTTTGCAAATCTGATACAAGCTGACCTGATCCAAACCTCCTGTACTAATGTGTACATTGGAATAATGTTATTCTTCAGATTTCACACTTTCCCACATTTTGTGGTGCAGTGCCTGGCTCAAAACACCATACCAACTTTTGTTTCAGAATGCATTTTCCCCAACTCTCGTCCTCCCTTTTCCTCCCTCTCTTTCTCCCCCCCTTCCTCCCAACCACATATCTAGAATGTTAGTATCAAATACAAAATGTAAATGAACTGTGAAAAAGACCCTATAAATCAAGAATGGAGATGCTATATGTACTTTCTCCTCTGTTTACTAGTTTGTTTTGTAACACAAGGAAATCTCTAATACTGTAAAAAAAATTTTTTTAAAAAAATGCATACTTTGGGATAATGTGCATTTTAGAATGCTCACATACTGTGTGAGCAAATGCATCTTGAAATATGTTGTGCATATTTTTAAATTATTATACACTGATTTATGCAGAAAATGAAGAAAATTGACTTTGAATGAATGAATGAATGAATGAATGAATGAATGAATGAATGAATGCAGAACTGTTACAGACTAGGAACAGACTGGTCCATCCCAATTTTCATTCTTGTTGGTGCACACTAATTTCTAAAACAAGGAGTGGGATGATTAGATTTCATAATCTAACAGGAATGGAAACATTTAGCTATCAGCTAGTATCTGAACATTTATGGGCCCCCTTTCCCCCAGTGCTGTAGCTCTACACAATTAGGATGTTGCTGGTTCTCTTCTACTCATTTATGAAGCAGCTTGTGTCGGCCATTGCTGGAAACAAATTATTGTAATACAGCAGACCAGACTAATTGTCTCTTTCCTTGTAATGATTCCCAAACTCTTACTAGAAAAGTGACAAAACATTTGAACAATAGCTGCTTGCTGAGCTTGCTGCTACATTTTAAAAGGGAGTGGGGAAGCAAAGCTGGTATATGGTATATACTAACAGTACAGAGGGTGGTGATGGGGGAAGATATTGGTATTTAAAAATGGTTTTTTCAGGCCACTGTTAATAGTCAAACCATAGGTCCCTGCTGCTTAGAATTGTCTACGGTGGCTGGATTCAGGATTCCAGATAGGGGTCTCCTCCAGTCCTATGGAAAGATGCCAAGGTTTGAACCAGGGACATTTTGCATGTAAATGAGATCCACTGAACTACAACCCCAAAATCATTTTCTATGTTGGGGCTTAATTTGACATTGAATGACAGGAGTACAGATTGCCCTCTGGTGCAGCTTCATCCACCCTGCACACTTAGGACATGTTTATTTGGAAAATCCAGTATTTCTCTGTAAGTCTCAGGTTGAGTTCAGTATGTTGATAACATTCTCAAGTTGATCCCATTCAGCCATAGGATTTCCCTACTTGCTTTGGGAAAACTGAAAGGGAAAGTTCACCTTCTGTCATCCTTAAGTAGTTCCATTTCATCACATAAAATGTAGGATATCTACAACTCCCACCTTCTTCTAGTTAAAGGCCCCCAGTGATTCTCTTTTTGCTAAATAGTGAGGAAGAAAAGCAGGTGATAACATTTAGCTCTTACATGCCTTAGAAGAAGGAAGGCTACGCAAATGTTAGGAAAGTGAGAGACAAGTCCCATTCTATCCCTTCATTATTTTTAAGTCTGCTGTGTCATACTGTTCTTGACTTCTACTTTAAATGGAAGGAAAGTGGCTAAAATTAATTATACAATTAGACCATGTGGCAGTTGTGATTCCTTATGTTCATTTTGTAGCAGGGATGGCTAACCTCTTTGGGACTGTGAGCCACATTCTCCCTTGGTCAACCCTCTGGGGCTCAGCAATTACAGCTGAAGGAGCGTCTCCACCCCCATTGTTCAACCCAGACACTGAGGTCCAGCACTGAGGGCCTTCTGGCGGTTCCCTCACTGTGAGAAGCAAAGTTACAGGAAACAGGCAGAGGGCCTTCTCGATAGTGGCACCCACCCTGTGGAACGCCCCTCCCATCAGATGTCAAAGAAATTAACAACTCTCTGATGTTTAGAAGACCTCTGAAGGCAGTCCTGTTTAGGGAAGTTTTAATGATTGATGTTTTAATGTATTTTTTACTCTTTTGTTGGAAGCTGCCCAGAGTGGCTGAGGAAACCAGCCAGATGGGGTGGGGTAATAATAATAATAATAATAATAATAATAATAATAATAATAATAATAATGCCAGCTCCAGGTGTGGCCAAAAGTGAGTGTAGCCACCCACATTCTTTCACACAGACTGTTACATGAACACACATGCATACTGTACTAGTGGTTCCCATGTGGTAGTCCATGACTCGCAGGTGGTCTGTGGCACTATTGACATAACAAAAACTACCATAGAGCAATCTAAAATTTTCAAAAGTTTGGGTCGAATAGCTTGGCTTTTGAAAAACGGGGGGTCCTGGTGTTGTGGACTACACTCCCATCATTCCAGACCACTGACGAAGAAGAAGAAGAAGAAGAAGAAGAAGAAGAAGAAGAAGAAGAAGAAGAGAAGAAGAAGAGAAGAGTTTGGATTTGATATCCCGCTTTTCACTACCCGAAGGAGTCTCAAAGTGGCTAACATTCTCCTTTCCCTTCCTCCCCCACAACAAACACTCTGTGAGGTGAGTGGGGCTGAGAGGACTTCAAAGAAGTGTGACTAGCCCAAGGTCACCCAAGCAGCTGCATGTGGAGGAGCGGGGACACAGAACCCGGTTCCCCAGATTACGAGGTCTACCGCTCTAACCACTACACCACCGTGGGTGTCTGGGGCAAAGGAGGTCCGCAGCATCTGGGGAGCCTCAAGTTCTCCATCCATGATGTAGACTTTGGAATTGTCCATGTAGTATTGTAAACTGTAAATACCTCATTGCCAACAATAGATTTATTTTTTATTTACAAGTTGAACCAATATCTAGGAAGCGGATAACAACAAAGTGAAGAACTTCTAATCACAACATAAGGCTTTTAGTGTGCAATCTAGGTTCAAGGAATGGCTATAAAAAGCTTCTCCATTATGAGTTTACCCTGTATTAGAAAACAAAGAAAACCAAACACAGTGGCACCAGGGAATCCCTAATTATGTCTTCCCAGCTGTTTAAAGAACAAGCCAACACTATAGCCCAGTTATATGGCAGCAGCTGGCATATGACAAACACCTAATTGGAAGCCCTATTTTCCCTTGATAGTGAAAACTTTGGACCTACAGGGACACGGCCACTATTATTGATCCATAAATGGCTCACAGACTGCTTCAGATTATAGACTTTAATAACACAAAGAAACATATCGTGTTCGCGGGTGGCAGTAGTGTTCCATTAGATTATAATGTACAAGGAATGTTAGGAAGCTAGGAAAGTATATATTCATTTTGGAAAATGAGACAGTAGATTGTGTCCTACCCACCCCATCCATTGTAACTTCTGACACTAAGCCAGAAATTTTATATCTCACTTAATAGCTGTACAAATCAGTTAGGAAAACTAATTCTCTGTTCATTTTGGCAGCTTACATTTCTATAAAGTACTTAAGAGATTACTGTTTCTCTGTGCAGGACTTTTCTGTGCCTTCATTCCAGTTCTGTTTCATGAGCCTGGAATAGCTTCCCCAAGCAATCTCTCTCTCTTCAAGTTTCTTTCTTTTTTTCCAAAAACCCACCTCTTCGACCCACTGCAGTTGCTCTGTTTCTTTGTCCCTTACTACTGGCTGCACTCAGACCTGAAGCTGGTTTAACACTTTAACATGAATAATATTGCTGCATGCTACTGCAATCTCTTGAGTGGTGCAAGCTTCCAGGGGGTTCCAGGCACTCACCCAGGGTTCGTGTTTCCTTTTGGAAATGAGGCATGAGCGGAGAATGTGGTGTCTTTAGGTTATTTGGTTTATTTATACATATATACAACCTGAGTCTACAATGGAGGGGTTCACAACATTGACACCCCAAGAGGTTATTGTTTCTCCCATAGTCACAGCCTTAGATTCAAACAGAAATCAGTCATGGCTCTCTGACCATCTGCTTGCTGCTTCCCCCCCAGCTTCTAGCTTACATCACAGTGAACTCTAAAAACACTGGCCTTTCATCTTTCTAATTAAGAGCTGGAGGAGGGGCCCCTCCCATTTTTCCTGTGGCATAGAGCCCTCTTCTTAGCTTTCCTAATGGTTCATCACCTTTATTTTGTTCTCCTGCTGGTTCATCACTCCAGGTGGTTACCTCATCAGGAAACTTGCCTGTCTTATATTTTAACATCTGCTGAATCCAAGGGTTAAGTGCCTGGCACCCAGAAATTCACAACGCAGGAGAGTCTGGTACCCACAAGCTCATCATGAATATAAGTGCATTTGTGTTTTACTAATTAATGAATTAAAATTGTTATGATGTTAATATTACCCAAGTGAATTGCTTATTTAGATTGCCATATTATGCTTTGAAATGAGTTGGTATTAGAATTAATTTTAATGATGCATTAGTATGGATGTTTTTGCTCGTTTATGGGCTTTCAGATGACTCCTTTTAGCCACCCCCCTTTCTCCTCTCTTTATCATGTGCAGAACACAGATCCCAACCCTTGAAGCATTGTGCTGCCTCTAGAGCACTAACAGCAGTAGGTGCTCTAGAAATTTGATTCCATTTAACGCAAAAACCAATCACAAGGGTAAAGATCATTTCACACATAAATGTGCTACCTCACACAAGCTAAAACTAGTGCTATGCCAAAATCTGTCCTCCAATTTCTGCAAAGTTTTGATTCCTGTAAAAGAGTCATCTGACTCATTCTCAGGGCACTTCAGAATTTGTTTAGAATGTCAGTCACTGTGTGGTTTTGAAGTTATCTTACCGTTGTGAGGTGGCTGAAAGTTGTGTTTTTGTTTTTCTTTCAAGCAAGCATTTCCCTAGCACTCTGCAACCATGGGCAAGGGCAAAATTTGGTGTGTCCCCTCCCCATATTTCTTTTATTTTCACAATACCTTTTTTGTACAGTTGCTTTTTTAGTGGAGCTTCGCAGTTAGGCACCCATATGTATATAGGGGTTGTTGTTATTTTGCACCCCCTTTGCTAGATACCCTGTGTGGGGGAAGTCTCTGCACCACCCTAAATCTGGCACTACTGCAGTTTTCTTGGCTGCTCGGGAATCCTGATCTGAAAATGTCCCCTGAGAACAGTTGCCACATGATGCCTTTTCCTGGATTTTAATTGAAAAGTAAGCACCTGGGAAGTCGGCAGAGTGAAGAGCACTAGTGAGATGATCTGTAAAAGGGAAGAAATGACACTCACAAACACACCTGAACCACCTAGGATACACTGCAAAATAGTCCCAGGATAGCTCCAGTATTGAGAGAATACAACACAAGGTTTAAGGCATGTTTACCACCACATTTCATATTGTTACACCACCCCAATCTTCAAGCAGTGAGAGACTCAAGGGGTTTGAAGTGCTTTCCCCGGGCTCTATTTCCTTGGAATGAAGGTCAGCGAAGATTGTGAGCTCTTTGGGGTATAAGGCTTGATTTACACATATATACAAACTGAGTGTAGGATGGAGGGGCTCAGAGCATTAACTGACTTTGCTTCCCATTACGTTTCCAGGGGAGACCTAGAGCCTAGCACAGAGCCAGCGTGTCTCTGTGTAACCATCTTCCCTTTATGCTTCCATAAGTCATTATCTTAATAAAATAACTAGTTTGGCAAGCTTGCTCTTATACATTCTCCCTCCACAGATGCAGGATCCCAATAATTCTAAGGAACTCAGGACATCATTCAAACTGAGCCCCTCAAACTGATAACCATATGTGTCAAGTAAGATCAAGTTGAGCCCCATGTTGAGGAAGCAAGCTCATAAATCTGATCTCTTTTGGGGGGGGGCAGATAAGCATCCTCTGGTTGCTTGAACAACAGGTTTTATTTTGTGGTAATGATTATCATTGTTGTTGTTCAGTCATTCATTTGTGTCCGACTCTTCATGACCCCATGGACCAAAGCATGCCAGGCACCGCTATCCTCCACTGCCTCCCGCAGTTTGGCCAAACTCATGCCAGTCGCTTTGAGAACACTGTCCAACCATCTCATCCTCTGTTGTCCCCTTCTCCTTGTGCCCTCCATCTTTCCCAACATCAGGGGCTTTTCCAGGGAGTCTTCTCTTCTCATGAGGTGGCCAAATATTGGAGCCTCAACTTCAGGATCTGTCCTTCCAGTGAGCACTCAGGGCTGATTTCTTTAAGGATGGATAAGTTTGATCTTTTTGCAGTCCATGGGACTCTCAAGAGTCTCCTCCAGCACCATAATTCAAAAGCATCAATTCTTCGGCGATCAGTCTTCTTTATGGTCCAGCTCTCACTTCCATACATTACTACTGGGAAATGTAGTATTATCATTAGGTTGCATAAATCAGCTTCTCCCCCCCTTCCTTCTGCCTCTTCTTTCCTCCTTCCATCAAGCCATGAGTTAATTTTCTAAAGAAAAACAGGGATCTATGAGATAAAAAAAGCCAAACATGCACAATTTATCAGTCATAGAGCACCCTTCACAAATAGAGTGCGGTGGGTGGGGAAACAGTAATTTTCTGGAGTAAAAACATCTCCCTTGGGTAAAAGAGGTGGGGAAAATATGTTTAAAGACAGCTACAGTTCTTTTGTTGTAGTCCCTTTTCTATTTCATTTTTTGCTTGTGAATTTTTTTTTATTACTTTGAGTACAGTCAACAATTCTGCTTGGCTTTAATAAAGAATCAAAATGCCAAAAAAACCCAAAACAATAAAACTTAAGAGCCTTGCAATTTATCTCATCCTAATTCACCAAGAACAAGTTGGAAAAGACCAAGATGTGAACAGAAAAGTGTGTGGGTATGTGGAGGACACTAGGTAAAGGTAAAGGACCCCTGACAGTTAAGTCCAGTCGCGAATGACTCTGGGGTTGTGGCGCTCATCTCGCTTTACTGGCTTAGGGAGCCGACGTTTGTCTGCAGACAGTTTTTCTGGGTCATGTGGCCAGCATGACAAAGCCGCTTCTGGTGAAACCAGAGCAGTGCATGGAAATGCTGTTTACATTCCCGCCGGAGCGGTACCTATTTATCTACTTGCACTTTTTTGGCATGCTTTCGAACTGCTAGGTGGGCAGGAGCAGGGACTGAACAACAGGAGCTCACCCTGTCGCAGGGATTCGAACTGCTGACCTTCCGATCGGCAAGCCCGAGGCTCAGTGGTTTAGACCACAGCACCACCCACGTCCCTTATGTGGAGGACACTATATAGGTCCAAAATACTTTCTGGATTTTGTGTATCAACCCCAGTTACTGTGAGAATAAATGGGATTCAGTTCAAGCCTTCTAGGCTTGTTGATCCCCACAAGGAGCCATAGATTATTGTTGTTGCTTTTCCTGAGTTCTCCTTGGAAGGCCAATTAGTCTGACTTGAACATTCCGGAACCAGGCCTAGGGGGAGGTGCCTATATGATGAGTGCAATCAAATTATTTTGGAGCATTTATAATGAAATACTCAAGGATCCTCTGCCCTAGGACTTTTCTGGCCTTTGTTTTACCCATATAGTTTAACATGCTCCACCCCCCCCCCCACGGAAAATAAAATAAAATCCACATTTTATTTTTTCCTCTCTTTCTTTATTGTGTGCAGTGGTTTTTACAATGTTTAGCATTTCTTTTTAAAACGTTGAGAAAATGTGAAAACTAATTAAGATGGTAAGACGAAAGAGATGGGAGCCAAAAGGCAGTGGAGGTGAAGAAATGGGGGAATGGTAAGAAATCTGAGGACTCTGTGTCTTGGGGGCAAGTCTCTGCAGCCCTGGAATTTCCATGAGCAAATAGCAGAGGCCAGTAATCTTTTTGAATGCCAGGATTGCATTCCCTAGGGGTGGATGGCTTTAAACCACATAGCAGCAGTGGATGGAGCCATAATCACACATAAGACCCCAACCACCCACCCATTCATACATGCACTCTCACACAAACATGTACCCCATTCATGCATCAGCAATTCTCTTCCTCACACACTGACATACCATTCATTCCTTTATCCATCACTCATTTTGTTCTCTTTCTTGCATACAGACACATCTGCTCCCTATTCACATACCATCTCTCACACACATCAATTCACTTTTCACATAAACACACATATATAAGTACCATTTCCCTCTTATGCTGGAAGGGGTGCCGGGATACTGGGACCTGCCGCCGTATGTGGTGGGACTTGCCCCAAGGTAAAAGCATTCTGGACAAAAGTATTTTATGAGATCTCATTGATAAACAGACAAACAATTCACTTCTCCCCTTGTCTGGCTCCTTAGATTTTGATTCTGATCAAGACCTGAATGACAAGGAACTGTCACCAGCAGCAGACTGGGCCACAATTGTCAGGTTCTGGAATACTTCTTGTCTCAATAACCCAGATTATAGGATTTGGGAGATCACCCTTCTTAAAAAAAATTCTATATATGAATTGCTTACCTGTAGCTCAGCACTAGAACATGTGTTTTGAATGCAGAAGGGCCAAATTGAAATTTGTGGCATCAGGTAGGGCTGGGAAATGCTCTGGTCTGGAATCTTGGAGAGCCTCCGTTGGTTAGTGTGTGCCAAGGATGGACAATGTAGAATCATAGAGTTGGAAGAGACCGCAAGGGCCATCCAGTCCAACCCCCTGCCAAGCAGGAAACACCATCAAAGCATTCCTGACAGATGGCTGTCAAGCCTCTGCTTAAAGACCTCCAAAGAAGGAGGCTCCACCACACTCCTTGGTAGCAAATTCCACTGCCGAACAGCTCTTACTGTCAGGAAGTTCTTCCTAATGTTTAGGTGGAATCTTCTTTCTTGTAGTTTGAATCCATTGCTCTTTGTCCGCTTCTCTGGAGCAGCAGAAAACAACCCTTCACCCTCCTCTATATGACATCCTTTTATATATTTGAACATGGCTATCATATCACCCCTTAACCTTCTCCTCCAGGCTAAACATACCCAGCTCCCTAAGCCGTTCGTCATAAGGCATTGTTTCCAGGCCTTTGACCATTTTGGTTGCCCTCTTCTGGACATGTTCCAGCTTGTCAGTATCCTTCTTGAACTGTGGTGCCCAGAACTGGACACAGTATTCCAGGTGAGGTCTGACCAGAGCAGAACATAGTGGTACTATTACCCTTGATCTAGACGCTATTCTCCTATTGATGCAGCCCAGAATTGCATTGGCTTTTTAGGTGCTGCATCACACTGTTGACTCATGTCAAGTTTGTGGTCTACCAAGACTCCTAGATCCTTTTCACATGTACTGCTCTCAAGCCAGGTGTCACCCATCCTGTATTTGTGCCTTTGTGCCTTTCATTTTTTTGCCCAAGTGTAGTACTTTACATTTCTCCTTGTTAAAATTCATCTTGTTTGCTTTGGCCCAGTTGTCTAATCTGTTAAGGTCATTTTGAAGTGTGATCCTGTCCTCTGGGGTATTAGCCACCCCTCCCAAATGTAGTGCTTTCCATAATCTGTGACCACTGGCCATGTTGGATGTGGCTGATGTTGCAGCTCCAAAGCATTTGCAAGCCACCAAGTTGGCTATTCCTGGTGTAAACAAAACCGAGGTAGATGGGTCTGGCTCAATATGTGGCAGCTTCCAATATTCCTATGTAAATAAATGAATGAATGAATGACAAAACACATCAGAATCACTGTCACTCAGAGAGCCCATTTAGCTTCAGTTCCTAATTGCTTATCTGGCTACAAAGGACAAATAGTTCTTCTCTCTGTGTGTATATGTTGGGCACCATGGGATGATTTCATAGGCATATAGGAGGGTGATGAGTGATGAGCATTTCTGGCAATTCCCTCCGCATTCCCAGAAGGTGTCATACAATGAGGTTTTGCAGGAAAGACCCTGTCTATAAGGATCTCATAGCTCTGTCTAACATCAAAAAATATTAACACATGCAGGTGATCTGGGTAGGTTGTGCTTTAAAAGAGTGATCCCACCATGCACAGAGCTTGTTTTCATTGCACTCATTCAATGCAGCTCAGAACTCCCAAGGTGCTTTTCTACAGATTTCAGAACTGGCGTGGGTGCTCTTATTCATGACGATGACATTTTTATTTTAGCTTATGAAACACTGCAACGCACCATGTTTACTTAATAATGGATTTGCACTGTTTTATAGAAAGCGATCTTAGTCGGGCTCTTGTTGACATCCAGGCCAGACCTCGATTGGCAGGATGCTGTCATACTCCCTTTCTGAAACAGATCAGTTTTCAGCCATAAGCGTTCTAGCTGGATTTGTGTCCCTTTCCCTTTGGTCTATCTTATCCACAGTTACTTAAGCCAATCTGCCTATGACTCCTCCTTCCCTTTTGGATGGGCTTCTTGCTTACCATTGGAAGCTGAATGAATCCTACAAGGTGTGCTATCACTTAGATATTTCATGACCCACCTAAGTTGTGTGTGTCTCTGCGTGTAGATTATTTTACCTTTTTTAGACTATATCTTAAAGGGACACACCAGCCTTCCCTGACCACCAGTTTTGTGTTTCTTAAAGGGCCAAACAATGGGGTGGTGGGGACCCACATACAGGAATGCATAGTTCATATCTGATGTGGCATAAGTGTGCCACATTGTCATGCACTCATCAAAGGGAATGCAGGCAGTCATAGCTAGGGCAGTATTTCCAGGTGAAATCCACTCCTGGAAATCAGGTAACACAAGAAATCCAATCTTTATACCATTGTCCGCTCTAAGACCTCTTCTTGTCTTCTTGTCTTGGCAACTTGTTACTGCTGGAAGCCTGCAGGCTCTCTCCCTCCAGACTGCCTGTCTGCATGTCTGTTCCAGGTACTTAACAGCATTTGTATCTGAGCACCTGACAGACATGCATATTTAACATGTACAGAAAATGACAAGGGAATTGGCCCTTAGACATAAGGACAATAAAAGAACAGGCATTCCCAGTTAGTCGGATCCAACACCACCTTCATGTCCCCCATTTTATAGTTTGTCCCAGGATCAGTCAGAGGTGCAGACTGTTCTAATGCCATGATCTCCCTTTGTTGAACAAACTTGAAAGCAGGAAGTTTGAAGACGTTTATCCAGAACTGAATTCATTAACAATTTGGGTGAAATGAGGGAAGGGGGCACAAGAATTAAGAAGCACAATTTTAAAGACGTTCAAAGCAGAATGTAAAGTGGAACATCTGAGGTCATAAATTCAGTGTGATGGAAAATATAATTCCAACCTTCAGAGAAGTGTTCTGAATTAGATATTGTAACTGAGAAGGGGGGAAGTCCTTAGCTAAGTGTCAGGTTAGAGGGTTCTGACCTTTCTGAGCCACCGGCCCACGCTGCTGCTGGAGAAGGAGGAGGATCGTCAATCCACATTACAGTTCCCTGATATGCAGCTGAAAGTCCGAGTGGAACCCACAAATATGAGCTTAACTGGCAATTAAGTGCATTACTGGATAAAATGCTGCATTTTATGTTCTTACAGCAGAGGAGAGGACGTGGGCCAGGCATGCTTTCTGTGGGAAGGTGAACTACCCGGGACTGAAAGCATTCACACACGTTGTGATAATTACTGTTCTTGGGCATTGATTAGAGATCAATGAAGAAAGGACTGGGAACAATGCTATGTGAGCCCCACAGAAACGAATGGAAGCATAGAAGTGCTCTTGCCCTCCTCCCACTCATGGCAAGGAGGCTTTTGCTGATTGTCCCTGTAGATTACACATCTAAGCAGACTTATGTGGAAGTAAGTCATGTTAAAATGAATGGTAATTACTTCTACATGAACAGGTTTAAAATGGGATGTCAGGACAGATTGTTTCTCCTACAGTATCTAATTTAGAAACCTACACTGAATCATAGAATTGTGGAGTTGGAAGGAACCTGAAGGACCATCTCTTCCAACCCCCTGTAATGCAGGAATATCAATTAGATCAGACATGACAGATGACTGCTCAACTTCTGCTTACAAACCTCCAAGGAAGGAGTCCACCACCTCCCAAAGGAGAGCAGTTCACTGTCGAACAGCTCTTACTATCAGAAAGTTATTTCTGATGTTTAGTCAGAATCTCCTTTCCAGTAACTCAAAGCCATTGGTTTATATTCTAGCCTCTGGTGCAGGAGAAAATAAGCTTGCTTCCTCTTCCATGTGATGGCTGTTTCCTCTGTCTCCTCTTTTCCAGGCTAAACATACCCAACTCCCTCAACCATTCCTCATAAAGCTTGGTTTCCTGACCCATGATCATCTTGGTTGCCCTCCTCTGCACACATCAACATCTTTCTTAAATTGTTGTGCCTAGAACTGGACACAGTACTGCAAGTGTGGTCTGATCAAAGCTGCATGGGGTGCTATTTCCCATCTTATATTTTCCTTTGGGGAGAATATGCAATTTTAAGGAGCAGCAACAAAGGGTTTCATACTTCTAGTGCAACACCTGAAGAGGAATCTGTTCATTTTCACCACAAGGAGATGTATGGTATAAGAGAGCAATCATAATTAAAATCACTATTGTATTTGTATTGGTTTATTGGTATATAACATGTCACATTTCAACAACAACAACAACAACAACAGTAGTTCTCAAAGTCTGAGAAGGGCACAGCACATGGATTTCAACAGCGAAGTATTTGGGGGGGGGGGTCCTTCCAGAGGGACAATACTCTGGCAGGATTCAAGCTCCCATCTTTAGCTTCAGAAGCTGCTCCAAGATATGCGACTACAACCTCCTCCAAACTCCACATTCCGACCCTCTCTTTTCTTCCCTCCCTTTCTCACATCTCCACTTTCACACCCTCCACAGCTACTCTTGCCATTCTCACCTCTCCCCCCATCCCTTTTCTTCATTCCTCCTCTCCAGCCCCCCCCCCGCAAGACCCCCTTTGAAATGCGCAACACTTCTTAAAAGCGAGAGATGCCAAAGTCTGAATCTCCTGGGACACCTTTCCTTAATCTCCTGGGACACCTTTCCGGAAGTGTGTGAGGGCTAGAGGTAGTAGACAGGAGAAATGCACTCTGCGTGTGCTTAGAGGCCCCTCAAAACCCTGGTGAGTTCTTCCTCGAGCTCAGATCCCTTCTGCCCCTCTCTTTCTTAACCCCTTGGATCTTCTTTCTCTGCCTTCATCCCCCTCTCTCGCCCGCCTCCCCTCTTCGCGTTGATTCCATCTTCCCCCTAGTCGTCCTCCTTCCTTTGCTCTTGGATTCCCCCCTCCCTTCGCCTCTCGCCACTCCCGCGTCTCATTGATCTTATCTCCCCTACCCCATCGCACTCCTCTTTTCTCTGCGGCGCCCCCCGTCTGGTTTGCTGGAGGAGAGAAGTTGGAGGGCACCCGCACCGTCCAGTCAATTGCAGCAAGGAATACGTGCGGCTCTGCCTCCTACTCTTCCTTGTCCCGGGCTCCCTGCAACCTCAGCAGCAGCAGCAGCAGCAGCGAGAGCAGCCGCCGCGGGGGGCGTGGTCAGGCGGGAGGGGCTGCGAAGGGGCGGAGCTCCCGGCAGCGCCACAGAACGAAGTGGAGCCCCAACCGGCTCAGGACTGAGGCGCCGCTGCTGCGACCGCTGCCGCCGCTCTCAGCCTCCATCCAGAGCCGGGGCACTGATGGGCATCCCTCGCCCCCCTGCCCCAGGCGCCGCGGATCTGAACCCCCAGCCGGGATCCCGCTGCCGCTGCCGCTCGCCTTCGCCGGTGGAATCGTACTGTAAGATGTAGAATGCTCCCGGTGCCGAGAGCCAAGCGGCAGCAGCCTCTCCTGTGGCCCGGGAATGCGGAGCCCCCAGCACCTCCCTGGATTTGGATGGTCCCGAGCGCGGCGGGGCTCTTTCGGGTCGGGGGCGCCGCTGGGGTGGTGCCCCCTCCTCTGCTGCTCTCTTCGCCGCCGCCGCCTCCGCCGCCTGCGCCTCTGATCCAGGGGGTTTCGGGCTGGCAACTTCCCTGCGATCCTTTCCTGCCTTTGATGGCACCGGAGCATCATTCCGCGGTTCATCAGCTTCCCTTTCTGAACGGGCAGGTAAGGAAGGAACCTTTGCCTCTTTGCCTGCCTCCCTTCACCACCATCTATCTCTCCCCCCCCCCGCCCTCTTTATTCGTGCTTCTTTTTCTGGTTGCTTTGACGGAGGGTCCTGTTGGAAGCGCACTTCGCTTTTGCTCACTCCCATCGCGCCGGTTCTTTTCCGTGGTGGGTTCAAAAGCGCCCAGGCGACTGAAAAAGGGGACATTGGGAAACTCGTTACGAGCCTTGGGAAACGCATAAGCTGGCAGTGAAAGAGGTGGGAAGCAACTTCTGTCGCTGTCCGACGCGCCGTGGTGCTGAAGTTCGCCCGTAAATTTCCTCGCTGTTGCAGACGTGTGTCTGCGCCTTGCTGTTGAACCGCACTGTGTCTCCACCAGACTTTAAAGACAAGATGAGAGGGAGAGAGAGACCACATTAACTATTAATACGAATCTATTGCTAATGCTGAGCTCGTTCCTTTTCACTCTCAAACCACACGGACTGCACATTTCTGAGCTCCATACGTTTGTAAATAACACCCAAAATAGTATGCCTTCCTCACAAGACTGCAGTCCTCTGACATTTAGGGCTCATTCTTTGCTCGTTGGTTTTTGTTTTTGTTTTTTTTTGTTTTGTAATGTCGCTCTCACGATTGCACTGGAACGACACTACCATAAGGTCTATGCCCTTCTACTCCCTTAATACTCTTTCCTGTTGATACCCTAATAAATCCATAATTAACAGGGCAGTGTATTTTACAGCAATCATTCAGAATGTAGAATTGTTTACTATGGAAAACTCGATAAAAAGAATGGAGTTACATGAGCCTATTGCAGATGCATCCTAGTCGCAAACTGGGCAGTGATTTGAAGGCTGGTTTTGAGCATTTCTTTTCCATAACAAATCATCTCCCATACAATCTGGATCATTGCATAAAGCTCATCTAAATAAATAAATAAAAACTACAGAAAGGTTGTTCTAATATTGCAAGCAATGTTTCCTGACCATCTTAGACCAAAGTTATCACACTCTTTTAAAAATACCAGCATATTGGACCAGCTGGTGTATTCATCCAATGCACTATGCTGTTTTTACAATATTTGTGGCTGCTCCAGAAGGCTTTCTCAAGGTGTAGAACAGGACTGATTTAAGAGGGATGTGTTGCAACCCCCTCCCCCCGTTGCTATGCCAGGATGCTACCACTAGAGGTATTTTATGTCTAAGAACTTGTGTTTCCCTTCATGTTTAGAAATCTGGAAAATATTTATTTTAATAAAAAGAAAGTGGGTGGCTGCTCATGAATCTGCTCATTAGGACTAACCCTCTCACCATCACTTTGAGTTTACTGTGACAGCATCAGCTGGACATATAAAGAAAATGCTAACATAAGCAATTGCATTTTGTGTCTTCTGCTCTGATTTTCTTTGATGTTATATGGCAGGCATTAGCTGGTCTTGATCACATATTAATTCAAGCAATAAATCTCATCATCACTGCTGGCTACACACAAACACACACACACACACACACACACACACGTGTGTGTGTGTGTGTGTGTGTGTGTGTGGATTGTAAGGCACATTTGAAAGTAGTGGTGGATGATCAGCTTGGAGATTAGCCTTAAGTATTTTTTAATTCATGCATTAGATATCATTGACTATGTTAATTATGGAATTGGTTATGTGTGGTGTTTAATGCCTCTGACATAAATTTGATGCTGTTTCACTTAGATGTTTGAACTCCTAATTCTTTGGATAAATTCCAGTTTCCTAATAAAATGTCTAAGCTAGAAATCTGTCCTGGCACTTGATGGTAGTGTGTAGGAGCAGAGCATAGTGGTGAGTGAAAGACACACTCCAGGACCGAATGAAAATTTATGAACTTGGAGAATCATAGAATTGGACTGAAAGCAATAACATTCCTCTAGTTTGGATATACCGAATCCAGGGAGGCCCTGTAGTTGCCTTTGATTTGCTATTGCCTGTGTAAAAGCTGAATGATCACTAATTTTAGTGAGATTTTCTTTTAACATAACAGTTAAATTATGCTGTTTGACATTCACCTGGCTATGGTTTTTAAAAAATTGGCTTGATTTCCAACAGCCTTGTCATATAAGCCACTGCTTATAAAAACAGAAGTTTAGGATGTGAAAAAACCACTGCTGTATCTGGGCAGGGACATGACTTGTAGCATCATTCTAGCACTGAGAACTGTCTCAAGACACCACACCAGTGCTGTGCTGTGGTTTGTCGTGGCTATATTCACAACAAGCAATACCATCAGATGTACTACAGCATCAAGCAAAGGTGTTGTGCAGCACAGAATGGGGTGGAAATGGGCTATGGAAGAGAGGTCTGCTTGAGGAGTGAATTGGGATGACTCATCTATGAGTAGGATTCCTGTTAGATTGCATCTAAATCAGAATTCAGGGTGAAATGTGGTACTCCATTGAGATAGAATTGTTTCCTGAAATCATAGGCAGACATACTCATATCTACATAGCTTTAGTCAGATTCCAGCTGATCTCCACTAATTCTTTACCCTTGCCATATTTAATATTAGATGTGTACTATGATCACAGTCATTGCACCATGGTATTGTAGTTCTGAGTTGCTGCATAAGCCCTTAGTAGTAGTAATTTATAGCTGAACTCAGTAAATTTCAAATTGTTTCCCCACCCCAGTGAATTTTTTTCATGTTTTGGAGGAAGCAAAAGCATACATAAGAATCATATAATTTGTGCTCAAAAATACATATGAAATAGAAATGAAGACATGAATAATTAACAAACAAAAGCTGTATGGACTAATATGTTAGAGTGTATTCTTACCTTTTAAAAACTTTATTTTAGTGGATGTTTGGAGCTCATTCTCCAGTGATTGGATTTTCACCTTCTTCAAGTGTGGAATTTGTTCCTCTTTTTCCTCAAGTATACACAACTGCTGCTCCACACCATTCTGGGAAAAGTTGGGTAGAAAAGAGGCTTCCAAATTGCAAGGTAAGTTAAAATTTGCCTTCTTCTTCACTTAACAGGCATTGAGATTTTGGAGGTAGAATTACATTACTGTACCAATATATGGGGTACTATTCATTCATTTAAAATATTGATCCCAGTATTAAACTTCCAAACTGGCTTACAAATATTACAATTAAATATTTAAATAACAGTGAATTAATAATGCTGTTTCTAGCCATCCTGAATCTCACCCAAAACTATATTTTCCTCCCTGAACCACAAACCTGACCAGAACCTGAGTCATTATTTAAAAGTTTCTGATGAACCTCAACTGGAAGACTCCTGAAATAACATGAAACTGGCAAACACCATTGTTGGTTATACTTAGAGTAGAGCCATTGAAATCAGTGGACAAGTAATAAGTCTGTTGATTTCAGTTGATGTACTCTGAGTTTGACTTAGTTCATGATGACCCAACAGAGCCAGGTTACCTGTTCATAAATTAATAAGGCCTTATGTGGAAATGGTTCAGTTTGGTTGTGTATCTTTAATGTTTCATTTATTGTTTATGAGAACTTTACAGTTATGCATTTTTTTTCATGCTGCAAGCCACCTTGAGCACTGTTTGAACTTTGGAAAGGTGGTATACAAATAAAACATATGCATGCATGTAAATGAAGACGCTTGATGTGGTTCACTCACTGGCTCACCAGCAGCAGAATGAGCACATAAACCCTCCCTGATATTAGTTTTATTTTATACATTTTGGAGTGCATCCTGGCTTCTGCACCCCACCCACTTCAAGAAAGCTGGGTCTAGAGACCATCAGCAGGGGCTGGACTGGAAGCATTCTTCAAACTTCAGACAGAAACCACTGATGAAAAGCATCCTGTTGCAGGAAAGAAAAGAGGATGGGGTCCCATTGTGTTCATTGCCTCCCCCATGTTCCAGTGTTGAGCCAGACTGGGGACTAAAGATTCTAAGCTGTTGCTGATTTGATTTGAAATCTAGACTCTCTAACCTAGATACAAAAATAATTTGTTTGCAGTTGCTGTGACTGGAGTGTCCCCGGGTGCAGAAGTCTGCTAGCCTGGTAACTTTAGAATCAGAGGAAAGTGAGCAGCTTCTTCCTGGTCCAGGAAACCTGAAGAAGCTCTCAGTCCAGCCATTGAGGAGTCCTTAATGCAGTAATGGGGAGCACAGTGTGGGTGGATGGGGAGGGACTCACTGGAAATGATATTCCACTCTGAGCTGTGCTTGTTTTGCAGGGGCCTAAAAATATTTTGAGCATCCTTTATGCCAGGTAGTTAATCTACATAAGCCAGGATCATTACCCTATCTAGAAAAGGAAGCTTTTAAATACTGCTAGGTGAATTGGACCAAGGCCAAATGATAGCAGACTCAAAAAGATTAGAAGATGAAGGAAAGCAGACAGGCAGTGTATGTTTGATCAAAATATTGATATGGAAATCCCAGCCTCGTGATGTGTACTGATGTTAGACAGACTGTGTGAGAGAGGTATTTGTGATTTTATTTTATTTATTAAATTTCTATACCACCTTTTATCAAAGTATCACAGGGTGGTTTACAATATAAAAACTCAAAAATATATAGCACAGCAACAAACAAAAACAATAAACCCTCCCACATGCACAGTTTACATGGAGATAGATTGTTTAATTAGCCAAAGGCCTAGCAGAAGATTAATGTTTTTGCCTGGTGCTAAAGATACATAACAAAGGCAGCAGGTTTGCCTCTCTGGGGAGAGCATTCTACAAGCTGAGAACCACCACAGAAAAGGCCAGCTCTCATGTTACCACACTCTGGACATCTTGTGGAGGAGGCACACAAAGAAGGGCCTCCGATGATGATTGCAGTGTCCAGGTCAGTTCATAAGAAGAAAATGTAAGGTTCAGCCTCACATTCCATTTCCAACATGGTGGGGAACAACTTATGTGAATTACCCAGATAACTAAATTATGGGGCAATTAACAAATATAATTAAAAAATGCAAGGACATAAGAAGATTTTTTAAGTTTGATTCCACACACAAAAAGATCAGTATGTCAACTTGAAGGTCTCATAAAACTTTCCTGGTTACTGATACTTGGTTGTAACTGTTTTAGATTAATGGGCTTGCTCCACCTCACTGTGCAAATGGCCATTACTGTGAGCTTCATATTTGTGAACTGAACCAGTTCCTGAGCTTTTATTAGAATCTGAACTTTAACAATCTGGAACAGTGTCAGTTTCAGCAGAAATTGATTTGGAGCCAACCAAACAAACAAACAAACAAACGGAATTGTTTGACATAGATTTTTCCAACAAGACCCAATAGGATTAATGGCATTTCAGATATTGATAAGAGATCCCAGTCTCGTTAAGCTGTTTGAATCAATCCATATGTATTTGCAAAGTGCTCACACCAGACATCGTGGAATGCCTGTGGGGAATTATTATTTAGAAAAATCCCCATTACAAAGTTTATGGAAAGCTCTCATTTGAGGAGAAGGCTTCTTGCCTACCAGTTTAATGATATTACCTTTCCATGATGTAGGGATGCTTTCAAGGAAGCAACCCACTGTG